>NC_050582.1:45097429-45697429 GCF_011100635.1 Trichosurus vulpecula | reverse complement strand
ATGTGAGGGCCTCCCCAGACGTGAGGGCCTCTGGGTACCAGCAGCCTCCTTCCTCCTTCTATGTAACTATCTCATATAATCTTATTAATGCAATCAGGCTATAAGCTCCTTGAGGGGAGGGACTGAGTTTTCACCATTGTCTTTGCATCCCCATCATCTGGCACAGTGCCTGGCACATAGTAGGTGCTTTATAAATGCTTGCTTGCTTGCACTGTGCTGATTGCATCAAGCCCAGGAAACTAAAGTATTTTATATCCATTATCTCATTTGAGCCTCACAACATCCCTATTGAGGTAGATGCTATTACCTTTCCTGTTTTACAGATGAATAATAATTATAAAGTGCTTAGCACAGTGCCTGGCACACAGTAAGCACTATATAAATGTTAGCTATTATTATTAAGAAACTGAACCTCAGAGAAGTTAAACAACAGGCCCATGGTCACACAGCTAATAAGTGTCAGAGGCAGGATTCAAATCCAGTTCTTTCACACAGTTACTAAGTGTCCAAAAAGGGATTGGAACTCAGTTTTCCCTGACTCCAGGCCCTGTCTCCTACACCATGCTGCCTTTCAAATAGGTGACACTCACCAGCTGGAGTGTATGAAGCCAATCAGAGACGCTGGGGCTAGGCTAACCCAGAATTCCACACCATCCAAAGGATGTGAAGGGGAGGACCATGCAAGGATGGTCAGTTGAAGCACTGGACCCAGATCCCTGAAGTGGATCCCAGTCCCTTGTTGCCTTCCCAATTTGGAATCCTCAGTTTCCAGCGTTGGTGTGTTTAGAGAATTTGTCAGGTGCAGAACTCCCTCAAATGGAAGAGTTTACAGGTGATATACTCATAGAAAATCATTCGAATCAACTGGAGACCCTCTATGGGGACTGCCTTTATCTCTTTTTAGGCAGATAAACTGGGAAGGTCTGCATATTTATCTCTATAAATTTATTTCAGTTCCCCCTGCAGCCAGTTCTCAGAGGACAGCAAAGGAGGGGGTAAAATTTTCTTTCTTTCTATCTTTTTTTTAAAGAGATGGGTTTGATAGGTTGGATATATACCCTCTTTCCAAAACTCATCACCCCTTATGACCAATCTGTTTAGTATGCAGTTAGACAGGATCTAACCTGAACGGTATCAAGCCTTCACTACAGGTACCACCGTAGAGAGTACAGTTAGTTTTAGTTTGAGCAGGAGATTGGGGTAGCCCCAGCATATCTAGACAAAACAGTGCTCTGTGGATAATGTGAGGAGGTATGGTGCCCACTGCCATGTTGTTTGGGCAGAGGATGACGAGATTCTTTTCTGTAAGGAGCTTTGGGTGTGGCTCTTAAAAGGCAGGACAGCTGAAGTGATTTGATGGTCAGTCTCTGTTGGCCAAATAGGTGAGTTTTTTGTTGAAAAACCTAAAGTACTAAGATATAAAGTACTAAGGGTATTTCCACCCTGTCAAATTTGAGAATATCCTTAAAAGCTTCGAGTGAATCTGCTTGGTCCCTTACCCCACCTGGTGGTTCAGAGCCACCCAAGTCATGGTATCCAGATTTGAGGGGCTGTGGGAATGAATGCCCCTATGGTGAGGGGTGAGATTCTTCCCCACCCCCATTCAGGTTGTTTTAACTGCAGAACCACAGAGGACACAGAGGTGACCGTATTCTAGGACTTCTTAATGTATTTTTACATCCTGGACTCCTTTATTTTTTCTTTTTTAAATCTTTCTATTTTTTAAATTAATTTTTTGTTACATTTTAAGTTCCAAACTGTCTCCCTCCTTCCTCACCCTGCACTAGAGAAAGACACAGTTTGACACAGATGGATAGAGATAAAGTTAAATGTATATATCAAAACCTATATTATGCATATTTCTGTTTACCATATATTTCTCTGGAGGTGGATAGCATCTTCTTTCATAGGTCCTTTTTAGTTGATTTGAGTATTTACAATACTCAGGAAAAACTTCATCATTCACAGTTCCTCTTCGAATAATATTGCTGTTACTGTATACAAGGTCTTTAGTTTTGCTCATTTTGCTTTTCATTGTTTCTGTGTTTTTCTAAAATCAACCTGCTCATCATTTCTTATAGCACAAATAGTATTCTGTCACAGACCACAACTTGTTTAGCCCTTTCCCAACTGAAGGGCATCTCCTCAATTTCCAATTCTTTCAAGAGAAATGATTGTTTCTCTCTTGTACTAATAACTGAATAATTGAATGAGAACCAAGGTTTTTCACCTTTTCTACCTCCTCATCCAGAAATCAACTAGTGTGGGAAATCTTTCTCAAAGATTTCCCCAGGCTAAGATCTAATCAGACAGTAAAAGAAATTCTAAGTTTGGACTAATAGGAGGATTCCTGCTCATTGTGTCTACTCAGACAGGCCTGGAAAAGTATTGATTCTCCCTTCTGTCAGACAGGTAATATGGAAATTGATGAGTCTCTTTGACCAAGACTTGGATGATCCAAGTCACACACCCCCAAGACCCCACCTCTCATTATTATATTCATTCTCTCATTAATTGTTAACCAATCAGATTTGATTGCCATGCTCAGGAACACCTGCTCCTCCAAAGGCATAAAAACTGTGAGTCCACTGCCATGAGGGGTCTTTGGTATTCAAGAGTGTCACTGACTTCTTTTTATTAATAAACATGCTAGCCTTATTAATAAAATGTTTAAATTACCCAGAAACTATGTCTCTTGAACTTTTTAAACATCACATTTTGCCACCACAGAGAGAGCTGCTATAAATATTTTAGAACATATAGGTTCTTTTCCTCTTTTCCTGATCACCTTGGAAAACAGACCTAATAGTGGTATTGCTGGGTCAAAAGGTATACAGTTTTATAACTCTTTGGGCATAATTCCAGCTTGCTCTCCAAAATGGTTGGATCAGTTCACAGTTTCACCAACTGTGTATTAGTGTCCCAGTTTTTCCACATCCCCTCTAACATCTGTCATTTTCCCCTTCTATCATTTTAGCCAATAAATGTGAGACAAGTGTGAGATACTTCAAAGTGGTTTTAATTTGCATTTCTCTAATAATGATTTAGAGAATTTTTTCTTATGACTATATATAGCTCTGATTTCTTTTTACAAAAACTGCCTATTCACATCCTTTGACCACTTGTCAATTGGGGAATGACTCATATTCTTATAAATTTGAAAACGTTCTCTATATATTTGAGATATGAGACCTTTATCTGAGAAGCTGTCTAAAATTTTCCCCCTAATTTTCTGCTTTCCTTCTAATCTTAGCTATACTGGTTTTATTTGCACAAACCCTCTTTAATTTAATGTAATCAAAAATATCCATTTTGTATCTCACAATTCTGTCTCATTTATTCACAAATTCTCCTCCTACCCATAAGTCTGATATGTTCTGTATTCTTCTAATTTACTTATGATATCTCTCTTTACATCTAGGTCATATATCCATTTTGACCTTATCTTGGTAAATGGAATAAGATATTGGTCTATATCCAATTTCTGCCAGACTGTTTTTCAGTTTTCCCAATAATTTTTACCAAATAGTGAATTCTTATCCCAAAAGCTTTACATTTGTCAAACACAAGGTTACTATAATAATTTACCACTATGTATTGTATGTCTTATTCTGTTCTATTTCTTAGCTAGTACCAGATAATTTTGATAATCACTGCTTTATGATATAGTTTAAGATCTGGTACTGCTAACCCTCCTTCCTTTACATTGTTTTATTAATTCCTTTGATATTCTTGACCTTTTGTTCTTCCAAATGAATTTTGTTATTATTTTTATCTAGATCAATAAAATAATTTTTTTGTAATTGGGATGGCAGAGAATAAGTAGATTAGTTTATGTAGAATTATCATTGGCTCTGCCTACCCATAAGCAATCAATGTTTCTATAGTTATTTAAATCTGACTTTATTTGTATAAAAAGCATTTTGTAATTATGTTCACACAGTTACTGGGCTTATCTTGGCAGGTATACTCCCAAGTATTTTGTTCTGTCTGTGATTATTGAAATGGGATATCTCTTACTATCTCTTTTTGCAGGGTTATATTGGTGTTATATAGAAATGCTGATGATTTATGTGGGTTTATTTTATATCCTGATACTTTGATAAAATTATTGTTTCAACTAGCTTTTTAGTTGAATCTCTAGGATTTTCCAAGTATATCATCATATTGTCTACAAAAGAGAAAGTTTTATTGCCTCATCACCCATTCTGATTCCTTCAATTTCTTTTTCTTCTCTTATTACTATTGCTAGCATTTCTAATACAATACCAAATAATATTGGTGATAATGGGCATCCTTGTTTCACTCCTGACCTTATTGGGAAGGCTTCTAGCTTATCCCTATTACAAATCATGCTTGCTGTTAGTTTTAAGTAGATGCTTCTTATCATTTTAAGGAAAATTCCATTTATACCTATCCTTTCAAGTGTTTTTAATAGGAATGAGTGTTCTTTTTTGTCAAAAGGGTTTTTTCTGCATCTATTGATATAATCATAGGATTTTTACTAATAATAATGTTTTCCATATAAGAAATAAACAGTTTGACCTTATTAAATCCCTTATAATTGGTCTTTCATATTTACCTTCTTATGTTTCTCCTGATTCTTGTATGTCAAATTTTCCATTTGGTTCAATTCTTTTCCTCACAAATACCTGAAAGTCTTTTAATTCATTAAATATGATTTTTTTCCATGCAGGATTACACTAAGCTTTGCTGGGCAAGTTATTCTTGCTTGCAAACCCAAGGACTTTGTTCTTTGCAATATCACATTCCATGCCCTTCAGTCTTTTAATGTAGAAACTGCTAAATCTTATGTTATCCTGACTGTAGCTCCACAGTATTTAAATTGTTTCATTCTAGTTGCTGTAGTATTTTTTCCTTTACCTAGGAGCTTTGAAAATTAGCTGTAATGTTCCTGTGCATTTTCATCTTGGGATCTCTTTCAGGTGGTGATTGGTGGATTTTTTCAATTACAATTTTACCCTCTAGTTCTAAAACTTCAGGGCAATTTTCTCGAATAATTTCTTGAAGTATAGTGTCTAGATTCTTTTTTTGATGATAACTTTCAGGCAGTCCAGCAATTCTTATATTGTCTCTCCTCAATCTGTTTTTCAGGTCAGTTGTTTTTCTAATGAGATGTTTCACATTCTTATCTATTTTTTCATTCTTTTGATTTTGTTTTATTATTTTTTGGTGTTTTATGAAGTCATTAGCTTCCCATTACCAAATTCTAATTTTAAAGGTATTATTTTCTTCCATAAGTTTTTGGATCTCTTTTTCCAACTGGTTGACTTTCTTTTCATAATTTTCTTGCATTATTCTTATTTTTTTCCTAATTTTTCCTCAACCGCTTTTATTTGATTTTTAAAGTCCATTTTAAAACTCTTCTAAGAACTCTTTTTGGGCTTGTGACCATTTTACATTTTTCTTCAAAGCAGAAGTAGCTGTTTTGACTTCACTGTCTTTTCCTGAATTTCAACCCAGATCTTCTCTACCATCATAGTAGCCATGTATGGTTGGGTTCTTCCTCTTTTGCTTACAAATTTTTTAGTGGCTTATTTATTAGCTGTTAACTTTATGTTAGAGTCCAGCTCTGCTTCCTGGGTGTGGGGGATAATGCCTCAGGCTCGGGTTTTTCATGCTGTTGTTTTCTGAGCTTTGGACTGACCTCGGGCATTCCTCTCCACCCTTGAGACATGACCAGGGCCCCCAGACCTCAGCCATGACAAAGGCTCTTACTCCCTTCTTTCCCTCTAACCCAGAACTGAAACCAGGGCCTCTGCTCTCCTGGGAGTGATCACAGCTGGCAGGGCCCCACCCTCAGTAACTGCACTCACTCGCATGCTCACTGGCCACAGCCACAGCCTAGAACCACTTCTGATCAATGGCCTGGGCCCCTTGTCCAGTGCCAGCAGAGGGCCCCCACAATCTCCCCCTGATCAGCCACCTAACCCCTACACTGTCTATGAGGCACCCACACAGCTGCCCCCAGGGCTCATTGTTTGTTGATTCAGTATGTGCCCTGAGGTATCTGCACTTCAGTCAAACCAAACCACCACCTGGGAGGTCAGGTCTTTCCCAATGTCCTCCCAAGTTGTAGGTGACTGCTTTATCCCCAACTTTTAATTATTTCTGCTGCACTAAAGTTCACTTTAAAGCACTTCTAATTGTTTGTGGGGGAATTTGGGAGACCCTGTAATTTTTTGCCTAAATGCCATCTTCCCAGAATCCTCTCCTGGACCCCTTTAGCAATCTGGGGAACTCTATGGACCCCTTCTCAGTAGGGGGGTCTTACTTTAAGCACATAGAATACATAGGATTACAAAGTTAATCAACTGTGGTAAAATATAGCTAAAACAAATTTTTTTCTTAAAGTTCATAGACCTCAGTTTAAGAGCCCCCAACTTAAACACTAAATTCATTGTTGGTGGAGCTGTGAGATGATCCAACCATTCTGGAGAGCAATTTGGAACTATGTCCAAAGGGCTTTAAAAATGTGCATACCCTTTGACCCAGCAATACCTCTTCTAGGTCTGTATCCCAAAGAGACCATGAAAAAGGGAAAAGGACCCACATGTACAAAAATATTGCTAGCACTCTGTGGTTGGCCAAGAATTAGAAATTGAGGGGATGTCCACCAACTGAGGAATGGCTGAACAAGTTGTGGTATATGAATGTAATGGAATGCTATTGTGCTATAAGAAATGATGAACAGGCAGACTTTAGAAACACCTGGAAAGACTTCTATGAACTGATGCTGGGTGAAGTGAGCAGAACCAGGAGAACATTGTACACAGTAACAGCCACAGTGTTCGATGACTGATTTTGATAGACTTAGCTCTTCTCAGTAATGCAAGGTCCTTAAACAATTCCAAAGGACTCATGATGGAAAATGCCATCCACATCCAAAGAAAGAACTACAGAGTCTGAATGCAGAGCAAACTATTTTCTTTTTGTTTTGTTTTGCTTTTTTTCTTTCTCATGGTTTTTCCCATTCGTTATAATTCTTTTATACAACATGACTAATGTGAAAATATGTTTAATCTGGCCTCAGACACTTGACACACTTACTAGCTGTGTGACCTTGGACAAGTCACTTAACCCCAATTGCCCTGCCTTCCCCCCTCAAAAAAAATATGTTTAATAGGAATGTATGTGTAGAGCCTATATTGCAGGCCGTCTTGGGGGAGGGGGAGAAAATTTAAAACTCATGGAAGTGAATGTTGAAAACTAAAAATAAATAAATTAACAACAACAATGAAGAGCCCCCAATTTAGAATAAGCCTATGTGGCCAGTGCAGCAGCTGAATGGTACCTGGCCTTTTACTTGGAAAATTGTTTAGAGCTCCCACCCCAAACTTTTACATATTTTATTGTCTTCAGTCCATTAGAGTATAAGTTTCTTGTGGGGGAGGGGAGTGTTATGTTGCTTGTTTGTATTTTTATCCTCAGCATTTAGCATAGGACCTGAACATAGTAAGTGCTTAATAAATGCTCTATCTACCCTTATCTATCTATCTATCTTGACTAAGAATGATGCAGCCTTGGTGAGGGTTTGGGAATGGTTTTCAGCATTGGGTTCATGGGATTTGGAGCAGGGACCTTAGAAATCATATAGAACATTTTAACCAAGGCACCTGAGGCCCAGAGATATTAAGGGGCTTGCCCAAAATCACAGAACTCATAAGTAGCAGAGCTGAGATTTGAACCCAGATCCTCAGACTTCAAATGCAATATTCTTTCCACTATATCTCATTCTTCACCTATTGGCTCCTGTTTCTTCCCCTCTGTACACATGACTTCTTCCTGTATCACCTAGGCAGGAAATCAGAAGACCACAGGGGCATAGATTTAGAGCTGGAAGAGAACCTTAGAAATCAGCCAGTCCAGGGGCAGCTAGGTGGCGCAGTGAGTAGAGCACCGGCCCTGGAGTCAGGAGGACCTGAGTTCAAATCCAGCCTCGGACACTTGACACATGTACTGCTGTGTGACCTTGGGCAAGTCACTTAACCCCAATTGCCCTGCCAAAAAGCAAAAAAAAAGATCAGTCAGTCCATTCTCCTCAGTTTTAACAAAGAAGGAAATGGAGATCCAGAGAAGTGACTTGTCCAAGGTCACTAAAGGGAACAAATAGAAGATGGAATGTGGATCCTAGTCCTGACTCCAAATCTAGCATTCTTTCCATTATGCTCTTCTCCTGGTCCCTCTTCTGCCATCCATCATGGCTAGTCTCTGTCTCTGCTGTTAGCCCCTTGTTTCCCATGGGGATTAACAAGATAAATAAATTGGGGGTGAAGGGGGAAAGGTCAAATGTCATTCCTCTGGGAACCCCTGGGTCTGAGTCCTGGTGCTGTCTTTGGCCTTTCACATTGGATCAGTCCCATTCCTTTTATAATGCCCAATAGCCTGATTCTTGGTGTTGCTGGAGGATCCCACTGGATAATGGATGTCAACATTTTTCTAACCTATAAATCTAACCTATAAAAGGTATGATTCTATTATTCTTCACTAGCTTCATCCTTTTCCCTGACACTAGTGCTAGGCATAAGGGAGCCTGGGCAGGGAAAAGAGTAGAAGGAAGAGCACCAGGCAGGACATAACTTCCTCCTTTCTCTCCTCAGACACATGGAAGAGTCTTGATCTTCTCCTTCAAGGTACCAACAGAAGCCTGGTGGCCATCACAGACAACCTTGTGGACCAGGTTTGGGGGACAGAGAGGCCTTCCCTTCCCAGTCAGCCAATTTACTACCTCCAGGAGAACTTCATAGGTATCTTAGTCCCTAGTATAATACAGACAATATTTGCTTGGTCCTTTAGCTGGGAGTTTTCCTATAAAAGGCATTATATCATGGTGAGAATAGGGGAGGAAATACCACAGAGAGAGTGGAAGCTCCCACAGAGTAAGGGCTTAAATGCTTATTGAATTGAAGGTTAATCCTTATGTCAGAGGCTCCCTCTCTCTCAGCCACAAAGGGCATGTGTAATGAGGATTTCTCATTTCTCCCTGGCTTATCTGACCCTACACAAGTAAACCCTGGGAGTGATATGATCTGACTCATTTTGCATTTATTCTGTGGCACCCTAAAGGTGAGTGAGGTGGCATTTCCCTCAGAGGGTCATCATCAGCTCCCTTACAAGCACTCAGGCTAACAAGACACCAAACATAAAACTTTTTAGTTGTACAATAAAGAACACAGAATTGACTAACACCTGAGTCCAGAAAGAGTCAAGAGAGTCACTTCTCAGTTTCTAGTGGCTCTTCCCTTTTCAGGGTCCTACACAGTTCCTATGACTCACGGAACTTCTCTGTACAGGGCACCAGTGTAGGGAGAGGTTGAGCCTGGCTTCTATGCCAGCTCCAGCATCCCCTGTTATGGGACTTCCTCCACTCCTAGGTCCATGTGGCTCAAGCTCTTTGTTACGTGTCTTTCCATCTCTCTCCCTCAGTTTGGCTTCACTGCTCCAGGTCTGTCTATGCCAGCCTCTCTCCCATTACGGCTCCATTTCTCTGCAGCCAATTGTCCTCTCCTGATATCTCTCTTCTACCTCTCTATCCTCTCTGGCCTCATGCAGCATAGGCCAAAAGAGAAGGCCATTTGAGCCCAAGAGCCCCTGTGGGGAGATGGGAAGGGACAAAGTCAGTTCCTTCCAGCCTGTGTTGCCCTGCAGTGAGGGCAACCCTGCTACCAAAGTCATTCTTGTTAAGAGAGAAAACCTGTAGAATAGTTGTCTCACATCATGCACCAGGCATAAAGAGCAATGCTCCTGTTTGCCCGCCATGAGCACTTACTCTGAGTTATTTTCCTAGCCACAGAGACAGGCTTGTACTGAATCATCCAAATTTCCCCCACCTTTCCTGGGTGACTGCTGGAGGTAAGAGTCTCAGCCTGAGCTTGGGGTGACCAGGGTCCATCAGGGCTCCAACTAGGGCCCAGGCTGTGGCTGGGAAACAGCCCCATGGGAGTAATTTTAATATGTTGTGCCCTTTAACTCCCCTGAGTGATGACACTAAGCAGGAAAAGGGCCAGACTCCCAGTTATAAATGACTGTGTCCCAGACTGCATTGGGGCTGTAACTGACTCACCAAGGGAGTGCCATCCCAGCAGGCTCCTTGGATAATCCTGGGCCTGCTTGGATGTGAGGAATATCACAAGTCTCCTGAGTGGGTGAGAGTCAAAGAAGGGGGTGGGGGACAGATTTCAAAATACCAGGTGTGATGTAACAAGTTCACACCTTCCAGCTTTTGATCTGTTATAAACTGGATTCTGCAACTTGAAAAATTCTTCTTTCTGTATCTTAAAATAGTTTTCTACAAAAAACCTTCCAGGCAGGAGCTGATAAAGTAGAAGAGAACCCCAATCTCTGTGGAATCTGAAGCTAGCAGGGCAGGGGCTTCCTTCATCTCTCTCCTAGAGGGGACTGATGCCAAATGGCATCAGGGCTTGCATGCCCACTACAAAGAGGAGGATACAAAGCAGGGGTGCCTTTGGGCCTGGCCGGAGGAAGCCCAGGGCAGAGAGGCCAGCTTTGGGATTTGTGATGGAGCTAATTCAGAGATGAACTAAAGTCAGGGGGAGAGAAACCACTTTCAGGGGTAAAAGAAAGGGAAATTATGTGTAGAGAAGATGACTACTTGAGATAGATAGCTAGATACATAGCTACCTAGACAGAGAGAATAGCAAGCAAGCCAGACAGAAAGAATAGCAAGTGAGCCAGACAGACAGAATAGCAAGTGAGACAGACAGACAGAATAGCAAGTGAGACAGACAGACAGAATAGCAAGTGAACCAGACAGACAGAATAGCAAGCGAGACAGACAGACAGACAAAATAGCAAGCCAGACAGACAGACAGAATAGCAAGCAAGCTAGACAGACAGAATAGCAAGCTAGACAGAGTAGCAAATGAGCCAGACAGAGTAGCAAGTGAGCTGGACAGACAGAATAGCAAGCTAGACAGACAGACAGACAGAATAGCAAGCGAGCCAGACAGACAGAATAGCAAGCGAGCTAGACAGACAGAATAGCAAGTGAGCTAGATAGACAGAATAGCAAGCTAGACAGACAGAATAGCAAGCTAGATAGACAGAATAGCAAGTTAGATAGACAGAATAGCAAGCTAGACAGACAGAATAGCAAGCAAGCTAGATAGACAGAATAGCAAGTGAGCTAGACAGACAGAATAGCAAGCGAGCCAGACAGACAGAATAGCAAGCCAGCTAGACAGATAAAATATCAAGCAAGCTTGATAGACAGAATAGCAAGCTAGACAGACAGAATAGCAAGCTAGACAGACAGAATAGCAAGCTAGATAGGCAGAATAGCAAGCTAGATAGACAGAATAGCAAGCTAGACAGACAGAATAGCAAGCTAGATAGACAGAATAGCAAGTTAGATAGACAGAATAGCAAGCTAGACAGACAGAATAGCAAGCAAGCTAGATAGACAGAATAGCAAGTGAGCTAGACAGACAGAATAGCAAGCGAGCCAGACAGACAAAATAGCAAGCCAGCTAGACAGATAAAATATCAAGCAAGCTTGATAGACAGAATAGCAAGCTAGACAGACAGAATAGCAAGCTAGACAGACAGAATAGCAAGCTAGATAGGCAGAATAGCAAGCTAGATAGACAGAATAGCAAGCTAGACAGACAGAATAGCAAGCTAGACAGACAGAATAGCAAGCTAGACAGGCAGAATAGCAAGCTAGACAGGCAGAATAGCAAGCTAGATAGACAGAATAGCAAGCTAGACAGACAGAATAGCAAGCTAGACAGACAGAATAGCAAGCTAGATAGACAGAATAGCAAGTTAGATAGACAGAATAGCAAGCTAGACAGACAGAATAGCAAGCAAGCTAGATAGACAGAATAGCAAGTGAGCTAGACAGACAGAATAGCAAGCGAGCCAGACAGACAAAATAGCAAGCCAGCTAGACAGATAAAATATCAAGCAAGCTTGATAGACAGAATAGCAAGCTAGACAGACAGAATAGCAAGCTAGACAGACAGAATAGCAAGCTAGATAGGCAGAATAGCAAGCTAGATAGACAGAATAGCAAGCTAGACAGACAGAATAGCAAGCTAGACAGACAGAATAGCAAGCTAGACAGGCAGAATAGCAAGCTAGACAGGCAGAATAGCAAGCTAGATAGACAGAATAGCAAGCTAGACAGACAGAATAGCAAGCTAGACAGAATGGCAAGTGAGCTAGACAGAATAGCAAGCTAGACAGAGTAGTAAGCAAGCTAGATAGACAGAATAGAAATCTAGATAGAATACATAGACAGGTAGATAGACAGAATAGGTAAATAGACAGGCAGACAGACAGGTAAAGTGAATATTTATTGAAAGCTTACAATGTGTCAGGCACTATACCAAGCCATTCATTTTGTTACATTCATTTTCCCCAAAAGTTTCTCTGTTTTCCCTTTAAGTTTGGGTCTCGCTGAATAGGTATCTTTTGAATAGTTTTAATATAGAATCCGTATCCCATAGGTGTATATCTCTTAGAGAACTATCTGGGACACTGAGAGGGTGAGTTACTTGCCCCAAGTCACACAGCCAGGATGGCTCCTTCCTCCAGGCCAACTCTCTATCCCTTGCAAGGTGCTAACCTGCCTTGGGAGAGAGTTCTCTCACAAGGGAGCTCCCTGCATGCTAAGTTCGCAGGTGTAGACCAAATATAGACACACATGGGAGTACATGAATAGGACTGTGATTTATTTCATCAGCATGGAGAATTCCTTCCACCAACACAAACCACAAGTGTATGTGTACAAATAAATAGACCACAGCACCATAGAAGGTGAAGACAGGCTGGCCTTGGAGTCAGAGAAACCTGGGTTTGAGTCCTGCCTCCGACCCATCCTGGCTGTGTGACCCTGAGTAAGTCCTTTAACCTCTCAGGGCCCCGGGAAACTCTGATCTGCATCAGTGGAGGGGGTTTCCATACCAGGAGATCCCCACACTCCTTAAAATCACAAGCCCATACAAATTACATTACATTGGGTGTGTGTGTGTGTGTGTGTGTGTGTGTGTGTGTGTGTGTGTTTATACATGCCTATAGAAATCCCCATTCATCTCTAGCTCCCAGAGGCTGGAAACTTTTATGCTTGAGACTCTGTGACTGTGACTATCCACTACCACCTAGTGACAGCATGCATGTATAGCAGGGACAGTTACTAAAGGGGGAGAATTTGGCCTCCAAAGTGTCAACACAAAACTGCCACAGGCAACCCGATGAATATAGAGCTTTACAAAGCTGTTATTGGGTCACTCATTCGTTCAATAAACATTAAGTTTTGTTTTTTTTTTTAAAGTCCTGTACTTGGTGCTTGGGGAGATACCAAGTTTCTCTAAAAGATGGGCCGGGATGGGGATGGGGTGGGGATGTAGAGGGGAAGGAGGGGGTAGGGGGAGGGCCAGGAAGGTTTCAAAGAGAAGATGGCTTTTGGGTTGGGCTTTAACAGATGGGTAGGGATTCCCCAAGAATAGGGAAAAGCATCACCAAAGTGAGGAAATCACAGGACATATTTTTAGGGCAGAGAGTAGTCCAATTTGACTGGTATGTAGATCATATGGAAGGAACTAAAATCTGCCAGATTTGGGAAGATCTTGGAGGCTGGGCAAAGAATTTGAACTTTGCTCAGAAGACAATAGTGAGCCATGGAAGATTATTGAGTACAGGAGTGACATCCCCAATTCTATTCTTATACTTCAATACTTCAATGGATCAGTGATCTCGTCAATGGGGGTACTCCCTCCAATGGTACAGATCACCACTCATCTATGCCTCCTTATCCTATGTGAGTCTTGTCCATGAATCTTCTGTAGAGAATCTACCTAATACTGGCAGCCTAATCAGGTGAGCTTGGTGCAGGTCAGTGGGCCCTTATGCATTTTCTGGTCCTCTCTGATTCCAGGGAGCACATGGCAGGATAAAGTCACAGAAATCCGAAACCAGATGCAAAAGCACGATAAAGCCCCCACAGCCGTCCTTCTGTCTGCGCTGGATGAGACAGCTTGTAAGCATAGTTGCTAACACTCAGCGGGTGAGGGTGGGGAGGAGGCATCGCACCCGGGGCAAATGGTTTGAAAAGCACCCTTAGTTGAGGACACCTCTCCATATCGTAGTGGACAGAGACAAAGACACAATCGAGAGGTTACTATTGGAGCAGTTGCTTTTAGGATGGTGGATGGTGGGGCAGAGGTGAGGGGGAAAGTTCTGGAAAGGGAGAAACTCACCCCCAGCACACCAAAAGACTACAAGTGAGGTCAGTGCCCTCTAAATCCCACGCACTGGGGCAAAGGCCTAGTTGCCCTGCCCTAGTTATAACTCTGCCCCATTCCCCACTCCAAAATCCATTTGACACTTAGGCCACTCAGACCTCTCCCTAAAATATCCTTCCCTCCCACTCACACAGACCTACAGCTTCTCTCCAAATGCCAAAGGCTTCTAGCTATGTTATCATGGATGGAACGAATAGGAAGGGGAAGGGGACTATGGCACTGTGAAGCCATTCTCTCAGGAAGTCCCCCAGCACTGAAGAGCTAAAAAAGCCCAAAAGGAAGGAAACCAGGAGGACTTCATAGGCCGTGGCTATGACCACCCCCCAAATCTGTAGCTGAACACCTTTCCTGTGTTAGTCATAGGATAATTAGAGACAAAAGTCTCTCCACTGGCTATGAGGCTCAGACCCTGGCAGTTAGTAAAATTAAGATCTTGCCTATAATACTAGCTAGCTTCCTTTAAAGCACCCTGGCCACCCCCTCTCCGGCACCCCTCTATTACTCTCTGACTCCCTGGCTAGAGAATCTACACTAACACACAATTGAGCCCTACTCTGTAACACCAAGTCGACCCCTCCCCTGCCACCATGACACCCAGTCACCCAGTCCTGGCCCTTAGCACAGTCTAGTCAAAGGATCACAGACTTTGAGACAGAAGAGAACTTTTAGGATGCTGAGTCTAGCCCTCTCATTTGAGAAATTGAGGCCCACAGTGGATGCTAGGTCTAAAGCTAGGAAAGACCTTGGCCTCTGAGGTCTCCTTTCACTTTACAGATGAGGAAACTGAGTCCCAAGAAGGTTAAATGACTTGCCCAAGGTCAGAGGAGGAGACTAAGGCTCAGAAAGGATCCTAAATCTAGAACTGGAAGGGACCTCAGAGGTCATTAAGTCCAACAAGGAAACTGAGGCACAGAGCCATCATCCACTCTGCGACATCTAGTCCAACACCTCTGTGACACCCAATCTAAACCCTCTCTTCATTAGCCAATCTTTATAGGGTGAAGACCAGCCCCCACTTTATGATGCCCAATCTAGCCCCTCTATACCCCCCACCAGTCCCATTCTATCGCATCTAGTCTAGGGACCCTAGAAGATCCAATCTGGTCCCCTCTGACATCTAACTAGCTTCTCTGTATTTTCCCTCTAAAATTTTCTGTCCTCTACAGTTCCCAGTCTAGCACCCCTCCCATAGTACTTAGTCCAAGCTCCTCAAGAATATTCAGTCTAACTCATTCTGTGTCACCCAATTTAGACTTTCTTTTTTAGGTTAAAAGAAACAATATACACAAAGCACTTTGCAAATCTTGTTGTTGCTCAGTCATTCAGTCATGTCCAACTGTTTGTGACTCCGAGGACCCTACTGTCCATGGGGCTTCCTTGGCAAGGACACTGGAATGGTTTGCCATTTCCTTCTCCAGTGGATTAAGGCAAACAGGGTGAAGTGACTTGCCCAGGGTCACACAGCTAGTAGATGTCTGAGGCCAGATTTGAACTTAGTAAGATGAGTTTTCCTGACTCCAGGCCCTGTGCTCTATCTGCTACACCACCTAGCTAGCCAATAATAATAATAATACTTTATCTTATTGATAAAGAGAAATAATACAGGCATTTAGGTAAGGGGGCATGGAGGAATTAGAGAGAAATCTTTAGGGAGCATAGCCACCAGTGGGGCTGAGGAATGACCATTGCTAGCCCCTTTACCTTGTAACAAGGTCACTCTTGGTTCTTCCCCCAGGGCTCTTCAATCTTCGCAGCGATGATGTTCCTTACAACCCCTTCTTCTATTCCTACACCCTACTGACCAACTCCTCCATCAGGTATCCTTTTCCTCCTGCTCCTTGTCAAGGCCTGCCCTGGACTGGCCTGCCAAAATGATGGCTGCTGACTCTATACTTGCTTTGACCTTTAGCATTGGTATGCCTTGGGACTAGATGCCTCTTTGTTTAACCCTGAATCGGCTCTGCCATCTCACTGGCCCACCTTATCTCCGGCTTTCTCCATCACTTAGAGTCCATGATGTTCTTTTTTTCTCATTTGCCCAAAGACATGCTCACAAGAGCTCCTCCAGTATCCCTAAGCAATTCCTCCAGTGTAGAACTAGAAGGGCATTTAGAGTACATCTGGTTCAATGCCCTTATTTATAGGTAAGAAAACCAAGGCCTAAAGAAGGGAAGTGGCTTGCCAAAGGTCACCTGGGTATTAAGGACCCAAGGCAGAATTCAAACTCAGGTGTTCGAACTGGACTCCAGAGTCAATGCTCTTTGTGTTGTACATGCTGCCTCTATTCAATAGAACCACAGGACCAGAGGCTCACAGATCCAGAGATAGAAGGTACAGGGACCTCAGGGGCCACCTAGCCCAACAGAAACATCATATAGAAAAGGAAACTGAGATGCAGACAAGTTAAGTGACCTGCCCAAGGTCATGCATTTAAACATCTGAAGCAGGATTTAAACCAAGTTCCTCTGACTCCAGAGTCAGTGGGCACGCCCTTGTACCACCCTGATATGGCCCACCTTAGGCTCCCCGCCCTGGGCCTCAGTTTCCTCTTCCACAAAATTCGGGGGTTGGATCAGATGGCCTCTGATGTCCCTACCAGCTCGAGGTCAACGATCCCAAGTCCTTGTTCTCTTTTCCCTGTGTCCTCCTGTTTGCCATTACTGGGCCCCACTCCATGCCTGACAGTGAGGGGTTGATGGTGGTGGTGGTGGGGATTTAGGTTTGAGGTCAGAAAAGCTTTCCTAACAATGAGTGCTATTCCAAAGTGGAAGCAGTGGATTGCCCCTCTCCTTGATAGGTGTGTTGTGGGAATTCCCATTCAGGTACAGGCTGGGCTAAATGTCCTCTCAGGTCCCTTCTAACTCTGAGACTCGGATGCTGAGATGCTAGTGGATTTCTGGGAGAACCAAAGGCCCAGTCACCAGACTTTTCTTCTTGCCTATACCTCGTCAGGAAGCCTGTCTTGGAAACTTAGTGCCACCCACCAAAGCATTCCGTTCTCAAGGGATGAGAATCTGGGCAAGGCTCAGATGCCACTGGTCAGACAGGCAGGGCTGGCCTCCCCTTGCCAGAAGCTGCCATTTAGCCCAACCCCACAGGGAATTTTTCCTAGGTGCAGCTCAGGGAAAGCAACTCTTTCCATCCTGGTCCTCAGAACCCCAACTGAGGCCTTCCTGATTTTTCCTCCATCACTGGCAGGCTATTTGTGAATGCAAGCCGGCTGAGCAATAATGTCCTACAGTACCTGAACTCAGATTGCACGGACCTGATGTGTGTGCAAATTGAAGATTATGGCCAGATCCGAGAAAGTGTCCAGGAGTATGCCTCAGGAGATGTACGAATCTGGCTTGGAACTGAATACACCACCTATGGGCTCTATGGGGTCATACCCCAGGTGAGGATGCCAAAGGGGCTCCAAATACTTTCATTCCACGACAAATACCAGGGTTACAGTCCTCCAACTCACCTTGCCTCTGTCCCCGGTGCTGAAGCTATCACACCTTGACCAGGTCCCCTGATTAGGAAAGCTACTGGAAAAATCACTGGGCTTAGAATTAGAAAAAGTTGGCTTTAGTTCCTGCCTTTGAAACTTTCTTGCTGTGTAACATTGGATAAGCCCCTTGATAAGGTCATTCCACAGATCTTATTTTACAGAAGAAGAATTGAGGCAGAGGTTAAGTGACTTGCCCAGGGTCACACAGCTGGTAAGTGTCTGAGACAGGATTCAAACTGAGGTCTTGCTGATTCCAGGCTCAGTGCTCTATCCACTGTGCCACCTAGCTACCTTGATTCTATTAATGACCAGTGGGAGGGGGCAAGAAAGGGGAAGATAAAATCCCTATCATTGGGGAGTTCACAGAACTAGAGAGAAAATACACACATACATGAAAAAGTTTGAGAATATGTACAAAAGTGAATGGGTACCAAGAAGGCTGAGTTCCAAAGTTTGGAGGAAAGAAGTGAGCCCTGTTTGGGGGTTAATCAGGGAATGTTTCTCGGAGCTGGTGTTTTTCATCTGGGCTTGAGAGGAGGGGGACGTAGGTAGGCATGGAGCTGGGGGGAAGGCATGAAGGGTGAGGGGAGTACCTAGATGGCCTTCTCCCTGGCCATGCTCTGGCACTTCCTACCTGCCTTTGGTTGGGCAAGGAGTCACTGGCCTGGAGGTGCCACCCAGGACCATCACTTCCTCTCGTTACTGCTCTCTGTTCCCTGGACAGGAGAAACTTGTAGAAGACTCCTACTCTCCAGTGATGGTGACCAAAGCTGTGAAGAACACAAAGGAGCAGGAGCTGCTCAAGGCTGCACATGTAAGTCATTAGCACCAAGGAGGAGTGTGTGGTCTGCTCGGATGGGAGGCCATGGTCTGACACCTCGGAGAAATCCACAAGAACAGCCATAAAGAAAAAGTCTTTGTTATAAGGATGTCTCTCTGGGAAGCTAGAGGGACACAGGAAGAAATTCAAGCGATGTAACAAACGAAAGATCGATATGAATTTGGTTTTTGAAAAGAAAAGAACATAGAACCTCCTATCCTCATGACCCTGACCCCCAGCCAGAACCTGAGCCTCACAGCTCCTCTGGGCTTCCCCACTGGCTCCTTTCCATTGAAGCTGGAGGGGTGGCATGCATCTCGATGGTTTGGAACTGGATTTACAGGGTACACCTCTGTGTTTTTCCCAACCCCTTCCTCCCTCGGGGGGCCCATGGCAGGGCCCTCATTGTGTGCCCCACCCTGGGTCCCAGCCCTGCAGCTGGTTAGCCTCTTCCCCCTCCAGGTGCGGGATGCTGTGGCTGTGATCAGGTACCTGGTGTGGTTGGAGAAGAATGTGCCTCAGGGTACCGTGGATGAATTCTCAGGGGCAGAACAAGTAAACAAGTTCCGGGGGTAATTGTGTGGCTCTTCTTCCCACCCCACCCCCACCCCACCCCATCCCCTTACACTTGACCCCCATCTGGTCAGGCCCTGACCTCACCTCTGGCCCCTTTGGTGTCTTCAGGGTTCCCAGCACCACAGTGACACCTGGTGGCTGCTTTGGGAATGGGGTGAAGTGGGCATTAGGGCCCAGGCCAGAGTACCTCTGGATCACCTAGTCAGGTTTAGCACCACTCTCAAACCCCATCTTCAGATGCAATGGAGCTAGGAAGTGAGCCCCCTGTAGCAGCCATACACCTGCCTTGTTCCAGAGCTCACCTAAGGCTAGAGACCAAATGGAGGTGGGGGAGGAGTGGGAAGGAGGAAAGAGAAGAGCCCTGGATTTGGAGCCAGGGACCTGGAATCTGAGCCCTAGTTTGGCTAATACCTACCTTAAGAACTTGGGTGAAGCCCTTCTCCTCTCTAGGTCTCAGTTCCCCCTTCTGTAAAACAAAGGAGGTAGGACTAGAGCTCTAAAGATTCTGTGAGTGAGAAATTTGGAGTCAGACAACCTGAGATTGAATCCTGGTTCTGCCACTTGCATCTGTGTGACCTTGGGCTAGTCCTTTTCCCTCTCTGGGCCTCCATTTCCTCATCTGAGGTCCCTTCCAGCCCTAGATCTAGGAGCCTATAACCTACTTGGTCCCAAACTGTAAGCCAGTAAAAAGCCTATCCCTTTCCCCGCCAGGAGGACATCCAGTAGGGAGGATTCAGTAGGGAGGATTTGGGGGCCAGGCCCAGTTAGGGCCAAGCAGCCCACTTTGGCTCAATTGAACAAGTACTCATTCTAAAGTGGCAGCTCTATGTAGAGCCCAGGGCTGGGGAGGGAGGATACTACAAGGTTTAGACCAAACTCGGTCCCTGCCCTCCAGGCTCCTAGCCTAGGAGAGGATGCCACATCAATACAACCAGCTGAGATACACATCACTGCTGCATAGTTAAGATGTTATCGAGGAGCAAACCAAGTTTTGTACAAAGCCCAAGGCAGGGAGGCTGATACTAAGCAGGGGCGTGGGTTGAAATTGGGGTGGGAGACATTATAAATGATCAAGGATACAGAGGTGGCAAGGCTCACGGTGTATCGGGAGAGAGAAGAGGGACTAAGGAGAGAGGAATCCAGTTTGAGTGAAGGAAATAGTGAAGATAAGGTTGTGCAAAGATTGGATGTTCTCAGATCATGAAAGGCCCTGAATGCCCACAATTGAATTAAAAATTGAATCAGCAGATAATAGGGAGCCCCTGAGGACCTTTAAGTAGAATGGCATGATCAGATGTTTGTAAAAGACAAGCCATACTGGCAGCCATATGGAGGAAGGGTTGGAATGCAGAGACAGTGGAAGCAGGAAGACCTCTAGACCTCTTGGGAGGTGGTTTTGATCATCCACTTGGGTGGTGGCAGTAGGCATAGTGATGAAAGGATTGTTCAGGAGGGTGAAGAGGAAATGGAATAGAGGAGGGGCTATATATAGCAGGAATCGGTGAATCATAGTGTATCTAAGCTGGAAAGGTCCACAGAGTCACACAAAGTCACAGAGTCCACAGAGCAAAAAAGCCTCCTGAGGGCAGGGATCGTTTTATTTTTGTCTCTGGTGTCCCCAGGGCCTAGCACAAAGTCAGGCACAGAGTAGGCATTTACTAAATGCTTCTTGATTGATTATTGATTTTCTAAGCAGGGAAACTGAGTCTCAAGAGTGGTTAAATGATTTGCCCAAGGTCATGTTGGGTGGCCAGCAGCAGAGCTGGGATTTTGATTTCAAACCCAGGGGTTTCTTTTTCCCATCAGGGCTAAGTCTGATGAGGATCTTCACAATCCAATCCTGCCCTAAATAGCTCATTTGAGCCCTCATTCTGGCCCCTCAGACTTCCTGATCCTGGCCCCTACACCCCCACCATCACCTCTTCCCAGACTTAGACCCACTCTCTTCTTATTCAATCCAGAGAAGAAGAATTCTCATCAGGGCCCAGTTTTGAAACAATCTCAGCCAGTGGCCTGAATGCTGCGTTGGCCCATTACAGGTATGCGTGTGGAATGACTTCAGAGGCCACAAGCCTGGAGGCTGAGTTGCCCATTGGAATTCAGGGGCCCTGAGCACTGTGGGCTGGGCAGACGCTTAGGAATCTCTCTGTGGGGAGAAACCATGAGGCTGGGAGCTTGGGCTGGAGCTATGTGAGAGCCCCAACACTGAGGGACTGGGGGAGTGGGAGATGCCTCCAAAGTGACAGCTGAATTTTTTCTTTCCTGTTGTTTATTCCTGTTGGGTAACCTGTGGGAGAGCTGGTGTGGAAAGTGGCCACAAAAGCTTCCCGTTAGTCCAGCTTGAGCTGAACAAGAGTACATCCAAGGGGGGTAGGCAAGCCAGATGTTTGGCACCTTCCTAGACCAAACATCTGGAAGCTTGGCGGAATTCTTTGGCCTGGCTGACCAGATGGCTCACAACATCACATAAACACAGCCAGGGAATCCCAGCAACCAAGAATATGAAAGCGGGAAGGGACCTCACACATGATCTAGTCTGGTTCTTCCATTTCACAGATGGACTCACCGTGACTCAAAGTGGGTCAGTGCCTTGCCCAAGGTCACGTAGCTAGTAATCTGGAAGCAGAGAACCTAGTTCTGCTGCTTACTACCATAGTGACCTTGGACAAACCACCCCCATCAGTTTCCTGTAAAATAAGAGGTCAACAACATGATCTTTAAGGTCCCTCCCAGCCCCAACATTTTCTGTTCTCTGATCTCTGTTCTAAGCTCTAAAGTTAAAACAAGTTCTCCCCAAGCTCTAACATTCTGTGGTCTAAAATTCTTTCCAATGCAGGCATTCTATGTTCTATGTGCTAGGAATCTTCTCTGTTCTGAGATTCTCTCTTCTAAAGTCCCTCCCAGCTTTGATTCAGTTCCAAGAGCCCTCCCAGTTGGGAATTTCTGTTCTAAAGTCCCCACCAACACTAAATCCTCTGACCCCATGCTAAGTGGCTAAACTGGTCCTGACTCCCAGTTCATTGGTCTCATCACTGCTCATCTGTACTCCACTGTACCCATGACCTAGTTGGGGCAAGGAGAAGAGGGGGATTCTCCCTCTGCAGACAGATCCTAGCTCCTGCCCACCTTAGAGGATTGTCTACATGAGTAATTAAGGCAGAAAAATTCCCACACACCCCTTCAGGCAATCTGGTGATGTCTCTCTGCCCTTAGCCAGGCTAGTCCATGGATAGTGGGGATTCCTGACACCCACCATCCGTCACCAAGCCCAGCCATTCCAACTTGCCTGGACTTATGCTGAGCCATAGTGGGGCTTTGGTTGGAGTCTTCCCACTCACCCTCCAAGGCCCCACCTGGGGGTGGGTCAAGCAAGTCCTTCCCTTGCCACCAGACAAGCTTCCTCTATGCTTGTTCCCATCCTGGAGGAGGTAATGTATCCCAGCCTTTGTCCCAAGTCACATCAGCCCTAAATCAATTGGTATGGATCAAATTTGTCTCTGGAAATCCCTATGCAACCCCCTTCCCCCACCCACACTCTCCACAGTCCTCCCCTTCAACCTTTGATATTGGAGGGGAGGCAGTGTTAGGAGTCCTACGTCCTGGGTTCTAGCCCCAGCTCTGCTACTGACTCTGCCTAACCTTGGCTAAGTTACTTTCCTGCTGAAAAAAAATGATGGGGTTAGACTAGGTGACCTTTAAGTTCTCTTCCAGATGTCACATTGCATGTTCTCTACTCTATCTGTGTGACTTTGGACAAGTCATTTCCCCCAACTACACTTTCCCCAATCTGTAGAACAAGGAGATTGGGCTAGAGAAGTTCTAAGGCTCTTCCCCTTACCTTATCCTATGGCTCTATCTTCCTTCCTTTTCCTTTCCTCATCAAGACTAGTGAATAAGTCTTGTGTCTTGTCCTTTCAGGGCCCTGCTCTATTGATTGCCAGCTAGCTAATATGGCTTACTAATTCATACTAGGTTATTGATAAAGGACTAACTCTTCCTCCTCCCCACCTCTCTTCAGCTAATATACATGTATTTTAAAGGGCCAATGCTTTTACCCCAAAGACAGGGAATTGCAGGGAGGTAGGAAGGGGAAGAGAAGGGAATCCTTTCTTTTTTTACATTGTAATTTATTACTTATTTTTAACATTCTTTTCTTAAATTTTGAGTTCCCAATTCTCATCCTCCCTCCATCCCCTCTCCTACCCACTGAATAGGCAAACAACAAATGATAGAAGTGAAATTATGCAAAATATTTCCACATTAGCTATATTTTTTAAAAAAAGCAAAAAAAAATAAAGTGAGGAAATTACACTTCAAGTATAATTTGCACTCAGAGTTCATCAGTCCTCCCTCTGGAAGCAGATAGCATTTTTTCCTCATGAATCCTTTGGAATTGTCTTAGACCATTGTATTGATCAAAGTAGCCAAGTCTTTCACAGTTAATCATCCTTACAATATTGCTGTTCCTGTGTACAATGATTTCCCAGTTCTTCTCACTTCACTTGGCATCATTTCATATAGGTCTTGTCATGTTTTTCTGAAACCACCCTCCTCATCATTTCTTATAGCACAGTATTATTCCATCACAATCATATGCCGCCACTTGTTCAGCCATTCCCCAATTGATAGGCATCCCTTCAATTACCAATTCTTTGCCACCACAAAAAGAAATGCTATAAATATTTTAGTACGAATAGGTCCTTTTCCTTTTCCTTTGATCTCTTTGGGATACAGACCCAGTCATTGCATTTCTAGGTCAAAGGGTATGCAGTTTTATAGACCTTTGGGCCTAGTTCCAAATTGTTCACCAGAATGGTTAGACCAGTTCATAACTCCACAAACGGTTCATTAAGTGTCCCTATTTTTCCCTCATCCCTACAGTATTTGTCATTTCTGACAGGTATGAGATGGTATCTCAGAATTGTTTTAGTTTATATTTCTCTAATCAGTGATTTAGGGTATTTTTTTCATATGACTATAGATATCTTTGATTTCTTCTTCTGAAAACTGCCTGTACCTCTTTTTCCATTTGGTCAATTCTGCTTTTTAAGGAGTTGTGTTTTTTTAGTGGATTTTTGTGCTTCTTTTGCCATTAGGCCAATTCTGTCTTTTAAGGTGTTTTCTTATTCGGTATTTTTTGTGCCTCTTTTACCAAGCTGCTAATTATCTTTTCATAATTTTCTTGCATCACTCTCATTTTCCCCCATTTTTTCTCTACCACTCATCTCTTTCTTTAACTCTTCCAGGAATTCTTGTTGGGTTTGGGTCCAATTCACATTTTTGAGGCTTTGATTGTAGCTGTTTTCACACCATTGTCTTCTGAGTTTATATCTTGGTCTTCCCTGCCACTGTAGTAGGGTTTTTTTGTGATTTGCTCATTTTTCCAGCCTATTTCTTGATTTTGAATTTTATGTTAAAGATGGGCTCTGCTCACTTGGGGGTGGGGAAGCACTGTCCCAAGTTTCAGGCTTTTTCACGCTGCTGTTTTCAGAGCTAGTTCTGGAGGTCTGCAAGTTTTTGGTGCTTCTAAACCGGTATGATCCTGGGAGAGGTATGGTCACTGCTTTCCTGGTCCGCGCTCTGGTCTTAACCCAGGAAGGACTCTTGGTCCACTGGGGCCACAGGTGCTAGCACTCTTCCTTGCTTCAGAACTGCAACCACCCCCTGTTCCCTTGTGACTAACCCCTAGGACTCCTCTGTGCTCTGGAACTACAACCCAGAGCCACATATGAGCAAAAGAGCCAATCAGCATCAGCTATACCGAGTACCGGCAAAGGGTCCCCTGTAACCTCTTTCTGTTGCCCAACCCCCTTTTCGTCTCTGGGCTAAGAGCTCCCAAAGCTGCTACTGCTGTTGTGGCTGCTTTGGCTGCCACCATGTGTGTGGGGCTCCGGAGAGGCCTCCACCCCAGTGTCACAGACTTCTCCTGCTGACTTCTTAAGTTTTCTTAGGCCAGAAAAATGTCTCTCCCTGACCTTTTGTTGGCTCTGCCACTCCAAAATTTGATTTGAAGTGTTAAAGTTGTTTGGAGAGGAATGTTGGAAGAGAGCTCAGCTGGGTGGCTGCCCCTAATCTGCCATTTTGGCTCCACCCAAGGGATTCCTTTCTGTGATCTTCATATCATATGGGTGGCCATGTAGTCTTTCTATGCCTAAATCCAGCCATAGATAGATAGTGAAGTCCTGGAGCTACATGAAGAAGGGGCAGGAGAACAGGTTTAAATTGCTCTTTCACATTGCTCTTGCCCTGTTCATTTTCAGTCCAACCAAAGAGATCCACCGCAGCCTGTCCCAAGATGAGATGTACCTGCTGGATTCTGGAGGGCAATATTGGTAAGTCATCCCCCCTCCTCAGGTCTGTCCAACCCATGTAGGCACTCTCTCTTCCCTTCTCCCTGCCTCAGACCTGTGGAGGAACTCAAGAGAATTCTACCACTCCACTCCCTGCCCTCAGGGAGCATTCAGTACAAAATAGATATACCAAGATACAACTGAGTATAGTGCAGGGCATCTTGCCATTTTTGTGTACCAAGGATCCCTTTGGCATTCTATGGACCTCCCTGTTTAGAATAATGTTTTTAAATGATAAAATAAAATACACGGGACCACAAAGGAAACAAATTATATTGAAATAAAGATGCAGTCTTTTCTCCATCCAAGTCCCCTGGACCCCAGAAATCTATCTATGGACAAGATTAAGAACCCCTGCAATAGTGGAGAGAGCCATGGCCTAGGCATTGAGGTCCTGGGTTCTAGTCCTGGCTTTGCAATTGATTCACTATACGACTTGAAGCAAATCTCTGTAAGTTGCAGAGCACTTGTCAATATGCATTGGTAGAGGAAATTTCCCCACTGGGAGTTCTCTATATCAATGAAATCCTGGATTTAGTCCAAAAGAAAAATGACCTGAGATTGGGGGAAGGGAGAGTCAGAAATAAAAAACACTTTTGAGGAGGGACAGGGTGAAAGGAGAGAGAGAATAGAATAAATGGGGGGATAGGATGGAGGGATACAGTTAGCAATAGTGACTGTGAAAAAAAATTTGAAGCAAGTTTCTCTGATAAAGGCCTCATTTCTTAAATACATAGAGATCTGAGTCAAATTTATAAAAATAAGAGCCATTCCCCAATTGTTAAGTGGTCGAAAGATATGATCAGTTTTCAGATGAAGTAATCAAAGCTATCCATACATATGAAAAAATGTTCTAAGTCACTATTGACTGAAGAAATGTAAATTAAAACAATTCTGAGGTACTACCTCATACCTATTAGACTGGCTAATAGGACAGAAAAGGTAAATGACAAATGTTGGAAGGGATGTGGGAAAAATAAGACATGAATGCATTGTTGGTGGAGTTGTGAACTGATTCAACCATTCTGTAGAGCAATTTGGAACTATGCCCAAAGGGCTATCAAACCATGCATACCCCTTTGACCCAACAATACCACTACTAGGTCTGTATCCCAAAAAGGAAAAGGACCTATAAGTACAAAAATATTTATAGCAGCTCTTTTTAGGAGGCAAAGAATTAGAAATTGAGGGGATGCCCATCAATTGGGGAATGGCTGAACAAGTTGTGGTATGTGATTATAATGGAATAAGATGGGCAGGATTCTCTCAGAAAAACCTAGAAAGACTTGCATGGGCTTATGCAAAGTGAAATGTACTTTGTACAAAGAAAAATGACCTGGAGCAAGCCACCTCCCTTCCTTGGATCTCAGTTTCCCCATTTGTAAATTAAATGGTCTCTAAGGTCTTTTCCAGCTGTAACATTCTATGACTCTACGTTCTAACATGGCACCTCCTTTCAGGAGCTTACCCCATCGATCATTTCCTCCTCTCCATGTCATCTTTCAATCTTGTCCTCTGTCCTGGTTCCCTCCCTGATGCCTACAAATGTAGTCATATCTTCCTCTGCCTTAAAAAATTAAAATAAAAGCAGACAAAAAACCCCTTCAATTGACCCAACCACCCCCTCAAACTATCATCCTATAGCTCTTCTCTCTGTCACTGCTAAACACTTAGAAGGAATCATCTATCCTTACTTCCTCTACTTCTCAGCCTGACTCTCAGTCCATGAAGCTCTCTCTGATCCTCTTTGTTGTCAGTGGTCTCTCCTTGTTCAAATAACCTGGTATTTATTGATAGGTATATATTCTAGAAACCTCCCCCCAAGGAAGATCTTAAGCTTCTTGAGGGCAGGGATTGTTTTGGTTTTGCATTTGTACCCCTTAAGTGACTGCCATTGTGCCTGGCTCAAAGTGAAGAGGTAGTAAATGCTGCTTGAAGTCGATTGAATTCTAAGGTACTTCTCAGCCCTGGTATTCTATGTTCTAAGACACCCATAAAAAAGTGGGATCTTGTATAAGAGTAAGGCAGCATGCCCGTTCATATATAAACAAGGACTGTGCTCATACAGGTGACTGCTCATTTGGAATTCATTTGCTGGGCTGACTTTTCTGCTAGGGCATACTTTGTTGGCTCTTAAATGACTGAAAGTAGTAGTAGTAGTAGTAGTAGTAGTGGTAGTAGTAGTAGTGGTAGTAGTAGTAGTAGTAGTAGTAGTAGTAGTAGTAGTAGTAGCAGTAACAGTAGTAGTAGTAGTAGTGGTAGTAGTAGTAGTGGTAGTAGTAGTAGTAGTAGTAGTAGTAGTAATGATAATGATAGACCTCACTTGTCATTTAAATATTGTGTTCACTACATTTTAACATAAGTGGGTTTCCTTTATAATCCTGTGGATCTTATATTGGCTTTTAAAAACATGATTCTGATGTCCAAAGGCTTCCCCAGGCTGCTGAAGAGATCCAGAACACAAAAAGGATTAACCCCTGCCTGGCTCCTTATGGTGCCTTTTTCCACATCAGTGATAAGATGGGTAATTATTACCCTTGCCCCTATTTATAAATGAGGAAATGGGAGTCCCCAGAGGTTCAATTACTTGCCTCAAGGTCACAGTAGGTAATAAGTAGCCAAGCAAGGATTCGAACCTGGATCTACCTGCCTCCAAGTCCAGAATGCTTTTGAACCTGGAAAGACTTGTTCCAGATCTGTTCCAAATCCAAGTCTTCCACAACAGGTTACAGTTTGCCAGCATAGACGACTGCAGAAGTCATACCGATTCAACAGCATTTAAAAAGCACCTACTATATGCTAGGTGCTGGGGGGAAAAGCACAAAGAACAAAACAGCCCCTGTCCTCAAGGAGCTTACATTCTGTCGGAGATGGAGAGACAACATATATGAATATGAGTAAATACAGAAGCAGCAGATTAAGCACAGTGGAAAACACCCTAGGTCTGGAATCAGAGGTTGTCAGGGTTCAGTTGCTTTTCAGTTGTGTCGTACTTCTTCTTTGCAAAGATACTAGAGTGGTTTGCCATTTCCTTCACCAGTTCATTTTACAGATGAGGAAACTGAGGTAAACAGGGTTAAGTGATTTGCCCGGGGTCACACAGTAAGTGTCTGAGGACAGATTTGAACTCAGGTCCTCCTGATTCCAAGACCAGCACTCTATCCACTGAGCCACCTTGCTGCCTTTGGAGTCAGAGGACCTGGATTCAAATCTCATCTCTGAGACTTAATACCTGTGTGACCTTGGGCAAGTCCCTTCCCCTCCCTGGGCCTCAGTTTCTTGATATGCAAAATGAGGAGGTTACATGGCCCCTGAACTCCATTCCACCTCTAGATCTAGGCACCTACAAACTTTCTAGTCATGGCGGAGATTTGAGGAGTAGCAATGCCAAAGAAAGAAAAGATTGTCGACGAAACATTCTCACGATATATAGCATAGAGCAGAAGGAAGTTCAGAAGGGGGCATAGACAAGCAGGCTAGCATTGGCACTGTTGTGTTCAAATGAACATATAGTTTTTAAAACCCCAAATGTACATGACAAATTCCTAGTGTCATATATAATCCGTTTTTCTGTTCATCCTCTGTGGAAATGTTCATCTCTGCTGATGTTTGTCAAACACATAATGAAAAAGAAGAATAAAAATAAAGATTGAGGAGAAAGATGCATAGGAAAGAACTAACCTTTTAGTAGGAGGGATATAGCATCTCCCCAAATTAAGTATGAAGCAAGGAGGGGCGAGGGGACCAAGCGTGACCAAGGCCAAGGGGAGATCAGGGCAACGGGAGAAGGGAAAGAACATTGGTCGCTGGGGTGAGCTCCATGGGGGAGGTGGCCCCTAAGCAGAGCGTACAAGCAAGAGCAGGATTGGCCCCAGAGAGATGAACTGACCACATCCATCCATCAATGAGTGTTGAAATCATGGAAAGCGTCCTAGCAAAAGGGAAAGGAAGCTGTGGGAGTGATGAGTGAGAGGGGCTGGTTGGAGTTTCAGGCTTACTCAATTCAGGGAGAGGCCGGGTTGGTTCGTGGTCATCTCTCTTCCTTTTCTTGCCTTTATCAGAAGGAGAGCCCCCGCAGTGACCTGATTCCTGGGAACCCAGGGATCCTAAACTCCTCCAGGGGAGAAATAGGGCAGGCAGAACTCCCAGAACTGAAAAATTTGTCTTAGTAACTTGTGTCCATAGCTACAAAATGAGTCAAATAGAGATAATAGAGCCCAGTGGATTGGAGATCTGGAAACCTAGCTCTTCCATTTACCAGCTATGTGACTTTGAGCAAGTCACTTGACCTTTCCAGGCCTCAGTTTCCTCCTCTCTAAAATAATAAAGGTATCAGACTAAATGATCTCTAAGGTCCCTTCCCGGTCTGACATTTCATATTCTAAGGGCCCTTCCAACTCTGACATTCAATGACTTCATTGAATTTCAAACGAGACTCAACTTAGAACAATTCATCTTGCAGACAGTTATTCTGGAGCATGGCCTGCTATCTGGCCCTGCGGGAATCACTGTATTCCTCAGTACAATTCTTTAAGAGTCTAAATTGCAGCGATGCTGACCTGCATTGCTACAGGGAATTTCTCCATCCAGGAATATCTGTTCCAGTGAAATCACAAGTCCGGTCTCTATTCCCTCTTTCTATCAATTATATCAAGCAAGCCCCTGTATCGATGCAAGGTCATGCATTATGATGGTTAATCTTGATCTCTCCACTTTCTCCTCACCTAGTTTCCCATTTTCAGCCAAGGGAGGTGGGCTGAGCCCCTCCAGGCAATGGAGGTCCCCCAATAGACTTTACCTGCATGGGTTCCCAGCACCACAAAACTCAGGTTGGAATGTGACCAAAGGGTTTTTCCTTCTCCTACAGGGATGGAACAACAGATATCACCAGAACGGTCCACTGGGGGATCCCTTCTTCTTTCCAAAAGGTACAAGGCAGATCTGAGCATTTCAGCCTCTCCCCTCTTACATATACTTTCTGCTCCCAGCTTTAGAGCCTGATATTACTGGAGTGGGGAGACATCAAAACTCCATTTGGACCTTTCATGCTGGGACCTTACCCCTTTCACCATAGTCTCATTCTCTCCCTCTTCTCTCTCCCTCCCTTCTTCCTCTCCCTCCTTTTCTTTTTTTTTAATTAATATTTTTCAACTAAACATTAATTTTCTCTCCTTCCTACCTCCCCTTCCCTGGGAAAAAAGAGAAAAACCTTGTAACCAATATGCATAATCATACAAAACAAACTCCCATCTTGGCCAGGTCCAAAAACATGCGTCTCATTGAGCATCATGAAGCCATCACTTGTCTCTTGGGAGGTGTATGGCATTCTTCATTTCTTCTTCCTTGCCCAACCAAACTCCTGCTTCTCCTCCCACTTCTGTCACTGTTCCTTCTGCCATTCTATCACCCATCTCCTGCCTATTAAGGACTCCCCAAAGCTCTCCCTTGGGCTCCCTTCTTTTCTCCTTCTACACTCCCTTGGTTGTCTCATCTGCTTGTCTCTATGTAGATTACATCTCATCTCTCATGTCCATTTCCATATCACCAACTGCCTACTGGACATCTCTGCTGGGATCTAGCATTGGCATCTCCCACTCAATGTGTCCAAAGCAAATTCTTTTCATTACTTTCTTCTCTAAACTCATCCTTCCTCCAGATTTTCCATTTTCTGCCAATGGCACCACCATCCCCTCCAATCACCTAGGCTGAAAACCAACCCTATGCATCCTCCTCCGTCTCCGATCATTTTCTAGGTCTCACTGATTCTACCTCCTCCTCCATTTCCGATCGTTTTCTAGGTCTTATTGACTCTATCTCCACACATCTCTTCCATCTATCCCCTTCTCAATGCTCACACAGCCCCACCCTGAGCCAATCCCTCATCACTGCTCCCCTGGGCTGTTCTGATAAGATGTGCTAACTGACTCAGGCTCTCCCCTCTCCATCCCATCTTCCTCACAGCTCCCAAAGTAATCTTCCTAGAGCACCATCAGGAGGTCCCCATTGCCCTTAGGTAAAATGCCAGTTCCTTGGCATACCATCTAAAACCCTCCACAGTCTGGCTGAAGCCAACATAGCTGCTTAAGTGGCTACTTGCTCTTTTTGAAGATGGTGGGGTGGTCACTACCCACATTCCTCCTGTCTGGCACTGCTCTACAGCAAATGTGGAGCTTGAGGAAACCCCATCAGTCATATGATCCAACTAAAGCCTGATGAATGCCCTAAGGTCAAGTTTTTAGGCCCCAGCCACTCAATCCTTGCCCCACAATGCCCTATGTTCTGAGTGCTTCCTCCTCTCAGCCAAGCACAGCCATGTGGCAACAGTTAATAGGCTAGTCAAAGTTTGGAAATCAAGTAAAGATTCAGATCACCTTATACACACATACCACATACATATATATATGCACACGTATACACACAACACACATACATACCACATACATACACATACATGTATACACATCACAGACACATGCACACATGTACACATATGTGCATACACACTACATGCATGGACAAGCAGACATACATGCATGCGTGCACATGCACACACACAATGCTTGCATACACACATACATTGATGCCACTACTTGTCAAACTTTGGGTATTAATTCCACCTCATCCTCCACAAGAAAGAAGCACTATGGTACAGGGGAAGGAGCACTGGTTCTGCAGTCAGAAGATCTGGGTTCCAATCATACATCTGAGCTTGCTTAGCTGTATGACATTGGGCAAGTCCTTTCCCTGGGCCTCAGTTACCCCTTTTGTCAAAGGAAGAGGTTGTACTAAATGCTCTCTGAAGTCCCTTCCAACTCTAGATGAAGAAGGCTATGATAGTCACCATTGAACCAAGACAGGTGGAGCTCAGCCACATGGCTGTGTGTCCTACAGGAATACAGAGAAAGGTGACAGCAGTGTGGGGTATAGTAATCCTGGAAAGCTTCCTGAAGGCAGTGGAATTTCATGAGGACTTTGGAGAACAGGTGAGTTTTAGATGGAGTATGGAAGGACATAGAGACTCTAGGGGCCAAGAATGGTATAAGCCAAAGATGCAGAGGCACAAAACAGTGAGGAGATCACCTGGAGAGAAGAGAGAGGTCTCGTAGGGGAGTCATGGGAATTCACATTGGATCACTGTGGTGGAGTCAGATCAGGAATGCCACACTGAGGAGCTGGGATTTGGTCTACTGAGTTAGAGCCTTCGAAGAGAAGGGATCTAAGGTGATATGAGGGAGCCTGCCACGGAAGTCCCTATCACAAGAATAAATGTTGATGACCATCTGGCTCTGGGTCAAGATCTGATTGAGGACAGCAGCATCTCAGTGGCAGGGGCAACCATTATCACCACCATCATCTAAAATCATTTCTTGCAAAACACCTTCTGGTAACTTCTATTCTCTGGGGGCTTAGAGCCTTCTGTCATACCCTACAAACTTACATAGATGTAGAAATCATAGCCTATCAGATTATATCTCAACTTCTCAGTCTGGCATTCGGGGCCCCTTTCTACCTGGAGAAGAAGCAGCATCTTGGAGTACAGGTATGGATCTGGAGCTGGAAGGGACCTTGAGGCCATTTAGCCCAACCTCCTCATTTTACACATGAGGAAACTGAGACCCAGACGGGGGAAGGGTCTTGTCCAAGGTGACAAAGAATCATAGCATCCAAGCTGCAAGGGCCCTTCCTTAGAGATTATCTAGTCCAACTCTACAGATGAGGAAACCGAGGCTGAGGGCAGGAAATGGACTTGCCCAAGGTTACAGAACAAGTTTCTGGGCTGCACAAGAACTCTGGGCTCCCAGGACAGTTCTTACTGTATTCATAAGCAACTGGTGTCCTCCATCTAAGATAATTTGAATGTTTTGATAGATGAGGAAACTGAGGCCAGCTACCCATCCACATTCCCATAGTTAGCTAATGGCAGATCTGGGAGGCCACATACAGTATTGTGGAGAGAGCATTTGGCTGGGAGTCAAGACACCTGGGTTCAAATCTTGAATCTGCCACTTACTAGCTACATGATCTTGGGCAAGTTCTTTTCCCTCTCTGGGACTCAGTTTCCTCTTCTGTTAAATGAGGATGCTGGGCTCAGTGGTGTCTAAGGGCCCTTCCACTTCCCCCAGTCTCCTCTGTCCCCATGAGCATGTGCTAACAGTCAGGTTGCTGCTGTCTTGGGTCTCCCAACTCCAAGGTCCCACTGCTCTGCTTCTGCCACTGATCTCCTGTATACTGACCTGTCCTGTCCCCTCTAGGAAGCCTACACCAGGGTGCTGATGGGAAACATCGACCTGTGTAGACTTGTCTTCCCCTCATCCACATCAGGTGGGTCTCAGACACAGCTTTGGGATTCCATCTCAGGACAGTTGAGAGGTTAGCCAGATGGGCCTGTGGTCTCCCTTTCCCCACTAGGCACCCACCTTGGGGCTTTGGGCCTATGCTCCCTGCTGTCCCATCACCCAGGACTTGAAAGACATCATAGCACAAAACTGGGACCCCATATTCAGAAAGCAACAAATCCAGCCAGGTTCAAACTTGGGCTCTGTCACTTGTCCCCTGTATGACTTTCCCCTCCCTGGGCCTCCTCCTCTGTGAAATGAGGGCAATGGCCTCTGAGGCTGCTGCCAGTTCTAGATCTAGGAGCCTATGATCAACGAGAGAATGATAGAGAGTAACACTTTTTAACAAGTGCTAGATTGTTTCGAAAGTCAGAGGAAGGAGCGCCGATCTTGTGACCAAGAGCAGTCAGAAAAGACTTCCTGGAGGGAGCTGGGAGGTGGGGCTAGTTCTGGAAGGCCAGGTAGGAGGCCTGGGAGAGGAAGAAGGGCCTGAGCCAAACTGAGGGTAGCAGAAGGGTAGCGGCAGGTGGAAGGGCGAGTGAGGAGGCCAGCCTGGCTGGAGCAAGGGAAAGGAAGAGGGAAGAAGCCCAGAAAGACCTAACTGGGGCAAACCTCGAGTGCCAGGCGATTAGCTTCAGCTCCACTGCCCTCCCTCCCCTTGCCCTTCTTTCACGGTATTGCCATCCTCGCTGCTTCTGGACCCATGCTCAGTTTGTTTCTCTCCAATAAGTCCAAACCAGCTTGAAGGTTGGCCTTGGAACAAGGAGGCAAAGCGGGTGAGGCCAGAGGGCATCTGGCCAGCAGCCATATCCAGGCATCCGTAACTCAGTACCATTTCTCTTCCAGGGCGAGTAGTGGAGGCCTTTGCCCGAAGAGCCCTGTGGGAAGCTGGTCTCAATTATGGACATGGCACGGGGCATGGCATTGGCAACTTCCTCTCCGTGCATGAATGTAGGTGACCTGGCAGGCCAGGAAGCTCCCTAGGCTGGGAGGATGGAGCTCTGAGTGCTAGATGTGCCATTGTCTAGCTCTGTGACCTTGGGCAACTCTGACCTTCATCTGCAAAATGAGGGAGTCGGATTAGATAGCCTTGAAGGGCCCTTCCTGCTCTAGAACTACAAGCCTATGGTTTGCTGTTCTCAATCAGTCCCCCAGTACCATGAGCCCAACCTTCCTCCCACCCAGGACAACTCTCCCTTAATCTCGCCCTGAGATCCCAGTGAGCAGGCAGTGCCCCAGCTGTCCCCCTCACTTACTCCTAGTCCCATTTGTCCTAGGAATCCTTGGGCCTGGGGCAGCATGGGAGTGAGTGCCCTCCCAGCTCCAAAATGCTGTGACTTCCTGAGAAATCTTCCCAGGCCTCAGGCCACCGCCCTCATCTGCCTCACTCGGCCCCTAATCCTTTCACTGAGACCCCGTTCCTGGCACTGAGCTGCCATCCCCTTGGCCTAGGCTGGCATGTCTCATTGGACCCCCATCCCTTTCAACTAGCCTGACATTTCTTCACTAAACCCTCACTGCCCTCACCAAGCCCCTAATCCTCTCGCTGAGCCATCATTCCTAACACTGTGCTTCCCTCCTCTCCCCTTCCCTGAGCCTGTCATCTCTTTACTGAGCCCCCCCAACCCTCCCCTCCATCACTGAGCCTCCCACATTGTTCCTAACTGTACTCTGGGCCCACAAAGATAACCTGGTGACAACGTCTCTCTCTTCCGCTTCCAGGGCCAGTGGGATTCCAATCCAGCAACATTGCTATGACCAAAGGCATGTTCACATCCATAGGTATGGAACCTGCTTCCCCTAACTATGGCCTATGTGACAACTCTCCCTAGCTGGGTAGAGTATAGATGATGGTCCTTCCCCAAGTGTGCTAGGCAGAATTGTAATTAGTATTTTGGGCCCTGGGGCGAGCAGCAAGAAACACCCTTCTAATCAACTTTGTAATTCATTATGTGACAATAATACAAGTAATTAAGACAAAATCAGTTGAGTATGAGGAAAATTCTACTCTAAGGGCTTCTCAGCAGTGGTGGGGATGGTTGTTCAGTCATGTCCACACACCAGGCTTCAGCTTCAGGATTTGACCTTCCAGTGAACAGCCTGAATTAATTCCTTTAAGTATCGACTGATTCGATCTCCTTGCTGTCCAAGGGCCTCTCAGAAGTCCTGTCCAGCACCACAATTCCAAAGCGTCAATTCGTGGCACTTGGCTATCTCACAGCCATACATTACTACTGGAAAAACCAGAGCTTGGACTACATGGCCCAACAACAGGAGGGGAATTGGTCACTGTAATGACTTCTTAGCTTGGGTTAAATGTGGCCCCTTCTACATTCCTGTGGCCGAGGCCTTGGGACAGATTTCAAGTGGCACCTCCCTAGTTTTCCCTCTGGGAATAGAGGAAAGAGCACTGGACTTGGAAAGAGAAGAGCCAGTCTCTTAATGTCCTCCCTGGGCCTGAGATTCATTCTCTTTAAAATAATGGAGAAAGAGGCAGGCAAATGTCTGAAGATATGATCCTGTCGTGCTATGGCACTCATTCCTAGGGCCAGAGGGCCAGCCTGAGCCTGTCAGCATCTTGGGCCTCTCCCTCCCCCTCTCCCCTAAACCCTCCTTCCCTACATGCCCCCACTGGTTTATCTCTGCCCCCAGAACCCGGTTACTACCAGGATGGAGAATTTGGGATCCGTATTGAAGACGTGGTCCTGGTGGTAGAAGCCCAGACCAAGGTAACTTCCCACTGAGGCTGTGCCATGGATACAGCCAAGTGTGGGGACAGAGGGAGGCCAAGCAGGTGGGGAGAGGGAGACAGTGGACAAGCAGTTCTTGTGAGGCCTCCTTGGCTTTCTAGGAAACAGGTGAAACTTCTCAGCTCTTTGGAAGGTGGAGGGGAGGGGCAGGCACTAAAATTTGGAGAGCTGTGAATGGCCGCCTGTTGTACTGAAAATGTGATGGAGTGAGAGTCAGGAGGTCTTTCTCTGACACTTAATGGATTGGTGACCCTGGCCAAGTCACTTCCCTTCCTCCAAGACTGTTGCTTCATCTGTGAAATGGGCATAATGAGTATTTGTACTCATTACCTCACAGGGAAAACCTTTTATAAAGTATAATGTGCTACAGAAGTAGAAGCTGGTGTTTTCATTTTTGCTGCTACTATAAGCTGGTGGTAGGGAACTAAATGCCAAGAAGACCCTACCCCACCCACTACCCCTGCAAGCCCTTGGATTGATGGCATTTCCCGACTCTCGCTCGCTCTCTCTCTCTCACACACACACACACACACACCACATACACACATGCGATACACACATGCCATACACATACACACATCACATACCACACACATCACACACATGCCACACACCACACACATACACATCACATACCACACATGTGCCATGTATATACCATATACACACACACCACACACATGCCATACATATGCCACACACACACACTATAGTCCTGAAGCTGATTTGGGCAGAGGCCTTGCTTGTCTTCACCTAACCCTAGCCTTCAGCTCCTTACTCTCCTTCCACTTTCTCTTCTGCCCTCAAGTACGGTGGGTCCTTCCTGGCCTTTGAGGTGGTGTCCCTGGTACCGTACAGCAGGAACCTTATCGATACCAGTCTGCTGCTGCCAGAGCAGGTAAAAGCTCCATCCCAGAAGCCACCAGACCCTTTGTCCAGGGCCAGTGAGGGCCCAGTGGGGTGGTTTGGACCTGCATTTGAGTACTGCCTCTCCTATTTACCTATCTGGATGAGCTTGGTCATGTCCTTTCCCCTCTCTAGGACTCTGCTTCCTCCTCTGTCTAAGGACTAGGCTGAAATAGATGATCTACAAATTGGGTCCTAGATTTGACATTCAACATTCTATGGCCCAAGGTCCCTCCTAGTTATGATATTATAAGAGTCACTAAGTAGCTGAATAGACATACCTGCCTTGCTGGCCTGCCTCAGAATGGCCTTGGAAGACAGTGGAAAGAGCACTGGTTTGGGAGGTAGAGGAAGTAGGGTCAGATACCACTTCTGACATACATATGCTATCTGTGCAACATTGGGCAAGGCCCTTCACATCTTTGGGCCTCAGTTTCCTCTTCTATAAAAGGAGGTTGGATTAGATGGCCTTTGAGATGCTCAAAATCTAGGATCCTGTGATGCCATGGTCAATGAAAGTCACTGATAATTTACATAATTTTGTCGAGGGAAATATTGTTGCACAGAGGCCTTTGTAAAAATAAACTCCCATGTTGCTTGACAATGGGTGGGAGGATGCTTCTGGTCCTCATTCGGTAACTCAGATAGCATGGCCTGAGTGGGGTGGCGAATGAGCTGTGAGGGCAGCAGAAGGGACCATAGGGGAGGCTCTGGGGAGAAGAGCTTCCTTCCCCTCCCCACCCTCCTCAGACAACTTTGGCTTTGAACACCTTGGTTCACACCACTCTGTCTTTTCCTTGGCAACCCCCAGCTGGAGTACCTGAACCAATACTATAGGACAATTCGGCAAAAGATTGGTCCTGAGCTGCAGCGGCGGGACCTGAAGCAGGAGTACGAGTGGCTCCTGCAGAACACAGAGCCCCTGAGCAACAACAGCAGTTGGGCCCAGCTTCCGGCATCACTGACTGTCCTGGTGGCAGCTAGCCTTGCATCCGTCCTGGGCCAGAGCCTATAGTGAGGAGACCTCACAGCACTCCCCCCAGGCCTGAGACCAGCATTGAAAGTTCAAGCCCCCTGCCTCAAAACGTCACACTTATAACCTTTAGGGAAGAAACTTGCAGGCTGAAACTGGTTTTCCCTCTCCCTTCCCTACTAAGTCTGAGGCCTTCCCATCCTAGACTTCCTGACCCTGGCCCCAGGCCAGGATGTCCTGCCCAAAGGAGTCCAGGGACTTCCAGGATTCTAGACATCTGGGCTAGGAGTCTAAGGTAGGGCTTTGCTTTTAAAAAGTGGACTTTTTTATATTTGCTCTCACTTTTCAATGAAAGAGTCAGAGGTCTCTGTCTGTAGTCAAAGGGCTTGGGTTCAAATTCTGGCTCCACTACTTACTACCTATGAGACCTTGGGCATGTCACAACCTCTCTGGGCCTCAGTTTTCTCATCTGTGAAATAACCTGAAGATTGATCTAGATGACCTTAATGATCCCTTCCTTGTTCTAAATCTATGCTCCTATGGTCCCTCCTTCACAGAACCCTCTCTCATAACAAGTCAAGCAAAAGAAATCAATGTGTTAGCCACACGTGACAAAGTACACCTCATTCATTCCACACCAATGGTCCAACAGCTCTCTGCCAAGAGACAGGGAGCGTATCGTACTGAGTCCTTGGACGTTCTGAGAGGTCACTGCATCAATGAGTTCCAAAATCTGCCATTGTTGTTTTCTTTTACGTTATTGTAGGCAGCATGACGATTGTTTCCTAGATTCTGCTCGCTCCCTTCTTCAATGTCAGTTCATACAAATCTTCCCAAGTTTCTCTGAATTCTACACATTTGTCATTTCTTACAGCGCAATCCCATTGCCTTACATTTGTATACCAGTTTTCTCGGCCAGTCCCCAGCCAATGGGTACCCACTTTCCTTCAAATTCCTTGCTTTTATAAACATTGTGGTACAATGGAATGCCCACTGGTGCTGGAGTCAGATGACCTGGGTTCAAATCCTACCTCTGAGACTTACTAACCTGTCTGACTTTGGATAAGTCAGTTTCCCTCTCTGGGCCTTAGTTTTCTCATCTCTAAAATGAGGGGGTTGGACAAGATGGTTTCTGGGGACTCTTCTAGCTCTAGATTTAGAATCTAAACAGGATTCTAAAATTCTAATTTGGGGCACTGAAATGATCCTCGGGCCGGGGTGGGAAAGGTGGCCTAGAGGCTAGTCTAAGAATCTAATATAGAGTCCTAGGATTCTAGATCTCTGGTCTAAGAGCCTAAAGTAAGATTAGGCCAGGGTTCTAAATCCATCCTGATGGATTCATCAGGATCCATCCCCAGAATTCCAAGCCACAGAAAAGAGTGTCCAGAGCTCAGGCCACTGTTACCCCTTCCTCCCTGGGCTAAGGACAAGTGAACAGAGGTCTCTGTCAGGCTCCTTCTGGGTACCTTCTTTGCAACTTTTTCTCTTTGGCCCGAGCTGGTTCTTCCTCAGCTGATTTCTAAGCCTGTCGGCTTCCCAGCGAAGGTTTCCTCAGCTTCAGGGACCTTTGGATGCCACTTCCCCATTTCCAACCATGGCGGGGGAGGAGAGGAGAATTCCTTTGGTCCAGCTCAGAGCAGTGCTCATCCCCTGCAGGGATTTCCCTGGACCTGAGCTTCCAGGCCCTCTTCAGCTCAGGTCTATCTTCAGCATCTTCAGCTGGTGCCAACTGTTACCCTCACCTTCTCGTCTCCCCTGCTAGCTCCCTTTCCCACCCTAGGCCTTCGCCTCTCCTTGGAATTAATTGAAATGCAGGAAAAGTTTAAGGATAAAGGAGGTTGGGGGGAGGAGGCTGGAGAGGAAATGAGGCTGGAGTGGGGGAAGGAAGCTGAGGAGGGGGTTAGAGAAAGGTGATGGAGCAGAGAGGATGCTAAGAAGTTCTGTGATATGAGAGAGGATATGACCAGAGAACTGCAGAACTGAAGGTAGCTTAGAGCACAGAATACCAGAGATGGGAAAGACCTTAGAACAGGGAATGCTGGAACTTGGAGGGAGTTTAGAAAAGCAAATGTCAGAGCTGGGAGGGACCTCAGAACATGGAATGTAAGGGCTAGGATAAAGCTTAGAAAATTATGTGTCAGAGCCAGAAGGGACCTTAGAAAATAGAACACAAAAGTCCTGAGAAGAAATGGTCAAGTCCCACCCTAGGGAGAGAAAGGGAATTGCCCCAAATCCTACAGCACGTTAGTAGCAGGGCCAAGACTCAAATCCAGGTCATGCCCAGGCTCCTAGTCCAGTGATCTCTCCACCACAGAAAGCTTCTCCACGAAAACCCATGTCAAAGGCATCCAGTTAGGACCAAGTGCCAGGTGTAGGAATCTTTATCAGGAGTCAATGACAGTCCTACCCTCCTTTTCCTAGCAAGCCATCCCTCATGACAAAGAGAAACATTTCAACAAAACTGACCAACATTTTTGCAACTTCTTTTCCTGTTTCAAACATGTATAATCAAGCAAACCAATTCCCATATTGGCCATGCCCCACCCCAAATATATTTCGATCTGCAGTCTGAGTCCATCTCCTCTCTATTTGGAGGTAGGTAGCATATTTGACCATGAGTCTTCCAGAATTGTGGCTGTTCATTGCATTGATCTCTTAAGTCTTTCAGAGTTGTTTATCTTTACCATATTGTTGTTATTGTATCAACTGTTCACTCTGCATCAGTTCATGTAAGTCTTCCCAGGTTTTTCTGAAACCATCCTACCATTTCTTATAGCACAATAGTATTCCATCACATTCACCTGCCACAACTTGTTAGCCATTCCCCAATTGATGGGCATCACCTCAGTTTCAAATTTTTTGCTATCACAAAAAGAGATGCTGTAAATATTGAAACTTTTCAAAGGATGTTCACAGCTATCCTCTCCATTGGTTCAGAGATTGGGAACAGCAGGAATCATTGTCCTCATTTGAGCAGAAGGGAGCACTCAGGTTCAAAGAAGCATTCGTTCAGGACTTCCTGAAGGCACCCACTAAACTGGGAAGCCCTTGCCCACTCAGTCTCGTGAAGTGCCCTTTTCCTCTTCCGTTCCCCCTTCCTCCCTCCCCCAAATCCCCCCCCCTTCTAGGAGGTTTTACTCTCCCCCATTTCACACCTGTGCTCATATCCTGTACTGCTCACTGATGCAAGCTCTGACAAAGAGAGCTCTGAGCCCTTCGGAGTCGGCTTACTTGGACCTGTGGCTTTTGTGGCAGGCGCCCAAGTGGGTGTATTGGTGGGCCCATGAGTGCTGAGCCAGAATCAGGAGCTGACTCTGGTACTGGGAATCAAAACTGAGCTTACTAGCCTGGATAAAACTTGTGCCCCTGGCCTCATTAGCACTGAGCCCTCCCTAATCCCCTGAGCTAGTGCTCCTGCTGCCTTTGGCTTGGGTGCCTTTCACCCAAGGCTTCAGAATTCTGAAGGACACCAAAAAACCAGAAGGCATCCTGAGGAGGAGCCAGGATGTGGAAGTGCCTTGAGATCATGGCATGTGAGGATCCAAGGGATGTTGTAGGAGTGGTGTTTAGCCTGGAGAAGAGAAGACCTAGGGAAAACACTATATGTGTCTTCAAGTAACTGAAGGACTGTCATATGGAAGAGGGTCAGAGATCTGAAGCTGGAAGAACCTCAGAGGCCATCGAATCCAACTCTCATTTTACAAATGAGAAAACAGAGGCCATGGAAGCTTAAGTGACTTGCCCAACCAAGGTCACCCAGCTTCTCCTAGTCTAAAGCCAATATCCTTCCCATGGTACTTTTCTTGCTCTGCTTGGCCCCAGAAGATAGAACTCCCTAGAATTTACCCTACAAGGGGTAGAAAGAAGTAGTCCGTAGGCAGATTTCATTTTGAGATCAGGAAAAGCCTCCTACCATCTGGGTTCCTCAGAACTGGAGGCCTCTAAGTGAAGGCTGGGTAGGCCAATCAGAGCAAATTTGATACCAGGGGAAGGACACTGGCTTTATGCTAGGAGGAGCTGGGTTCAGGTAGCACTTCTGTCACTTCCCAGTTGGGTGACCTTGGTTGGGTCTGGGATGTGATAGAAGGGTTGGCTTTTGTCCACTGTGCACCTGGTCCCCGATGAGAGCCCTGAGATAAAGAGCTGAGGGGCCTAGATGGCCTCCAGTGTAGCTTCTAACATTGACATCCTGTGATCTATCACCAATCCCATCTTGGGAGAGCCAGAGAAGCCATGTGGGTGTCCAACGTCACACAGCAATGAGGTTTGGCTGGTTCAGGGCCTCAGAATAGTCTCAGAAAACCCAGCCCAGGGAGGCAGGCCTCCACAACAGGTCTGTGCAAAGTACCTTCGAGGTTTCAGAAGCTTATAAGCTCTCTATATGAGTCAATAGTGTGACCTGGCAGCCCCAAACCAAAAAAAGCTGAGAAAATCTCAGATTACATTTAGAGAAGTGGAATGATCACAAGGAGGGCTGTAATTGTCCCACTGTCCTCTGCCTAGGTCTGTAGGCCACATTTCAGGCAGACACTGACAAGTTAGAGCATGCCCAGAAGAGAGGCTTCAGAGCTCAGACTGACTAGCCTGAAAAAGAGAGGATTGAGAGTGGAAGGGTGATCTAAGATAGGAAAATTGCCTTCAACTATATGAAGGGCCGTACTTTCTTCCATTCATTCATTTGATAAGCATTTATTAAATGCCTCCTATGTGTCAGGCACTATTCTAGGCACTGAGAACACAAACAAAACCAAGCAATCCCTGACTTCAGGAAGCTCACATTCTCCCAAGGGCAATGACATGCATATAGGCAGATGAGTAAATGCAACGCGGAGAACACAGGAGGCCTTCCAGCCTTGCTTCTGCCTCTTTGAGGAGTGGCCCTGGCCTTGTCCTTACCAAATAGTGGCAGGGATCTGGAGAGGTCAGATAGCCCCAAGGTGGTACATAATAACATCTTTGCCAGATTTTCCAACATGGTGTCTGCACAGATGCCGGACACATCTTTGCTGGGACGTCTCCTTTTGGCATCCAGTGTGCCCAAGGAGGGACAGAGAGATAGACTTGGTGTCAGAAGACCTGGGCTGACATCCCTTCTCTGCATTTATCAGTTCTGTCACCATGGGCCAGTCAGAAAACGTCTCTGAGTGTCATGTATCTCTCTGGAGTTGGAAGTTATCACTGCATTGCCTCCTGCCTCACTAGAGGGAAGTCCCACACCAATGAAATCACAGGTTCTTTCTATGGTTGTCATGATGTGACGTGGGAGGGAGGGCTGAATTCGTCCCCAGAGGACAGAATGAGGAGCAATGGATGGAAGGCGCAGAGAGGCAGGTTTAGATTTCATCTGGGCAATGATTTCATGGTAATTCAGACTGTCCCAAAATGACACAACCTGCCTCACAAGCTAGTGAGCTCCTCATCATTAAAAATCTTCAATTTGATCCCAGATCTGGAGCTGGAAGGGACCTCAGAGGTTGTAGGAGTTCCCTTCTCAGATACAAGATGGACCAGATGGCCCCAGAACTTCCTTTCAACTCCAAGATTCTGGGATTCTGGAGTTTAATTTCCACATCTGTAAAATCAGGAGTTTGGACTCTAGCTGGCATCTAAGGTGCCTTCCAGTTTCATCATTATTTGGTGCCAGGGCTGAGACGGAGAGCAAAGAAGGTTCATCAGAGGGGGAGTAGGAAGGGACTAAGCAAATCCCAACGCTGCTGGCTGCTCCTCCCCCACTAGCCTGGGCCCCGGGAATTTCATCAACTCATCAGGCACTTCCTCAAATCACAAGCTGGGCACTTGGTGCCAAACACCAAGTGAGAACTGGAGACAATGTAACAGCAACTGTTTCCTCCCCTAATGGAGGCTGGCCTGGTGCAGCTGGGCGAGGGAGGGGCTCCCCTGGTGCTGGGGCTAGGTCTCCTCACTTCCCTGTTTCTCTGTGAAACAGGAACCCTGAGCCGGCTGGGGCGGGGTGGCTGAGCCCCAAGGAAGTCCTGGCCACGGGGGCAGACCCAGCTGCTGCCCTTCACTTAGCCCAGGGGAAGCAAACACAGGTGAAAAGAAGCAGAAAAAGGTAAGATGCCACCACGAAAGTGTCCCAGAATCACTTAAGGGCCGGGAGAGAGACCAGTACCTGAACAACACACAGCATGGCCTCCATGTGGTCAGGCATCCAGCTCTGCTTCAAACTGGCCATGGATGGGGTAGCTACAGCCAAGGCACCCCTTCCACCCTGGGCCAGCTTCCATTCCGAAGGGCTTTTGCGATGGCGCCAACCGTGTGCCAGGAACTGTGCTAAGCATTAGCAAAGTTTTCCTGAAATCCAGCCTAACTCTGCTTTTTGGCAGTTCCCACTCCTCTCCGAGCTGTGCGCTCTGGAGCCAAGCAGAAATGAGTCGAAGCCCTCTGTCACATGACTGGCTTTCAAATGCCTGGACAGCTTTCCCATCTCTCCTGGGGCTTCTCTCCTTTAGGCTAAGCATTCCCAGCTCCCTCGGCGGGATCTCAGGCCCCTTCAGCATCCTCTTTGCCCTTCTCTAGACACTCCCCAATGGATAGATAGCCTTCCTAAACAGCGGCACAATAGTCCCGATGGGTTCTGCCAGAGCGGAGGGCACCTGCTTACTCCTGGAAGTTCTGTCCCTCTTCCTGAAGCCAAATATTACATTCGTTTTCTTGAAGGCCGTAATGTACTATCGACTCCCACTGTGGCAATACAATAACCACCACCTCCCTGCCCCCAATCTTCTTCAGACAAACTGCTACCTTGCTAGACCTCTCTGCATCTGGAATGAGGGGACCTGAGTTCAAATTCTGCCTGCTGCCTCTATTTATCATGGGACCTTGGACAAGTCTCTCACCTTTGATGGTCCTCAGTTTCCCTCATCCGTCAAATGGGGAATAATGACCATAAATTTGAATTAGAATTTACATTCCATCAGGATGTAAACTCCTTAAAGGCAGGGACTATTTTCTTTGCATCTCCAGTGTTTAGTCTGTGTACCAAGTAGGTGCTTGGCACACACAGTAAGCACTTAATAGGTGCTTTTTGAATGATTTAGAGCTGGAAAGAACATGAGAAGTCATTTAGTTGAACCCTCTCATTTTACAGAGGAAGAAACTGAGACCCTGGGGAGGGCAGTGAGATGCCTGAGGTGCCAAAGCTAGAGAGCAGCAGAGGCAAGATTCAAATCCAGGTTCTCTGATTCCAACTCCAAAGTCTCACTACTGTGGTGTCCTGTCTCTACCTCCCTCTAAGGGTTGGTGGAGGGCCAAATAAGGCCACCTCTAGATAAACACTATACCCCTCTCTGATGTCCACAGCCCTTATACTGTTGCTCCCCTGACGTGAAATTGGTAAGAACATGTGTAGTCAGAGGAGCTTGGGTTTCCTAAGGCAGCCTCACTAGATTTTTATCTGTGGCCTAGACTCCATCCTTTCCCCTCTGAGCTACTTTCCGTAACTGCTTCACCTTTGCATTTTTTTTTGTGGAGGAGGGGCTGGGACTGGGGGGAATCATCAGAGATCATTTTGTTTCCATGAGCACCTGTACCCATCGACACAGTCATTTTTTTCCCTAAGACTCCTCTACCTGGGGCCAGAGTCCTGACTCACAAGGTTGGTGCTGAGGACAGCAGCATGAAACAGGCCCTAAAATTAACTTTCTAATTCATAATGAGGGGACATCTAGGTGGCACTGTCATGGACAGAGCACCAGGCCTGGGGTCAGGAAGACTCATCTCCCCAAGTTCAAATCTGGCCTCAGGCAATTACTAGCTGTGTGACTCTAGGCACCTCACTTAACCCTATTGGCCTCGGTTTCCTAATCTGTAAAATGAGCTGGAGAAGGAAATGGTAAACCACTCCAATATCTTTGCCCAGAAAACCCCAAATGGGGTCACGAAGAGTCAGACACAATTGAAACAACTCAACAACAATTCGTGATGTGAAAATTAAGGGACAGAAATTAACCAGCTGGCTGATCTAATCTCTGCGGGGGCGCTCCAGATGTAAAACTCCCTCATCAATACAGGTGGGCAACTACTTTGCAATGGATGGTCTTAGAAAATTGGCTGGGGGTACAATGACTTGCCAGTGTCACAGGGCCACCCTAAGTCTTTCTGACTCTGAGGCTGGCCCTCAGTCCATTATACCATGCCATGTCTCATTGAAGAATATAGGAAGTCTATACAGTAACACAAGAAATAATTAAGACAAATGGAATTGATAGGAGGACCTAGAAACTAGAGTGTCTTCTATGGAGCTGAAGGAGGACATGCGTTAAACTGTTATGGTCTCTAAAGGGCAGCATCCTGGGGCCAAATCCCACTCACCCTGCCTGGTGGGTAGGTGGGCCAAAGCCTGGGTTCTACATAGGGCACTGGCAGCTCTTGGGCAGCAAAGCCATAGAGTGACTATATAAGCACCAGTAGTGCCCAGTTTCTGATTTGAGGAACGTTACCCACACAGTGAGAGACAAGGAAACTCCATCAACCAATGATCCCTTCCCCCTGAGATTCCCCTGGTGAAACCACTAAGGAATTGCATAACAAAGGTGGGGACACTGTCTCCAGAAGGCCCCTGTGAAAATGCCTGGTGAGGCTCCTGACAGAGAGAGAGCTGATGAACTCAAGATGCAGAATGTGATATGTTTTTGGACATAGCCAATGTGGACATTTGTTCCTCCTGACTGTGCCTATTTGTTGCAAGGGGTTTTTGCCCTCCCTTTTTTTTTAATGGGAGGAGGAAAATTGGAGGGAGGGGGAGTTAAGAATAGGGTCTCTAACCCTCCCCAAAAAAAATTTTAGGAGAGAACTGAAGGAAGGTCAGAAGGAATCACAGACTAGCAGGACACCTTTGAAAGTTCCATGTTGAATTTCTTATACACCTAAAAAGAAAAGCCAGTTTAACACAAAGATTTGCAGTTTCATGTACAGTTACAACTTCATGTATGCAGGGGACTGCTCATGTTATTTGGAATTTGTAGAATTCAGGATAAAAGAGAAAAGAAAATGGAAAAGAAGCAAAGAAAATGACAGGACAGAGAAAACTTGGCAGTGGGAAAGGAGCTAGGCTGGGGGCAGGGGGGAGAGAAGGAGAGGGCCCAGAGCTGAGTGCTCTGGGCCAAGAAGCCCAGAGAGGCTGGAGAGGGGGCTAGTGAAAACCAATGTCCTGCCAGGGAGGGCTGGATTACCACCGATGGGGAATGGATGGCAAGCATGGGCCAAGCTAGGACACCTGAGTGCCTCTCTATAACATCCCCTTCAGGGCCCGCGCTTTGTTTCTCCCCACTTTGTTCCCAAGGCGGTTTGGGCCCCAGCCCTGTAGCCTCCTTGTTGGCCCCTTTGAAGCCGCTGTGGTTTCCCTGTGAGCTTTGCTGCTGCTGCCTGGGCTGAGCAAACAGGAAGCCATACACATGCCACATGCAGTACACAGAACTGGGGCCAGGCAGGATGGCAAAGCCAGGGCACCATTCTTTGGGCCAGGGTCCCTCCTATACTGCCCACATTCTCCTGTCCTCAATCAACACCCACTCCTTTCTACCCCATTCAACCAAATGCAGGTGTCTCCAAAAAGCCCCCAAGAAAGTCATGCTGATGGAGAGGATTTCAGGCAGGTGGGGAGGCCAGCAGGCTGGTGGGGAACATCTCTTTCTGCAAACTGACCTTTTAGCCCCCTTCCCATCACATTAAGTAGGTGGCCATCCATTCTGTGTATATCCAGAGCCAGCCCCACTCATTTCAATCCCAGAAACAGCCCTGAAACATCTACTGTGTACAGAGCCTTACGCTGGGCGATGGAGGAGACACCCAGTTAAATTAAGCCCCAGACCCTGCCTTCAAGGACTTTACAATCTACTAGATAATAAGAGCTCTCATCTCTGTAGCTCCTCAAGGTTTATAAAGCCCTTACCACCCAACAAACCTGTGGTGTAAGCAATACAAATATTATTATCCCTATTTTATGGGTGAGGTGTAGTTCAGAGACGGGAAATATTTGGCCCAAGTCACGCAGCAAGGAAGTGGCAGAATCAAGAGCCAGGCCCTGGTCTCTGGTGCTCTTTGCCATGTGCTTCTGTTTCTGCTACAATTAATACTGCTCCCCTTTCCTTGAGCTTGTGCCCACATGTACCATCATTGGGGGTAAAGGGCATCTTAGAATGTTAGAGGTGGAAAGGACCTTAAGAGGTCATCTAGTCCAATCCTTTTGTTTTTTACATGATGCCCAGGGAAGGGTAAGGAGTTGCACAAGGTCTCACAGCTAGGAAATGACAGAGTTGGGATTCAGACAACCTAGGATTTAGCACAAAGTAGATCACCCAGATTTGCAGAAAACTAAGAATTGACTCTGTTTTGTAAATGGGATGATGGAGCTCATGATGGTGGCCAAGAGCATTGACACCCTCCTAGTTTCCGGTCTTTGGATGGTAGGCCATTAAGGATTGTAGGCCATGAAGATTATTGGCCATGAAGGAAGGCCTCAGGATGCTGAAGGGGCTGCCCACTTCCTAGGAGGCTAAGGGAAGGGCTTAGGGGCTGGACTGAAGACTCAAGTAGGACTGGGACTTTGCTCTGCTCGTTCAACCCCAAAGCTAACTTCAGTCGGGTCTCTGGAGACTGAAGCGGGACTTCCTTCCTCCCCAGGGGCTGCGATTGCTGTAAGAGCAGATCACGTGACTGAATTTCCTGCCACCCGCCTGCTGGGTGTCTGAGACCCAGAACCCGTAGTAGCCGGAGGGCTTACTCCACGCTGTGCCCACTGGGCAGAATTGTGGAGGCTGAGCACCTGGTGGACAAGAGACAGACTCCTGGTCAGGGCAAGGAACCATGCTGCGCCGTAAACCCTCCAACGCCAGTGAGAAGGAGCCAAACCAGAAGAAGAAGGTGAGGAACAATACCACTGCTTGTTCCTATGGCTCCCAATGACCCAGATGAGTAGAAAGGGCCAGAGGGCATTCAGTGCTTGGGGTCAAGAAGTCAGTTGACCAGGGCCTACTAGAATCCTAAAAGAAAATCTTACAATTCTGGTATAGACACTTAGAACCCTAGAAGAAAAGCCTAGAATTCTGGAACCGACTCTTAAAGCCCTAGAAGAGAACCTCCAAAGCCTCAGACCGACTCCTAGAACATAGGAAAGAAACCTAAAATTCCAGGATAGATTCATAGAATCCTTGATGAGAATGCTGGAATTCCGTACTAAATGCTCAGAACCCTAGAAAGGAAGCTCAGAATTTTGAAATTGATGATTAGAACCTTAGAAAAGAGCTCCAGAGTTCTAGAATAGACTTCTGAGCCCTGCAAGAAAAATATTTGAATTCTAGAATGGACTTTGAGAACTCTAGAAGAAATCCCTTATCTTCTAGCCTTGAATCCTAGGGCTTTGTCTAGTTACTAGAGTCTAGGTCTTTGCCCACCTGGGTCTCTTCTTCAGCTTGGCCGCTCCAGGACTAGATTCCTTTCCTAACAATGCCCACTCCCCTCCTATCTGAGCTCACCTACTTGGAATCCATTTCACTAGGAGATGCCATGATGCTCCAAGGGCATCCACTCACCAGTCCCTGCCTCCAGCACACATACACACACACACACACACACACACACACACACACTTCCAGTACATTTGGCTCAGTTCTATCTCAACTCCCAGGTTCTGTGAAGATAGGACAAGCCTTCTAGGGATAAAGAGATATAGAAATAGGGGATCAAAGGTGTTAGAACATTCCATGAGATGACGAATACCAGGAAGCTTAAGGATCCATTACATGAGGTGATTTTGGGGCTTGGGGGAGGGTTCCCTTGCTTCGTATCCCCAGTGCTTAGCACAGTGCCTGGCAAATAGTTAGTGCTTAATAAATGCTTGTTGATCGATTGATGGGGAAAAGTTTGAGAAGAGTGTAACATGAGATTTGGAGAGAGTTGGGAGAGATGTGGGAATGTGAGCATGTGTGCATGTGTGTCTGTGTGGTATGTATTCATGTGTATACACACACATGTGTATGTGGGATATGGTAGGGGGGGGGGGATTTTGAAGGACAGGAAAATGAGCTTCTGTCTTAAATAGCTTAGCCATTCATCTTCCTGAAGGCAGAAGCCTAGACCAGATGATCTATTTGTGGAACCACAGAAGTTTCAGAGTAAAAAGATCCTGCAGAGGTCATTTAACCCAATCCGCCCATTTTACAGAGAAGGAAACTGAGATCCAAAGAGTGGAAGAGACTAGGTCACAGAAGGGCAGAGCAGGAAAGGATCATCCAGTCCAACCCTCTCATTTTACAAAAAGAAACTGAGGCTTAGAGAGGGGAAGGGACTTCAGTCCATAGAGTGTCAACATTACAAGGGGCCTCAGAAACCATCTAGTCCAATTCTCCCATTTAATAGAGTAGAAAACTGGAGCCCAGAGAGTAAAGCCTGAGGTCACCCAGCTCTAGGACTGAAGGTTAGGGTCTAGGATTATGTTATAGGAGTCTGGGATTTCCTGACCTTATCCTTTGATCTTAGCCTAGAATTCTTTGCCAGTCGCCTGGAATCCCATGCTTCCACAACTCGATTCTCAGGCCAGTCCAATTCTAGGAGAGAATTGGAGTCTTCATTGAAAGCTTGTTAGGACTGTGAGGCAGTAGAGAGGCTGTGCTGGTGACTGGGGCCACCTGCTCCTGGTCACTGGGGTGTGAATCCTGCTTGGGGTGTATGTATATGTGGGGGTATGTGTCTGTGTGAGTGTGAGTGTGTGTGTTGGGGGTGGGGTGTCCTCAGGTCGATGGGACAGGAGTGGCTGACATTTTCCGGCTTGTCATTGAACAGTGTTTCTTTCTCTGAGGTTCTACCACACCGGATGGCAAGGGGGGGGGGGTGGTGAGGGATGCTTTATATTCTCATCCCAGGTGCTAGACCCAGCAGAGTTGCCATTGGCTGCCTCTTCCTCTGAAGCCACCACTTCCCCTAGCTGGTTCTCTGGGGGTGAGGAGAAGCCAAGACTGCTTTAGTTACACCTGGGCCTGTCCCCCAACCAGAGGACAAAGGGTGGAAAAGAGCTAACTGGAGATGGTCAAGGCCCTCCCCACCGTTTGTGTGACAGCTTTCTACCGATTAATACTTTGAATCCTCACTCCAACCCTGCCTGTCAGGAAGGCAGGCAGGCAAGGTAGAGTGAAGTAGCTCTATTTTAAAGATGACAAAACTGAGGCTCAGAGTAATAGAAGGATCATAGAAAGGAGAAAAATCATAGAAACAGAATGTCTGACTCCTTAGAACGACAACATTACAGGGGGCCTTACAGATCATCTAATACGACTCTCTCATTTTATAAATGAAGAAAAAGAGTCAAGAGAAGGGTAGTGACATGACCATGGCAACACATCGAGGAAGTCAAACTGAGGCCCTCTGATGCCGAGGCCTGAGCTCTCTCCGATGTAGCACAGAGGATAACTGGCTCCCTCCCTTAGCCTCCAGGGTTCTGAGCCCCCATTAGTTAGCTAATTAGAGCCCACCTCCAACCTAGGGCATGGCTGTTGGGGCCTCTGTGGCCAGAGGACTCTTTGCTTCCACAGTCCCTCCTCCTTCCTCTACTCCTACCCAGACAACTCTCCCAAGAAAGAAACGTCATGATGGGCCGGGGAGGCCAGAGGCCCTGCTTCCAGGCACACTTCTGCCCCACTTCACTCTGGGACTTTAGGTGACTCACTTCCTTCTTCTGGGCCTCTGTTCCCCTGTGAGGACAAGGGTAGAATGAAGAATGATAGATGAGTATGTGCTTGTCAAAGTGCATGCTGGTGTGGAACCATGCAGGGGAAGCCTGGGCATTCCTGGGGCCCTTCAGAAGCTAAGAGTGGCTCCCGATTCCTGCCCACCCCACCTCTGATCCTCTGGGACCCTAGGCCCCTCAGACCTGGTGTTGATCTTAGGCACCAGGCCAATTTCTCTACCATCCTCCCCTCAAGGGTAATGGAAGGTGGAGGTTCCCTTGGGAGGATGAGCCTGGCCTGTTCTGGAAAGTTTTGTTGATGGTGGTTTGTCCCAATTTGTGATTTCATCAATGTGGGGAATTCCCTGTGTGGAAACTCCCTCCCTCCAGGCAGATCGGCTTAGGAACTCAGAAGGCGGCCTAGGGCAATAGGAGATGCAGTAACCTGCCTCAGTCACACAGTTGGTATGTGTCAGAACCAATCTTCCCAACCCCCAGCCTAGCCCTCTACCCACATGGCATGAAATCACATCTGTCCTCCTTAAATCCAGCAAGAATCTGACGAGATCTGTGTATATGCGTAGAGAACTTAGCAATCAATTTCGATTTTTAAAGAGCACATGGAGACAATGGCATCAAGGGCAGGCAGCATAGCCTGGACAAAAGCATGGCACTGTCCTATAAGTGTGTGTCAGGAGCACCAGAGGTCAGAGTCACCTGGGGCTGCCCAGTGAAGCTCAGGACAACAAAAAGGGTGCGGTGAGAAAGGGGCTTTCAAGGTGATTTTAGGGGACAAGAGGAGAATCAAAGACCAGATGGGACAACTGCTCAGAGTGGCCAAGGAGTGCTTTCCCTCCCCTCGCTCCCCACAACCAACCAGGTGTCAAGGCTTGTCTTCTACATCCACAGCATCTCTCCAATCACACAGGCCCTCATCACCTCTGGCCTTGATTATTTCAGCACTCTCCTAATGAGTTTCTCCCTGGCTCCAATCCATCCTCCATAGCTGCTAAGGTGATCTTTCTAACGCACTGATCTGACCATCACCTCCCTACTCAACACTGTCCAATGGCTCCCTATTACTCTAGGATCAAATATTAACTCTCTTGTTTATCATTTAAAGCTCCTTTCAACTCAACCTCTTCCTTTCCAAACTTCTTACACATTACTCCCTTCCACATATGCCAACCATATTGGCTTTCTTGCCATTCTCACACACCACATTCCATCTCCCATGCTTCCACTGGCTGTCACCCATGCCTGGAATGCTGTCCCTCCTCACTTCCATTTCCCAGAATTCCCAGCTTCCTTAGAGACTACCTTCTTCAGAAAGCCGTTCTGGTGCCCCCAGCTTCCCTTTCAGGTTACCTTGCACCTACTCTCCACGTATCTTGGATGGACCTAGTTTACATATGCATACGTATGTATGTATGTATGTGTGTGTGAACATGTAGGTATGTGTATAAATGTATAATATATATCTACACACATGCACAATATGTACTTATATGTCCATATCTCTATCTCTGTGTTGTCTTCTCCATCAGGATGTAAGCTTGTTGGGAAAACGTTCTCTCTTCCTTTACGTCCCCAGAGCTTTGCAAAGTTGGAGGCATGTGGCGAGTACTTAATAAATGCTCATCGATTGATAAATTGATCCTTTGACCCCGTGAGAGTTGGGAATGTTTAAAAGGCAGCAAAGCACGATCAATACCAATGGTACAAAGTGAGCATGAGTGGGCTGAGGAGCCAGACAGCAATGGCAGTTGGAGGCTTGGAAGTCAAGTCGAGGCTTCCTAGGAGAGGAGGATTTGAGACCACTTAAAGAAGAGGGTCTTGAAGAAGTAATAGGACATGGATTGGCAGAGAGGAGGACGGGGTGGGAGGTGGGGGGCTGGGGATCCATCCAGAGTCAGGACTGAGGGAGGCATAAGCTCCCAGAAGGCCAGCCCAGCTCTGCCACTTACTGATGTTGTGACCTTGGGCCAGTCCCTTCTCCTTTCTGAGTTTCAGCTTCTTCCTCAGTTACCCAATAAGGGGGTTGAACTCCAGCCTCTTTTATGAAACTGACCATGATATGAAAGGCACTGAGCACAGAAAGGGAAGCACCCAGTGCTTTGGGATGAGAAGGAGGAGGCTGGGGAAAGAATGGTGGAGAGGAGATATTTCAGGACTTCATAAATGGGGGTGGGAGGCAGGGGAGGGGTAGAAGACTGGCCGGCAGGCCTGGCCCACAGGCAATGCTCATAGACTCAAACTGGCAACAGGGAAGAGAATCCAGAAAGGCCCTATCTATCTCTCACCAACTGACTGATACTACTATCACTGATGGTTTCTTAACAGCTAGATCTGATGACCTTTTCTCTCCTTCTAGAGTTAGAAAGAACTGAGTTCAAATCCTGCCATAGCTGTGTGATGCCTGGACAAGTCACTTAACATCTTTCTGCCTCAGTTTCGTCATCTGAGAAATGAGAATAATAAGAGACCAGGGTTGTTCTGAGGTTCAAACAAGATTGTATTTGTAAAGTACCTTACAAACCTTAAAGTGCTATATAAATTCTGGCTATTTTTGTTATTATTAAGTTAACCTCATGGAGCGTTTCCTTGGCCTCATCCAAATTGGCTGAGCCACAGTCCTTGGTCAGAGAGACCATAGGGTAAGAGCATGCTGGTGTCTTTGTCTCCCTGACTTGGAAAGACTTAGAGGCAAGAGATTAAGGCCCTTCTCTGGAGACGCCCCAATCTTGGAGAGATGGGGACAAAGCTTCTAAAGCCCCACCTCGTATAGAGGGAGGGTGGGGTGCCCATCTGTCACCCTCACCCTGGTGCCTGGCCTATCTCATGGGTGCCTCAGTCTGGGAACCAGTCTCTCTCTTTCCCCCTCCCTTGAATCCTGCCATGGCCCCCAAAGCCCCAAGAGACAGCAGATTAATGACAGGAAGAGGTGGAAGGAAAGGAAAAGGATTAGAGGCCTAAGCTGGGAGGTGAGGTTACCAGTCGCCCAACAAAGGCCACTCCTGGCTCCTTGCCATCTCTCTAGCTCTCTTGGCATGTTCTCAACACGGAGGGGAGAGGAGACAGGGGAGACCACAATAGGCCGAATCTCCCTATAAATAGCAAGTCTTCCATTCAGGCAGCTCAGGCCCTCCTCAGGGAGCTCCCCCCTGGAGACCAGCCAGACCCCCCCTTCTTTCCCTCTTTTCCCCAGCCTGTTCTCAGTCACCATCCTTCTTGACCTGTCTGCAGCCTTTGATGCTGTCGGTCAGCCCTTATTTCTTGATACTGTCTCCTCTTTTTTATTTCTTTAGGACACTGCTCTCACCTGGTTTTCCTCCTAGCTATCTGACTGTTCCTCCTCTGTCCCCTTGGCTGGATCATTACCATGTGGCTGTACTCGAAGGCTCCATTCTCTTCTTTTTTCCACTTTCTCTTAATGATCATCAGCTTCCACACCTTTAATGTAGAGGACTCCCAGCCCTATAAATGAAGCCCAGCCTCACTTCTGAACTCCGGTCTTGTATCTCAACTGCCTGCTAGACATCCCATCTGGATGCCCCATGGGGGAAGGGAAGGGAACAAACATGTATGTGCCACGCACTGTGCTGATTGCTTTACAAATATTGTCTCATTTGATCTTCACAACAGCTCTGGGAGGTAGGTGCTGTTATTATTCCCATTTTGGGTAGGCAGAGGTTAAGTGACTTGCCCAGGATCACACAACTAGGAAGTGTCCAAAGCTGGATTTGAACTCAGGTCTTCCTGAGTTCAGGCCTAGTGCTCTATTCACTTCACCACCTAGGCAGCCCAGCATTTCAAACTTAACACATCCAAAATGGAACTCATTATTCTTCCCCCTAAGCACTCCCTCACCATCCTTCCAGTCAGCTGGGTTTGAAATCTGAGCTTCATCCCCAGCTCCTCACTCTCTCGACCCCACCCCCATGCACTCACTTGCCAAATCTTCTCAGTTGCACCTCCACCTTGCCCCCGTCTTTCCTCTTCTCTCCACTCATACCACAACCATCCTCGTTCACATCTTCATTACCTCTTGCCTGGACTATTTCAACAGCTTCCCCATCAGTCACTCTGAATTCTGTCTTTCCCTTCTGTAATCTAGCCTCCAAACTGCTGCCAAAGTGCTATGCCCAAGCCCAGATCTGACTGTGCCCCTCTTCGATGGACGAGCTTCAATGGCTTCCTTTGGCCTCAGGGATAGAATACAGATTCCTCCTCTTGGCATTTAAATCTTTCAAAAGCTGGCTCTGACCTACCTTGGCAGGTTAATCACACTCCCCAGCCGACGTTGTCATCGTCATCATCATCATCATCATCATCATCATCTTCTACACACACACACACACACATCATCATCATCATCATCATCATCATCATCATCATCATTATCATCCCCTCTCTCTATGCCTCTGTCCCTCTGTCCAGGTTGCCTCCTATGCTTTAAATGCTCACCCTATTCACCTCTACCTCAAAGATTCCTTAGGTCATTAGTGCTCCCTCCGATAACTTTGGGTTTCTTTTCTATATACTTTGTATTGACTTCTCAGTGTCCATGTTGTTTCCCACCAGTAGAACAGAAGCTCCTTGAGGGCAAAGCTGTTTCATTTTGTCTTTGTCTCCCCAGCACTTAGGACAGTAGCATCAACATTGTTGTTATTCAGTCATGTAACTGTGGACCATAGCACACCAATACTGGCCATGGAGGTTTCTTGGCAAAGATACCAGAATGGTTTGCCATTTCCTTCTCCAGTGGATTAAGGCAAAGAAATGACATGATTTGCCCAGGGTCACACAGCTAATGTGAGTGTCTGAGGCCGGATTTGAATTTAGGTCTTCCTGACTCTAGCGCTCTATCCACTGCAGTGCCACCTAGTGGCCTGTAGGGAGTGCTTAATAAATGTTTGTTGAATTGAATAGAGAAGAAAGGCCTGGCTTGTTTCTAGCATTGCTACCTACTAGCTGTGTGACCTTAGGCAAGTCCCTTCCTCTGCTCTGGGCCTCAGTTTCCTCCCCTCCAAATGAGGGAGTGGGACTAGATGCTATCTGAGGTCCCTTTCATTCTTGATACTCTGGGATTCTACAATCTGACAAAGCCATCAAAGCAGCTAATGAATCCTAATAATTCAAGAGAAGGGCATGAAAGTAGAAGGGAGATGGGGAGATAGGGAAAAGAAAAGGAACAGAGTGAGCTGCCTCGTTTGTTTGCAATAATAATTATTGTTGTCATTCATAATAATAGTTCCTGTTTCCATAACACTTTAAGGTTTGCAATGTACTGCCCTCTCATCAACCCCATAGGGTCAGTGGACAGGCAAGTGGCTCTAGAGTTTCATTGGCAGTAGGACCTTGGGTTTGCTAGTACAAGCTACTGCTTGCTGGGTTTCTGACCTTGACCTCCAGCTCGACTAGAGGATTCCTTGCTTCCTGATTGCCCACCAAGCTTTCTTGTGGGATGCTCAGTCACAAATTACAACAACCCTGATGGTAGTGTCCGCTAGGCCAAGACAGGTGAATTCCTTCCTCCTCTGTCCCCTGGTTGTAGCTGAATGAAGATATGGGGCTTCCTGCCCAGGCTAGAGGCAGTGGCCTCAGCCCTTCACTGTCCCCCTCTGGGGTCTGGAATCAAGCCCTCTCTGGGGATCTTGCCATCCCCAGATCCTGGCTCCATGTCGTAACTGTCTTGAAAGAGAGCTAGATCTGGATTTGAATCCTGGCTCTGACACTTAATCAGTTTGTGACTTAGGGAGAGTTCTCATCTAAGTGCAGATTGGTACCTCAGTTTCCCCTTTTGTCAAATGGAACGGAAATGGAAACAATAAGACTCTCCCTACCTGCCTCCCAAGGTTGTTGAGTAAGAAGGGCTTTGGATGACCTAAATTGCCAAAGAAATGAGAGCTCCCACTGTGGTAAGAGGCTTCTTTGTGTCTAGTGTCTATTCCTAATTTGCCTTGCCTTGAACCTTCACTAGATCCAAGATATTCTAGCTCAAGTTCAGTTTGTCTTGCCCTAGTATTGAGGGGCATCTAGGTGGTGCAGTAGATAGAGCACCAGGCCTGGAGTCAGCAAGATCTGAGTTCAAATGTGGCTTCAGACACTTACTAGCTGTGTGATCCTGAACAAGTCACTTAACTGCTATTTCTCTCAGTTCCTCATCTGTAAAATGGGGACACAGTGGGGAAAGAAATGGCAAACCACTCCAGCATGTTTGCCAAGGAAACCCCATGGACAAAGTCCATGGAGTCACATAGAGTCAGATACGACTGAACAGCAACAACAAAGCACAGACTACATCCATCCTTATGGCTCCTGAGCCCTGGAAGGTTCCATCAACTTCCAATCATGAAATTAGATCTGCTGAAGCCCAGAGAGGAAGTAGGAGGCAATGCAAAGAGTATTGGGCTTAAAGTTGGAAAACATGGATTCCAATCCCCACCCTGCCGCTTAATGGCCGGGTGTCCTTGGGCAAGTCTCTTCCCTTCTCTGGGCCTCTTACTCTCTAGTTCTGACGTCTAGGATTCTCTGACCAGCAGCTATAAGCATTTCAGACCTGTGGGCAGCATCTCCGTGAACAAACCCTCCACAGTTGTTCTTTAGGAAGCATAACATTAACAAATTTTCCTGAATTGACTTAGCTGGCCAAAACTAAGATTACCCAGCAAATGTTGACAATAGTCAGAGTTACCTAGCTAATGCTGGCGGTAGCCAGAGTCACAACTTTAATGGTAACATAATCAATGTTCTTTGGTTAATTCAATCCAACAAACATTTTTTTAAAAAAGAAAGCTTGTGAGTTGAGGATGCAAAGTCAAAAATGAAACAGGCCCTGCCTTCAAGGAGCTTATTTTCTCTTGGGAGGAAAGAACACGTAAACAGAGGAGTAAGCACAAAATATGTAAAGCTACAAGGTACTTGGGAGGAGGGAGGGTTTCTAGAAAGGCCTCACTCACTTGAGCTGAGTCTTGAAAATATAAGGGTTCCAAGAGGCAGAGGTTAAGAGGGAGAATATTCCAGGCCTAGGCAACAGCTGGGAAAAGGGAAATGGAATGAATGGTACATATTGGGAACAGCAAATGGACCAAGGTGGTTGGAAATATAGAGTGTATGAGGAGGAGAGAGGTGGATTTGGCCAACAAGCATTGATTAAGCTCTGTGTGCCAGGTCCTGTGTGCTAAATGCTGGGGATATAAAGAATGGCAAAAACACAGTCCCTGCCTGCAAGAAGCTTCCATTCTAATGGGGAAGACCTGGAAATACACTTTGGAGATAGATTAGGGAGAAGTTTAAGGGGTACAGATAGGGATTAGACCTGTGATTTTACTTGTATAAGAAATTCCCAGAGAAGGAAACTCTTTCTACTGATACAGACAGCTCCTTCTCTGCCAGTGGAAGAGTGGCTTACAGCTCTGAGAGGTTAAATGACTTAACTAGGGATACCTAGCCAACATATATCAGAGACAAGACCCTTTCTCTTAGAGTTGTTATGAGTATCCAATAAGATAATATACATAAAATATTTTACATACCTTAAAGCTGATCATGCATTCCCAAGTGTTGAGGTAAGCCAGGTGTCCATCTTGGTCTGTAGCCAGGGCTGTGCTCGGTCTGGGGCCTGGGTCAGGGGACTCAAGTCTGAGCCCAAGGGACACAATGAAGTCCTCTAGCCTGTAGGAGAATCAGGCCCAGGGCTTCATTAGGGCTCAGCTCTCCATACTGAGCTGCCTGGCCACAGAGCTGACCTGATGACCTTCTTACTGCCCCATGGAAGTTGGCATGGACTGATGACTTTGTCTCTCTTGCTTCTTCCAGCTCTCCCTTCAAAGATCCAGCAGTTTCAAGGACTTTGCCAAGTCGAAGCCCAGCTCTCCTGTAGTGAGCGAGAAGGAATTTAATCTTGAGGACAATGTGAGTACGGAGCTGAGGGGAGAGGGGACAGGCCATCCTGAGGGAACAAGACCTTAGGATTGCTCTCCACATCTAACATGCACAAGGTGTCTTCTACTAACACTTTTATGGCACAAGCATTCACTAATCACGTGTTTTGTATCTGGAGTAAGCCACAGCTAACCTGGGAGCCAAGAACACACTTACGTTCAAATTCTGCTGTAGATACTTGACTGAGTGACTTTGAGCAAGTCACTTAACTTTGCAGTGCTTTATACAATTCTCTAAGATTATAAGTTGCAGAGAAAGTGCCGGCCTATATTGCAAGAGGGAATTTTGTCCTGTGGAAATTCCCTATATCAGTGACACCACAGGATCAATCCCTCCCTTATGTGCCAGTCACCAGAATTCAAAGACAAAAATGAAACAATCCCTGCCTTCAATAGGCTTACGTTCTACTTTTTAATACCCTTTGCCTCGATCCTCAAACTATTCCCAAACAAGCAACAGAAGTTTTAATCCTGGAAGCCTTCTACTCTCTTGTTTACAAAATCAACAAATGCCTGCCAGGGAGGAGAGGACAGGTGCACGACATGGCCTGAGATCCCACCCAACTCGACATCTCTGCTCCCATGATCCTATGTCCTCCCTACTTCCTACCAAGCTTGCTCACCCAACTCTTTTTTTGATATTTGTCTAAGTCCTTCCCACCAGCCTTCTCCCTTCCTTCTTTCCATCCACACTTGTGAATTTCAACATTTGCCAGGTGCCTGATGTATGCAGGGCCCGGTAGCACTGGGTACTAGGAGAGACATGAAGCTTAGATAAGACAGGGTTCCTGCCTTCATGGAACCCAAAGTCCAGGAGTGGTTGAGCCACCAACATAGCCAGCTGTCATATACATCATTGCAGACTAAGGCCAGGGGATCAAACCATGTTATGAAGCCTCACTGGGGAGGTTGTCATTGACAAGGGATCCTAGAGGATGTGACATTGGAGCTGGTTTGAAAGTCTGGCCAGGAATTCACTAGAAGAAGAGGGAAAGGAGGAATATTCCAGGCATAAGGAACAGTTGAGCCAAAACAAGGCAGTCTAAGAGCATGGGATGATGGAGGTTGGTGGTTGGGGTGAAGGGGTGGAGATTGAGTCATCCAGTTTGGCCAGGGAGTAGGGTGCAAATTCGGGCATAATGTTAAAGGTCCGGAAGAGCAGGGTAGTGTCAAATTGGGGAAGGTCTTGGGTAATACGGTGCCACGGAAGATTTCTGAACAGAAGAATAAGATGGCTGCAGGACTAATACGACAAAGGAGGGTAAGTTTGGCAGGGATATGAAGTACTGATTTGAGAGAGGAGAAGGGAAAGGTGAGAGAGCTCTTTAGGAAACTGGCCCAGGTGAGTGAGCCTGTGTGAGGGAGTTAGCCTTGGAAATAGCCAAGAGGGGGCAGATTGGAGAGACACTGGAGACAGCACGTGGTGCTGCTGGGAAATTCTGAGACAGGGACGGAAGTGTCAGAGGCAACCCCAAGGTTGAAAATATGAGAGACGGGGTAAATGGAATTACCACCAATGTGATGTCAGAAGGAGGAGCAGGTTCAGAGGACAGAAAATGACCTTAGTGTTCCTTCTACACATACATGTTCAGTACTTGCTATGTGCTGAGATTTGCTGTGGAAGAGATTAAAAGAAAACCTAACCCTGGCTGTGCTCTCTGTGAGCTCCCAGTCTAATAAGAGACAAGGCCCATGTCACTAGAGCACATGCGCTATGGGAAAATTCAATGCGAAGCAAAGACCAAGGGCTGTGGGGGTTCTGAGAAGGGAAAATATCCCTTTTGGCCTGGGAGCTCACGTTCCCAAGGTGGGACTTGAGCTCAGGCTTGAAGGAAGAATAGAATGTCACCTGGTAGAGATGGAGGGAAGCAAAAGGCACATTTGGGACCCAGTGGAAGTCATGGAAGACAGGGCTAGAAAGGACTCCAGAGGCCCTGGACCTCAAAGCTCTATCCTTTTTCCTCCTAGATCCCAGAAGATGACACAGGAGGCCCCCCCACAGAGGATGCTGGGAAGAGCGCAAAGAAGCTGGGAAAGAAGTGGAGGGCAGTGATTTCCCGCACCATGAACCGGAAGATGGGCAAGACGATGGTGAAGGCCCTGTCAGAGGGGATGGTGAGGCCTGAGGCCAAAAGGGAGGGTGGAGGACAAGAGATTTAGAGCTGGAAGGGAGAGTAGGGCCAGCTCACCACATAGATAGAGTAAATAGGCCTACCCGAAAGGCAAACAAAAGTCCATCCCGCCCAAAGACAGGTAGAGAAAAGAGCACTGGATGCCAGGCCCAGTTCTGCCTCATATAACCCATGTGACCCTGGACAAGTCATTGACCTTCTCTGGGCCTCAGTTTCCTCCTCTGTAAGATGATGGGCTTGGACTAGGTGGGCTCTCAGCTCCCTGCCAGCTCGAAATCCTATGACCCTAAGGAGGCTGAGGAGTGGGCTTGGGGATGGAGGGCCAGCCAAGTCAATGGTAAACTTCTTTCTGGAGCTGGCCTTGCCTGGGAGCTAGGGCAGGAAGCATACATACAGGGACAAAGGGCTGGTGAACTAGGGGAGTCACTTTAAATTATGTGACCATCTCCCCTCTAATAATTACAAAGACTCATAGAAGGTTAGAGCTATAAAGGACTCAAGAGACTGGCCAATCAGGCAATCTCTTTAAATCTTCCTTTTTTGCCTCTCTGAAATGGGAATGGTCATCTTCGTACTACCTGCTTTAAGCAAGGAAACAGTTTTATTACATTCAAGGTGTTAGGGGAGTGTTTTTGGGGGGGGCGGGGAAGGAGATCTATGATTTTAAAAGCAAAGGGAGCTTCTGGTATGACAACTCCTTCCACCAAGAGAGTAGTAGCCTGTGGCATAGAGATGTTAAGTGACTTGTCCAGAGTCATACAGCTAGTTTATGTCAGAAGCAGGACTTGAACCCAGATATTCTGGACTCCAATAATGGCCCTTTATGTCTACTATGCCATACTGCCTCTAAACTCATAGATAGAAAAGCATTATGTTATTGTGGACAGAGTGCTGACCTTGGAGTCAGGAAAACCTAAGTTTGACACTTTTACTAGATGTGTGACCCTGGGCAAGTTACTTAAACTCTCTAGGTCTCAGTTTCTTCATGTGTAAAATAAGAGGGTTGGACTGGATGACCTTGAAGATCCTTTCCTTGTTCTAAATCTATGCTCCTATGAACTGGGAGGCAATGTCGTGCAATGGAAAGAGCTCAGGATTTGAAGCCCAAGGACCTGGGTTCAAATTCTGACTCTGCTACTTACTACTATATGTGCAGCCTTAGGTAAATATTTTATCTTCTTAAGGCTTCAGTTTCCTTCTCCAAAAAATGAGGGATTGAGACTAAATGACTTCTGAGGTCTCTTTCTATGAAGATAATATAAATATCATAACTTCCCACCATGATGAGGCATCAAACTACTTTCTGACTACAGTGTGGGTCAACAGCACCTGTCCAGCTGACCTCACAGTCTTGAAAAGGCAGGTGCTGTATCAATCTTAAAGCATTACAGAAAGGTCAGCTCTTATTAGCTAGCTTCATCTCCTTCTCCCCAGAGAAGGGGAATGAAATGCCCAATGTCACCCAACACCTAACTGACTGAGCTAGGACTGGAATCTTCCCATTCTAAAGCTGGTGCCTCTTCTGTTTCACCCTCAGGGAGATACTCTGGAGGAAGGGTTGGCCTCCCCAACCTCACCAGACTGCCTCCTGGAGGGCTTGGCTTCAGAGAACATGCCTCTGGCCTTTACTGACCAGGAGGATGACAGCCACCCAGCCCTCAGCCGCCAAACGTCCACTAGTGAGTAATGGTGGATGGAGGGAGTGGACAGGGGATGGAGTCTGGGGAAAATCTGGGATTGGGGATGGGAAGGAGGAGGAGAAGTGTTTCTGCTGTGTTACATGTCCCTCCTCCCCTGGAGTGGGAGGAGAAGCAGGACTGTCATTCCTATAACGGAAGGAGGCTTCAGAAAGCCATTTGGGTCACACTTCTACTTCCTACTACCTTCATCCAGGAAAGAGGAGATTCCCTACAGTTCCCTGGCATCTTCCTGCCCGTCAGTCAGAAAGAAGGCATTTGATGAATGTGGAACTCCCCTTTTATAGTGGGGCCTGCCTCCCCCTAAGGGGGTTTTCTATTTACTCTAGGGCCCTTCCCTGCTCCCCCAACCCTAACAAAAGTCTGTGTTAGGAGCCAGGCTGAGCCAGGGATAAAGGTAAAGCCCGCCCCCCTCCCATTGTCCATTCCCCTGCAGGCAGCGAGCTGGGCAGCCCAGGCCCTGGCACTGTGGGCTGCGGGCAGACCAGCCTGAGGGTGGAGGAGCTGATGGCCCCGATGTACACAGGCCCCTTCTGTGGCAGGGCCCGGGTCCACACCGACTTCACTCCCAGCCCCTACGACAGGGACTCGCTGAAACTCCAGGTGAGGGTACTCCCATGGACCCTCCTGGGGAGGAGGAGAGAAGGGCCTTGGGAAAGAGGTCTGGGTTGGGGAGGAGGGCAGAGAGGAATAACAATAGTCCTAGATAGATAGGACAGCTGAAGAAACAGAAGCACAGAGAGGGGAAGGGGCTTGTCCAAGGTCATATGTAGTAGAGTCAGGACCAGAACCCATATCTCCTGACTCCTAAGGCCAGCAAGGAACAAGATGGGACAATGGAGGGGAACAAAAATGGGAAGTATTCTTCACCCTATGACCTGTAGCTCGGAGGGGCCTGGGTAGTGAGATCTTCTCCCCCAAGTAGACTTCCCCAAGCTCAGGTCCCTTTCCACACACCCCTCCCCCCAACCTTCCAGAAGGGGGATGTGATCCAGATTGTTGAGAAACCACCTGTGGGGACATGGCTTGGGCTGCTTAATGGCAGACTGGGCTCCTTCAAGTTCATCTATGTGGACGTGCTGCCTGAGGAGGCTGTGGGGCCTGCCCGGAGAAGCCGCCAACGTCCCAGCAAGGGCAAGAGACTGAAACCCAAGACCCTACACGAGCTGTTGGAGCGAATTGGCCTGGAGGTTAGTGATCAAAGAGTGGGGGGAGGGAGAAGGGTGCTGGTACAGGTTTGCCCTGCTCCCCAAAAGGCCCCAAGGAAAGAAGAATTGGACAGGACCTCAAGAGCCACCCACTCCAACCAGTACCTGAACAATAGACCTAACAAGTGGCTTGAATATCTCTGGGGAAGGGCAATTCCCTCCTGCCCAAGGTAGCCCAATCTACTTTGGGACAGCTCTAGGGGTCAGGGAGTTTTTCCTTCCATCCCTCCTAAATTTGAGTTTTAGCAACTTCTGCCCATTACTCATAACTCTGCACTTTGGTGGAATACATCTAAGCCCTTTTCCACATGCCAACCCTTCAAACCCTTGAAGACAGCTCTCATGCTAAGTGTTCTCCAGGTTCAACATTCTCGGTTCCTTCATCTGATCCACCCCATGAGATGATCTCCAGTCCCCTCACCAGCCTGGGCCACTTCTAAACAAGTCAGTTAAGGCTTAATTCTTCACTTACCAAAGGATTCACCACAAGGCTCCTTCACACGACAAATTCCCTCAGTGCTTTTCAAGTCGTACTTGACAGGGATGCTGTCAGTCCAACTTGATTGGCCAAAATTCGACGCACACCTACATTCTCAGAAGCACAATGACTATGTAAAATGGTGGCTATTTGGAGCTGGCCCAGAAGGAAAAAGTGACAATGGGGTCAGGGAGGGGGCTAGATTGAGAAGTGGAAGGGACCTCAGAGGTCTTCTCAGTCCACCCCTTGCACTTTATAGACAACAGAGGCTAAGAGGAAGGGAAGTGACCGCTTGCCCAGAGAGGGAGCTGGTTTCAGGCTGGGGAAAAGCTGAAAGCAAGCCTGCTATTTCTCCCTGCTAGGAACACGCATCTACCTTGTTACTCAATGGCTACCAGACCCTGGAAGACTTTAAAGAGCTTCGGGAAACCCATCTCAGCGAGCTGAATATTGTGGATCCTCAGCACCGAGTCAAGCTGCTGACGGCTGCAGAGCTACTGTTAGATTATGACAGTAAGTTGGGGGACCCGGCCCTGGTCCTGGCCCTGGCCCGTAGGCTCTGAGCCTAGCTTGCGCCAAAAGAAACAGAATTCAGATTGTGGGGTTTGTACACAGGGGTCTTCCCTGGGATCCCTCTCAGACCCCTTCCCAGGGCTGACACTGTTCTATGTTCTAAGATTCCTTCCAACTCGGACTTTATCAGTCCCAGAGTCCCTTCCAGCTCAGCCATTCTCTGTTCTCTCCAAGCTCTGACAGATTTCATCCCGTGTTCTGAGGTGTCTCCCACCTCTTGCACTCTCTGTTCTCAGAGATCTGGGTCCTGGGCCTTGGGATAGGTGACTGGGGAGCAGAGAAGGGGGAGAGGGAGAAGGGCCCAGGACCTCACAGATTCTCCCTTCTCACCCCTCGCGCAGCCGGCAGCGAGGCGGAAGAAGGTCCCCAGACGAACCTGGAGCCGGCGCCGGAGCACACGTTGGACTCCAAGGCCGATATTCCACGAGACTCGGGCTGCTTCGAAGGCTCGGAAAGTGGGCGGGACGAAAGCGAGCTGACAGCCCCCGAGGAGCAACTGCAAGCCCTGTCTCTGGAGGCGGGGGCGGGGGCGGGGCCAGGGGCGGGGCCGGCACCCTGAGGGCCTGCCCTGGGGCCCCGCCCACGCCAGCCGGGGCACGCGGGCTCCCTCTGCGCCTGCGCGGCCCCGAGCTCCTGCTCTGGGACCTGCTTCCCGGGACCCTGTGCGAAAGGGACTCAGCCCTTGTACCGCCGAGAAGACTGGCGCAGCCGAGCGGCCCCCGGGCTGGCCGGCGGCTAACAGCAGAAGCCCGTTCTGTGGGGAGCTGCCTCCTTGACCCCTCCCCCCATCCCCATCCTGCCCTCCGTGGTCGCAGTACCTTAGGGGAGCCGGCTATTCAGAGCCCTGTGGCCTGGGATTTGGAGTCAGGTCTATGTGCCACCAATTTGCAGTGACCGAGGGCAAGTCATTCCTCTGTTTTCTCCTCTGTCAAAAGAAGGGATTGGATTAGGTGATCTCTGATCCAGCTCTAAAGCCCACCCTAATTTATCCTTGTTCCCTGGAAATGCAGTTTCTGGTTCTTGGCTTGCTGAAAAGGCCCAACCCGATTTCTTCTGCCTCCGTTCTTTTCTGCTTTCTTGGCCACCCCTGGAGGCTGAGAAGCATGTGTGTAAAAGAGAACACGCACGCAAAGGCGCTCTGCTCCCTCTTTTTTTTCCTTGCAAGGCAGGATGCTTTAACCTCCCCATCTGCAGGGTTTAGGAATTTGCTATCCCTTCCTTTCTTTGCCCTAAAATAAGATCAGGCCTCCAGGCAGCTGCCTCCTGTCTGACCTGGGAGTTAACGAGAGAGAGGAAGAGGTGATTCTCTCAGGATAGAGCTGTCTCCCTGCTTCTGGGGCCTCATTAACCAGAGCAGGCCTAGAGGTGAAGGATTCAGACACCCACATAGGATACTCAAAGCAAATGGGGCATTGAACTCGAAGCTATAAGGGAGGGAGTCATCCTGATTCAGATTTGAAAAAGCATCCACAGAGGGAGCACTCCTCAGGGAAGACCCCACACTATCACCACTCCACACAATGCAAATAGAAGCCTCCAGAGGAGCCATTCCCCAGCATCAGACTCTGCCTGGCTTTCAGCAGTGTCAAGAGCAGCCAGGACTTGGCCTAGTTGGACCTACCCCTCAACCTAATCCTGGGGATTTTAGTGAAAGCTGGCTTGGGGAGGGGGGTGAGGAGCAGGGCAAGTTTAGATTGCAATAAAGCATGTGGATAGAAACTACATATTTACTGTTTCCAGTGTCTGTTCTCAAGTTTGTGGCTAAACATTGTTCATATAGACTGCCAGCCTAACTACAAAGACTGCAATATTTATCTCTGGAAGGCTTTTTCATCTTCCCACTTCTCCCCTCCCCACCTAGAGATGTACAGTGCCTACCCATCAAAATGGTGGTGCAGCATACTGACAAGAGCACTGGTCATGAGCCAGGAACCTACAAAAACCCCTGTGCTCCTTCCACATCCCAAATGTCCAGATACACTTTAGGCATCTCCATCATGTGGTTTGATAACCAGGGATCTTCAGCTTCTCACACATTCCTCTACTGCCAAAGGTTGCCACCCAGCTCTCCTTAAAAGCACAGAGGTTACAAGCCTCATAATCGGAAGCAGGTGGTGGAGAGGATGCAACACGTGGAACTGACTCAGCTCAAGTCCCATCTTAGACACTTATTAGCTATAACCTTTGTGTCTCTGCCTCAGTCTCCTCATCTGCAAAACAAGGTGAGGAGGATTGTACTCAATGGACTCTAAAGCCTGCTACAGCTCCAAATCTATGGTCCTATAGTTTTACTTATGAGTTCATGAAATCAGAGAGGGCTATTCAACTACTGTCTCAGCAGACATCACAAGTTGCCACTTTCCATTGTCTTCTACAGCTCTCCTTTCTGAATCAATCCTCAGTTCCCATTAGGTAGTAATAACTCCACTGATGTCCCTATTAATAAACTTATAGCCCTAGAGCTGAAGGGACCTAAAAGACCATCTAGTCCAACCACCTCATTTTACAGAAGATGAAATTGAGGCCCAGGGAGGGGAAGGGACTTGCCATGACTTGCCTAAGGTTGCACAAACAGTAGTTATCAGAGGGGGGATTTGAACCCAGGTCCTCTGATCCCAGAACCAGTACTCTTTCTATTGAAAGTCTTCCAAAGCCCAACTTCCTGGAGTCTTTCCCAAAGTCCTTCTCTTCTCCCAACAGGTAATCCCTGTTTTTCTGGCCTCACTCAATGCCTTCCAAAGTTCTGCCATTCTCCTCATCCTCCAGCAGATGGCACTTGTTGTCTTCCGAGGGGACCAGCTCTATAACACTGATCCTAAAATCTTCCTCTGTATTTAGAGCTCTGTGATTCTTAGACCTTCTTTATACATGAACATCAGAGCTCCCCACCTCACACAAAAGAGACAAGAGATACACCCTCCTCTTGTATCTCACAATCTCTCTCTGTGTGATCTCTGTGTCAACCCTATGTAGGCTCATGGTGACTCATTAGTTTGCTTCTTCTCCCCATACAGGCAATATCTCCCACCCATGTAGGTGCCTCCCACTAGGTCTAGGGGATGGTGAAAGTTCCCTACTCTTCCTAATTACCTGTGTATCCCCTACCTCCTCTCAGGGCTGCCAAGCCATATTATTATGCCAGGGCTACTCCACAGAATGGCTAGAAAAGGGAGGAAAATCAGAGCTAGCCCATCAAAGATGCAAAGGAAAGGCAAAGTGTGAATCCTTGCTTCATATAACCTTGAATATGCCCCTTCCTTTTGTCTGGACCTATTTCCTTCAACATTTAAGTGCTGGGACATTCAAGATCTACCTTGTACTCAATGCTGGGGATGCAAAGACACAAATCACACACATTCTGCTCTTCAAGTTCTTAATCCAATGGTAACTGAAGATGTACACGCAAGACTGTGACAGAAGAGACTGAGCTAATGACAAAGAGAAAAGGTCCAGGCAAAGGGCTGTAAAAAGGCTGAACAGGAACTTCCACTTGAGAGACAAGATGGATCAGGAATTAACTGATGGGAAAGGTGGTGTCTTAGATGGAACTTGAAGGAAAAGAAGCACTTTACACAGATGGGAAATTTGTGGGGGAGGGTGGCATCCATTCCAGGGTTGAAGAACATGAGCAGACACAGAGACCAGCCAGAACAGTGCAAAAATATGGACCAGTGAAAACATGTTCACTCCTCTTGGTGGAGAGGTAGGAGGACTACAAGTGCAGAACGCTGAATATGCTATTAGATGGGATGACCATAGTGGTCAGTTTTGCTCACCTCGAATAAAAGACAGCTCAGCTGGGGGAAGGAGAAATGTATGTCAGGGGATGAATGACTTGAAAAATAAAAGGCATTAGGGGCTGCTGGGTGGCACAGTGAGTAGAGCACTGGCCCTGGAGTCAGGAAGACCTGAGTTCAAATGTGACCTCAGACACTCAACACACTTACTACATGTGTGACCTTGGGCAACTCACAACCCCAATAGCCCTGCCTTCTCCCCTCTGAAAAAAAGAAAAGGCATTAAAACTAAATTAACAGATTAATTTTATTCTCCACAGGTAACATTACATTTTAACGTGGGCCTTCAATGTTTTAGGTTAATCCTCTAGGAAAGCATAGCCTTGGTCCAGAAAGAAAAATGAGAGGGAGTTGCTTGAGTGCTATGAGTCTGCCTCTCACTGGTCTTACCACATCCCCCATTATATAAATCCATGGGGACTAGCAGCCTAAGGCCCTGGGGGTACCGAACTGATGCAATAGCTCTTTGAAAGCAGCTCCCTGTGCCAGATCTGAAACTATATTACAAAGAAGTAGTCATCAAAATAATCTGACACTGGGTAAGAAATAGTGGTTGATCAATGGAATAGATTAGGTACACAATATACAGAAGTAAATGACCACAGTAACCTGACGTTAGATAAGTCCAATGATCCAAGCACTGGGACAAGAACTCACTATTCGATCAAGACTGCTGAAAAAATTGGAAAGCAGTCTGGGAGAAACTAGGTACAGACCAACACCTCACACAGCATATCAAGATAAACTCAAAATGAGTACATGATTTAGACATAAAGGGTAGTGTCATAAATAAATTGGGAGATATGAACAGTCAGTTTTCAGAGGAAATTAAAGCTATCAGTAGTCATGAAAAATGCTCTAAATGACTAATAATGAGAAATGCAAATTAAAACAACTTTGAAGTACCACCTCATACCCATCAGATTGGCTAAAGTAACAGAAAAGGAAAATGACCAATGTTGGAGGGGTATGGGAAAACAGATACGGTAATGCACTGTTGGTGAAGCTGTGAACTAGTCCAAACCTTGTGGAGAACAAATTTAGAACTAGGCCCAAAGGGCTATAAAAACTGTACATACTCTTTGATCTAGCAATACCGTTACTGTGTTTATATCTCAAGGAGAACAAAGAAAAAGAAAAAGGACCCATATTTACCAAAATATTTATAGTAGTTCTTTTTGTGCTGGCAAAGAATAGGAAACTGAGAGGATGGCCATCAGTTGAAAGGAATGGTTTCGGAAGAACCTGGGAAGACTTGTGAGCTGATACAAAGAGAAATGAGCAGAACTAGAACATTGTGCACGGGAACAGCAATGTTGTTAAAATAATCAACTATGAAAGACTTAGCTCCTCTGATCAAAGCAATGATCCATGACAATTCAAAAAGACATGTGATGAAAGATGCTATCCCCCTCCAGAGAACTGATGAACTCTGAGTGAAGATTGAAACAGATTTTTCCCCCATTATTTTTCTTGGGCTTTTCTCCCCTGCAACATGGCTAATGTGGAAATGTTTTGCAGGATTTCATATGTATAATGGATCTCATATTTCTTGCTTTTCAATGGATGGGAGAAGGAGCGGAAGGAGAGAGAGAATTTGGAACTCAAAATTAATTTTAAAAAAATAAGCTTTTTAAAAAATTAACAAAACAAAAAAAAAACCAGCTCCCTATAGGTTCTGGGGGATTAACCTAAAGGCATTCCAGTAGAGCAGAGGTGGCCTTCTAGGTCCTTGGGTGTGGCCCTGGGACTGAGTCCAAGTTTGACAGAACAAATCCTTTTATTAAGGGGATTTGTTCTTTGAAGTTTGGATTCAGTCAAAGGGTTGTACTTGAGGACCTAGAAGGCCACCTGTGGCCTCAAGGCCGAAGCTTCCCCACCCCTGGGCTAGAGGAACTAGATTCAAGGCCTAGCTCTACCCCCACTGACTAGTTGTGTGACTTCAGGCCAAGTCCCTTCCCCTCTCTAAGCTTTGGGCTCCTTTCTCTGGAAAAGGGTGGGGGGAAGTAGGATTAGATGATCTCGAAAATGATCTCAAAGGTCCCTTTCAGCTCCCACCTTCTATGAGACTCAATAATGCACGATTCTCTGATCTCAATAATGCAAATCTTCTGCCTGTGGTTCTTGGAGACCAGCTACTGTACTCATTACCCACAAGGCCCTGCCCTAGGGAAATGTAAACCTTAGTGCTATAGAAATAAAGTCAAGTTACTATTGCCGCTGACCAACGTGCTGAAGTGGCAGTAGAATGGATATCCCAGGCCCCAGGTTCAAATCCTGCTAGCGACCCCCTGTATGGCCTTGGGCAATTCCCTTCCGCTATCTGATCTCAATAAAACAATAGATTTAGACTAGGGGATCCCTAAGGATCACTTCAGCTCTAAGTCCTACACTTTTTGTTATCCTCGTTCCTCCGCCACTCCAAGATCCACTCAGGACAGAAGGGAGTTTTAGACACTTTTCAGTGTTCTAACAGTAACCAAAAAAAAAAAAAGGTAAAATTGTCCAACCTTTATAGAATGTTATGGCATGTTCAAAGCAGTCATTGTTGAGCTGGTGAGTTTAGGCAGATCCCCTGGGGCCCCATGGAGAAGCAGCACCCTATTTTACCACAATCACCCATTCCTTGATGACTATTTATCTTCTCTTTTTCTTTAGCTTAATCTTTTGTGGGACTGACGTGGCTATCCTTAGAGACAGGCCACAGAGATTCAATGGTTGCTCTCTCTCTCTCTCTCTCTCTCTCTCACACACACACACACACACACACACACACACACACTCCCTATCATAGACTATGAACCTAGCCTCAGATCAGGGTTTAATCCTTAGTTCTTAGCTATGTGACTTTGGCCAAGTCTCCAGGCTTTCTGGGCCTGGAGCTGGCATTACCACATCTTCCATAGTAGCTACTGTTAGCTTACTAGCTATAGAAACATGGTGGAGAGGACGTGAGTTTGAATCTTGGCTCTTACCTCTCTGGGCCTCAGTTTCCTCCTCTTCAAAGGAGGGTTGGACTGGATGATATCTAAGGGTCCTTCCATTGCTAACAATCTATGATCCTCTGGGACTAAGAAAATTCCGGAGTCAGGAAACTCAGAATGAGGTTTCCCAGCTGGGAGGAGATGGAGACCTCACAATGGGCTCCTTTACCCAGTCACATAACAGTGGGCAATCTTATTCAGGCCACAACACAATCAAATGGGAAGGAACTGCTCCCCCCTCCACCACCACACACACATATCAAGCTCAAGTCTCCTCCTCCAGGAAAGTCCTAAATATACAGAATTCTATACCACTTGATGTGCAGATCTCACCTTTTCCTATAAGTAATGGCCTCATTACCAATATAACATTTGTGGCCCACTGGGAGTGGTTGATGGGGCACACCAGAGATAGCATCAGAAGGACCCCAGGGCAATGGGCCCACACAAAGGCACTGGCCAAGCTTCTGTGGGAACCTGACACACAGCTTCCTGATTTTCTGTGTGTGCAAAGTCCCACCCATCACTATAGCCCTAATGCAGGGGAGCTTAGAAAGATTTTAAGCAGTAAATCAAGAGGATTTAGAGCTGGGAGGGGCACCAGAGGGCCAACTCATTTTAAAGTGGAAACTGAGACTTTGGGAAGTTCAAATCTTGGCTCTACTTAATACCTGGGTAACCTTCAACAAGGCCTTTCCCCTCTGTAGGCCTCTGCTTCCTGAGGTCCCTCTCAGCCATGATATTCTAGGGTCTCATAATACTAAGACAGATGTGATTTTAGTGACTTTGTTGTAAAAAATAATGGTTGAGCCAATATTATGCCAATATTTGATTAAAAGCAGAACCTACACATACACACACATACACATATTCTAGATACATAATTTACCATACAACCATACTAGTATCACTGGAGTTAAGACACATTCGAAGGGGGCACCTCTTAAAATTGGAGACAGCTTCTTCTCATGAGCTACGAGCTCCCTTGGAGAGTGGGGGTGGGAAGGGAAGGGAATAAGCATTTATTTCCATAGCACCTACTATGTGCCAGGCACTGTGCTAAGCACCTTTTTTTTACACATATTACCTTATTTGATCTTCATAACAACCCTGGGAGGCAGGTGCTGTTATTATCCCCACTTTACAGATGAGGAAACTGAGGCAAATAGACCATCCTGATTCCAGGCCCAGTGTTCTATCCACTGCATCAGCAGTAGCTTTCCTTGACTCAGAGACTGAATTCCCAGCTCATGGCAGGCCTTCGTACAGCCAACTTTGAAAACAATGCACACCAGCAGATCAGCCTGGGTCTAGAAAGTTCACTTTGACATCCAGAGTTCAAAAGGTAAATTGCCATCTTCAAAGTATCAGTGAGGGCCTCAGTTTCCCATTCTGTAAAATTAGGGCCCTGCACTAGTTTCCTTAGCTGAGGTCTCCTCACGGAGTGGAGGTAACCCCTGGGTTCTTGAAGGTTCTACCAGCAGAAAGATAAACCAAGCTAGCTAGATAACTAGAGGCTGCTCATCACCGAGTTAGCTGAAAGAACTCTTAAAAACCCCTGTAGAACTAGAAGGGGCTAGGATTTGTGTCAATGGAGGAAGCAAAATGAGGGGAAACAAACATATAGCATAGGATTTGTCCAGGATCGCCCAGGGGAATCATGGGATAAGGATCTGAACCCAAGTTCTCTGTGATTCCCAAACCAGGGCTCTTTCAACCATACTGTTGAGTATCCCAGTGAGGGAAGGGTGGATCTGGGGAAAGTGCTCACCTCTCTGGGCCTCAGTTTCTTCCTCTTCGTGACAGAGTTGAGCTGGATGATATCTAAGGGACCTTTCACTTCTAACAGTCTATGAGTCTTTGGGACTAAGAAAGTTCCAGAGCCAGGAAATTCAGAATGAGGTTTCCCAGCTGGATGTAGATGGGGAAAGGATGGGTCCTGGAGAACTAGGAAGAAGTCTGAATTTGAAGGCAGAGGACCCAAGTTTGAATCCTGGCTTTGCTACTTAGCACCTGTGATTTTGGACAAGTTCCTTCCTCTCTCAGGACCTTAGTTTCCCCTTCTTTAAAGTGAGTCCCATTCATCCCAACAGCAAGGCCCCTGGGAGGCAGAAGGAACCCTGAAGGAGAAAAGGGCTCTGGGCTCCCCCACTGACATCCTCAGCTCTCCCCACTCCCCACTTTAGGCTTCTAAAGTTGAGATTCAAGAAGAGCCTCCTCGCCCTTCAGGATTCCCAGAGTCCTTCCCCTTCCTGCTCAGTCAGGGAATGCCTCCACATATCCCAGATTCAAAGTGCTCTTCCTATTTTACAGCTTATCAAAATTTGGGTACTCCGAGTACTGTCGCTTACTATCTGTGAATCTGGGTAAGTCACTGTGTCTCATTGAGCCTCAGTTTCTTCGTTTGTAAAATGGATATAACACTACCTACCCTGTCTCCTTTACAGAGTTGTAAGGGCTAAATGTGTAAGCCTTTTATACCAGAAAGCAATGTCAATGTAGGATATTATGGCCCAGGTTTTCAAAGGCATCATCCTGAGACAATTTCTCCTAGTCTAGGCAAGGCAAAACCAGTTAAAACTAGAACTGACTCATGAAGGTTTAAGGCCTGGAAAAGTGGGAGAGTTGCTAGGTTACCGCTTTAGTCAATCCAAGGGGACACAAAGGGGAATCCCACTAAGAACCCCTCACCCCAAAAGGAAGGGAGCCGTGCCCAACATGGTGGGGGTCACTCAAACTACACACAAGCAGAGAGATGAGGAAGTCTCACACACACACACACACACACACACACACATCTCTGAATTTATTTTTCAAACCAATTCAAGTCTCATTAATTGGTTTTTTTAAAAAAAAAAAAAGATTGCTTCAGTAAGAAATACCAAGAGGTAGAACAGAAATCAATACACATATCTTAATTCACACCAAAGTGCAGAATACATATTAAATTAGCACATCTATTTAAAAGAAAAGTACATTTTTAATTTCTTTAGCAACAAGTAGAAATTTGATCGGAATAGGCAGGTCAGGATTAGGAGACATGGAATTCAGCCCAGACATAATCCAGGCTATGGGGGGAGGGTGTGGGCTCAGAGAACAAAAGGAGAAGTGGTGATCTTGATCACAACCAAGGATCCCAAGGCCACTTGGGCATGAAGGGAATAGTCAAGAATAGCTGCAGTTCTCCATAGTGTGGGATTTCAGGACTGTTGCCAACCAGTCTGGGGAAGTGGGACACTTGGGAGTTGCCTTGCAGAGGGAAAGGGGGGGAAAGAGTTGGGGAGGGGGAGTGTGTAGAAGGGAGCTGGAGAGAGGGCTCAGCCATTGAAAAGACAAACAATTCTAGGCCCATTCCCGTGGGAAGATCAATCTTCCAATCTCCGTTGAGATCAGAATGGAGTTTTAGGACTATCCCAGCTGGTGGGCAGTCTGAACGGGCCAGCTGTCCTGGCTGGTCTCAAAAACAAATGAAAGAGTTGAGAAGGAAGAGAAAGGGCAATGGGTAGGCTGGAAGTTGGGGGTGGAAACAGCTCAATATGGAAGAACAGAAACCGAAAAGGGGAAGAAACCAAGGGAACTCCCCACTCTTCCCCTTCCTGTCAGAAAGAGAAATATAGCATAAGATGGAGGTTTGTGAGATGACCAAATCACCTTTTCACAGTAGGAAGGGAATGGGATGGGGTGAACTGAGCCCAGACCAGGGAATAACATGGGCAATAGGGTTAAGTCCTGTAGGCGGTGCCCTTTGGGACTCTGTGTCAGGTGGAAAGATCAGGGCCAAGTTTCAGAGAACCTGGAGCCAAGCTCTAGGGAAGACCCTTCTGAGCTCCGTGACCCTTGGCAAGTCACTTCACCCCTCCAGGCCTTAGTTTCCCCAGCTGTAGATGAGAGGGAGAGACTCCAAAGTCTCAGTCTTTTTAAGGAAATGCAGGCTTCTATTTCTTGAGAACTGCTACAGTTTCCAAAGGGAGGCCCTGCTAGGCCTATTTTAATGAATGCCTAAGAGTACTTATCATTAGGAGCCTCCACTTACATACAGGTAAAATCCTTAATGACGTGTTGGAGACTCACTTTCTCAACCTCCACTGGAAGGGACCTTCGAGATCATCTCATCCCTCCTGCCCCATTTTCCTGAGTCTCACAGAAATGAAATTTCTCCTCCTTGATAGATCAAACATAGCCCCTGCCACCTCGTTCTCACCACAAACTATCTCTAAAACCCTTTCTTCCTGGGCAGTGGTTTAAGGAAAACTGGCTCACAGCTAGGTGAACAGCTGAGTGTCCCTGTGGTCCTGGTCAGTGAACTTCTCCCATATGACAGCCCCACCAATGAGGGGAATGTAGGCCTGGGTAGGAGCTTTCCCACAAGCAACTCTTGGCACCCACCCCAACACACTCGCACACCACCCACAACCCCGTGCCACCCACAACCTCGCAGTCGTTTGAAAATGGAAGGAAGCAGGCAGTTTGCATCAACACAGTTTAATCACCTTCAAACAGATAAAAAGCCCTGGTTAACCCTCTCCCCACTAAAGTCATCTCCACAGGACCCCAGTTTAGAAAGGGAGGGGAGAACATAGACTCTCTCAGAAACACAGCTGCATTTGATACACAAATCCTTATCCCTGAAGCGCAGCTGAGGGCTGGAGAAAACCGGTCCCCCAAATGCTGGACGGGGGACCCAGCCCACCACTGTGGGGTGGGGGGTAGGGGTGGGGATCATCCTGGGCCTCTGCACTTACAAAGGCCAGCAGAAGTGCTATGAGAGTTAGCCCTAGGGAAGAGGGCGAAGGGAGGGAAACACTGGCCAAGGCCTGTGAGTTAACCCGCGGGAGGTTCCCCCTTCTCACCCGGCTCTGAAGCCATTCCTTTGTGCCTCAATTTATTTGTGCACTTGAGACCACTGGAGGCCTCATGGACTGAACTTGAAGTTGGGGAGAGGGGGCAAAAGGGGCAGCATTTATGAACACTTGCAAACCCCTTGAAGAAAAGGAGGCACCAAAGTGCAGACTTTTTAGCTGTTGTTACTGCTCCCAAATGGAGCAAGAGTCTGGAAAGGATATTAGAAAAGGGGAGAGAAAGAGACAGAGAGAAACAGATAAAGAGAGAGACAGAGAGATAAAGAGACAGAGAGAACAGTGGGGGCGTAGCTATTGGCATCACACAATTTTTTACTGAGGGTGGCACAGACATTACAAAGTTTTGGGTTGGGCTATGAAAACTGCAAATTGTTAACTCACTAACTATTCCTACTAACTTCTATCTAATTGAAAAAGAAGGGGGTCAGAGAGGTAGAGAATGGAGAGGAAGACTGAAGAAGGAAGCTACATTAATAAATACAAGTGTCCAGATAGAAGGATCCCACCCCACAGGCATGAACTGGCACGGCACCAATGGCACTAAGACTCTGCCAGTCACAGCTCTGCTCCGTCCCCATTCCTCTCCTCCATCTAGGGGTGGAAATAGGGCTCAAATTGCTTTCATTTGGGCCCTTTGGGGATTCAATGGACAGAAGCCTGAGAGGCTATCTCTGGTCCAGGGACAAGTAATGGGGTGTTAACAACTCTCCCTACTTCCCTTAGCAGAGCCAAAGAAGTGACCCGAAGGGAACTCTTGAGGCCAAGGCCGTTGAAACCCAAGTTTCAAGCTACTATATGTAATGGACATCACTCTGCTACTTTCTGGAGTCCAGGACAAATAGCTTGGATAGAGAATATTCCAATCCAGAATTGGGTGAACAGAGACGAAAGAAACGGCAAAAGGGTTGGCTCGCTTGCCCTCTGTCTCAAGGTTGTCTTCTCCCCCTCAATCACTCTCCGCTCTCATTAAAGAAAAACACAGGTGTCTCTGTCTCTCTGCTGTGCAGAGAAGCTACTTCTGGGCTCCAGAGGCCTCCTGGGGAGTCTCTGGGGAGTCTGGACCCTGCCGGGCCAGAACACTGGACTGCATCTCCTCAGGAGCACAGGCTTTCAGGGGCAGCTCATTGGAGCTCAGTGGCTCTGTGGGGACCACCTGAGGGAGAAAAGAGAACAGGCTGAAATCAAAGTCTCCTTCAAATTCAGAATCAGGATTGAATACATGTACCACACTCAACTTCCAAATCTGGTCATGGGACCTTAGAGACCACCAAGTCCTTTATCTTCATTTTCTTTTATTTTTACTAGGCTTGTAGCCTTTATAACAAAATCGAAGAAAACGACACTCAAACCAAACACCAGGTAAAACACTTCTTGTTTTACAGAAGAGGAAACTAAGGCCCAGATGGGCTCTTGCGCTGGTGTATAAGATGAACTGGAGAAGGGAGAGAGTGGGTGCATAAGGAGATCAATTAGGAAGCTAGCACAATAGTCCAGATGACGATCTTAAATGAGGACAGTTGTGGTGTGGGCGAGAGAAGGGGACAGATGGGAGATGTGGAAGGAGAATCAACAAGATTTGGCAACTCATTGGCTATGCAGCATATGACACCAAGGTCTCAAATCTGGGTGCCTGCCCCCAAGAGAGATAAGGAAGTTTGCAAGGGAGGTGGGTTTGGGAGAAAAGATAGAGTTCTGTTTTGGACATGTTAAGTGTGAGATGCCTATGGGACATCCAGTCCAAAATATTTAGTAGGCAATGCTTGTATACATAAGACAGGAACTCAGGAGACTACCAATGACTTTAGGGACTGTTCTACAGCTTCTTTTCTTTGGGGTTTTTTGAGGCAATGGGGGTTAAGTGACTTGCCCAGGGTCACACAGCTAGTAAGTATCTGAGGATGGATTTGAACTCAGGTCTTCCTGACTCCAAGGCCAGTGCTCTGTGCCACCTAGCTGCCCCTACAACTTTTAGTGTTAAGAGAGTTTCCTGGGGCATTGAGAGGTCAAATGACTTGCCCAGGGTTATGAAGCCAGGAAGTCGAGGGGGAGGAAATCAATCCAGGTATCTCCTGACAAGTCAGACACTCTTCCCACCATACCATGCTGCTGCAAAAAGAGAAGAGAGACCACCTCTACCAGAGTTGCTGTCACCACAGAAAGGAGTGAAAAAGAAGGATGGCGTGGGAGAACAAGTCTTAAGGCAGAAGACCTGAGTTTAATTGCCAGCTCTGATGTTGGTCATGTGACCTGGGCTTCCTTTTCCCTCTTATGGACCTCAGTTTCCCCCTCTGTATAATGAAAATAATACTTGCATTTTCAGGCAATTATGTAACTACAACCATTGGTGCTACAGGTGTCAAGATAGCTGCTAAAGCCATAAAGAAGAGAGACGACCCAAAAGGAATTTTCACCTCTGATATTCATTCTTCCTTCCCATTGGCATAATGAGCAATTTTTTTCCTGAAGGAAAAATAAACACTGTCATACTAACCACCTCACTGGCCTTCAAAGATCTGGAGAAATGGAAGCTGTTCTTTTATCTGATGGGGAAGACTTAGGAACACTTACTGGGCTCTGTGGAAATGGGCTGCTGCTGGCCTCTTGAGTGCTCGAGGGTCGAGTTCCACTTTCTTCCAGTGGCAATATGCCCCGTCGATCAAGCACACTGTGGAGGAAAGGCAACAGTGACTCTTCTCGGTCCCCTCGACCTTTGGCTAACAACAGGGCCTACCTAGCCTTAACACCTCTTCTTTCCCTCCAACAGGAAAGATTTTTCCCCAAGACAGAGACTCTCAAGGTTCTGAAACATTTCCCACTCTCATCAGCAACTTTGTTTGCATGTGGGAGGGTAGGGGGTGATGAGACATTCGGGGGAGAGTGAAGAGGTCACCTAGGTGACCCTAGATATCACTGAAGCACAAACCCCTCCTATTGGACAAAAGGAGAAGAGATGCTAGGAAGTAACAGCATTGAGACTCAAGGCCAATTCTTTGGACTCTGAATCCGGAGCCCCCCACCCAGTCTACCCCAGGGTCCTCACAGCCCAGGACCCAGTCTCAGACACAAGCACCAAGGGGACAGTTTAGGGGCAACCTTAGACCTTTAGACTGACCTCCAAGATCATCTACTCCAACACTCTCCCTTTACAAAGGAGGAAAAACAGATTACAAGAAAGGAAAAAAGGCCCCAGAGGAGCAAGAGCTGGGAAGTAATCGAGCCAGGACTACCTCTGGTGCCCACTGTGCCATCTTTGCCTTCAGCCTTAGAGAGGAGGAGTCACCATTTGGGGCATTCTTGTTTGCTCTAATACTCCATCATGGGTCTGTCACCCTCGGCCTTAGCTCCATCAGGGGCACGGTTTCAGCCTATTTCATCATCTTGGGGAATGAAGCCCTATAGTTCACTCACCACTGTGGAAAGTAGGACTTACTTTTGTTGATTCTCACCTAACCTTTGGTGCTTCCTAAGGTTTCTAGGCTGACTACCCTCTCTTGGACACAAGTTCACATTTCCCTCTCTCCTCCCTCTGATTTCAGCCTGCATCTTGTCATACTTTCCACACTATAGGGTCTAGTTCAGGCCAATCTGGATTTGAAATCAACAGTCACCTATAGTGGCCAGGCCCCTCCCCAACCAGAGTAAGGTCAGTCAGACTTTAAAGCCAGGGTTCAGAACCTAGAGTCAGTGAACTTTTCAAAAGATATATTTGGATAACTCTACTTCAATATAACCAGCTTCCTCTGTCATCCTCCGTATTTTTTTATTCATTTACAACCAAGATTCTGAGAAAGCTCATCTACAAGTTTCACAAGACTGCCTGCCAAAGGGGGCCAGGAAGCAGCCCAGATCGAAAACGCTAGCACTTAAGACTTCGACTCAGCCGTGTGACCTGGGACAAGTCATTTATCGGAGGTTTCACTTTCTCTGGCTGCAGAGTAGGGAGTAACATCTGTACTCCCTCCTTCCTTGCCTCAGTTCCAGAAAAGTGTTTGGTAAAACCTCCAAGTGCTATAGAAAGGGGAGCTGATATATGGTTCTCACACCATGACAGCATCAAGGTTTGGCCAAAAAAGACCCCCCTCAGAAGAAGTCAGCAGAAGGTGCCGGCAAAGACAGGGCCTGGTCCCATCCCACCTACCCCACACGTACCTGGGAGGCAAGGGGCCACACAGCACCTCACAGCAGTTCTTGAGGATGTTGCCGTGACTGTATGGGTTCTGTACACGGTTCTTCCCTGTCCAGGAACCTTTAATCTGAAAGACAAGGGCAAAGGCTCCTTCTGCCAAATCTAGCCACCCCAGACCGGCCTCTGAGGGCCTTTCTGTCCAGCTGAGCACCTCCCCAGAGCCCCATCTCTTAAGCTTCCCCCATCTTCATTCCCCCTGGACCCTTTGCCCCAACAATAAAAACCCACTTCCTTTCCATATATTCAAACAACACTTACCCCGATATGCCTTGACACACAATTCAACAAATATATTAAGCACCTATTTCTTGCACCATTTTCCCCTCAATACTGAGTGGTGTGGTGCACATAGTAGGTGCCTAAGTGTCCAATGAACTGGATAATCAAGCTTTTTCTGTCCCCTAGCACTTAGCAAAGTTTAGATAATTAAAAACCATTCATTAGGCACCTAATGTGTGCAGAGTGCTTGGGGTATGTCTGGGCAGGTGAGCACAAGTACGTACGTGTGTGTGTGTGAGAGACAATTTGGTAACGGTCCCTGCCTTCATGCAGGGGACACAACACACAGATAACTCTAATATTACTTTGTATGATATTGCACATGTCATCTCTGCCAGCTGGACCGCCCTCCTCCACCTAGCCACCAATTCACACCCATCCCCCTTCTCTAGAGCTAAGCTTTCCGTCTTTAGCCGCAGCCCTTGCTCTGCCCTTAAGGGAATTCCCTCCACTTGTGAGGCTTCATGTTTCTCTGTATACAGACATGTCGTTTCCCATGGGGTTCTCTTCAAACCTGGATTATCAGCTCCTTGAAGGCCCTTCCCTCCCTCTTATTTCCTTTGGGCCTATGCTCCCTACTGCCTAGGACTGCAGAGGTCACTCTGTTTATGGTGCTGACAGCCCTAAGGACTTCATTGTCCTGCACACACAAGAGGCTTAAGCAAATATTTACTGGACTGAATAAAGTCATCGGAACTGCAAGCCCAGGGCAGCACCATCCAGGATCTCTGAACCCAAATCATCTCTAACGGGGAACGGCTTCTCTGTCTCTCCATTGCCAACTCTGCAGATTAAGGACCCTTTAGTTTCCCCATTGTAACTCATTATAGCTTGGCACCCTATCTGAACCTGCTTGTACTTTCAAATATATTTAACGAGCACAGGTAAGGCAGGGTTCAAGGTTTTCGTTCTCCCTTTCATTCTTCCTTTCTCCAAGGATGGGATTCCTCCAGAGTCCATCTATGCATGTGAAGGGCTTTAAAGTCCCAATTTGCTGTTGGGTTGAGAGAAGAGAGGCCCTGGGGCAGAGGGAGGAGTATGGCATGAAGCGGGGAAGCCTTGACTCACATCTTCATTTGTTGTCTGGTTGAGGGCCACGAGGAACGTATGGAATCCTGTCAACCCCACAACAGACCAGAGGGTGAAGAAGCAGATGAGTACTTCCAGCACAGTGAGCCCACGTTAAGGAACATAGAAGAGCAGTGAATCTAGCTAGAGGAGACAGGCAAGGTTAGCTACTTCCAAGCCCTTAGAGCTGAAAAGGATCTCAGAGACTTTGTCCAATTCCCTCCTTTTACAAATGTGCAAATGTAAGGTGCCAGTAGAGGTTAAGTGACTTGTCCAAGGTCACAAAGCAAGTAGAACCAGAATTTGAATGCAGGTTCTCTGACTCCATGCCAGGGGAGAAGCTAGATTACGAGAAGCCTTCAAAGGCAGCTACAAAAAGGTTAGAGACTTGCTCCCAAAACATTTTCATTTTTGCTAATGAATTATAAGTGAAAGAAATCAAGAACCAAAGCCAGATTTCTAATTCCAAATCCAAGGCTTTTTCCACTCCACCTTGCTACCTTTCATCTATACCTTTTTAAAAAGGTATTCAGAAACAAAAAAAAAAATAAGGTAAATAAAGTCAAGCGGCTCCCGAATGGGCCTGTGGTTTGTGTTCCATGCAATTGTTACAGATTTGGACTGATCATCACCACTGGTCCCCGTCTGAATCCACTTTTAGACAGAGGCATTAGTGTGCTGAAAAGGAACGTTAAATTTGGGGTCAGAAGACAGGAACATCAAGTCCTGGCTCTGAAATTTCTTAGCTATGTGACCTTGACCTAGTCACTTCCCCTCTCTAGGTCTCCTAAAAAATGAGGGGGCAGGATTGACGTAGATGCTAAGATTTCTCTGCTTTGGTCTGCTTGATACGTGTCATGTTATTTGGCCTTGGAAACCCCCAAAAGGGTCCAAGACAGGAATTCGGTGATAAGGAGTAAGAGGGAACAGAGTGGGAAGGAACACAAAGAGAAATTCTTTCCAAAACAAGGATATGTTCCAGGAGTTTCTTTCAACGTCTCCAGGAAGCCAATTTTCAAGGACTCTGTGAGAAAGAAGTAGAGAGAAAAGCTAGTGATCTTGTTAAGAAAAGCAGCATACCCATTCACCTTCTCGGTACCCTTCTCCTCTTCCTTTGGTCTGACAGGTAGAGAGGCCCCTTTATTCTGGCCTCTCTACAGGCCAATGCTGCCCATCCCTTTTCCTGTAGCTTTTTTTTTACTTTCCTCTGGACCCAGCCATGGAAGCAGAATTCACCCCCGCTCCACCTTCCTTTTCTCTACGCAGGTTGAAACCCACAGCTGTATATGTATGTGTAAAGGACCAGGCATGGGATGTATGGAGACTAAACAGCCTTGCTCTCTCTGTAACAGGCCTCAGAAACATCCCCTGCAGGTGGCCTAATTGCCAAAGTCTCCCCTAAAGGTAAGACCATGCAGGAAGTAAAAAGGATAGGCCAGGGAGTGAAAAAATCTTAACTGTGATCATAAGGTCTAAAGCTGGAAGGAACCTGAGAGGCCTTCCAGCCCCGCCCTCTCATTTTACTGATGTGGAAACTGAAACGAACGGAAGTTAAGTGACTCACCCAAGGTCACTTCCAGCAAAACTGGGATTTGAACCCAGATATTAAAAAGAAGTCCAGGGCTCTTTCTAATATACTAAGGTACTAAGGTGGTTTTGTTACAGTGGGCTGACCCTATAGTGGGCCTCAACAAAGACTTGTTTGAGGTGAATAAGGCTGAGGAGGCCCCTCTCATTGTCAGTAATTGCCATTGCCACCAAATTCAGAGAGCCAGCTATGGTGCTATACCATCCCAGATCTCCAAGGCTGACATCAGCTCCCTGAAAATTCCAAATGCTCGTCTCATTCTTTACTCACTCAGGGCCACGTAGACTATGTTGAAGGTGAAGACATAGATGGTGAGGAGGGAGAGAGAAAGGATGAAGAGGTAGAAGTAACGGTAGTTCCTCTTGCCGACACAATTTCCGACCCAGGGACAATGATGGTCAAAGCGCTCTAGGAAGGGCAAAAGGAAAGGCAGCTTGAGACCAAAACCTGTACAAACACCACCCCACCCCATCCCTTCCTGACATGTATCCCAAACTGAGTCTCATTCTTCATAGATTAAGCTACACAATCTATTAATTCCATTTATCATTTAATAAGGATAAACATTGAGACTTCAGTTAATCAAGTGTAGTGCTTTATAATTTTATAAAACCTTCTATATTTTATAAAAACTTTCATCATGTCAGCTGACCCTCACAATAGCTCTGGGAGATAAGTAGGGTGACTAATGTCATCCCTACTTATGAAGGAGGAAACTGAGATGAGGAGAGTCCAAATAGCATCTGCATGTTATGGGCTGATGTACAAATAAAAATGCAACCATGAGAATGATCATTCATCCAGACCAAATGGGCACAATACAGCTCATTGTGTGTGTGTGTGTGTGTGGTATATGTGTGTAGTGTGGTGTGGTGGTAAATGGGGATGTCTTCAGAACCAATAATTTAGAACAAAAGCATCTCTCATTTCTAGGGTACCCCAATACACCCATGAACATGCATCCACAGGCTGCTTTAAGGCCCGAGGGATTTGGAACTGGAATGGGCCTTAAAGATCACAGAAAAGGAAACTGAGACTTGCCCAAGTTTACACTGATGTTGGAGGCTCAGGAGAAATCACATTAAGCACCTTGGAAAGCAATTTGGTGCAGTGGAAGGACCGTGGGCCTCAGACCCAGACAGCCTAGGTTCTAAGCCGCCCCTGCTACTTGCACAAGCAAATAAATCATTTCCCCTGTCCTGAGCCCCAGGTTTCTTGTCCTCCTGGATCTGCTAAGGCTGCTGTGTTAGAGCAACGGAGGGTGTGCATCACCAGCACAGGCAACAGAATTTGTCCTACAATATTCCCATAGGTCCTATTTCCAGCACTTTACGAAGCACCTTGTGTCCATTATCTTATTTGACCCTCCCAGCCCCCTCACCAGAAAGTAGATGCCCATTTGAGAGATGAGCAAACCAAGGCTCAGAGAACAGAAGGGACTTGAACAAGACAGATTACAGAGCTGGAAGTATCAGAGCTGGCTAAGATTCCACTGGCCTTTGCACTCTTCTCATGCTGCCCACAGATCACAGGTTTGGGCTCCAAGTGTACTCTGAACTTCTATGAAAATAACAAACCTGACACATAAAAATTTGGGTTGATACAAGAAAGAAATTGGATGCAGGAAGGAAGGCTCTTTCTTTTACCAAAAAGGATTCATTATAGGCCTCCATTAAAAGATGTCATTCCCAGAACATTTGAATTAGGATTCAGCATACAAGTAACTGTTCCCATCTACTAAAAGCACGGTCCTCTGGCCCACCCAACTTTGGTGCAGACACCTGCAGGAGTAAGATGAAAGCAATGTGCCCAGGAATGCCATGTGGGCTCTCAGCAGTAAAACTGATTTAACCAATGTGCCTCTAGACAATGACCCAACTGAGAGGACTGGAATTGCCGGCACTACCTGCTGCAGAGCTAGCCATGGCAGAGCCCGCATGCAAAATGGGAAGGCCTTCTCAGGTGCAGACACAGCTGCCAGCCTGGTAAAGCCTGGCATTACTGCCCTCCAGTGGACAAAGGCTCTCATGCCCCCATGACTTTAAACAAATTCAGTTAAGGAAAATATAGATTTAACACAATTGGTAAGTCAGGGAAAGATTCTTCACTCCCCTTAAGAATTCACATAACTAGATACCTCTCCCCAGTCACAGCTGGGGAAGCCAGACACCTCCCAGCAGAGGATCCGTGGCATGCAAAGAGCCCTACAGGGCTTTGGAGTCCTGAGCTCTGGGTTTCATTCCTGGCTCTGCTACCCGTGGGACCTTGGCTAGGTCCCTTGCCCAATCTAGGCTTCCTTAGTTTCTTACAAAATGAGAAAGTTAGACTAGACCAGGGATTATTAACCTGAGACCCACCAATTCCCTAGAAAAAAAACTGACTTCCTTATTTTTATTAATCTCTAATTGAAATTTAGCATTTCCTTCAATTATGAATTTTTAAAAAACATTCTGAGGAAAGGCTTCACCAGAACGCCAAACACAAAAAGGCTAAGAACTCTTGGAATAGCTGGTCTCTAAAATCTGAACTGGCTCTAAAATTGTCACCCTACATAAAGTGAGGCTGATGGATCCTCCTAAGGAGAGCTGTCTCTCAGCACCCAAACACTCCCACCCACACCTAGGATCAAGCTGGCCAGGGTAACCCCCCAAAATGTTCTGCTTACCCACACAATTGTCACAGATGCTGCAATGGGAGGCCCGGGGGGGCCTGAAGATCTTGCATGTATAACAATACTTTAGCTTCACTATCTGGTTGTTGATCTGGAAATTCTTGATTCGAGGGGGTGGACGCTGACCCTGCGGCACCGTGCCATTGGTTGCCTCTGAAAGACAAGATCCAATCCAGATTGTAGGTGATTGACACAAGCCCAGTGGTCCTTGACACCTCTCTGACAGTTACTGCCAAAGTTCAATCAAAGAGAGATGAGCTGCTCTGGCACATTCCCCCAACCCCCAAATCAGCATTTCTCAACCTGGGTTTTCAACACCTGGATTGTACCCAAGTGATAGTAATTCTCAAAACAATTCATTCTAATCCACTACGGTTTAAAAAATAATTGTCACTCTTTGACCCGGTGATACCACTCAATCCCAGAAATCAATGACCAAGGAAAAGGTCCTCTATGTACACAAATATAATTTATAGCAGCTCTTTTTTCTGGTAGCAAAAAAACTGGAAACTAAGGAGTTATCCATCAGCTGGGGAATGACTGAACTAGTTATGTTATATCAATGTGATGGAATATTCTTGTGCAGACTGTAAGAAATGACAAAGAGGGGTGGTTTCACAGAACCCTGGGAAGACTTAGAGGTATACTTCAAGTATATATCCTCTTCTGGCTTAACATAAGCTCCCCTTCCCCTCGTGGGGGCTTCCTCGTGGCCCTGCCCCATCTACAGCTCTGTGGCCTCTCCACCAAATCCCCCCCCCAGCTGGGGCAGTTTTAGTGCTTGGAGTGTAGGACCCCTGGTGCAGGGCTGCCCACTATGGCTGTGTGTGACTCCCAGCCAGGGAGTCAAATTTGTATCTGTACTTATACTTTATAACCATATACATCTGTACATATACTTTATAACCAAAGCAGAGTGAAGCAAGTAGAATCAGGAGAACAATGTATACCATCCTTTGAACATTGTAAAAACAAACAATTTTGAAAAGCTCCAAGAAGGAACTCTGACCAAGGCAACGCTGAAACATGATCCCCAGAGGCCCAAGGGTGAAGCTGACGAAGGGGGATGGGGAACTCTGTGGGGGCATTTGCTTCGCCCGCCTATGCCTCCTTGTTGTGGGAAATTTGGTATTCTTTTTCATCTTTTTCTGGTGGAGGATGGGGAATCATCATTATCTCCAAGGTCCATTCCTGCTCTAACAATCTGGGATCCTTTGGGGATGGCATGTGGCAACTCTTTAAAAATCCATTTTTATTGCTATCTTTTGTTTTAATATCACCTACTGTTTTCCCCTCTATCACTCCTCCCTGCTCCCAGGGAGTCATCCCTTTTAACAAAGAATTGCAACAAGCAGATTTATTCAGGGACTTGCCTAAAATGACAGAGGTAACAAAGGGCAGTGTCCTGCTTTCAGCCCTCACCCATCGCCCACAGTTTAAGAAGCCCTGCTATGGGCTATGAACATGTTGTATGTCCCCCCCCACCCCAGCAGAGACGGGAAGCTGGAAGAAATACAGACACAGGCCAACAGAACACTGAAGAGTTAAAGCTGTATCTTTCATAGTCTGGTAGATCCAACTAAGGATGGAACGGCATGGGATTTAGATCCAACGATCAATCTAGATCCCAGTCATGATACAGATTCCACTATGACCAGGGAGCAAATCTTGTTGCCATCTTACTCAGTTTTTCCATCTACAAAATGGCTGGAAAAGGACAATTCCGTAGAGTCACTATAAGGCTGATGCCAGGGAGCCACAGTAAGCTGAATGTAAGTTCATAGGACATGGCTGGTACAGTGCAAAAGGCCCTGGTCTCCGCCATTAGACTGGGTTCAAGGTCCAGCTTTGCCACTCTCTGTGGCAAATGCTCTGTGAGCATCAGCAAGTCACATGACCTTCCTAAGCCTTAGCTTTCTCATTTGTAAGGTGGCGACATTAACCCTAGTGCCCTCTGCTTGGCAGGGCTGAGGTGACAAAAGCTTCTTGGAAACTGCAGATGGGAGTGACTGTCATCACCAGTACTGGCTTCATAACCCAGGTTCTAGAAAGGGAGAACACACCAGGACAGGTACAGGACAACCCACATTCAAAGCACTTCAGGGTTTACAAAATGCTCGGTTGGTACCCACCCAGCTCATTTGGCCCTCCCGAAACGCATCTGTGAAGCTGGAAGTGCTAGTGTTGTTACCTCTCATTTGACAGAGGAGGAAACCGAGGCCCAGAAAGGGGAAGTGATTTGCCCAAGGTTGTTAGAACTAGTAAGTGGCTAAGCCAAGCTGGAAACCCAAGTCTCCTGGCTCCAACTCTGAGCTCTTTTCCTATTCCAAGTTTCACCAAATCTGGGGAAGATTGAGGCTTTACTACAGCCGCCCACATCTACCTTCTGGGAATAGCACAAAGACAGGATGAGTACACAGGCATGAAATGGCTCAGGAGGAAAATGGACTACAGAGAAGGCCAGGGATGATGCTAGCTGTTATGATTCTTGCACAATCATTCAGGGCACGGTGACAAGTGTCCTGCTGGCAGCTTATGCCCCCTCAGGGGCTTCTTGGCCAGCCCAGCTCACCTATCTCCATTTCAATGAAAGCTGCTTCATCTGGCAGGGCCCGGGGAATCACGCCGGGGTCACTGAAGCTCGTCCGCAACAGCGTAGCCATGGAAAAGAGGAAAAGTACCGCTGCAAAGACAGGGATGGCAGGAGACAACTGAACAGCCAAGTAGCGGCACCTGGAGAAAAAAAGCACAGTTTCATTCACATTCACTTATCCGTTGCTCCTGGCCTCCATGCCCCAGCTGGACTGGAAGCTCCAAGAGAAGGGCCTGGTAGCAGGCAAGGAAGATCACAAGTGATGCCACCTACAAGTGCCTCGAGACGGCACCAAGGCCAGCTCCCTATAAAGCTGTGGGAAGACCATGTCTCTTTCTCCACCTCAAGAACCAGGAAGAGATAAATACATAGAACACTGCAAGACACTTAATCGGCACAGTGCCATGAACATCTGGGGCTCTGGTATCATTTCCAATACCACATAAGCATTCAGTTCATTAATTTTTTAAGAAGCGTCTAGGCTCTGGCCACACAGCCAACTCTACATTATCTGTGAGTGGCTTATCTGGGATATCATCCTTCCTCAACTAATGACAACACCCCCTTCTGCAGCACATCAAAGGTTTCCAGACTGCTTTCTGGATAACGGCCCTGTGTGGTAGGCCATGCAGGGATTATCAATCTCATTGTACAGAGGAGAAAACTGAGGTCCAGAGAGGAGAGAGAAGCAATTTGGTCCAAGGTCCTACAGACAGCCAGTAAGTCCAGGCGTGAGGATTTGAACCCAGGAATCTTCTGTCTGCTATTTTTTTCCACTAAATACCACCGACTCTCCCTGGGTGGGCCGGGCCCTAGCAGTCTCTGACATTGAAGTTGAATTGGGTGGAGGTCAGTACTAGGCACCAAGCCAGTGTGTGGGAGTGTCAGAATGAGAGCTTGCCTCAGGAATTTCAAAGCCAATAAAAACATTTGGGGTTACCCATTGCTTTTGTGTTATCCAGGCCTCTTCTCCCCTGGAATTAGCCCCAGCTAGTGGAAAATTGATGGTGCGTGACAAACACAAAAATCAATATAAGCTGGCCTAATACAAGAAGAAGCCAGGGCTGAAGAAAATAGCTAATACACACACACACACACACACACACACACACAGAGCCAGTTTAGTACGAGGAGCCAGGAGTTTCTGAAGCAACTGGAAGTTAGTAAGAAAAACAGTGGGAGAAGGAAACTATGTAAAAGCTAGTGCCACAGTCCCAAGAAGGCAATCTGAGAAGGAGGCCCATGGTACAATGGAAAGAGGACTAAATCTAGAGTCAAAAGCCCTGGATTCAAATTCTGGTTCTGCTACTTACTTTTGTGACTTTGAACAAGTTATTTGGTTCACTGAATTTAGCCCTGTCCTCCTAAGTTCAAGCCCCAAGGCAAGGACTCCCTTCTAGGTCTTCATATTCATCATTGTCATCATCATCACTATTATCAATCTTAGGCCAGCCCTGGGATTTCATTGAGGGAAGTTTCAGGGCGCTGAATGTGGAAGTGACTTGCCCATATGGGTCTGAGGCCAGCTCTTCAAACACTTGGCTTCACTGCTACTAATAACAGCAGTATGGATTTCCCAGAAACTCTCCCAACCCCACCCCCCCCCCCATGTACTAGGTGCTCTAAAGGATTGTCTTCATATTACAGACAAAGGCACTGATGTCCAGAGAAAGTGAATGACTGGCCCAGGGTCCCACTGCTACAAAATGGCAGATGGATCTAACCCACTAAGTAGGTTCCTCTAAAACCAACCCAATGCTGCTGCTAATCTTATCCCTAATGTCACTGAGCTCCTCAAGGCTCCACCAGGGTTACTGGAGCTTTGTTCTCTTCCCAAGTGCCTAGCACTCTACACAGGTGAGCTGCTTAATAAATGGTTTTTTTTTAAATCAATGTGAAGGTTGATTTTGTCCAATTGCTTTATTTCCTCTTCCTTTTTTTAAGTCTGTGTTACAAGGTGGGGGGGGAAGGGAGGTATTTATAAATCAAGGTGATATAAAAACAATATTTATATGTGTATCTCTATAAAATAAAATTCTGAAATTAAAAAAAAATGTTGACTGAAAAGCAATACCATAAAAGAGGCTTTCTTGGATTCAGAGTCCCAAGGCCGGGCTTTAGATCCCATCTCTGCTAGTTCCTAACCTGCGGGATCCTGGGCAACTTTCTGAGTCCCAGGCTTTCTTATCTGTAAAATGAAGTGATTGAACTGAGGACCTCAAGGTTCCTTCCAGATATAAGCCTCTCATTCTATAGCTCTTAAAGCAAAACATGCAGAAAGAGTAAGAGGAAGGTCCCAAAAGGCAAGGAACAAGGTGAAAGATGGAGAAAAAACCCCAGGAAGAGAAAACCTCACATTCATTTCTCCATAAGCCTCCTGGTGGCCCAATGCATTCTGTAAGTGATCCACAAAACTTGGAGCCTGGATCTGAATCTCCCACTACTCAGCATGCTTCTCTGATTCCTTCCCTGCCCTGCTGCTCAGGACAGCATCTCTCCTCCTCCTATATATGAGCTGTGCCCTGAGCACCGCCCACTGCACTCCCCTCTACAGCGTTGGCCTAAGCAAGTCACTAGGAAGTTGATCTTCAGCTCTACCCTTGCCATCACCCTCCATGCCCAAAAGAAGCCAGGCACTGTCCGTTGTACCTTTGCCGTCTCCCTGTCATCTGTCCCTCCCTCTCTGCTCACACTGACACTGGAGAATCTCAGAACTGGGAGGCCAGCCAGTTTAAGCAAAACATGTACCAGAATCCCCCCTCCAAGAGATAACGAAATGACTGTCCCTCCTCTCAGGATTCAGAGCCGTGCACACACTGTCAGACTTAGTTGTTGTGTGCATGTGCTGTCAGACATGGTTGGTTGGGTTTGTTTGAACTGCTTTTCTTTGTTACAAGGGAAGATTCAATGGGGGGGGGAAGGTAATTTTTCAATTTTTCAAAAGTAGTAACATCAGGGGACAGAGATCACCCTGACAAAGCAGAGAAAAATGCCAGTTATAGCCCAGCAAGCTGAGACTGTGCAACCCAGGGGCAAGTTAAGCTCTACATACCTCCAGAGCCTCCCAGAGCAACACTGTGCTCTAGCCAAGTATGATAGTCGTTGGTGCTCAGGATGATGACCAGGAGTCATCAACAAAAGATTGCTTTATGTTACGTATTCTCTACATAAAAAAGCAGGAGTGTAGACGGGCAGGTTATATGGCGTTTCCTTATTGTCTGTGGAGTGCATCCCCTGCCTGGCATTAAGGCCCTTCCCAACATCAGCTCCTAGTACTCTGGCCGAACCAAAGCAGCCTCTACCCACCCCGCAAAGCACACTGTGTTCTCCTCCTTTCTCTACCTCTGCTCAGGCTCTTTCTTGGAATGTCTTCCTTTCCCTACTCATGGTCACCCATCCCTTCCAAAGCCCAACTCAAATGCCACCTTCTCTGATTCCCCCTACAACATTGCTAACTACATGTGTCTTTGTGACTATATCCAGAGCTCTTTCCACATACCAGGCTCATTCCAGACTACTTTTCTCATCTTTGTCTCTTTCTCCTAAAAGATGAGTACAAAAAAATAAAAACAAGAGTAAACTGAAGAGGGCACCTAGGTGGCATAAGTGGATAGAGCACTAGCAGTAGAGTTAGGAGAATCTGAGTTCAAATCTGGCCTAAGACACTTACTAGCTGTATGACCCTGGGCAAGTCACTTAACCCCAATCGCCTCAAAAAACCCCAACTGAAAAAGTAAATTGAGGGTTTGGGTTTACAGCCCAGTTAACACATTTTCCTTCAACCTTTCCAACCCTTGGTTTCCTGTAAAAATAATTCTTGCCAAGCCTATAAGGCGGCTATTGAGACTCCACTGAGATAGAGTTCCAGCTCTGCCCTCCGACTGACCCCTCCCTTTGCCCCTTAATTTCCCACTCTGTAAGATAGGGATAATACTAGCACCCCCCTCATCTTCACAGGCCTGTTGTGAGAGAATATATCTAAAACACTTTTGAACCGTACAGCGCTCCATGAGTTACTATAACTGATCTGAAGATTCTCCACTGTTCCCTTCACTGGGGCTACCTCCCACAAGGGCAGAAAAGGAGAAGCTGATTTTTCTTCTGTGACCACCTCTTGATCATCAGATACTCAAAGGAATGAGGAAATGTGTTAACCAGTTTCACAAACAAGCTTTGCCACCGCCGCCATCCCCAAAGAAGCCCCATCATCTATCAAAAGAAGAATGATCAACAGCTAGCTGAAAAATTGCTCAAGATCACTACTAGAGAAATGCACATTAAACAAGGCTGAGGTATCACATCATACCCAGCAAATTAGCAATGTTGAAGGAACTTTGGGAAGACAGCTATGCTCATTTCCTTCTGATCAAGCTGTTAATTAGTCCAACTGTCTTAGACAACACTTCAGAATTACAGGAGAAAAGTGGCAAATGAATGCATAAAATTGTACACATCCCTTCACCCAGTGATCCCACTTTTGGGCGGATACCCCAAGGAGATCATGAACAAAAGATCTAGCCATAGAAAAGCATGCATAGCAACACTGTTTGTCATAGTAAAAAACTAGAAACAAAGTACGTGCCAATCGATGAGTAAGTGGCTGAACAAAGTGGTACAGGAGTGTAACGCAATCATTACTGGGACACAAAGAATGATGACAATGAAGAAGTGCCAGAGAGGGAAGGAAGCAAAGCCAAAAGTGCATATGATGACTAGAACCTAGAAATGAAGACGATATGAAAAACAAACAAACCTCAGAATAATGACACTAGACAACATTGGTACTGACTAGCTAAAACCTCAGAGCTTTCCTTCCTTTAGACAAATGGTCAGTGACAAAAGCATCATTTAGAACACTGTGTTTGGCTTGATTGTTTTTCAAGAGTATATTTAGAGGTTTAAGTTCCACTGCCATGTTAAAACCAAATTTATCAATTAAAAAAAGCTAGAGTGCTCCTCTAGTCACAGAGGCTCAAAGGGCCCTTAGAGATCAGTTAGTTCAATGCCTGCATTTTAGAGCAATCAACTGTGGCTCAGAGAGGGTAATTTGCCCAGAGTCATGAAGGTAAGTGGCTAAATCAAGATTCAAATCCAGGTCTCCCGAGGAGGAGATAGAGCAGCAGGGGGAGGGGAGGATGAACCAGGAGAAGACACTGGAGGACGAGATTGTGCCCCCTCCTGCCAAGTTTCCTCCTCCTGTTCCCAGATCTCTCACCCTGACCCTGGCACCCATGCTGCTCTAGGCCCTCCCAGTCTGCCTTACACTGCCACTTGTGCCAGGTCTTCCTTCAGGCCGTAGTTACCAGGTACAGATTCTACCCAATAAGCGAAGCTGTGCGGGCAAGTCCCTTAGTTCTGGAGAAGGGGAGTACCTCTTTTGGTCCATCACTGAACCAAATGATGTATAAATGAAAATAAAAATATTTTGGCATAACTTCCTTCTGCTCCAGAAAAGTCAGAAGGGCTACAGATACAAGCAAGAAGGGTAACACCGAAGAAATGCCCAGCCTTTCCAGGATTCCAACCTCTGGGCTCAAGGTCTCCACACAGTGGCCCTTGGGAATTAAGAGCTATGTGATTAGCCACTGGAGGGAGCCTATCCTTCAATTAAAAAGGAAAAGAAAGAGAAAGCAGAACAGGCCAACAAAGGAACAAAACGGAAACAGATGCTACCCCTATGCCTAGGAGGAGCAGAGCTCAAATAAACCCAATTCCAACACCTGCCCATAGAGCAGACAAAAGGCTAGCTTGGGTTTGGCTTGTGCTGAGGCAGCAAGAAATGGGAGTTCACCCCACTTTCAGCTCAGGCCTTCACCCGCACCTGCTAAAACACCCCATTCCATGTAGCAGCAGCCACACAACAGGCCCATTGTCTTGGTCTGTGTTCAGGGATGAGGCCACTGGCTGTGCAGCTGTTGCTGATGAGTGGGTGTGGTTGAGGAGGACAGATGTGATGGGGGGGGCAGCCAAAAGGCTTTTCAGCCCTAGTTAAGATGAAGATTTTCTGTCAGGGAATCACAGAACCTCTGAGCTAGAAGGGAACCTCAGAGTCCAGTCCATAGATGAATAGGAATCCAGACTACCACATTCCTACGCAACTGGTCAAAGGCATTGGTCATGACCTCCTGAAGTGACTAAGACACTTAAAAAAAAGGCCACACAAAGCAAAGAGCACTGAATCTGAAATCAGAAGATCCAAGTTCAAGTCTCTAATCCCTAGCTCTGTGTCACACTGAACAAGGCATTTCCCTGCTCTGATAGAAATTTCCTCCTCTGCAAAAAAGAAGCACACTAGACTCTAAGCTAACCCTTCCTCCCTGAACAGACTGGTTTAGGTCTTGTCCACAGAGCTGGTCACACTGGCTCAAATTCATGCCACGGCAATGTTCTGAGCAGGTGTTTGGCAGGCAAAGCCCTCCACAATTTCATGCCATTCAGAGCTCAGACCATTTCCTTCTGGGCACTCCACCTAGATTGCTAGATTACTCAGTCCCCTCAAAATTTTGCTCATACTGTGTACGGTGAGAGGGATGACTCCCCGCACCATGTGTGGGCATACACTTACACACATGTACACACACACACAAAACCTTTCAAAATTTAGAAACCCAACTCATGCCACTTTGTATCATTTTACATGCTTAGTCTTCCTCATTACTTCATAAATCACAAAAATGTGACTTATCCACCCACTAGACTGTAAACTCCCTGAAGGGAGGGGACTGGGGTTCAAGCTAAACTTTCTATCTCAACTTTGCACATTGCTCTGCAAACAGGTATTTAACATTTGTTAAACTGAACTGAAAAACCTATTCTGGAGAAGTCATCCATGTTTTAATCATAACAATAGTTCCCATTTCTCTATACTTAAACTATTTTCCCCTCAATACCTCTGGGTAATTCAAGTATTATTGGCTCTGTAAGTGGAAACTGAGGCCCACAGAGGGGAAGGGACAATGAGGCTAGTCAATACTTAACAACCGGCTCACTGAGTGGGTGGGAGGGATGTGCCTCTGACAAGTTTAGCATATATTATTATAATTTTCTGCATCACTTTCTCAAGTCTACAATCCGGAGGTGGGGAACCTGCAGCCTTGAGGCCACGTGTGGATAACAAAACAGTAATTCAAAGTCTGATTTGTAGCTGCTGATTTCCAAGGAGGAAGTGAATGCTCACCCTGACCATTTAACAACGGGCTTTGAACAGTTTAAGGCACTCCAGCATTCCCTGGAAGGGATTAATTCAAGATCACCTAGCTCAGAATCAGCAGAGCTGGGGTGCAACTCCTCATTTCAGCTCCATTCAAATATTAAAGTCCCAACGTGTACAACTACGCTGGCTAACAGGGGCACAAAGACAAACTGGCAGAGGAGAGGCGCTTACATGTTACTGAGGAGCACATTTGCAGAGACAAGTAAATAGGAGCTCTTTGGGAGAGAGGCCAGACTATGGTGTCATTGATATGGCCAACTCTCTGATGAAGAAACTCCCTGGACCAGTGCAGGGCAGCACCTTCTTTTCAATTTATAGTCTTAGACAATTGCCCAGAGCAGAAGTGTCAAACATGAATGCTCAGGAACCAGATTAAAATGTAATTGGGAAGTATTTAATGAAATAAATAAAAATACAATCAAACATAAACAATGTTACATTTGAAAATTAAGTCAGTCAGTGGCCTGCAGGTATCCTATGTATGCTTGAGCGGCCTCCATTTCTACTTGAGCTTGAATCCCTGGCCAAGAGCACCAAGAAGTCACAAGACCAGTAGGGGTCAGAAGCAGGACTTTTGGGCTCCAAGGCTAGCTCTCTATCCATTCTACCTTTCAACTTCATTATTCAACTAAGACTACTCTCTCCAGAGTTACTAATCATCTCTCAAATGCCAAACCTAATGGCCTTCCCATCCTTCTTGACCTCTCTGCAGCTTCTGACCCAGCCGATCATGTGACACTGCTCTTCTTCCTATCTGACCTCTCCTCAAGTCTCCTTGCTGGATCTTTATTCAGGTCACGTCCAATAGCCTTGGGGGTGTCTCCTAGGGTTCCAACTTGGGACCTCTTCTCTTCTCCCTCTATAGTGTTTCGCTTGGTGATCCATCAGCTCTCATGGACTCATTTTATCACCTCCATTCTGATTATTTACTTAACCAGCCTGAACCTCTCCCCTAACCTCCAGATCTCCATTTGCCTACTGGACATCTCAAACTAGATAACCTCTACACTTCTTAACTCAACATGTCCAAAACTGACCTTTCCCCCCAAACTGCCCCCTCTTCCTAATGTCCCCATTACTGTCAAGAGTACAACCAGCCTCCTAGTCACTCAGACTCACAACACAGAGGTCATCCCCAACTCCTCACTTGCTCACCCTCCATTAGCCAATCTGTTGGCAAGGTCTGTCGATTTTACCTCTGTAACATCTCATATGCCCCTTTTCTCTCTGCTACCACCCTGGTGCAGACCCTATCACCTCAGGCTTGAGCTATTGCAACAGCCTACTAGGTGGTCTATCTGCCTCAAGTGTCCCACTCCAATCCATCCTCCACTCAGCTATCAAAGTCATCTCCCTAAAGCATAGATTTGACCATTATCACTCCCATTCAATAAACTCCAATGGCCCCCTATCACTTCCAGGATCAATTATAAAATACTCTGGCATCCAAAGACCATCCTCACCTGGCCCCCTACCTTTCGTCTTCTTAGACTTACTCCCCCTCAAGCACTCTGGGACCCAGTGACACTGACACTGACCTTCTGGCTGTCCCTCAGACAAACTGTTCTCCTGATTCCATGCATGTTCACTGCCTGCCCCTGGTGCCTGAATTCACTCCTTTCTCATCTGTACCTCCTAACATCAATGGCTTCCTTCAAATCCTGGCTAAAATCCTATCTTCTGCTACAGGCCTTTAATGTTTGTGCCTTCCTTCTGTTGATTATCTCCAAGTTATTCTGTTTATTTCTTTTTCTTTTCTTTTCTTTGGTGAGGCAATTGGGGTTAAGTGACTTGCCCAAGGTCCCACAGCTAATAAGTGTCAAGTGTCTGAGGCTGGATTTGAACTCAGGTCCTCCTGACTCCAAGGCCAGCGCTTTATCCACTGTACCACCTAGCTGCCCCATTCTGTTTATTTTTTGTTTGTACTTGGTTGTTTACATGTTGTCACACACCTTGCCCCCCCTCCATTAAACTGAACTCTGTGAGAGCAGGAACTATCTTCTGCCCTTCTTCCCAATGTTTAGCAGAGTGTCTGGCACGTAGAGGTGCTTAAATGCTTGTTGACTGACTAGGCCATGCTATCTTTCAGCAGAAGGGAAAAGTACCAAAAACCAGGGGGATAGGGAAAGGTTTTCTCAATCTCTTTTCATGCTAGCACACACAGTGACCCTGCCCCCCAACAGCTTTGGGTCCATCACCATGCTCCCATGTAGCCCCATGGCCCCCTCTGCCTGGAGTCAATTCCCTTTTGTTTTGCCATAGAACGCCTGCCTCAGTGCACTGATTTTCTACATCATCCATGGCGTGCCAACATTGGAATTGGGTATTTCTCAGCTGGTGCCCTCCAGCTGTATTACTAACAGCAAGCTCTCTCATTTCTGCAGCCCCTGAAGGTTTAAGCACAAAGCCCTTTCCTCAGAACACCTGTATGAGGTCTGTGATACAGGCACTATTTGGCTTCATTTTACAGATTCGAGAAAATTCAGCCCCAGATTGGTGCAGGAGCTAGTACCGGAGCTTAGATCAAAACAGACCTCCTAATGAATCCCTAGTCCAGTATTCCTTCCCACTGGGCCACTGCCCCTGTGGGAAATCTGCAAGTGACCTGTCCTCAGCACTGAAAGGTCAACAACAACTCTCAGAAGGAAGGATGGAAGTGCTGAGAAACCTGAAGGATCTTTACCAATCTGGCTCTTTCTTTCCCCATGGCTTTGCCAGATTTATATGGGCAGTTTTCTCCCTCACCAAAGGTGAATAGGCTACCTGAGGACATCACAAACTCCCCCATCACTGACAAATCTTTAAATGGAAGTTGGATACCCGTTTATTGATGATGCTGTAGAAGAGATTACTGTTCAGTTAGGAGCTCTGAGATTCTGTATTCTCTGACCCACCATTACCTCTCCCTTCTATGACCTTTATTTTTTTCCATTTATATATATTGTTCCCACCCAAGCTAAACTATAGTTTTAAAGAAAATCCCTTTAAATAAAACTATGGGGGAAAAACAAGTTTCTAAGAGTTTTTCCCTATAGTGCATATCAGACCTTTTGACTGGTAATATCCAAAGTCCTCTACTTCTGTCTAAATTACACAACCTGGTAGTTGATTCTATACTACTTCAGATTGTTTCAAGTACTTGCTGACCAGTCTTTCATAAGGCCCACGAATACAGTGCATGTGGAGGTTTTTAAGTCACTTCCTGCACATCTGGATCTACCAAAAAGCTGAGTTCATACTTGGCGTTCCACACTGTAGCCTAAAGCCACGTTCTAGATTCCGGGAACACTCTATTGACTAAGTCAAGCAAGCCCTCTGCCCCAAATGCTTTGACTGGGCCCTTGCCAAGGACAGAGAGGCATGAGAGGCTTCCTTCGCTCTTGAGGACACTTATGAACATCAGCATCTTTGAAATCCCTGGGCTATCATCTCAATACCTCACATGAGAAATGCAAGCAGCTTCTACCCTCCATTGCTTAAACATCTTAGCAGTAAGGGAAGGGGGAGGGGCGCTTCTCTGTTCTTTGTGACAGGCTTAGACAAAAATCTCTCTGCCCACAGAAAGGCTGTAAAGAACCTTAGAAGGCACCTGCTCCTCCCATCCAATTCAGGAATATCTTCTAAAGCATCCCTGAAATCCATTGCTCGGATACTTCCAATCCAAGCAAACAAGCATCTCTTAAGTACCTACTATGTGCAAAGTAATAAAGTTATACACTGGAGGTGCAGTTCCAAGGAGATGGAACTCAGACCTTCGCAAGGCAGCTCACTTAGCTGTTGTACAGCTTAACTGTAAGAAAGGTCTTCCTTATTTTCAGGAACAGAGGCAACATCTTACTCATCTTTGTAGGATCTCAGCCTCAAAATGACGTAAAGTGCATTTCACACAGGGCAGAGTGGGAAGTAGAGGTTGATGAGCCTGCCCCTAAGGTAGCACAAGCTAAAAATACTTTAAAAACCCAGATGACAGCTCCGTAACAGGCTACAGAACATTGGGGGAGAGGGCAGTTAGTCCTAGTGTGAGCTTTGCATGAGACTTCAGGCGACCTTTAGTATAGCTCTACTAGACAGAATCCCAGGCTGGCTGAAGCCCAAAACGGACCACAGGTCTGGGATCTTGTAGGAACTTATTTTATCACTGCCTTTGTTTATGATGAGACTAAAGCCATTTACTCCTCTTTCACGTCACCACTTAGTGAGGCCAAGTGGCCTTCAGGGACTCAGACCTTTCTTATTGTTGGTTCTGCTATGTCAAGGTCCCCTCCACTGATGTATTCTCCTCCACTCCCTTACTGTGAGCTGGTGCTAATAAAGCACAAGCTCTGAGTGCTCCTCCCAAGCTAGAAAGGCTTCAGGTCCACACTGGCAAAGTTGCCCAAGAATGGGCCTAGCCAGGTGCAGAGAGAGAGGCTCATCCCCAGAGGGCCAGCTGGACTGCCACTGATGGACAGTTTGGGCCCCAGAAATTCAGATGGAGAAAGAAGAGTTCTGGTCTGAGGCAGGGGAGGTAATTCTCACATAGAAAAAAGCACAAACCCATGAAATATGGCAGAGTTTAGTTTTGTCTGTCTTGCCTTGTATCTCCTCAGACTAGGTTGAATAAGCATCTGTCCATCTGTCATTCATCAGGATCAGCCCAAGGAGTGATAAGGTGGGCCATTCACTGCCATCCTCATCAAATCAGTCCTATGAGGGAGAACTAGCAGTGCCCATGGGGGTGAAAGCTGCCTGCTAGCCCTAAGGGTTACCCCTCACTAATAAAAATATTTTCAGATAGGTCTCCTGACTGGGACATCTAGGATGTCATGATAGCCTTTGTGCAAAGTTAGTTCTAACTCCCTTGCTTTGGGCACCTGCAGTGTGTCAGCTCTCAGTCAGCCCAGCATTTCATACTACATTAGCTACAGGAGTCCAAATCTCCTTAAAGTCCCATAGTAAAAATAAAAGATAGGGGACAGGGACAGGACCTGGGATTTTATGGACAAAGGGAACTCACGAATCAGGAAACCTCCTCTCCACCAATGCAAGTTGGCACCTCCTCTGCAACTGGAGGTCTTACAGAGCTGCCTAGGCCAAGGTTTCTTAAACATTTTCCACCTGGGACCCTTTCAGTTTAAACAAAGTTTAAGAAGCACTGGATACAGTACTAAGGAGTTAAGAGATTTGTCCTGGGTCATGCAACCAGCACATGTCAGTGGCAGAACTTAAATCTAGGACTTCGAGGCTCCAAAGTTCAGCTCTCTCTCCACTAGACCACACTGCCTAGAGGAATAGATGAGGAGGTGGAGCCAACATGGCAGATTAGAGGCAACCCAGCTGAACTCTCTCAACATTCCCCTCCAAACAGCTTTAAAATAACACTTCAAGTCAAATTTTGGAGCAGCAGAGGCAACAAAAGGTCAGGGGGAGATATTTTTCCAGCCTAAGAAAACTTAGGAGGTCAGCAGGAGAAGTTTGTCACCAGGGTGGAGGCCTATCCAGAGCCTACACATGCAGCAGCAGCAACAGTGGCCACAGGAGCAGCAGCTTCAGGAGCTCTAGACCCAGAGACAGTAAGGTGGTCAGACAACTGGTCAGAAGGAGATCGCAAGGGACCCCTCTGATGGCACTGGGTACAGCAGACACTGATTGGCAACTCTACTGCCCACACACAGCTTTGGCTCACAGTTCCAGAGCAGAGGAGTGCTGGGAGTCATCACAAGATTTCAGTGGCCCTGGTCACAGTTCCAAGGCAAAAGAGGAGCACTAGAGTTTGTGGCTGCAGGGAACCAGGGAGATCTTCCTGGGTAAAGACCAGAACTCAGACCAGGAAAGCAGTAACCACACCTCTCCCAGGATTCACACCACCTTGGAAGCTCTACCAAAAACTTGCAGAACCCCCAGAACTAGCTCTGAAACCAGCAGCACAAAAAACGCTGAAGCTTGACACAGTGCCTTCCTACCCCCAGGAGAGCAGAGCCCAACTTAACTTAAACTACTAGTTTAAAGTCAAGCAATCAGCTGGAAAAATGAGCAAGCAACAAAAAAAGAATTTGACCATAAAAAGCAACTACAGTGGGCAGGGAAGACCAAGACCAAGTCAGAAGAAGACAACAATGTGAAAAAAGCTACAAATAAATCCTCAAAAATGCTAATTGGACCCAAACCCAAAAAGAATTCCTGGAAGACTTAAAGGGATAAGAATAGTAGAGGAAAATTTGAGAAAAGAAATGAAAGTGATGCAAGAAAATTATGAAAAGAGAATTAACTTGGTAAAAGAGGCACAAAAAATACTGAAGAAAATAATACCTTAAAAAGCAGAATTGGCCTAATGGCAAAAGAAGTACAATAATTCACTGAATAAAAGAACTCCTGAAAACAAAATCAACAAAATGGACAAAGAGGTACAAAAGCTCACTGAAGAAAATAATTCCTTAAAAATTAGAATTGGGCAAGTAAAAGCTAGTGACTCCATGAGACATCAAGAAACAGTAAAACAAAGTCAGAAGAATGAAAATAGGAGAAAATGTGAAATATCTTATTGGAAAAACAACTGACCTGGAAAATAGATCAAGGAGAGATAATTTAAGAATTATTGGAATACCTGAAAACCATGATCAAAGAAAGAGACTGGACATCATAGTTACCAAATTATAAAGGAAAACTGCCTCAATACCTTAGATCCAGAAAGAATCCACTGATCACCTCCTGAAAGAAATTCCAAAATGAAAACTCCCAAGGATATTATAAGCCAAATTCCTGAACTCCCAGGTCAAAGAGAAAATACTTCGAGCAGTCAGAAACAATTCAAGGATTGCAGAGCCAGTCAGGATCACACAAGATTTAACAGCTTCCACATTAAAGAAGCAGAAGGCTTGGAATATGATATTCCTGGAAGGCAAAGGAGCTATGATTACAACTAAGAATAACCTGCCTAGCAAAAATGAGTATAATCTTTCAGGAGAAAAAAAATGGATATTTAATGAAACAGAGGATTTTCAAGTATTTCTGATGAAAAGACTAGAGCCTGAATAGAAAATCTGACAAACAGAAGACTCAAGAGAAGCATAAAAAGGTAAATGATGAAAGAGTAATCATAAGGGTCTCAAAGTTAAACTGTCTACATTTCTATACGGGAAGATGATACATGTAACTCCTAAGAACTTTATCAGGCAGTTTTCAGCAAAAAAATCACAGCTATAGTCATGAAAAAAATGCTCTAAATCACTATTGACTAGAGAAAGGTGAGTTAAAACAACTCACCTCACAGCTATCAAAAATGACAAATGGTAAATGGGAGGAAGGAAAAATAGAGACCCTAATGAACTGTTGGTGGAGTAGTGAACTGGTCTAACCATTTGAGAACAATTTGGAACTAGGCCCAAAGGGCTATAAAACTGTGCATGCTCTTTGACCCAGCAATACCACTACTAGGTCTGTATCCCATGGAGATCAAAGGAAAAGGAAAAGGACCTATGTGTACAAAAATATTTATAGCTGCTCTTTTTGTGGTAGCAAAGAACTGAAAATCTAGGGGATGCTCATCAACTGGGGAATGGCTGAACAAGTTGTGACCTAAGATTGTGATGGAGTACTATTGCAACAAGAAGGGTGGCTTCAGAAAAACATGGCAAGACCTATATGAATTGATGCAAAGTGAAACAGAAGGATCAGGAGATCATTGTACACAGGAATGGCAATGATGTAATGATGATCAACTGTGAAAGACTTGGCTACTCTGATCAAGATGATAATCTAAGACAATTCCAAAGGACTCATGATGAAAAAATACTATCCACTTCCCAAGAGAGAACTGATGAACTCTGAGTGCAAGCTAAAGTATAATTCTCACTTTATTTTTCTTGCTTTTTTGAAATATGGCTAATATGGAAATGTTTTGCATGAGCATGTATACTTGATATATTACTTGCCTTCTCATGGGGGGGGAGAGAAGGAAGAAGAGGAAGACATGGAAGAAGGAAGAAGAAATACTTCAAGGGACCCAGATTTCCTTGGTAGGAGACTTCACATTTACCATTACAGATGACAGACCCCCTTCACTTTAAAAGATGGCCTCGATGAATTTCCAGAGGGAGGGGCTGAGGCTCCAGTGATTGAGACAAGCAGGCATACCCTCTGTATGCCTAGGCTCTGGGCTGCTGCTCCAAACTGCTCCAGCTTGGTAGGGCCCACCAGAGTTTGTGCTCCATTGGCAGAACCTACAAGAACCTAGGGTTATCTCACGGCCATGGACAATGACTTGAGTAGAAGGATAATAAAGCAGCTGATTCATATTGTGCTATAAGATTTGCAAAGCATTATCACATATGCTATCTGATTTGCAACAGTCCTGCAGGTCATGTGAGTAATATGAAGCCCATTTTACAAACAGGAACTAGAACTTGGAAAAGTAAAGTATCTCATCCAAGGCAACCCAGCACCAGGATGAAGCCAGGACTTGAACACAGGTTCTCTGATTCAAGCGCAACGCTCTCCCCACTAATCAGCAAAGTCCAAAGTCTCTACCATGCACCGAGCTGTGCATCTGGGCACTGGGGAAGCCACAGCAATGTATTCTAATCTCTGGCCTGGAAGAGATTACCATGTAGTAGCAGACACAAGATCTGAAAAATTTAACGAAATAGGTACCAGAGCAGTCTGAGTGGTCCAGACTGTTAAGGTAGATGAGCTCAGAGGAAGGTGTTCTCATCATAGGCTGGATAGTTCCTGAACAGTTGGGTGAGGCAGTGGGATTGGAGCTGGATGAGGATTTAGACAAAGAAGGGAGTGTCTCACTGCCTCAATCGGTGGGGCACAAACCAGCACTGAACTGGGAGCCTTCTAAGACTACAAATTCACCAACTTCCTCAGCATCACTGGTAGAGGTACTCAAAGATGCCACCCTGACATCTATATTCAGAGTGCTTCATTGAGGCAATACCGGATGTCAGCTGCCATGTAGATCTGCCACCATGTGGGCAGAGCCATGGCTAAAAGCAGTGGAAATGCTTCTCTTTCAGGGAGAAGTACATGTGGTTATTAATGCTTCTTAATAAGTTTGTGGAGTTCCTCCCCCCCAATTGTCTAATCTAAAAGCCAATAGGAAAACTGTCCCAGATGTCAGTTCTTTTCCCAGGAACTTGATATTCATGTAGTAGAAACAGCAGATTATTGGCATCAGGAGGCTCAAGTTCTATTCTCAGTTATGCCAACAGTGTGATCTTGGCCAAGTCACTTCCCCTATCTAGGCCTCAGTTTCCTCTTCTGGAAAATAAAGGGGTTGGATCTAAGGCCCTTCCAGCTCTAACATTCTATATGATTCCCTTAGAGAAGAGTATTAAGAAGAACACTAAATTTGGACTCATTAAGTGACCTTGAATGAAAGAGTCCCCCTCCCTCTATGGGCCCATTTCCACCTCTCTGAAAGAAGAGCTGGACCAGAAAATCTGTAAGGCCAGCTCTAAATCCTTCAAGGTTGAATGTACCTAAATGTAATGATTCAGTAAATTATTCAGTACCTGGATGGTTCACAGGCAACCGGTCACTGTCTCTAGACTCCTGACCTGAACCCTGGAAGGGGTTGTTAGCCTTGTTCCATTCAGCCCAAAACGCAGAACCAGGAGCAATGAGAAGATATTGCAAAGAAGCAGATTTTGGTTCCACGTAAAGAAAAACTCCGTACCCACTAGTGTTATTGAAAAATGACAGGGCTGTCTCAAGAAGTGGTGAATTCTCCCTTATTGGGGTTTTTCCGTGAAGACTGAATTACTTGTTAAAGATGTTATAGGAGATATTCTTGTTCAGATGTTAGGCTAGCAAAGTTCCTTCCAACTCAGATTCTGTGATCTAGGTTGGTGGTCATGTGCTCTTTACAAACAGCAAATCTAGTCTGAGCAGAGACAAACAAGAAAGGTTCTTGTGTATTCAAAGCTAAAATTGTACACACATATACACAGGTTTTACAAACAGCTCATCCCCAAAACAGATTTGGAAATTCCCTTCTTTTAAACACTACTAAGTTTTTCACCTTTAAATTTAAAAGACTGTAGACTCTCTTCCACACACCCCAAAATTCTTGAGGCAAAGAAAACAGAGGGCATATTCAAGCTGTCCACCAGAAATTTCAGGATCTGTTCTCAGAAAAATTCAGAACCAAGGTAGCCACTTTTGAAGCTGCCCCTATTATGGCCAAGTGGCCATGTGGGGTGGTCTCGTCCATCTGGACTGACACACAGCTGGGATAGCATCGCTCAAGCTTTTGCAATCTCCCTTCAAAAGCCACCAAGGGCAGAGGACTATAGTTAAACTTAGACTCCATAACGCAGAGAGTTAAAAATGGAATATCGCATAGAATGGCAAGTCCCTATTCCTAGACAATTTGAAGATAAGAACTGGCAGCTGTCTGATGTAGATAGTTTAGACATGTTCACCTGCCTGAAGGCAGGAAACGAGGGTCCTGCAGTGAGTGTCCTGTCCAGCTCGAAGCAATAGCCTATTCTTGAAACCCCATGGCCATCAGAATCTGAAGGAGGAGGGGGAGAGGTGTGGGAACTCACAGAAAATAGAGAGATCAAGGATTACATAGTACTACAGAAGGAGGCTGGAGGCAGACTTGGAGAAGTCTTGGGTTCAAGTCCCTTACCACTGTGACAGGAGATGAGTCAAGAGCTGGAAGGGATCTCAGATCACCTATGCCCTAATTTTATAAGGGAGGAAACTGAGGCCTAGAGTTATTTTGCCCAAGGTTCAAGGTCACACAGCTAGTAACGGAGAAAAGATCTAAACTTAAATCCAGTATTTCACTTCTGAGACTTGGTTTTCCAATACATAAAATGGGAAAAGTGATATTTGCTCTGCCTACCTCACAGGACTGTTGTGAAGAGTTTTGTGAACTGAGTACTCTAAGAAATGGGAACTATTACTATCACCACACATGGAAGGTGTCTTGCCATTAGCTGGGCAGAAGACACCTATGAGCCCCAGTGTGTGAAACATGGGAGAAGCAGGGACCTCGTTTCTCTCCCGGCTCCCCTCCTAGCCTATAGAAAAGCCTGAGGGAGGTCTCTAGACTTGGCTTCTGCCTGCTAAAGACCTAACTTCCCCATTCTACTTCTCAGCTGCTCTGTTTACTTCCTTCCCCCTCAGGTACCAATCTCCTCTCCAAAAAAGAAAATATTGACATAGCCAGCTGGAACTCAGAAGGGTTTATACACAAGCCTAATCTTCATACCTGGGCCCTAATCACAAGAGATAAGGGGCAGGGGAGAGAATGTCATCTCAGCAGACTAAAGGACTATGCTCAACCTGTCTCAGTCAAAGAATAACTTTGCTAATTATATGCTTTAGCCCTGCCCAAAGGCCTTTGGGAACCAAAGTAGGGAGTTGTTCTGCAGCACAGGCCAAAGTCTGTGAAACTGAGACCATGGGCCGGAGCTCTGGATTATTAGTTCACCTGACCAATCAAACCAAAGGCTTATTAGGCCCAGGACTATCAGCTTATTCAGGGGCTGAAAACAGGCTCCATAAATGACTCTAACCATAAAATTTAATACAGGAAATACATGCGCGCGCGCGCGCGCACACACACACACACACACAGAGAGAGAGAGAGAGAGAGAGAGAGAGAGAGAGAACAGCTGGTAATTCAGCAGGAGCCAGAAGAGTTCAGGCTCTGCTGTAACATGGAGAGAGATCAAGGTAGAGACAGAGCAAACAGAACCAAAGACAGAAAGAGCAATAACAGGGAGTGAGAGAAGAGAAAATGTGAGCGTGTATAAGTCTGCACACACAAGCCACCAAACTCAGTTCAAACTGGCTGCAATCTTGTCACCTGAGAGGCTACTTTCCCAAGCACCTTATGCAGTCAGTTGGAGCAGTAACCAAAAAGAACCTTTAGCAAAGGGCTCAAAGACTTGACCCTTCCAGTTTAGTTAGAAATGTGCCGATTCGTCCAAAACTGTTCTCAGGCTCAACGGTCATCACTGACCAAAAACAAGCCACAGGCTCTGGAGCAGTAATGTGTATCCCTGCAAATGCCATGGGGGTGCTGGAGGAAACCAGAAGCCTTGGAAGATGCAGACCCAGAAAATGAACCCAAGAGAACAGCCCTCGTTCTAATTATCCCAGAGATGAGCCCAAAACACCAGTATAGCCATGGCTGGCTCCCATCCTGGGGTTAGGGTATCATGCCTACAGCCAAAGGTTCTTGGAGGCCCTCAAATGCCTCAGCACAGTCATACCAAGGGCAAGGCAGATCCATAATGCTCTAGATGTATCCATGTTAAAATGAAAGTAAGAGGGGGCAGCTAGGTGGCACAGTGAGTAGAGCACCAGTCCTGGATTCAGGAGGACCCGAGTTCAAATCTGACCTCAGACACTTGACACACTTACTAGCTGTGTGACCTTGGGTAAGTCACTTAACTCCAATTGCCCTGCCTTCCCCCCTGCAAAAAAAAAATAACAGTAAAAAAAAAAAGTAACAACCAAGGATCAAATGAAGTAAATCTGTATCTGTAAAGTGCTTAGCATAGTGCCTGGTACACAGTAGGCACTTAATAGATGCTTATTCCATTCCATTGCAAATACCCCAATAACACATTAACCCACTGTCAGCCATTCATTAATGACTTACTGCATTTTAGTTTACACTTGCCACCTTTTCTAACTTGACAGCAAGCTGGGACCTAAAGGTATGGAACACAGGATAGGGAAAGGTTATTTGGTGTTTGGTTTGGGTTTTTTTTTGGGGGGGGTTGTTCTTTTGTGGGGAGGGGAGGAGCAGAGAGAAAGGACCAAGCAGGAAAGAAGATCTAGAACTTGGGGTGGGAGTGAAGAAGATACAGCATGAGGACAAGAGACATCTGGGAAAGGGACCAAAGGAAAAGGAATGAGTTGCTGAACAAAGAAGTCACCCAAGTCAAATGATACATTTCACCTACATGCTAGGGGGAGCCCAGATGCAGTACTGTGGAAGCTGGCACCAGAGGGTCTTGGTAGTTTGTTGGGTTTTTTTTGTTTTGTTTTGTTTTTCACAAAAAAAGGCAGTGGAAAACAAGATCCTCCCCCCCACCACCACCCCCATGGCTCCAAGAGCTACTCCAACCATCATCCATGGTTCCTACAATGAAAACCCCAGAAAGAAGAGCTTCCCCTGCCCCAACGTTGCACTGCTACCAGTTACAATTAGGCAAAGTCTGCCCTGAGGGGAACTCACTCAAAAGCAAAGAAGAGTGTGCAGGTCCCCAGGATGAGGAAGAGAGTCAAATAGAAGATTCCCTTCTGCCGGGCCATCATGACACGTCCATCGCAGCAGAAAGTGTTCCTGCCTGGGAGCTTCTCCCATTTTCGAGTCACCTTCTTCCTCACCACCATCACAGACATGGCTGCAATACACCTCCTAAGCTTGCCTTCAGTCACAGGAGAAATGTGATTTTGGTCAAGTCCAGGCTCAGAACCACAACTCTGGTGGCACTGGTGGCTGCTGCTTCTGTCAAGCCAGACATCATCAAAAATCTGACTTTCAACCCTAAGAAAAAGTGAAAAATGAAAACATAATGAGATAATACCAATGCAGTACTTACAAGGAGAGGGAGAGGCAGAGTGGTTTGTCCCTAATCTGTATCTGCCAAAAGATAGCTGAGACAGTTTCAGTTGATTTGAAGAGCGCCTTACAGCATGGAACCAGTAGAAAGAGCCCTGGCTTTGGAATCCAAGGGCCTGAGCCCAAACTTAACATCAGTTTCTCTTTCTGTTCAAAATGGACATTATGTTGATACTTCTGCTACCTACCCCACAGGTTTATTGCTCAATGGAGAAGACATGTGAAAGCACTTTGTAAAATTTTTCTTAAAATGAGTTGTTCTTCTACCTTCTACCTCTGTACCCAATTACTGATGATCATAGAATCATAGCTTCATTTTACAGAGGTTAAATGACTTGGCCCAATCACACAAGAAATTGGTTGTAAAGTGAGGACTAGGCACTGGGTTACCCCGATTCCCAGGTGCTTGCTCTTTCCCCATCCAACCTCTCTGTTTTAGAACCATCTATGTACAAAGCCTGGGAGAAAATACTAGAGTTTGTCCTTCAAGGGACCAAGATCCTGTTCTTTCACCTTCTTTCTATTTACTACACAAACATGACTCACTTGAGGGGATAAGTCACCCTGTGGCATGGATAGGAATTTCTGGACACGGCCACATGATGCATACACAATGTATTTGCACAAACCAGATTTGCCCTAACCAAACACTGTCTAAGCTCCCTCTGGGTCCCGGAAACTAAGAGAGTCTTAATGGTTCTTATAGGATCTGAATGAAACCACATTCCTGAAGAAGAAGGACCTCTAGGTAGAGGGCACTGACTCAACTAAGGTGGGAGAGAGAGGGTGGGGGAGGGCTTGGAGGTAGGAAGGAGCAAAGATGGCAGCAGCAGCAGCTGCTGCTGCTACGAAATGGGCAAGGTGCTATGTGGGACAGTCGGGAGTGGCCCATCTCGATTCCCTGGGCCTAAGTGAGCTCCCGAGACGAACCTCCCCCCTCTAACATCACCACCCTCTCCCCACCAGCCCACCCCCGGCATCCCAGCCCGCTCCTCGGAGGTACAGAGCATCGCAGCCGCCACCACCCCCGCCACATGCTGGGAAGAGGAGAGGGAGGGAGCCAGGGAGGGAGCCAGGGAAGGAGCCAGGGAGGGCGGGCGGCGGGCGGGAGGGCTGCCGAGGAGAAACAACCCACAGGAGGCCGCCGCCTCCGCGGCCGCCGCCGCCGCGGGGCTGGCCCCGCTCCAGCAGGCGCTCACAGCTCCAGGCCATGGTCGAAGGGGCGATGCCCGAGGGGCGAGGGGAGCAGGGAGGAGAAGGCGGGCTACGCTGTCCCGGCAGGGGACAGGGACACTACGGGGAAGCAAGCGGCTGCCCAGTGGCGTCGAGCAGAACAAAGCTCCGAAGCCGAAGAAATGGACAGCGAGCAGTGGCCGGCCGCCCGGAGGCCCAGGAGCCTCGGGCGCGAGCGCCCTCCGCCCGCACCCCGCACCCCCACCCGCCGGAGCGCCCCCTCGAGTGAGAGGCGAGGCGAGGCGAGGAGGGGACGCCCCCCGAACTGCGCGCGCGCACACCATTGAGCCCGCGCAGCCCACCCCTGGTTCCCCCCGGCCCCCCGACCCCCCACCCGCCCCTCCGACCCCCCACCCGCCCCTCCTGCCAGCCGGCTGGCGCGCGGACACACACATACACGCACACGCATACACATACATACATACACACATACATATATACATACATACACACACGCACACACATACACACACACGCACAACCGTGCGCTCCGGGAAGCCCCGCCACGTGCCGCCACGGCCACGGCCACAGTCACAGCCACAGCCCCCCATCGGGTCAGGTCCCGGGCTCGGCGGAGCCGCTGCCGAGCATCCGGGACAGGGTGTCCCCAAGCCGGCCGGCCGGCCAGCCCGCTGGGTTGGGGGGGGGGGGGGGAGGAAGCGGGAGGCTTCGGCACCGCGGGAGGAAGCCACAGCCAAGCGCGACCCCCTGCTTACCTGGCGACCGGGACTGCGGTGGGAAAGGTGGCGTTCTCCTCCGGGAGGGAGCGAACGATCTCGGCGGCAGGCAGGGGGATAGGTGGTGGCTCCTCCGCCCCGCCCCGAGCCCCGGGCTGCCGCCGCCTCCGCCTCCGCCTCCTCCTCCTCCGGGAGGGGGCCGGGGGGGAGGGGGGGGATGGACCTTTGCCGTCGGGAGCCACGGCCAGCTGCGGCAGCAGTCCACCGCTGGAGGAATGGAAAGCTCCGCACGTCAGCCGGCAGCTCCAGCGGCTGCCCGCCTGCCATTGGCCGGCCCCCTCCGGGCGCCTACGCCCCCACCCCCCTGCCCCGGATTCCTATTAGTTAATAGGCATGCCACTCGACGGCGCCTCCTCCTCCCTTCTCATTCCCCCCGCCCCCTTCCCCCTCCCAGTGCCAGTTTGCCCTTCGGGTCCTAGTGCCAATGGGCGTAAAGTGCCACTTTGTCAGCGAACCCACGCGGTGGGGGGCAGCTGGCGACGGGCAGGGTGGGACTGGGGCCACCAACGGTGCGGAAGCACCTTAGCGAGCAGTGAATGGAACACTGAACAGCCGCTCCCCCCACCAATCAGGCCTCTACCCCTCCCCACTCCCTACTCCTAGGCCTCCTCCTTGTTTTGAAAATGATACCCAGGAATTTCACTTTCCAAAACACAAGGAAATCATCTCAATTCCTTTCTCAAGCCAAGCTCCCTCAACCTTGAGAAGCACCATAGTATTGTAGGAAATAGCACTAGATTTTAAGTTAGAGGTCCCCACTTGAATGGCCATCCCTTTTACCTACTAGCTGTATGATATTAGACAAGTCACTCCTCATCCTGCAATTTCTTTATCTGAAAAATGGAGGGAGTTGAAAAGCAGGGTGGTGCAGTGGAAAGAGCAACAGACTTACAAGCAGAGGCCTCTAATCGATTGCACCTCTTCCAATTACCACCAGTGTGACCTTGACCAAGTCACTTGCCCAGTTTCTTTGCCCATCTTTAACAAAAATAAGATTGGACTGGATGACCTCGAAAATCCCTCCCAGTTCTACTTCTATGATCCTGTGACTAATTGGATTAGATGAACTTTCAAGGCTAAATTCTAAAACTTCCCATGTCCTGTTCAAAAGATCCTACACTCTGCTTCCCATTCTCCAACCTGCCCTCCCCCTCCCCATATATATCGAAAGCTTTCCAAAAGGAGCAAGGTAAGACATGAGAAGAAAGAGTTCACTGGACAGTATGTGCCTGATCCCCATTGCCAAAACTAAGGCTTCCAGCTAAGTTTTTTTTCTGAGGGTGTCAGCTTAAGGGCAGGTAATCAAAATCAAAGTTAGCCAGAAAGATTTTCAGTCCATGCTCAAAAGCACCATGCCTTCTGCCACTTGTATGGAGCACTGAACGTCAAGGTAAATCCACCAAATGAAAGGGAATGGGACAGTCTGAAAGCAGGCTCTTGGAGTGGGGGGGGGCATACTATGAAGAGATGAGAATATCTGTGCTACCAACCCATGGCAGGGAAGGAGGGGGTCATGAAAAGCATCCCACAGATTTGAGAGGGCTTAGAACGAATGTACTGTGTACCATATAATACAGCCTGGCAGATGTCTAACATACTGACCATGGACAGTTACTTAGGTTTGGTTTCCTCCCCTATTAGATTGCAATCCTCATGAAGGAGGAGGGGCATAGATCTGGGCATGTGTCGAATAAGTCTATAGGGCTGCTCTGGGGACTACATACAAGTTCAAGAATTATTTCACTAATAGAGCTTGAAGGAAACTTAGAAACTATCTAGTCCAAAGCCCCAGTTTTACTTTAGAAGAAACTGAGCGTGAGAGGAGAAGTGTCTTGTCTAAGATCAGTCAAACCAGTAGCAAGTGGCAGGGCCATTACTTGAACCCAGGTCTCTCTGGTTTCTTGTGACTCCAAATCCAGGGCTCTTATGGCTGAACCACACTGCCTATTTCTTCTTTATAGTATTTTCTATACATCCCTCAGCTGGGAAGGCAAAGAGCCATATAAGGATAAGTATATCTGGCTCCTTCATGAAAGCTTTCATTCAAGAATTTCCAAAAGACAAAGAACTTACTAGATAGTTCTGTCTTTCTGGGAGAGGATGGTCAGACCTATATTACTGAAGGAGAAGCTTGGCATTTATGAAGCAGAGTTTCCTGAGCTGTTGCACAAGCCTGGAAACCTTCATCCCTGCTTCTTAGGTTCCCTGGCTTCCTTCAGATCTCAGCCAAAGTCCCACCTTCTGCCAAAAGCCTTTCCCAGCCCTCCTGAAGCTTAATACCTTCCCTCTGAGATCACCCCTATTTCTCCTGTCTATTTCCTCTTTGTATATAGTTGTTTGCATGTTGTCTCCCCAATTAAACTGTGAGCTCCTTGACACCAGGGACTGTTTTTTTGTCTTTCTTCGTTGTCTCAAGCACTTAGCTCAGTGCCTGGCACATAGTAGGTGTTTAATAAATACTAGATGACTAACTGACTAATATCTGATGCCTCATGGAACTCCTACAGATTATAATCATTTGTTTATTCCTTACAACACTGTGACCAGTTTTATTTCAGGGTACAATTCTCACTTTCTAGTGGAGGGTACTACTAACACAACCTAACACTGGAGAGGAGAACAAATTCCCTCAGGCCCTACCCCAGTATTCTCCAAGGCAATTCTACCCAGAAGCTTCAGGTAAAGGCCCAAATTCCCTTACCACATGCCTAGGCACGGGCTCTTCCCAACATCTGGAATGCCTTCTCTACCCACCCCCCCTCCATGAATTCCTTCCAAGTTTCTAGAGTCCAGCTTAAAAACCACATCCTTTATGAAGCCTTCCCTAATCCCACTGTCCTAAGGACCTTCCCCCTCAGACCTCCCACAACACTTTGTGACTCTTTCCACTTAACAATTATTGTGGATTATAGTTATTTGCATTTCAAGAATTGCCAAAATTGAATAGGAGATAAGGCTGCATCTCCTTTGGGAAACTATGCCACACTTTCAAAAACCCCAAGCTCCTCTCTAATTCAAAAGCCAATGGTTTTTAGCACAAATAGTTCTCCAGTGATGCTAGATGACTCATTCATAAAATACCCTAATCCCAGAAGAATCAAAATTGCAGGTAACTCCAAAAGACAATAGAAAGTCGCATTGTGAGTGTCATAGCATGGTCCAGAGAATGGTCTACATTTGAGAAGTTGCATAAAATAAATTATCTACAAGGAAGATGAGGTAAGCAATTAAAGCCAGTAAGCTTGGATTCCATGAAACCAAGAACACAAACTACCCATGAAAGGACTATCTGATCAGGATTTTGGGTAAACTGGGTGGTGTTATCCTAGAGTTAGGACAAAACTCAGTTCAAACTTGGCTTTTAACACTTACTAGGTGCACAATTTGGGGCAAGTCACTTATGTTTGGCCTAGCTTTATAACTGTATAATGGGAATCAGAAGAGTGTTTAGCTCCCAAGGTCATTGTGAGGATCGAATGAGATCATATTTGTAAAGTACTTAGCACAGTGCCTGGCACATAGGCACTATTAGTTACCATCATCATCATCATCATTAGTATAGGAAAAAAGTTTTTCAGAAAATATCTCTAACAGAACGACATCCAAAATACATAGTGAACTTCCACAAATATATGACTCAGAATCATTCCCCGATAGATGAGATCAAAAAATGTGAAAATTTTTCAAATGAAAACATGCTATCCACAACCACCCATTAAAAATGTTTCAAATCACTAATAACAAGAGATATGGAAAATAAAACAACTCTGAGGTTTCACCTCATGCAAATCACACTGGAAAAATTACTAAAGTAGTCAATTTTGGAGGGACTATAGGAAGACCAAAGCCCTAACACTGTTGTTGGAGTGATATAATTGGTCTTACTCTTGGGGAAAATCATTTGGACTTGAGAAAAGTTGGTACCCTTTGATCTTTTGGTCCCACTACTGGACATAAATTCCCAAGAACATCAAAGACATCCTTTTAGTACATAGGTCTCCTATATAACAAAATATTCATAGTAGAACTTGTTTGTGTTAGCAAAAACTCTGAAAACAAAACAACTACCCATTAACTGGGGAAGAGTTGAACAAATTGTAGTTTGTAAATGTAATAGTTTGATGGGGGAAAAACCCAGCCTCAGAGGATCTGGGTTCAAATTCTAGCTTTGCTATTTACTACCTGGGTGACCTTGGGCACTTCACAACTTCTCTGGATCTCAGTTTCCACCTCTGTAAAAGGCGTTACATCAGATGGTCCTTATAATCCCAGGACATGGGTCTATATTTATGTGTGGCTAAGCTGCCTGAGCCATCGCCAGGTCTCTTGACTTATGTCTTGCCACTGGACTCTGATGACTCTGGAGGAGTAAGGCTGATAACTATACAGCCCTGCCTCACTTAAATCTAATTCAGTGAATGAAGGATGAATAACAATCTGTGAGTAGTAGCTGCCCCCTGGAGACCCAACTGGTTTCTCCTTCTCCTTCTCCTCTTCCTTCTCCTTCTCCCTCCTTTTCCTCCTCCTCCTCCTCCTCCTCCTCTTTCTCCTCCTCCTCCTCCTCTTTCTGTCCCTTTGTCCACATGGGGAGCCATACCCTTACATGTCAGTGCTCTGTCCAAGGAATACAATTTTTGATTGATTATACTTTGCAAAGTATCTTGGGATTTGGGTGCTAGATTTTTTTTTCTTCGCTATTTATTTATTCTATCATTTTTTCAAAAAGCTGGGACAATTTCACTGATTGGCCAGCAATAGGTCCCAGCCCAAGCCTCCTTTGCCCATTATTTGGGTTTTGATACCTCATTATCAATGCGTACATCCCTGGAAAGTACACTACCAAGGTAAGTGAACTTATCCACAGCATTCAGAACTTCTCCATTTGCTGTAACTGATGGTTCCACATACGGATGGTGTGGTGGTGGCTGATGGAGCACCTATGTTTTCTTGGTGTTAATTGTCAGGTCAAAATTAGCACAAACAGCAGAGAACTGATCCATAGTTTTTGCATTTCAGCTTCAGAGGCTGCATTAAGTGCACAATCATCTGCAAAGAGAAAATCATGCACCAACACTCCCTCCACTTTGGTCTTGGCTTGTAGTCTGTTCAAGCTGAAGAATTTACCATCAGTGCAATAGCTGACCTTGATGCCGTGTTCATCCTCATTGAAAGCATTTGACAGCATGGCTGAAAACATCATGCTAAAAAGCATGAGAGCAGGCACACAGCCTTGTTTCACTCCACTGGTGACTGGGAAGGCATGAGAGCATTGTCCATTATCTAGAACCCGGGCGAGTATGCTGTCATAAAATTGACATACAATGCTGATGAACTTCTCTGAGCAACCAAATTTTGACATAATTTTCCATAAGCCCTCACGATTAACAGTATCAAAGGCCTTGGTCAGATCTACAAATGTTGTGTACAGACCTCTGTTCTGCTCCTGGAATTTCTCCTGGAGTTATCAGGCAACAAACACCGTACTGACTGTTCCTCTGCCCTTTCTGAAGCCACACTGGCTCTCAGGTAGATGGCTATCTTCCAAGTGAAGGATCCTAATAGGATCCTTCAACCTAATAAGCTGATTTCTTGAAAAATAGCTCTGATAAAACAGGCTTTAAAAAAGCCCATTGTGTTTCAAATGGAGCTACTTGACCAAGCCTTTAAACACAAATCACTCTGCCTTTCACTGATTGGCCAATAATAGGTCCCAGCCCAAGCCTCCTTTGCCCATTGTTTGGGTTTTGATGGCTCAGAGTGAGTGTAAAGTAGCCATTTTTTTCTGTTCTGGTCAGAAACTCTGAGGGTCTTCCCCTCCCAGATTGATTCAAGGCAAACTAGGCCATCTTTTGTCTCAATTCTTACCTAGCCCTTAGTCACTGAATGGGTGAATTGAACTCAGATAAACTGAGACCTGGAAAGACCTTAATTTAAAAAGGTCAAGGTCTCCTCCGGGCCATTGCCAGTAGTCCTGACCTATATCTTGCCTTTGGACTCTGATGACTCTGGAGAAGAGAGTGAGGCTGATGATTTTGCACAGCTCTGCCTCGCTTAAATCCAATTTACTTGCAAATCAAGACATCACCCTCTCTGGTCTTTTGTCTTCTCCAAGAATGACCACCAGGACCACTACCATCACCACCAACAACAACAACAACAGAGTTGATTAAGCTGCACTCCCCACCCCACCCCAGGAAGTTGACTCCATGCCCCATGAGCAATTGGGTTGGATCCTCTATCAACAGTAGGCACTTAATAAATGTTTGTTGAATTGAGCTGTTATGATCATAAAAAAGCAAGGAAAAAGGGGAAATGCATGCCTCTCTCCCCTAGTCTCCATGGGAAAAGTCTCCCATCCCCAGACACACTTCCTCTGTGCTATTAAAGAAAAGATCTGGTTCATATGAGGACTCGGGGGTCCCAGAGTAGAAATGCCCCAATAGCACATTGTGAGGCCACTACCTACTGTACCTGCCTATCTCTGGGCCACACTCCCCTCTGAAATTCTGTATGCAGCTACATGGGCAGTAAGGCTTATTATATTACCATCATTCAGTATTTGTGCCCAGCACTCAACTCAAATGACATAAAATTTAAATTGGCAAGCATGGAGCTGCACTTCCTTCTTCATAATCACATCCTTTGACACAATCATAAAATTCTTTCTATATTATATGTGTGCGTACACACATATATTTCAGAGCCTTTGGCACACTTTCATCCCCTTCATCTCCAGAAATATTCATCCTTAGGGAGTTGATTTGAGCTTTGGAAAGAGCCCAGAGTCTGGTGACTAAGGTGGGGGAACAAGTTGGGGAAGCTCCAGCCTAGCTGAAAAATGAGGTGTGACTCTAACATCACTTGACTGGTTTTTTTCAGGGCTCCTAATGTGGCTCTGAAGGCAAGTGCCCAAAAGGTCTTGCAGAGAGGTGGAGGTCTACCAGAACCAAGTAGTGCCAGATCATTGATACAAAGTGGTCACTGTAGCCAATGTTTCACCTTAAAGTACTTTCTCTCTCTTTCTATATATTTTTTTACAAGTGTAACACTGACTAACATAAAAGGATACACAAGAAAATGCTTGTTGCCAAGGCCAGGGAGAAAGGAAGTAACAATGTATTACCAGAAATTCTACTGTGATATCAAATGAAGGGTATCTTTTTTTTTAAATGGTCCACTACAGTCTGGCCATTGGCAGCATCATAGGAATCCAAGTAACAAAGAAGGAATTTGGACCCAGTTTCTCTTTGCCCTGCTCCCCACTAGTATGGGACCTATCAGCTCTGCTCCATCTCCTCACATCTGGGATCATTCAAGGACTCTCTTGAGTTACTCACTGTCTCTAGGGATCAGTTGGTAGGCTGCCAAGGGTATAAGAGACTGACCACAAGAAGAGGCCCCTTGAGCCAAGGCTAACATGCAGGTCATAGCGAGGCTCCCTTTATCCATATGGCATTCTTCCCCAAACTGTATCACCTATGCATAGTTGTCATCACATCTGACCCAACACACAAACTCTATGGTAGCCAGTAGGCCATGGTGTGGGGATCAGAGAACCTCACTTGATTTCCTAGGTCTTCAAGTTATTTAACTTTGTGATCTTCAGCAAGTCAGGCATCTCCTTATGGGGCCCTGGTCCCCTAATCTGTAAAATAAGTGGGTTGGACTAGATTTCCCTCCGAACTCTTGATTCAGTGTGAAAACTTAGGGGAAAAAATGAACTAAGCAAAGCCAGAAAACAATAAATTTAATGATGGCTACAATGTAACTGGAAAGAACAAACACCCAGACAATCAAAAATGAATGTTGCCAAATTATAAAAGACAAACTTGATAACAAAGAAACGTGAAAAGATAACTAACTACTCCCCCAAATCACTCTGCCTTTACAGAGGCAGTGGGCCCACAATTATGGAACATAGCATTTAAGATTTTTTCAGCATGTTGATCAATTTTGCTGAATTTTTTTCTTCTTCTTCCTATTTTTCTATTTTTAAAAATTTGTTGTTATAAAGTTTGCTTCTCTGGGAGGGAGAACAGAAGGGCAAAAGGAGAAAACTAGATGATGTTAAAGGATAAAAATAAAATCTTTTTTAAAAAGGAAACTTTAATAATATATAAAATGCTACATAAGAACAATATCATTACTTTCTCTCCCTCCTTTTCTCTTCTCTCTCCTTTCTCTTTTTCTCTCTCCATCTCCATCTCTCTTTGTCTCTTCTCTCTCTCTCTCTCTCTCTCTCTCCCTCTCTCTCCCCCTCTCCCTCTCCCTTCTCACTTCTCACAGATAACCAACAGGCATTCTTAAGCACATCTGTCTCTCTCACCCTCTCTGTCTCTCTCTCCATCTCTGTCTCTCTGTCTCTGTCTCTCTCTCTCTCTCTCTCTCTCTGTCTCTCTCTCTCTCCCTCTCCCTTTTCCCAGATAACCGACAGGCATTCTTGTTGCAACAATTCAGCTAGCAGCTGCTGTGGGGGTGAAAGACCAACAGAAGCCCGACAACAAGAATGCTGCCAGCACAGATTCTTTTGATCTGCTTTACTAAGGAAAGTAATGTTGAGGGGTTAACAATCTTACTTGAATCTAACATATACATATATCATTCACTTAGTTCAGGGGGAAAAGCCAGCACCCTGAACTTCAAAGCAAACACAAATTACAAACATACATTATAAAGAGACCAAATACAATTCATAGTTACCAAGACCGCATCAACATCTGGATTCACAAGCTGGAGGCCTCTTAACTACAGCTGCCCAGAGTCTCCACGTGGACACTCCTGCAAGAGTGAGAACCCCAAGCAAATAGCTCTGTTCTCTCTTTTTATATACTATTTAGCCGTCCTACTATTGGCTCTGGTCTTAGCAACTCCCCTTAGGACCCTGAGGGCTTCACACCCACCCACATAGGCATAGCAACCTAGTAGATAGGGGTTTGGGCCTGGGGCTTTGTACCTAGTAAGGCTCAATCAAAGACAATTAATTTATCATTCTAAAACAGTAAAAAAAAAAGTCCCAACTTAATTAATATTACAATTCTTAAGCATATCTGTCTCTCTCTCTCCATCTCTGTCTCTCTCCATCTCTGTCTCTGTCTCTCTCTTTCTCCCTCTCTGTCTCTCTCTCTCTCTCCCTCTCCCTTCTCACAGATAACCAACAGGCATTCTTAAGCACATCTGTCTCTGTCTCTCTCCCTCTCCCTTCTCACAGATAACCAACAGGCAATCTTAAGCACATCTGTTTCTCTCACCCTCTCTCTCTCTCTCTCTCTCTCTCTCTCTCTCTTCCTCTCCCTCTCCTTCTCCCTCTCCCTTCTCACAAATAACCAACAGGCATTCTTAAGCACATCCGTCTCTCTCTCCATCTCTGTCTCTGTCTCTCTCTGTCTCTGTCTCGGTCTTTTTCCCTCCCTCTCTCTCTGTCTCTCCCTTCTGACAAATAAGCAACAGGCATTCTTAAGCACATCTGTCTCTCTCACCCTCTCTGTCTCTCTCTCTCTCCCTCTTCCTCTCCCCCTTTCCCTTCTCACAGATAACCAACAAGCATTCTTAAGCACATCTGTCTCTCTTGCCCTCTCCACCAGCTATCTGGTTTTCTCTGAGACATGACTCGCTATGCCTAATACAGCCTCTAGAGTTGTTCTCTCCCATTCTCTGTCCTTTGACAATTCAGTTCAAATCAAAGAAATGTTTCTTAACTAGTGGCAAGTCCTGGGGTCAAGACTATTATGGAGGCAAAGGGCTAGAAGTAGCAGGGAGAAACAAATCTGGGCCCACTCCTTCCTTTTAGGTTGTCACATGGAATGGGAAGAATAGCCTTAAATGTTGTGAGGGGTGTGGTGTCCTTAGTAGAAATCCAGGTTCAGTTAGTGTATGGAGGTAAGAGGCACAGGGAGATTTGGTGAGAATAGAACAAGGTTCAAAAGGGCACACTAAGCTCTGGGCAGATAGGGTTGGAGAGGGACAGAACTGGCCTAGATGGCAATGAGGGTTAAGAAGGGAATGGCAGCACTGGCCCTGGAGTCAAGAGGACCTATGTTCAAATCCAGCCTCAGACACTTACTAGCTATGCAACCCTGGGTAAGTCACTTAAGCCTGATTGCTTCCAAAAGAAGAAGAAGGAAATTGCAGGAGCATGTGATTTGCACCCAAGGTGGTGAGCCAGGATGACAGGCAGAAGTGGCCCTTGGGCTGTAGGGAAGGAGGATTGCTCATTCAGAAAAACTTGCAGGGTACCACCAAATCACAGAATTTGAGAGTTAGAAGGCATCTCAGTGACCATCTAATTCCTCCATACAGGAAAAGAAGGCCCATTCCACCATGGCCCACAAATGGTCATTCAGCCTCTGACTGAAAACCTCCAGTGACAGAGAACCCACTACTTCCTGAGGCAACCCATTCCTCTTTTTAGGGGGAGAGCAGGGCCTGCTTTCATTGTTACAAGGTCCTTGGCCTCTTACAATGTCTAGCTATTGTTCCTGATTCTGCTCTCTGGGGCCAAACAGCAAACATGGACTCCTTCCATACCACAGTGTTTTAGATACTTAAACACAGCTCTTGTGTCCAGCCTGAGCCTTCTCTTTCTCTAAGCTAGAATCCCCGGTTCCTTTAACTGTTCCTCATGGAACCATCCTGGCCACCCTTCCATGTCCTTTCTGAACTGTGATGCCCAGAACTAAGCATTAGATGAGGTCTGACCAGAGACTGTAGTATCACCTCCTTATTCCTGGAAGCTGTACCCCTAATGAAATCATAGGAGCATGTCTGGCCTCCATATCATCCTGCTGGCCCGTTTTGAGCTTGCTGTCCATTAAAATCTCCAGTTCTTACCCAGACAAAGTGCTGTCTCACCATGTTTCTGCCCCACCCCCCACCCCTTTTGCACTTGTGACATTGGTTTTTTGAACTTGTGTTTATCCCTGTTGAATTTCATCTTACTCCATTCAGTCCAATGCTCTAGTCGGTCAGAATCTTTGGGGATCCCGATTCTATCATCAGGTATGTGAGCTCTCCCTTCCAGCTTTATATTAATCAGCATGCCACCTATGCCTATACCCAAGTTGCCCATATGGATACAGATGCACCTGGTCCATGCACAGATCCCCGGGGCATTCCACAGGAGACCATGATACATTAATGCTTTGAATATGGCCACTCAAGCAGGGCCAAATCTATCTCACAGGGCCATCCTTTAGTCCACATTTCTCTATCTCTTCCACAACTATATCCATATTCCTCCACCAGTTCATTCAAGAAGGACTGGGGATCTGGAGATTTTCACAAAAGATGCAGACAACATAGGGACGTTTAAAGCATCAGACCTTTATTAAACATGTTCCAACTCCCACAAAGGAAGATTTAACCTAATAGGAGACATCTGGGAGTGGGAAGGCAAGTGCAAGAAGGGAAAGCTGTGGGCAAGCATTCATGGACCTCAAGCACAATGGCCTTTAAACCACAGTGCTAGAAAGAAGGGGTTGACTGATAATGGCCCTGCCTTCAGATAATAGAGCAGCTTGGACAGCTCTCCATCACTCCTCCATGTCAAAACAGGGTCCAACTGGGGTCAAGGCATCTCCAAAACAGGGCAGCTCTATAACATGGGCCAGGGGCTCCCTTGGGGGGGGCGGAATTTGTTTCCCATCTCTTTTTTCATGAGCAGGCTGGTCAGTATGGTTCCAAGCTCCATAAGCATGAGGAATTATAGACCAGGTATACAAGATTCCAGCGGTCTTCAGAGAAGGGCAAGGTGGGAATATGAAGCAGGAAGAAGGGGGCATGGGGAGGGGGGAAGGGAAGAAAAAAAGTTACATGATAACTTTAATATATATATATTTAAAAGGAATAGCAAGTTATACATAATAGATTAGCAGTTTCATGTGCAATCAACTTTTTTTTTCTATTCTATGTTAAGGAAATGCTTTATTAAGTTCAGAATAAAATAAATTACCCAAAAAAAACAAACAAAAAAGGGGGGCAGGGCCTAGAGGACTGCTGGCAACAAAAAAGCTAAGTCCCCAAGCCAGAGAAGCCTGGGGGGGTCACCACAACCCCACAGACAGGAGTGAGGAGGAAAAAGGCCGGTTTCCTACTCAGAAGTATCAGATTTGTGGGGCCAGCTAAGTGGATAGAGCACCAGCCCTAGAGTCAGGAGAACCTGAGTTCAAATCCTACTTCAGACATGCACTAGCTGTGTGATCCTGGGCAAGTCACTTAACCCCCAATTGCCCCCAGGGAAAAAGTTTTGTTTAAAAAAAGGATCAGGTTTGTGCTCCGCACTATGGAGGGCTTCCATCATTCCATAAGAAGTTTCAGTTTGGCCTCCTCCATGAAGCCTTCTTTGGTGTGGTGCTGTAGAAAGAATGTTAGACTAGGTACCACAAGATCTGGGTTCAAGTCTTGGCTCAGATGCTTTTTAGCTGGGTAGCCCAGGGTAGGGGAGTTCATCTCTCCGAGCCTCTGCTTCCACATCTGTAAAATGGGTCTAATGATCCTTACACTACCCACTTCCAAGGGTGGACAAGAGATAAACCCTTGGTAAGGCTTAAAGGGCTCTGGAAATGAGAACCATTATTACTTTTGCCACTCTCATTAACTGCTCCTTCCCTTAGATCTTATGCTCCTTTATCTATGTAAATCTCCTCTCTTGCTCCATTGTAAAGCATCCTCAAGACAGGACCTGTGTCTTCTATTTCAGTATCCACTCAGTGCATAGCATGGAAAGGCTGGGCCCAGATTAGATCTGGATTTGACTCTTTCAGGAAGTACTTTCTGCACCTCAGAGTTTGTCAGACCAGGCTCTATCCCTCATCTTTGAGCCTTCACACTGGTTTCCCCCAGTACCACCCCACTGCCTCCAGCTCCAAAGGCACCACCTCGGTTTCATGTAGCACTTTAGGATTTACAAAGCACTTCTCCTCACAACCACTAGGTAATAATAATAATGACAATGATCGCTGACATTTCTAAAGCCCTTTAAAATTTGTTAAGTTCTGATCATAATGCTGGGTGCTTGTAGGTGCTCAATATATACTTGTAGATTGATTACATTGACAATTTGAGTAATATCTTCACATCACACATAAGGACTTTGATCCCAATGCTTTGCTTCAAGATCATTTAGGGAGTTGTGTTTACAGGGTGTAAAATCAGGGGTTCTTGGTTGGGGGGGGGTAAAATCATGTAGGGGTGTGTGTGTGTGTCCACCAATCCAACAGGATTGAAGGCTTCAGTTTAATTTGATTCAATATTGGTAACCAGAAGGATTTCAAGTCTGGTGTCCTGGTTGTTCCTCCCATAAAAAACTCCATGCATTTTCACTGGTTATCCCTTGTGTCTGGAATTCTCTCCCTCATCACCTCCATCTCCTGACTTTCTTCATGTCTCAGCTAAAATCTCATCTTCTCCAATCCCCATTAATACCTTCCCACTGAGATTATTTACAATTTATTCTATATATAGCTTGTTCTTAGCTAGTTGTTTGCATGTCTGTTTTTGCCTTTCTTTGTATCCCCAGTGTGTGGTTCAATGCCTGGCACGTATCAGGCACTTAAATCTTATTGACTTAATTTGAGAAGACCCAGGTTTGAGTCTGAGCTCTGCTAATTACTCCCGGTGTGACCTCGGACAAGTCATTTCTCTGTGCCTGTTACCTAAAATGAGGGCTTGTTTACAGGAAGTAAAATCAGGGCTTCTTTATGGGGGGGGGGGGTAAAACATCAGGGGTTGTTTACAGGGGGTAAAACCAGGGGTTCTTTACGGGGGAGTGTAAAATCAGGGGTTCTTTATGGGGGGGTAAACATCAGGGGTCATTTATAGGGGGTAAAACCAGGGGTTCTTTATGGGGGGGTTAACATCAAGGGTTGTTTACTTAGGAGGTAAAAGCAGGGGTTCTTTATGGGGGAGTGTAAAATCAGGGGTTTTCTATGAGGGGTAAACATCAGGGGTTGTTTACAGGAGGTAAAACCAGGGGATCTCTATAGGGGAGTGTAAAATCAGGGGTTCTTTAGGGGGGTAAACATCAGGAGTTGTATACCGGGGTTAAAATCAGAGGTTCAGGGCAGCTAGTTGGCCCAGTGAGTAGCGCACCAGCCCTGGAATCAGAAGGACCTGAGTTCAAATCTGCCCTCAGACACTTGACACATTTACTAGCTGTCTGACCTTGGGCAAGTCACTTAACCCCAATCGCCCTGCCACAAAAACAAACAAAAAAAAATCAGGGGTTCTTTATGGGGGGTAAACATCAGGGGTTGTTTACAGGGGGTAAAATCAGGGGTTTGACACATTTTCATGTGTCGCAAACCTCCTGGGCAACCTGAACACAACAGACCCCTTCTCAGAACAATGTCTTTAAATATGTAAAATAAAAGACAGAATTACAATTATTTGGAAATACAGCTATCCAATTCTTCTTTCAAATTCCCATGGACTCCAGGTTAAGAATCTCATGGCACTAAGAAATGAGGATGATGCAAACTTCATAACAACCTGGAAAAACCTACACGACATAATGCTGAGTGAGCGGAGCAGAGCCAGGAGAACGTTGTGCACAGCCACAGATATGTGGATTCCGTGAGGACCAACCCTGACATACTGCGCTTTTCTCAGCAACCTAAGGGGCAAGGACAACTCCAGGGGACTCACGATGGAGAATGCTGTCTTCATCCAGACAAAGAACTGCGAAGTTTGAATACAGACTGAGGCACACTACATGCTCGCCTTTTCTGCTTCTCTTTTGTTTTTGTTTTTGGGGTTTTTTTTTTTTGGTTCTGTTTCTTCTTTCTCATGATTCATTCCATTGGTCAAAATTCTTCTCCATGACTTGACTAGTGCATAAATTAATTCAATGCAAAGTCATTCATGACAGTTATATGAGACTCCATGCCGTCTTGGGGAGGGAGGGGGGAGGGAGGGGAGAAAATCTGGAACTCAAAACTATGGAGAACCGTGTGTGGTAAACCAAAAATAAATAAAGAAATTTATAAAAAAAAAAAAGAATCTCATGGGACTCTAGGGTCTCTAAGGTTCCTTGTAGCTCTATGTCCCTCTATCATCCAACCCCACCCCCATGCCTCCCTCCATAGTCTGGTTGGGCCCTTCACCTCTCTCCCGGCAGGCCCATTCAATACCCCTTTCAATTCATCCCACTTCAGACTGGAACACTTCTTGAAAAGAACACTTCATGTTAGCAAGCCTTCATGGGATTATGGAACCAGTGTCTCCCTTCCATCAATCACACAGTGCAGAGCCTTGGGAAGCTCGGTCCTCCATGAAGCTGTTCCTAAATTGGGAGAGTGAACAAATGCCCACTGATCCCACCCTATGTAAACACACCATGGTCTTCACCAAACTGCACCTCCCTCTTCACTTGGCAGCAGAGTAAATACTTACTTATTCAATCACTGTGCCTGTTCACTGTTTGCTTAGTTCTCTGTATGGCCTTTCTCACTCTGCCAGTGTTACTGCTGTCTTTTCTTCGGTTCTAAATGGATTAGTCTACCATTCAGGCTTTGGACAAATACCTGGTGCCCTGCCTACTGGGGTAATGGAGTTTGGGGGAAAGCAAAGATCACCCTAGCAATCACTTTCCTATGGCCCTGCCCAAAGTGGCAATCACAGCTGGAAAAGGCCAAGTAAATGGATGAATTAATTAAGCCAACAGCTACCACCTAAGGTCAATTTGCTAGGGAGTGGGACAAATCTGCTGGAACATCATGCACTATATAAAATTACAGCATCTGTCTCTAAAGGCAACCCTCTACCTAGCTCTAAATAGGCACAGCTTTAATGTAGCTCTTATGTTTCAGAAATTAAGTGTGAAGGATACACTAGCAATGTTTGACTCCAAATATGAACCCAGATAGATCCCAAATATGAAACAAATATTCGAGTAAAGGGAAATCCATTTCTCTAGTGATATTGCTCTCCAGCTGATGTGATTTATTCTAAATTGCACTGAGATAAAGGAGGAAAAATTGTTTTAACCTACAGTACCTACATGTCTCATGAAAGTATCCATTTACAGAAGAACATCAAACACAGAGAATGCTAGATATGGAAGGGACCTTAGAACTCATCCAATCCAACCCTCATTTTACAGCAGAGGAAATTGGAATGGGGGGGGGTACTTGCTCTTTAATGTCTGGGGTGGGAGTGGAGCGGGGAGAGAAGTTCATTGTTGTAAAAGATGAAGGCAGCTACTGGTGGTACAGTGGATAGAACACTGGCCCTGGAGTCAGGAAGACCTGAATTCAAATCCAACCTCAGACACTTACTAGCTGTGTGACCCTGGGCAAGTCACATAACCCCAATTGCCTCAAAAAAAAAAGATGTCATGAGAAATAACTTTATGATAAGAGGCTAGAAAGCTGGCATCAGACTTAGGAGGACTGGGGTTCAAGTCCTTTCTATGACACATGGGCTGTGTGACCCTGGTCACATTTAAATTTCTCAGTGTCACAGGCAACTCTAACACTACAAGTTGCAGAATAGTTGCCTGCCTGCATTGGAAGAGACAATTTTCTCACTAGGGATCCCAATACCAATGAAATATCTAATTGTAACTAGTTTTGTTTTATGATGGAATAGATTATCTCAACTGACCTCAAAAAATACAAAGGGAAAGGGGTTCCCAAAGCATTTAGGGGCTTCTCCAGATGCACAAAAAATAAATGGAGTCAGTCAAGAAGCACCTAAGTGATTTCTTTGTGCCAGGTACTATATTAAGTGCTGGGGATACAAAGAAAAGCAAAACAGGGTCCCTGCCCTCAAGGAGCTCACATTCCAATGAAAGAGGAGAAATAGCATGTAAATAATTGTTGTTATAGTTCAGTTGTTTTTCAGTTGTCTCCAACTCTTTATGACACCATTTGGGGTTTTCTTGGAAAAGATATTGGAGTGGTTTGCCATTTCCTTCTCTGGCTCATTTTACAGATGAGGAAACTGAGGCAAACAGGGTGAAGTGACTTGCCCAGGGTCACACAGCTAGTAAGTGTCTGAGGCCAGATTTGAACTCAGGAAGATGAGTCTTTCTGACTCCCAGGCAGGTACTCTATCCACTGCAGCGCCACCTAGCTGCCCTTGTAAAAAAATTAGGCACATACAAGATATATACAGAATAGATGGAAGGTACTCTCAAAGGGAGGACACTTGCAGTGAAGGGGAATGTAAGAGCCTCCTGCAGAAGGCAGGACTTGAGCTGAATCTCGAAGGGAGCCAGGAGGAAGTAGTGAGGAGGGAGAACATTCCAGGTATGGGGGACAGCCAGGGGAAAATGCTAGGGTCAGGAGATAGAACGTCCTGTGTAAGGAACAGTCAGGAGGCCAGTGGCACTGGACTAAAGAAAATGTGTGTTGTTGTGGTTGTTGTTGGTAGTGGTCATTCATTCTCAAAGAGGACCAACGACATCAGGAGGGTGATGTTTTGACTTGCAAGTGAATGGATTTAAGTGAAGCAGAGCTGTGCAAAATCTTCAGCCCCACTCTCTCCTCCAGGGTCATCAAAGTCCAGTGGCAAGACATAGGTCAGGATACAGGGGAAGACCTTGGCCTTTTTAAATTAAGGTCTTTCCCAGGTCTCAGTTTGTCTGAGTTCAATTCACTCATTCAGTGACTAAGGGCTAGGTAAGAATTGAGACAAAAGATGGCCTAATTTGCTTTGAATCAATCTGGGAGGGGAAGACCCTCAGAGTTTCTGACCAGAACAGAAAACAATTGCTACTTTACACTCACTCTGAGCCATCAAAACCCAAACAATGGGCAAAGGAGGCTTGGGCTGGGACCTATTATTGGCCAATCTGAAAGGCAGAGTGATTTGTGTTTAAAGGCTTAGTCAAGTAGCTCCTTTTGAAACACAATGAGCTTTTTAAAAGCCTGTTTTATCAGAGCTATGTTTCAAGAAAACATAAATGAAAATAGTACAGGAAAAAGAGTTAATTATCCCAGCTTTTTGAAAAAATAAATAGAAAAAATTTTAAAATAATCTAGGTCTTCAAACCCCAAAACATTTTACAAAATATAAGTGACCAAAACTTATATTCCTTTGGACAGAGCACCCCCATATAAAGGTATGACACCCCAAATGGAGAGAGAGACCACCTGTGGCCAGGGCAGGAGGAAGAGGATAAATAACAACAGCTTTCTCCAACTCAAATTGTAGAAAGGAGTAAAAGAGTAAAGTGTAAAAGTGTAAGAAGCCCAGAGAGGCAAGAAGGAGACAAGTTGTGAAAGACTTCAAATACCAAACCAAGAATTTCATATTTGATCCTGGAGGTACCAGAGAGGCATTGGAGTTTGTTGAGTTGGGGTGGGGGGAGATTTGGCCAGACCTGAGCTTTGGAGATCACTTTGGCAGCTGAATAGAGGATGGACTGAAGTGAAAAGAGCCCTGAATCAGGGAAGCCAACCAGAAGGCTATTTCAATAGTCCGGGCATGAGGTGATGAAGACCTGCACCCAGGTGGCGGCTTCTTGCCAAGAGGGGAGAAAGGAGTGTATATGAAAGATATTATGAAGGTAGAAAAGAGAAGACTTGGCAACAGATTGGATATGGAGGATGAAAAGAGCGAGGACTCGAGGCTGATCCCTAGGTTGTGACAGGGAGGAATGTCATAGTAAAAGTTAAGCTGTGTTATTGACTGAACACAGAACTGACACAGGAGCTGGGGCTGATGACACAGAAGACTTCTCCACTACAGAAGAGTTTCCTGCCTTATTTCTATGTGTTAGATTCAATAGACTCAACTCCCTTGAGCTAGTGTGGGGTCAAAGAATGCTTGACTGAGTAAAACTGCCCCATAAATCTTACCTTCCCCCCAGGGTGTCATGAGAATACCTCCCATTTCTTAGCACTTGAAGGTTTATAGAGCAATTTTCTCTCAACAGCCCTGTGACACAGGGAGTGTAATACTATTCCCATTTTACAGATTAGGAAATTGAGGCTCAGAAAAGTTGAATGACTTCTCCAGACTCACAAAGCTAGTAAGTGTCAGAGCCAGGAACTGACCCAGGGATTATTTGACTCCAAGTCCAGTGCTCTTTCCACACTAAACACCACATACATCAAAAAGAAATGCAATGCCCTTCTCCAAGCAGATCCTCTAAATATGAAGACACATCCTTTTTACATCTGTTCTTGAAGGCCATCTTGATTTTGGGGACTACCGCAGCCAGAGACCCCCTTATCCCTTTTAGCCAGAAGTAAGATGTTCCTCTATCTGTAAGATCCTAGATCCTCTAGCAAATTTTTAAATTCCATCACTGAACCTCAATCTCCAGGAACCTCTCTCTCTCTCTCTCTCTCTCTCTCTCTCTCTCCCCCCACATCTTGTTGCTGCTTTCTGAATTCACTAGTACTGAAGTTAAGCTCAAAGCAAATTTCCCAAAGGTGATGTGGCCACATATAAATAAGGAGTGTGGCTCCCCTCTCTGCCTGATGAGGCAATCAGGCCAGGCTGGATCCCAGCCAATGCTACCTGAAGTTATTCATGTCCCTTTGATCCTATTATACACACACACACACACACACACACACACACATTTAATTTCTGCTTCTGGGGTAACAAGATACCAGCTTTTTACTATATACATTTGTAGAGATGGTATTAGCTTAATTCTCAAGAAAAATGTCAGCTCTTCTAGACTCACAAGTAAGCACCATAAAATCTATTCATCTTTGGCAGCAGATTAGCTAGTTGGGTGAGCATGTGTTGGCTTAACACTAAAAATAGCCCTTTTCAGATTTTAATAAATTAGCATGTATGCCCACATCTATCTATGTATACGCAGTGGATGTACACACACACACACACACACACACACACACACACACGCACACTTTTTCAGAATGGACCAGAAGGAGAGATGAGCAGGTTATAGAAACCATGATAGGCTAGGAAGAAGTGAGAAGGCTTAGACTGTAGTCCATGCTCATCCACCAACTAATTTGGCCAAGCTGCTTCCATGAACCTGAGCTCTCTGCAATATTTCCCGCTACTGACCACCTCCTCTCCTGCACACTCTCTCCTTCCTGGGCTTGCCCAACACTGCTCTCTCTTCATTCTCCTCCTCCTTGGCTTCCTTTTCTGGATCATCATCCAGGTCTGGTCCCTTGTGCATGGATCACTACCAAGTTCCTCTTGCCTGGTCTCTGTTCTCTTGCCTCTCTATATTTGGTCTTGGTGACCTCAATAGTTCCCATGGATTCAACTCTCATTCCTGTAGAGATGACTCTGCCCTCAGTGCTCTCCTAAACTTCAGTCCTGTGTCTCCAACTGACCTTTAGCCAGCACTAACTGAATATTCAAGTCAAGTCAACAATCATTTATTAAATACTTACTATTTGCCCAACACTCAGCTAAGTGCTGGAGATATGAAGGCAAAAAACAGTCCTGACTCTCAAGGAGCTCACTGTCTAATGGGGGAGACAAGATTCAAGCATCTATGCAAAAACAAGACATACAGAATAAATTGGAGAGATTTTCGCAAGGAGGACTGGGAAAGGCCTCTTGCAGAAGGCAGGACTTTAGCTGAAACTTGAAGTAAGCCGGGGCAACAAAGAGAGAGAATTCTAGAAATGGAAGACGGTTGGTGAAAATGAATGGAGTAACGGGCAGCTAGGTGGCGCTGCAGTGGATAGAGCACCAGCCTCCGAGTCAGGAGGACCTGAGTTCAAATGTGACCTTAGACACTTACCAGCTGTGTGACCCTGGGCAAGTCACTTAACCCCAATTGCCTCAAAAAAGAAAAGAAAAGAAATGGAGTAGGGAGATTGCATGTCCTGAGTGAAGACCAGCAAGGAGTCTAGAATGGATGGATTATAAATTGTATCAGGGGAATAAGATGCAAGAAGACTGGAAAGGTAGGAAGGGACCAGGTTATGAAGGGCTCTGAAAACCAAACAAAGAATATTCTATTTGATCCCAGAGGCAACAGGGAGCTGCTGGACTTCATTGAATAGGAGAGTGACATGGTCAGACCTGTCCTCTAGGAAGATTACTTTGATAGACTGGAATAAAAGAGAGACTTGAGGCAGAGAGATCAACCAGCAAGCTATTGCAGTAGTCCAGGTGTGAGGTGATGAGGGCTTGTACTTGGTAGAGTCAAAAAGGAAGTAGGGAGAGAAGGGGAGAGATATTATGAAGGTAGAAAATACAAGACTTGACAATTGATTGCACAGGGTAGTGAGAATGAATGAGGAGTCAAGGGTGACACCTAGCCTGGGCAACTGGAAGCATGCTGGTATACTGGATGTTAATAAGGAAGTGAGGAGGAAGGGAAGGTGAAAGATTTCAAAGTCAACAAGTTGAAAACAAAGCTCATTTCAAAAAAGAAGTGAAAGGAGAGAAATTTCTAGTGGGTCTTTATAGAAGAGTGATTAAGTAAAGTATTTTTTACTGAGGAGTGCAGATGTAGAGCTGGAGAGTTAGGGCTATGCATTCAACCCTGTTCAATTGAAATATTTAGAAAGCAAAAAAATGGGGGGGAAAGCTCATTAACTTACCCATTGAATCTACCTGTCCTCCTAACTGCCCCATCATCTTCTTTTTTTTTTTGAGGTTAAGTGACTTGCCCAGGGCCACACAGCTAGTAGTGTCTGAGGTCACATTTGAACTCAGGTCCTTCTGACTCGGAGGCTGGTGCTCTATCCACAGCAGCCCCACCTAGTGGCCCCATTCCCATCACTCTTCTGTCCTTCTTCCTTCTCTCCTACCCCCAGTATCCAATCAATCACAAAGTCTTCTCCACTCCATGTCCCACCATCTCTCACATCCATCCCCTTCTCTCCAATCACACAACCACTCCCCCTACTTCAGACCTGTACCACTTTTTGTCTAGTGACTATGGCAGTAGTGGCTTTAATGATCTCTTCCTGTCCAATTCATCTTCCACACAGCTGGCAATTGATAGTCCTAAAACATAGCTCTGACTATGTCACTCCTCTGCTCAAGAAGCTGCAGTGGCTCCCTGCTGACTCCAGTTTACAACACCAAGTTTTCTGTTTGGCACTTTAAGCCCTGCACAATTTGGCTCCAGGTTATCTTTCCAGGCTTATTCCACATTACTCACTCTCCCTGAGAGGGGTTTCTTTATCTGACACAATGGATGACTTGGAGCCTGAAGGTTCAGGTAAACAATTACTCTGTTAAGCACAGGTACAAGTGAACAGTTTCCCTCTGTCTTCTATCAAGAGCTATTCAGCCATAGACAGTTAACAGTAGCACATATGGAAGGAAGTTGCATGGGGTCTGAGAAGCCCCATAGACAAGGCAGTCATTATCTACTCCAGCCAAATTGGCCCACATGATGCTGCCTGTATGTGCCATTCCAGCTCTCACTTCTGATCACCCCTTTTCACAAACCGTCCCCTATTTCCAGAATGTTCTCACTCCTCATAAACTCCAGCTCTCTTCAAGGCTCAGCTCACTTGCTGCTTGCTTCCAGAGGACTTTTTTTTTGACAATCCCCCCTTCATCCATGTGCATTTATCTCATACATATTTTCTGTATTCCATTATCTGTGAACACAGCATATTTCCCCACTAGAATGTTAGCTTCTTGAAAGCAGTGACTGCCTTGCTTATACATCTGCATTCCCTTCACCTGCAATGCCTGACACATAGTGGGGGCTTAATAAATGTCTGCTGATGGATTGTTGGTTCATTCTCAGGGCTTCGATGTCCTGCTCTGTAAAATGAAGAAGGTGGACCAGATGACCCCTACGGTCCTTCCAGTTCTGACATTCTATTCAACAAGCATGTCTATGATTCTGTAATTTGGATTGGGGAAAATAAGTGGTTAGAGGAAGGAAAGGAAATGTTTGGGGAAGGAGGGGGAAGTAGGAAAATTAAAACATGCAGCATGATACAGTGGAAAGTCCTCTGGATTTGGAGCCCAAAAACCTGGGTTCAAATCCTGACTCTGCAATGTTACTAGCTATGTGACCTTAACTTCTCTGACACTTAGCTCCTTCCTACGGTTTGACAAGATGATCTGTAAGGTTCCTTCCAAGTCTGGATCCTATGAACCTATGAAAGTTAAGGGTGTAAAGGGAATGGGAAGGAGGAGGACAAAAAGGAGCCCCTCCCAGCCCCAGTAACTCATTGACTCAAGAAACACACTCACACACACACACACACACACACACACACACACACACACGATGACCTAAGTAAGTTTTGTGGTCCAAAGCAGATCTATATTTCATGTGCCAAAACAGACCACCTTCAAGGCCAAACCTCCTCCAAATGCCCAGCAATCAGGCAAGATGGCCAGCAAGCTGCCTCTAGTCTCCAGCCCTGATTGTAGGCTCCGAGGAGAAGAACAGCCATGTCCATGTCCATTTAATTCACTCTGTGCAATAGCCTTGGGCAGACAAGCACTAAAAAGGCTTTGGATAGTGATGATTATATAGAAAGATAGAATAGAAATGACCACCAGCAAGTTTTATTGTTGCAACTTTTTGCAAGCCCATTATTAAGGAGATTCATATCTTCATGTTCCTAAACAAGAGGTAATAACATTTCTAAAGCACCTTCACCCTCACTTATTTTATGGGAATGTTATTCTCTTTCAAGCTTTCCTCTTTCCCCCGTTGATGTGCATTAGTTACTATGGAAACATTGGAATACTATAGTTTGAACATATCACCATTCACAAGCCGTGGAGAGAATAAAGCCAATTCACATGGAGAGAGAGGCTGCTGGTAGGGGGTTGTGGACAGATGTAGGGCAAGACATGGTGGGATAATAGGGGGCTGGGCTAGGGGCCCACCTTATAGGCAAAGGGGCTAATAGCCCCATCTATCAAAATTGAGACATTAGTGATCGGGTAATCACACCTCAAGTGACTTCTAACACACACTTTCCCAGGGAGAGGCCAGCATGGTGCAGTACATGGAGTCCTGAATTTGGAGTTGGAAGACCTTGGGTTGGAATCCCAGTCTCACTAGTTAGTACCTGGGTGACCTTGGGCGAGTTCCTTCACCTCGGGGGGCCTCATCTTCCTCATTGGTAAATAGGGGGCAGAGGTTGAACTAAATGGCCTCTAAGATCCTTTCGGGCTCTGAGATTCTCTGACTCCTCCATTCATTCCTACATAGCATAATCCAAGGTTTTGCCCCCCACACACACACCACCCCCACCCCCCACCCACCCCTGCCTTTTGCTTAAGAAGGTTTTGTAATCATTTTAACCACTAGGTGACAGAGTGGGTTAGTTTATTATCCTTGGGCAATTTGTAGCTCTAAAGGAAGATGGGAGAGTCTTTTATTGGTCCTCAAATGCAGCGAAAACATATTGAAGATTGCAAAAAGGAAATCAATAATTGTCCAAACCTACTAAGGCTGCTTAATTCACACAATGCGCGCTTTCTATTTCTACTGAAACAGAGCTCAATCCTCAATTTTCATGCAAGTTCTAAAATATCACTTGGCTTTTAATGGTGCCATATGTTTGTATCCTGGGCACTTAGGGGAAAAAATTTCAGGCAGGACCCCTGAATGCTGAGGCTACTTGAGCTATACGAGAGTGCCTCTGGGTTTTATTCTTTCTGTAAGAATTTGGTTTCTTCACAAGCATAACATCTGTTCAAATGACCTCCATCAACAGACTTTCTTTATGTTAACAATCAATAAACTCACCGGTTTTAGGAATCTGCTTTGTGGCAAGCTTTGTTCTGGTATTTGTTGGGAAGTATCTGTTGGGTAGGAATAAAATGTATCAATAATTTTGTTTTAGTGTTTGAAAAGAAATTCTGTACCTATAAAATTAAATGAAATTACCTCCATCTGTGAGATAAAGTGAACACAAGCCAGCCCACTGCCAAAAAATTCTTCTGCATTACTACAAACAAGATATTTGAAAATATTTTTCTGAGCATTGGATTCATACCTCATATCATATTTCACAATAAACTAGCTAGATCATTGATCTAGATATGAAAAATAAAAACCAGAGAAGAAAAAGGAATAATATATTTATCTCAGCTATGGAGAAAAAAGATATAATGCAAACACAGAGGAAATCATTGAAAAAAATTCCTTTTTCCTTTTTTTAATGATGTTTCTGTAAGAAAGTCCTAGAAACAGAATTACTGGATCAAAAAGTAGGATCGGTTTTTGGACTGTTAATGCCATGAAGCTGTCAAAAATGTTTTCACTAGACTACAGTTTCACCAACAATATTTCAGACAGCTTGTTTACCAATGGCCTGAATTCCGTTGAATTTTATCCTTTAATTTTTGTATCTATTTTTACTAGCTAGAGATTATAAGGTGATATCTTAAGGCTATTTTGATTTGGATTTCTCTGATCACTAGATAAAAAGATTTTGCACAATAAAAAGCAATATCTCTAAAAATTAAAAACAAATAGATTGGAAAAATATTGGCGATAAATATTTCAGATAAAAGTCTAACATCCAAAATCTATATGCAACTGATAGATAACTAAAAGGCCAATATTACGTATTATCATATGGAACAATAGTCAAAAGATACAAATGGACAATTTTGGAAAGAGGAAATACAAACCATAATCAACTACATAAAATATGCTCAAATTCTCCAGTGATCAAAGAAATACATATCAAGCAATGTTAACATATCACCTTACACTCATTAGAATGGTATTTTTTAAAAAATAAAGGCGAAATTCAAAGTTAAAAATTTTGACTGTGGAGAAACAAGCCCTCTCATACATTGTTAGTGGGTCTATGGACTGGCATAACTATTTTGGACAGCAATATGGCTATATGCAATAAAATCCACAATACCAATCAGTCCTTTGACCCAACAATTCCATTGGTAGCACTCTAGCCCCAAAACATTATAAAAAGGGAGGAAAAGGACATATCAATACAAACTTATAACTCTACCTAAAATAGCAAAAAATTAGAAACAACTTCTATATCCAATAATCAGAGAATGGCTAAATAAATTATCAATAGGAATATTGTTGTGACATAAAAAAATATAAATATGAAGCATGTAAGGAAAAGTATGATGAAATGTTGCAGAATAAGGTCAGCAAAAGCAGAACTTTATATGCATTGATGACAATTACAGAAGGGGAAAAAGGAAGGAAGGAACAAAGAGACAGAGACATAGAGAGAGACCTAGACAGAGAGAGAGAGACAGAGAGAAAGAAAAGAAGGAAGGAAGGAAGGAAGGAAGGAAGGAAGGAAGGAAGCCAGAAATAGCAGAATTTTAGATAGGCCTGGAAGGAACCACAGAACAAAGGCAATTTTTCTGGTTCTTGGTTGTTTGTTGGCTCATTTGTTTCTATCTTTTTAAGTACCAAGGCTTTTATGTAAGATTTCAGTCTTTATTTTCTATGGTTATTTGATTGTTTTTGTTGATAGTTATTAAGATTAATTTTTTTTAAGTTTAAAGACGAATATTTCCCATGGAACAGCATAATGGGTTTAACATACGCTGTTACAAAGTCATAGTTTAAATTTTTTTTTCAGTTAACAAAAATTATTGTCTCTCCCTCCCACCTCTCACCAATTTAAAAAAGGAAAATGAAACCCTTGTAGCAAATATGCATAGTCAAGCAAAACAAATTTCCACATGTCCCAAAAATGTATGTCTCATTCTGCAGCCTGACTCTATCACTGCTGACTCTATCACCTCTATATCAGGAGATGAATAGCATAGTTCATCATCATATTCTGCAATCATGGGTTGATAGGAGTTCTTCGGTCTTTCAAAGTTGTTTGGTTTTACTATTTTTTATCAACATATAAATTATTCTCCTGCTTCTACTCACTTCACTTTGCATCAGTTCATACAAGTCTTCTCATGTTTTTCTGAAAGTCTTCATTATAGTTTTCATTTTTATGACAGGTTAATTTTTTTAACATGTTATTATGAGGCAGATATTATTATTCTCATTTTTCAACTGAGGAAACTGAGTCAGACAGAGGCTAAGTGACTTGACCAGGGTCACATAGCTAGTAAGTGTCTGAGGTGGTCTTGAACTCAGGTCTTCCTGAGCTTATATCAGATTGCACACCATCTTGGGAAGGGGGGAGAAGAAGGAGGGGGAAAAAATTTAAAACTCAAAATCTTATGGAAGTAAATGTTGAAAACTAAAAATAAATTAATTATATTTTTTAAAAAGGGGAAAAAAGAATGAAAGCTAGTAGAATTCTATTTGTACCTCTATTTTATAAAGAAAATCATTGGTTGAGACTTCTGGAGCCAAGATGGTAGAATAAGGCAGGGACTTGCTTGAGCTCTCTCAAATTGCCCTCCAAACAACTTAAAAATAACACCTCAAAACAAATTCTGGAGTCACAGAACCAACAAGCGCAAGACAACTTAGAAGGTCAACAGGAAAGGTCTATCTCACTAAGGTGAGAGTGGAGCATAGTCCAGTGCAGGCAGCCCAGGCAAGCAGCAACAGGCTCCATTCCAGCAAGCCAGTGCAGGCCTTGGAGGCAACTGAATCAGCAACAGGGACTCCCAGAGCTCTCAGTCCACAGAAGGCAAGGAGGCTGGACAACTGGTCAGAAGGATATTGCAGGAGGACACTTTGCTAGCACTGGATGCAGGACTCTGCTGCATTGCCCAAACAGCAATCTGGTTCACAGACCCAGGTCACAGTCCCAGGGTGAGGAGGAGCTCTAGCATACTAAAGTGTGTAACAACAGGGTAACAGGGATCCTGGTCACACATACAAGGTTGAAAAGAGTGCTTGTGGTAGCTCACAGACCAGAGCACAGGGCAGGAGAGGAGTAACCACACCTCATTGGAAGAACTGAAAACTTACAGGTCCCCAGAATTAGCTCTGAAAACAGCAGCACAAAGCAGAGCCCAACTTCAACATAAAATTGAAAGTTAAAAATAGGCTGGGGAAATGAACAAAAAACAACAAAAAAAGAACCTAACCGTAGAAAGTTATTATGGTGACAGGGAAGATCAAGACACAAACTCATAAGAGGCAATGTCAAAACAACTGCATGTGAAGCCTCAAAGAAAAATGTGAATTTGTATGAGACCCAAAAAGAACTCCTGGAAGAGCTCAAAAAGAATTTGAAAAATCAAATAAGATAGGTAGAGGGAAAATTAGGAAAAAGAAATGAGATTGATGCAAGAGAATCATGAAAAAAAAGAGTCAACAGTTTGATGAAGGAAGAACAAAAAATGGGAAAAGATGGCTAAAAATTTGTCAAAGAAAACAACTCCTTAAAAACTAGAATTGGGCAAGTGGAAGCTGATGTCTACATGAGACACCAAGAAACAATAAAAGAAAATCAGAAGAATTAAAAAGTAGAAGAAAATGTGAACTATCTCATTATAAAAACAACTGACTTGGAAAACAGATCAAGGAGAGATAATTCAATTAGACTACCTTAAAGCCATGATCAAAATAAGAGCCTAGACATTGTATTTCCTTTTTATCTTATTTTTTTCACTTAATAGTATTTTATTTTTTCCAATTACATGTAAAGATAGTTTTCAACATTCATTTTTATAAGATTTTGGATTTCAAAATGTTTTTCTCCCTCTTTCTATCTCTTCCCTCCTCCCGAAGAGGGCAAGCAATCTCATATAGGCTATACATGTATAATCATATTAAACATATTTCCACATTAGTTAGGTATCATATTTCAAGAAATTATTAAGAAAAACTATCCAGATATCCTAGAACCAGAGGAAAAAATGGAAATTGAATGAATCCACCAATCACCTTCTGAAAGAGATCCCAAAATGAAAACTCCCAGGAATATTATAACCAAATTCCAGAGCTCCCAGGCCAAGATGAAAATACTGCAAAGAGCCAGAAAGAAACAATTCAGATATTATGGAGCTACAGTCAAAATTACACAGTGAAAGAAATGACTATTAAACAACTTATCATTGGGGAGATCCATGGTTTTTTTTTCTCTTCTTATTTCCTCATTCTTTACTAGATCAAATCAGCATCTGAAGAACATAACTGATAATGATATGGTATTAACTTTCTCCTCAATCTTGTTCAGATCCCACCCAAGTGGGACCCAAAGCCCATTGTGTTCTACTCAGGCTTTGGTGGGAGGGTAGATCCTTTGTCTAGATTGCCCAGGGCTGGGGGTGTTCTGTGAGTAAAACTGAAGTAATCAAAGTCACAGTTTTCCCTCAGCCCCTCTTTAGAATAGGTCCACCTCTCATTATAATATTTATTCTCTCATTAATTGTTAACCAATCAGAGTTGATTGCTGCCTGTTGGGAACACCCACTCTTCCAAGGGTATATATACTTCAGAAAGCCACCATGATCCATCTTTGGTTCATGAGAGACAGCCAAATGACCAATCCTTTAATTATTTGCTGGGCATAATTAACTAAATGATTAATTACCCAGAAATTATATCTCTTGAACCTTTTATATGTCACAACAGATTTTGGCAGATTCTACATCAGAGGGCTTTGAATATGATATTCTTTTTTTTTTTTTTTTTTAGACAGCTATTTTATTTTATTTTTTTAAATAAATTTCTTTATTTATTTTTAGTTTACCACACACGGTTCTACATAGTTTTGAGATCCAGTTTTTCTCCCCTCCCTCCCCCCTCCCTCCCCAAGACGGCATGAAGTCCCATATAACTGTCATGTATAACTTCGCATTGAATTAATTTATGCTCTAGTCAGGTTGTGGAGAAGAATTTTGACCAATGGAATGAATCATGAGAAAGAAGAAACAGAACCAAAAAAAAAAAAAACCCAAAAACAAAAACAAAAGAGAAGCAGAAAAGGCGAGCATGTAGTGTGCCTCAGTCTGTATTCAAACTTCGCAGTTCTTTCTCTGAATGAAGATAGCATTCTCCATCGTGAGTCCCCTGGAGTTGTCCTTGCCCTTTAGGTTGCTGAGAAAAGCGCAGTATGTCAGGGTTGGTCCTCACAGAATCCACATATCTGTGGCTGTGCACAACGTTCTCCTGGCTCTGCTCCGCTCACTCAGCATTATGTCGTGTAGGTTTTTCCAGGTTGTTATGTAGTCTGCATCATCCCCATTTCTTATGGCACAATAGTATTCCATCACCTTCATATACCACAGCTTGTTCAGCCATTCCCCAATTGATGGGCATCCCTTTGCTTTCCAATTCTTGGCTACCACAAAGAGAGCTGCTATAAATATTCTTGTACATATGGGTCCTTTTCCCGCTTGCGTGATTTCTTTGGGATACAACCCTAGAAGTGGTATTACTGGGTCAAAGGGTATGAACATTTCTATAGCCCTTTGGGCATAGTTCCACACCGCCCTCCAAAATGGCTGGATCAGCTCACAACTCCACCAGCAATGCAACAATGTTCCAATTTCCCCACATCCTTTCCAGCATTTATCATTCTCCTGATTTGTTATTTTAGCCAATCTGACAGGAGAGATGTGGTATCTAAGAGTTGTTTTGATTTGCATTTCTCTAATCAGCAGCGATCCAGAGCATTTTTCCATATGCCTGTAGATAGCTTTAATTTCTTCCTCTGAAAACTGCCTGTTCATATCCTTTGACCATTTCTCAATTGGGGAATGGCTTGTATTCCTATATATTTGGCTCAGCTCCCTGTATATTTTAGAGATGAGGCCTTTATCAGAGATACTAGTTGCAAAGATTTTCTCCCAATTTTCTGCTTCCCTCCTAATTCTTGTTGCATTGGCTTTTTTTGTACAAAAACATTTCAATTTGACATAATCAAAATTATCCATTTTGCATTTTGTAATGCTCTCTATCTCTTGTTGGGTCATGAATTCTTTACTTTTCCACAAATCTGATAAGTAAACTATTCCTTGCTTTCCCAAATTACTTAGAGTATCAACTTTGAATATGATATTCTGGAAGGCAAAGTAGCTAGGATTATAACCAAGAATCCCCTACCTAGCAAAACTGGGTATAATTCTTCAGGGGAAAAAATGGATATTTAATGAAATAGAGGACTTTCAAGCATTCCTGATGAAAAGACCAGAACTGAACAGAAAATTTGATTTTCAAATACAAGACTCAAGAGAAATACAAAAAGGTAAACAAGAAAGAGAAAACATTCAATAAGATTAAACTGTTTACATTCCTACAGGGGAAGATGATACTTGTAACTCTTAAGAACTTTATCACTATTAGGACTGTTAGAAGGAATAGACAGAAGGCATTGGTGAGGGGATGATATAAAAAAATTAGGGGGTGAAGAGGAGAGAGAGAGGTAGAATGGGATAAATTATCTCACATAAAAGAGACATGAAAGAGCTATTACAATGGAAGGGAAGATGGGGTGTGTGGCAAGCAACACTTGAACCTTACTCTCATTGGAATTGGCTCAAAGAGTGAATAACATACACACTCAGTTGGGTATAGAAATCTATCTTACCCTATATGGAAGTAGGAAGAGAAGGGGATAAGAGAAGGGAGGGCAGATTGGAGGAGGTGGCAGTCAAAAACAAAACACCTATGAAGAGGGACAGGGTGGGGAGAAAGAGAGAGACAGAGGAAGAAACAGACAGAGAGAGAAAAGGATAAACTGGGGGAAAATAGGATGGAGGGAGACACACAATTAGTAATCATAACTGTGAATGTGAATGGGATAAACTCTATACACTACGACCAGGTAGGATTTATACCAGGAATGCAAGTTCAATATTAGGACAAACTATTAGCATAATTGACCATATAAATAACAAAACCAAAAGAAATCATATGATTATTTCAATAGATGCATAGAAAGCTTTTGATAATATACAATACCCATTCCTATTAAAAACATTATAGAGAGCATAGGAATAAAATGAAACTTTCCATAAAATGATAAGTGGCCTTTATCTAAAGCCATCAGCAAGCATCATCTGTAATGGTGATGAACTAGGAGCCTTCCCAATAAGATCCCGGGTGAAGTAAGGATGCTCACTATTCAATATTATACTAGAAATGCTAGTAAAATGGACACATGACTTAGACATAAAGAGTGATAACATGGGCAAATTAGGGAGGCATGGAATAGTTGACCTGTCAGATCTATGGAAAAGGGAAGAATTTATGACCAAAGTAGAGATAGAGAGTATTACAAGATATAAAATGGATAAAATTTTTTTATATTATATTAAAAAAGGTTTTGCACAAACAAAAACAATGCAGCCAAGATTAGAAGGAAAACAAAAAGCTGGGGGGCAAAATTTACAGCAAATGTCTCTGATAAAGGCCTCATTTCTCAAATAAGTAGAGAACTGAGTAAATGTATAAAGAATACAAGTCATTCCCTAATTGATAAACACTCAAAGGATATGAACAGGCATTTTTGAGATGAAGAAATCAAAGCTATCCAGTCATTTGAAAAAATGCTCCAAATCACTATTGATTAAAGAAACACAGATTGAAACATCTTTGAGGTACCACCTCATACCTATCAGATTGTCTAATATGACAGAAAAGGAAAATGATAAATGTTGGAGGATATGTGGGAAAATTGGGACACTAATACACTGTTGGTGGAGTTGTGAACTCATCCAACCATTCTGGAGAACAATTTGGAACCATGTCCAAGGGGCTATCAAACTGTGTATACCCTTTGACCCAGCAATACCACTACTAGGTCTGTATCCCAAAGAAATTTTTTTTTAAAAAAGGGGGAAAGGACCTATTTATACAAAAATATTCATGGCAACTCTTTTTGTGGTGGCAAAGAATTGGATGTCCATCAACTGGGGAATAGCTAAACAAGTTGTAGTATATGACTGTAATGGAATACTATTGTGTTATAAGAAATGGCAAACAGGATGGTTTCAGAAAAAAGACTGGAAAGACTTAGAAAGACTTACATGAACTGATGCAAAGTGAAGTAAGTAGAACCAGGAGAACATTGTACAAAGTAACAGCAATACTGTATGATGATCAACTGTGAATGACTTAGCTATTCTCAGCATAAAGTGATCTAAGATAATTCCAAAGGAATCGCGATGAAAAATGCTAACCATCTCCAGAGAAAGAACTGATGGAGCCTGAATGCAGATCAAAGCATACTATTTTTCACTTTTTTAAATGGTTTTTTTTGGTCTGTGTTTTCTTTCACAACATGACTAATATGGAAATATGTTTTGCATGATTGCACATGTATAAGCTATATCAAATTGCTTACCATCTGGGGGGTAGAGGAAGGGAGGGAGGGAATTTGGAACTCAAAATTTTTTTAAAAAGAATGTTAAAAATCATTTTTACATGCAACTGGGAAAAAATAGATATTTAAAAAGAAGAAAAAATCATTTCTTGGTTTAATGATCTTGTGGTTGATTATGGCACACTAAAACATTGGTTGAATATGCTATCAAATACAGTCAATATAATGGTTTTGCTAAACTTAAAAAAAACAACTTGATACAAAGAAGGCTCACTGGGTAGGAGAGGAGGAAGGATATATTCAGTAATGAATCTGATATGAAAACAAATGACATCAATCAAACAAAATAAAATCTACAATAAAAGAAATGTTGGCCAGGCCGTTGCTGTAAAATATAGATATGAGAAGTCAAACACATTGTTATTTATTAGTGAATACCAGTAGCTTTAATTAAGCCAATGAGTACTTAAATGATTAGTCTCAACCAGTAGTGTCAAATTCAAATAGACACAGGCCACTGATTCATACACAAGGATCTCTGCAGGATACAAATTGACTTAGTTTTAAAATGTCATGTTATCTATGTTTTATTTTATTTTGTTAAGTATTTCCCATTTACATTTTAATTTGTTTTGGGCATCACTCTGGTGTTGCCGATGCATGTTGGACACCTCTGGTCTTGACAGCAGACAGAATCCTAAGGAATAATTTTAATAATTGTTCTTCTCCTGCTGACCAACAGCCTGATATTTGTACTAAATCCTTGAAGCTCACTTTGTATTAGAGCTATCTTGCTTATATAAAAATTAGCCAGGCTACAGATATGCTAATGTAGGAAGTATGAGAAGAACCTGACAAATCTTGCTACATTCCCCAGAATGTTGTTGTTTGGCATTCATTCTCAAAGAGGATCATTGGCGTCATGGGGTGTTGTCTTGACTTGTGTGTGAATTGGATTTAAGTGAGGAAGAACTGTGCAAAGTCACCAGCCTCATTTTCTCCTCCAGAGTCATCTGGGTCCAGTGGCAAGACAAAAGTCAAGATGACTGGCAATGGCCCAGGAAGCAGTGGGAGACCTTGGCCTTTATAAGTTAATATTTCCAGGTCTCAGTTTGTCTGAGTTCAATTTACCCATTCAATGACTGAAGGCTAGGTAAGAATTGAGATAAAAGATGGCCTAGTTTGCCTTCAATCAATTTGGGAGGGGAAGACCCTCAGAATTTTTGGGCAGAACAGAAAACAATTGCTATTTATACTCACTCTAAGCCCAAACAATGGCCAACAGCTTGGGCTGGGGCCTATTATTGGCCATTTCCAATAAAAGGCAGAGTGATTTGGGTTTAAAGGTTTAGTCAATAGCTCCATTTGGGCTTCTTAAAAGCCTGTTTTTTTCAGAACTATGTTTCAAGAAGTCACAAATGAAAACAGTTCAGGACAAAGAGTAAATTTTCCTAGATTTAAAAAAAATAGAAAATTAAAAAAAAAAGATCTGGCACCCAAACCTCAAGGTATCTTACAAAATATAAGTGACTAAAAGTTATATTCCTTTGGATGGAGCATCCACATGTAAAGGTATGATACCCCAAGTGGAGAGAGGGACCACATGTGGTCAAGGAAAGAGGAGGAGAAGAAATAGCAACTGTGGAACATTTTATACCATTTTATATCATTTTTAATTTCAACCAGACCCAGAGCCTGAATTAATGAGTAACTGGAAGAAGATTCAGGACCTGGGCTTCTTTGTCCTCTAAAAGTTTGCTCAGGAAATACCCTTACCTCTGTCAACAAGGTCAGATCAGACTGACCTAAGGACATTCTTTCCCCTGTTAGCCATTAAGAAGACCACCTCAGTTAATATTCTACGGGTATATACTTTAACTGACCTTTGTCAACACTCTTGTCTTTACAAACCTATTCCATTAAGGAAAATCCTCTTCTTGTATCATGGTTAAACATACATGGGGGTCATAAAAGTGAGGTAACACAGGCTTGCTGGGTCTGCTAAAATAATGTATATAAGTTTTCTCATTCCTTTGTTCAGAGGGCCAGAGCTTATGCTCTGACTCCTTGTACGTACAAGTAAGCTATCTTAGCTATGCTTTAAGGGAAAATAATAAACAACATGGATTTTTCTATCACCTAGCTTGTTTGCCTCCCTCAACCAAACTTTCAGGTTTAACAGTTATGGTGCCGTGACTTGGATGGAAATGATGGAAACGGGACAAAGCAGCCCAACCTTGCCAATGCTTTGGGCACCACAGGATTATTTTTTCCTAGAATTTTAGCCTTGACAAGGTGGGGGTAAGTTGTCTCCATTCCCAGCTTCCAAAAAGGACTCCCACAAAATTGGTTGAAGTCTGAAAATTCCCTTTAAGCTAGCTCTGAGGGCAGGGATCAAATCTGTGGTAAAACACAGATCTGCAGTCAAACGCACATAGATCCCCTGGAAACACTGATTGATCTAGAAAATTAGCTACGGATCAATCAAAAACTAGAATTAGAAGTCCAACCATTCCTCCACTCCCTCCCTTCCTTCCCTTGGAGGCCCGGATCTGGGGGAGAAAAACTGCACTTTGCTGTTACCCCCTCCCCCTCTGCCTCCCAGTACCTACTCTACCCGGAGAGGGGTAACTCTGTTCTGCTACCGTTGCCTCCTCTCTCTCCTCCCTCCCCCTTTTTCCCCTTCCCTTAAGGGCTCTGTTTTTGCCTTCTGCCCTATTCCTGCTTCCTTCCCTTAAAGGCTCTGATTATGGGGAGGATAAATGCATTTTATCCTTACTCCTAGCCTTCCCTTACCTGCCCCAGTCCTCCTCCATCTCCCCTTTCCCCCTTCCTAAGGGATAGGATATGGAGAGTCAGAAAAATCAGGAACACCAAGGCTTCCCCAAAGACCATAGGGGTGCTAATAGCCAACTCATGAAAGCTTCTAATTCTCTGTTGTTTAAACTCTGAGCTCGGTCTGTATTTGTTCTGTATTTGTTTTGTTAATTGTCTGTTCATTGTCTGTGTGAGAGCATGTGCTCTATGTCTATACCATGTAAAATCTGAAACACAGGTAGCCAGAGAATTCTAAGGCTGCAGTTAGGGAAACAGAGGCTCTTTTTTTGTAATGTCTGGTCTGGCCAACTTGGACTTGCAGAAAAAAATAGAGCTGAAACATTTTAGCAGATTCTGGGATTAATTATTCATTAAAAGTTTGGAAACTGGTTAGTTGGATTTTGAGAGAGAACTCCAGGAGCTCACTCTTGCTGAAACACCTCCTCCCAATGCTGATCACTTATCATTCCCCACTCCCTCCCCAGAGGTAAGAGGGAATCTTTTCCCTTAGATTTAAGTGCAAAAAGTTTTTAAGGAGTGAGCAAAAGGTGAAGTTTACTTGAGTTACAATCATTGAGATCTTTCACCATTGCTGTCCTGTCTCTGACTGAGCCAGGGCTGCAGTAAAAGAGCAGCTAAAACAAACTCTTTTCATCCCAGATCAGATTAGGAGAAGAGAATGCAGGAGAACTGTAGGGAACACTTAAATCACCCTTCGCCACCTGGCAAAAGGAGGAGAAAGACAGAAATTCACAGACTGACAGTATCATGACAGTCCTGTGTCCCCTGGGTACCTTTGCAGCCCATCCTTTTTGGCAAAGCTTGGAAATGTCACCCAGGTCCTATGCATTCTGCCCACTCTGTCCCCAGCAGTTGCAAAACCGCTCTAGGCTCAGTAACTTCTGCAGTTGTGGGGGAAGGGCGAGGTAGATGGATTTGGACTTTCTGCCTCCCAGAATTGTCACCACTGGGATACCAGCTTCTGCTCTAGGTAACTTCACACTTCTTTGTTCCAACTGCAAAACTGTATTTTAATCTCTGTTTGACCTGTTTCCTGATTTGTAAAGGGAAAATAATAATGGTGGTTGTTATGGGATCAAAATGATAATGATTGTAAAATGATTAACATAATGTCTGGTATATGTTAGATACAACATTATTATTATCTCTCTCTGATTTAATGTAATTGTTAATCTTTGAAGTGGTTTTTGAATACCAAAAGTAATAAGTTGAAAATTTTCTATATGTGGTAATCTGGAAATGCAATTGATGTCATCTGAAAATTGTTTCTGTATTTCTAAAATTGCATTGTATTTCTAAAATTCTCTTAGATTGTGAAATTTGAGAAGACCATTGTGTGGTAAGAAATGATATTATAGCAATTTTAATCTGATTTTGATATATATGAATTGGGTTTTTAAAGGGATGTGATAAAATTTCACAATTTGGAGCTATTATATTTGGTTATAACAAGAAATAATTAATAATACTGATATTTAACCATGAGAACAGACTTTCTATGTGAAAAAGTTTTCTATTATGAGAATATATCTGGTGATTTAAAGTTACAGTTTTAAATGAGATGAAGGATTCTCTGTGCAAGGAGATTTAGAAATGCATTCACCTAAATTGATGAATGGGTTTTCAAGTTTTAAAATGCGTAATTATATTTAGGGCATTGTTACATTTCTAAATTGTGTAATTTGACAAACAGATGTATCAACAATATTGAAGAAAAATGTGATTTTATAGATAATAATCTTTTACAATGCTAAGAGTATTGGGCCTTAGAAATTAAAATGTTACCACTAGTGATTATGAATCCAGATTTGATTTGCTCATCCAACTAAGTTATAGTCTGTTTCAAGTTTTAAATACATGATAATTGCTTGTGGTGTACTTATATTTCTAAATTTGTTATATTATACAACTTGGTTAACATTGCATTGCCTATGCTGTTAGAAAAATAATTCCTCTTATAATCTAGATGTTGTTAAATTAGGAAAAGTACTTAATTAAGAAATTGAGGTTGTTAACTGAAACAAGGACTCTTATATATTCTCATATCTCATGTTATAATCTGACCACCTAGCCATGAATTCTTATCCATCTTGTATAAAGTTTCTGTGTAGAGGAATTCCTATGAAGTAAGTTTTTAAAGTCCTGGTAAACTTTGTTGTTGTGATAAGGTTAATTTAATTGGGTATGTAATTTATAGAAACTAAGTGTCCTCCTCATTACAACACCTTTTTGACTAAGGAACTTTGTAATATCTAGGAATTCTGTATAAATACTTTGATAATGAGGACATTTTCCACCAACTTAGTTAATGAATTCCAGTCTTAGGGTTAATTTGCTTTAAGGAGAAAGAAAGATGTCTATCATTTTAAAACCTTCTAAATAATTGTCTTCAGAAAAGTTTAGTGAGTATTTCTTTTAACATCAGGATAAATTTTAAACTGTTTTTAAAGAAGGGAAATAATTCTAGAAATGTTTTGAAAAATGTTTTTGTGATTTTAAGCAAGAGTTAGAACTTATCAATGTGTATAAGATTTGATTCCTAAAGTGTCCCTTTCCTCCAGAATGAGTAAACAGGGAACACAAATCCATCAGCCTGTGAGGTTGGTCATTAACCTCTTTGCTTTGTTTAAGCTGGAATGGATTCCAGTATACACAGTTATGTCAGTAAAAAGTATTAACTTATGAGTTGTCTTGTCTTATGGTTGAAATGTAAAGGAAGACTGAATAATGGGTTTGAAAGATTTGGAAAGGTTAATAAAGGTTTGATTGGAAATATGAAAGGCAGATAAGAAAGTTTGGGGACAAATGGGAGTTAGCTAAACCTTTCCTGTCCCGAGAGAATACTAGTTTCAGATGGTTTAAGTAAGTTGAGAAAGAGTGTGAGAAAGTATTTTAAAAGACAGAAAAGTTATATAGCTTGATTTGATAATTATTAGCTCAATGAAATTTGGGACAGTCCTATCTGAAGGATATTTATTTGCTATTTAAGATTTTATGGGACTACAATTTAATATTGTTTTAAGCTCTGATTACAGGGATAGGTCACATGAAGCCAGTAGTAGAATGGCAGGCATTACAGGCTGAGAATTTTAAAGGTGGATGTCTGTGCCTGGGAAAACGTTTTGAAGATGACCTTGGACACGGCCTAGGTAGGATCTTCTTGACTCTATTTCCCAATTCTGCTATTTCCTTTCTGAAAAGGGAAAATCCCCACCTATTACTCCTAAGCCCTGCTTTCAGTGCCTAGTGACTATATGATTGGCTAACAGATATGACTCGTGCTTGGAATCAAATAGAGCTAAGGAAGTTCTTTCCTCCTATTAAGATATATGACATTGTCCCTCTTTTCTTTCATAGCAAATTTATATCATCAAGAAGTTTTGTAAGCACAATGCTAAATCTATTAGGTAATAGATGAATATTGGAATACCTCTGAGTTATTATAATAGGATGCAGGAATGAATAGCTTACAGTTTTAACCTATGTTCATGACCAAATAAAGATTAAAGTAATATAGAGATAACATCCTCCAAAAGAAGGAAATGATTAGACAAAGTAATAAGGCAAAGATGTAATGTGATAAATGTCTAATAAAAAAGAAAGGGGATAGCAAATTTTTGAGAAAAAGCCATAGGATCAGATTGATTCCCCTAAGAATTATATACAGATGTGTATGATTGGCTCCAAAATTTATCAATCATGGAAATCCAAGCGAATAAGTGTGTGTTGGTAATAAGATCTTAAATTAGGATTTTTGCACAAGAAAATTGTATAAGATATTGTTACAAGTGAAATTATATCTCCTTTGTAAAATATCTGTCTGATAATTTTAAAAGGAAGATGTGTTCAATTTATGGTTGGACCTTCATATTTTGAAGGATTCTTATACCAGGTACAAAATTTAGGTAAGGTTAGAAACAGCAGATGATATAAGAACTGAAATACTCTGAAGTTAAAAAAGGAGAACCAAATTTAAGTGATTGTACTAAGTTATATTAAGTAAGAATTATCTGAGAATTTCTAGATCTGAACCAGAGAAGCAGAACTCTCTTTTACTATCTAGGGACCAGATAACTACAATCAGGCATCTGGAAAAAAAGAGTGCTGGTTTAAATGACATTGGGAATATGTAACTGTGATTTAAAGTTACTTTGTATACAAATTGTGCAATTAATTGCTGGAATTAAATCAGAAACATTTTAAGCTTTGTTAAGAATGGCTTGTAGGTTATTTTGTAAATGCCATCAAACAGTGTAGCAGGAGGGCAGAGTTTATAATCTCAAAGAGGATCATAAACATGTCTGAAAGGTTCGGAACCGCCGGATATAAGAAACTCTCAAAGTAGAAGGCAGAAGAATCAAAACATTTATTTAGGCTCCACAGTAACCAACCCATGAACCAGAAGCCCCATTTTGATATGTTGATCATAATCTTCCAGGCCCAATAAGTACGCCTTGAAAGAGTAACCAGGAGGCTACAGAGAAACATGATTGCGTAAAGCAAAATCATGTTTCCCCCTTGATGGTAATAAGATTACCCACTGGCCTGAAGTCTTTGTTCAGCTTCTTCCCGTAGATCAGCTCTGCTACTGGCAGCTCCTGCCTCAGCTGTGTCTGTGTCTGTAACTGACGTAACTGTCGTAACTGCCTCTGTAACTGCCTCTGGCTCCAACTGTCGCTGTAACTGTCGCTGTAATGGCCTGAAGTCTTTGTTCAGCTTTCTCCCGTAGGTTAGCTCTGCTACTGGCAGCTCCTGCTTCAGCTGTGTCTGTCGCTGTGGCTGTAACTGACGTAACTGTCGTAACTGCCTCTGTAACTGTCGTTGTAACTGTCGCTGGCTCCAACCGGAAAAGGAAGAGAACTCTTCAAGCTGTCCTCTCCCCTCTTATAGGGTTTTTGACATCATCAAGCTCCGCCCAAATGACCAGGGCCGATTGGTTCCTGAGTTGGCTCCTCCCCCTAGGGTAGACCAGGTTCTGGAGCTAACACCTCCCCTCAGCCAGCCCCATGACTCATCACACAGGAAGTTCTGGTCCTGCCCCGGAAGAGCAAGCCCCAGCGTCCAGGGAAGCTCAATGAGGTAAACTGAGTCATTCAAAGAAAACAAAGGCCATTCTGGCTACACTCCACCCCTTGTTATAGGATACATAATCTAATCAGCCATGTATCCTAGAACATACATTGTGATCCAATTACAAAGGAAACTAAAACATATCATTCATTATAAAGCAAAACATATCATTCAGTGACATTCCCAAACATTGGTTAACGATTCAAATGCGATCCACCCCTAGGTCCCAGCAAAATAATCTCTTCAATCAATCATCCCCAAAATAATTATTAATAATTCAAATGTCCACCCCTAAATCCTTGTATCCATTACATAGGATCAATAATATCATAACAATAAAACAACACAGCAAGGATAACACAAAATAAGTAAACAGAACACTATCATCATTTCCACCCCCCTTGAACGATTGGGGCTCAAAATCTTGGGGTGAGGGGTGAAGGTCTCATTTTCCATAGCTTCTTCATGCTGAAATTGGATGTAGAGATGGCCCTGCCCCCAAAAAGTCCCATTCCAGAGGTCATTTCTTTAACAAGCTGGCAGGAATTCCAAGAATGCTACATGCTTAGGCAGTCACCGGAAAGTGCAGGGTGCTTAAGCCTGAAGGAAACAAAACTAGCAACAAGGTTAGCCAACACAAAGGACAAAAAGAATAGACAAGTATGGACTATAATTCTTCAAATAAAATCATCTCAAGTTTGGTTGAGATTTCAGTTATGCAAAGATCCAACATCAGAGCCAAACTCAGGTGGGAAATGTTTCTTTTCAAAAGGAACATAATGAGGAAGCCAAGAGGATCCCACCCTAGATATAGACTAAGATTGTCCTCCCAGCCTTTCCCCAAATGTACAAGTTTTCATCCGTTAATCACACAAGGTCACCTTCAGTCTGAGTGGCTTGTAGGCTTGCAGGAGCAGTTCTTATTTCCCTATTTCTCGTGTTATCAAGTCCTCTATACATTCTGTATAATTCATTGGTTGGAATTCCATCTATCATTTCAAAACCTACTCCTGCTCTCAATAAAGCAGTAAACATTTCTTTCCTTGTTACTCTCCTTTGGCGCCAAGTTTGCTGGTTATTCACTCTTCTCTCTCGAGGAGATCTATCCCTTCCCCAGTCACCTAAGTCATATAACTGTAAAATCTTATTTATCACTGTTGTAAGACGGCTCCCTACTTCTCCAAGCAATAAATTCAAAATTAGTTGTTTATAAGCAGGGGGAGCTGTCTTAATTATTAAATTCCTATGAGGCAGTTCCATTGAATCATTGTAATATTTGTCTGCAGTTCCTGTCATAATGGCAGTCTTCATTACCTCCTCCTTTAGTCTCATGATACAATCTCTAAGTGAATACCAGGGTCTGTGCTCAGTGGGCCACATAGAATCAGTAGCATATCTCTTATTGCATCCCACAGCGGCTAATGCCAACAGAGTAGTCCTGCTATCACCATCTCCTTGCTGATGATGTTCCCTAAAAGCTTGTTGAACTAGAGGATCATGGCTGATACCTATGAATCTCATGCAGTCTGTCCCATCTACTGATATTCCACTGGCCCCTTGATCACTGAGTCTTACCATCCAAGATATCAATGGTTCTCCTATTCTTTGGCTGAATCTACTCAAAATATCTGTGACCTCTTGCGGTGAGAAATCTTCCTGAATTTCCCTTGTAACTGAATCTTCACCTCGGGTTTCTGTCTTCCTCCTTTGTATGGGTCGAGCCCTTGTCTGATCATTTAACCATCTCCTATTCTCTGTGTGAGGCACATCCTGAACCCCAGTAGTGTTTTGTGCCTCAGCCTCTAACATTGTCTCATTTTCTCCCCACTCACTTCCTCTGCCACCATGGCTAGGACGAAGCAGGCAGTCAGGCTCTTTTTGGGCTGGGTTGAAATGCACTCTGGGCTTTTTTGGTCTCCTGTTGCTCTTAGCCACATTAATAGAAAAGTTCTCATTTGAGTCAGTTTGGTCTCCTGCTATCTGAGATTCCCCTTCTTCCTGTGGGGTAGGAGTGCCCCCATGTCTTTCACTTAATCTCAATCTTTCGTATACTAGCCGGTAGGCTGATAACACTATCCAGCTTTGCCTAGATAGTGATGCCCCTGACTGAATCCCAACTTCTCGTAAACACTTTTCCAAATCCCTAGGATCTCCTTTCCGTAGCCTTGGTTCCCAGTTTTCACAGGGTCCAGCTTTTTTAGCCAATTCTTTTGCTAGGGAGGAATAAAATGGATCCTCCCATCCTGGGATATTCATCTCTTCCTCTGAAATTGTTCTGCTTCTAAATAGAGATCTTATACCTAGCGATCCTGTTCGTGACGCCAAATGTAGCAGGAGGGCAGAGTTTATAATCTCAAAGAGGATCATAAACATGTCTGAAAGGTTCGGAACCGCCGGATATAAGAAACTCTCAAAGTAGAAGGCAGAAGAATCAAAACATTTATTTAGGCTCCACAGTAACCAACCCATGAACCAGAAGCCCCATTTTGATATGTTGATCATAATCTTCCAGGCCCAATAAGTACGCCTTGAAAGAGTAACCAGGAGGCTACAGAGAAACATGATTGCGTAAAGCAAAATCATGTTTCCCCCTTGATGGTAATAAGATTACCCACTGGCCTGAAGTCTTTGTTCAGCTTCTTCCCGTAGATCAGCTCTGCTACTGGCAGCTCCTGCCTCAGCTGTGTCTGTGTCTGTAACTGACGTAACTGTCGTAACTGCCTCTGTAACTGCCTCTGGCTCCAACTGTCGCTGTAACTGTCGCTGTAATGGCCTGAAGTCTTTGTTCAGCTTTCTCCCGTAGGTTAGCTCTGCTACTGGCAGCTCCTGCTTCAGCTGTGTCTGTCGCTGTGGCTGTAACTGACGTAACTGTCGTAACTGCCTCTGTAACTGTCGTTGTAACTGTCGCTGGCTCCAACCGGAAAAGGAAGAGAACTCTTCAAGCTGTCCTCTCCCCTCTTATAGGGTTTTTGACATCATCAAGCTCCGCCCAAATGACCAGGGCCGATTGGTTCCTGAGTTGGCTCCTCCCCCTAGGGTAGACCAGGTTCTGGAGCTAACACCTCCCCTCAGCCAGCCCCATGACTCATCACACAGGAAGTTCTGGTCCTGCCCCGGAAGAGCAAGCCCCAGCGTCCAGGGAAGCTCAATGAGGTAAACTGAGTCATTCAAAGAAAACAAAGGCCATTCTGGCTACAAACAGACATGGCATGACTAAAAGTTTATGATGTTATATGTACTGTGCTACTGGGATACAAGGAATTTAATGTTAGTCAACATTGTTAATAATGATTGCATTACTTTATATGGTTCATGTTTAAGTTTTCTTGGTTATCTAATATGTAAATGTAAAACATGTGACATATAAATTTCCCCCACTCAATACCAGTCTATTGTGAACCATCTAAGTGGTTTGGTCTGTACCTGACTCAATGTAACTGTATAGTTTTGTGAATTATGAGAAAAACTTTATCGTAATTGTTTAAACTCAGCCCGTGTGGCTGGGATACTGAATCATTTATTGTATTTGTTTGAACTTAGCCCTGTGTGGCTGGGACCTACGTTGTGCTGTTTTTCTCTCAATTATCAAATCATATGTGTTCTGGGAGCTCCTGTCAGGTCTGACTACTCCTATAGCTGCCAACTTGTGGATACGGACTCCTTGATCTTTCTGTCACATCTGAGGACTGCCCCTGCTCCCAAGTGGACATCTGAGCCCATAGGAGACCTTGCCCTCTGGTTTCAAGGAGCCTGAAGGGAACGGCATCAGACGCAGGCAGCCCTTCCCAAGAGTCTGGACCAGAACCTGAACAAAGAACCGTTCTTTCCCTTTCTGAGTCCCTTGCGTTCCCAAGACTGTTTGCCTATGTCTTTGGTATCTTTAGCCATTATGCCCCCTACCCTGATAACCCTTGCGATGTGCTTCCTCTGCTTGTTTACAATTAGTTTACAATTACTGCCCATTTCTGGGGATGTCCAAACACAGAAAGAAAAAAAAACCTAGATAAGGATTTTTTAGAACTTCACCCCTGAGGAATTTAGAAGTTTTTCCATACCTTAATTGGCCTTCAGGTGAAGCTTTCAGCTTACCTTTGACCAAAAGGAGGAAATGTGGAACATTTTATACCATTTTATATCATTTTTAATTTCAACCAGACCCAGAGCCTGAATTAATGAGTAACTGGAAGAAGATCCAGGACCTGGGCTTCTTTGTTCTCTAGAGTTTGCTCAGGAAATACCCTTACCACTGTCAACAAGGCCAGATCAGACTGACCTAGGGACATTCTTTCCCCTGTTAGCCATTAAGAAGACCACCTCAGTTAATATTCTACGGGTATATACTTTAACTGACCTTTGTCAACACTCTTGTCTTTACAAACCTATTTTATTAAGGAAAATCCTCTTCTTGTATCATGGTTAAACATACGTGGGGGTCATAAAAGTGAGGTAATGCAGGTTGCTGGGTCTGCTAAAATAATGTATATAAGTTTTCTCATTCCTTTGTTCAGAGGGCCAGAGCTTATGCTCTGACTCCTTGTACGTACAAGTAAGCTATCTTAGCTATGCTTTAAGGGAAAATAATACACAACGTGGATTTTTTTTTGTCACCTAGCTTGTTTGCCTCCTTCAACCAAACTTTCAGGTTTAACACAACCTTCCCCAACTCAGGCTGGCAGGTTGGTTCCCTAGAGGGTGGCTCCTACTATTCACAGAATGTTGTTCATCCTTCCAATCTTGAAGAGGACCAGTGACATCACCTACATTCCCCAAGGTGTTCACTGGTATAGGAGAAATGTCAGTATTGGGGGAGTGGGCCATGGAAAGAGTGTGAAGGAGCAATCAAAAGATACCAGGACCATTCCAAAAATTCCCCAGGAAAATAGAAAAGTTTGAAAAAAAATGGAAGGGAGGAGGGTTATAGTTTAGCAAAGAAAAATGACACTAGCTAACTAAGAGAAGAGAGACTCACAGGACCTTGGGATTGGAAGGGATCTCAAAGACTATAGAGTCTAGTCTATAGCTGAAAAAAAATCCCTTCTAGAAAACAGCTGACAATTGGTCATCCAGCCTTAGCTTAAAGACTTCCATTGAGGAGGAGCTCTGTGCTTCTCAAGACAGCCCATTCCATTCTGGGAAAAGTTCCAACTATTTAGAAAGTTCTACCTTACTGGCCATCTCCTCCTTGGCTCCACCCAGCTTCCTCACACTAAGCCTAGGTTTCCCTCTTGGATTCCCTCAAAGATTGTTTTCTGATTCTGCCCTCTCAGACCAAGGACAGCATTCCCATGAGAGAGTTCTTCAAAGTCTTAAAGACAGGTATCATGTTCCTTTTATGTCTTCTTTTCTCCAGGCTAAACATCCCATGCTCCTTTAATAGCTCTTCTCATGGCATGTTCTCAAAGACCTTTACCATGCTGATTGCCCTCTTCTTGATGCAATACTCTTGATATGGCCTGACCAGGGCAGAGGACAGCCCTGGATTGTCACCCATCTATACCTGGATACTATTCAAGTCAACAAGTATTTATTAAGCACCTAATATGTACAAGTATGGGGAATGAGGATCCAAAGACAAAAGGAAAATCAGTCCCTACCTTCAATGAACTTACATTCTATTGAAGGACATAGATAAGTAAATACAAGAGAATTTGAGGATGGGGAGCACTAATAACTATGGAGAGTGAGGAAAAGCTTCCCACGAGAGATGGAATCTTAATCAAACATTAAAAGACGCTAAGGAGCCTAAGGACAGCTAGGTGGCACTGCAGTGGATAGAGCACTGGGGCTGGAGTCAGGAAAACTCATCTTCCTGAGTTCAAATCTGGCCTCAGACACTTACTAGCTATGTGACCCTGGGCAAGTCCTTAACCCTGTTTGCCTCAGTTTCCTCATCTGTAAAATGAGCAAGCAAACCACTCCAGTATCTTTGCCAAGAAAACCCCAAATGGGGTCACAAAGAATAGGACACGACTGAAACAACTGAACAACAACAAGAGTCTAAGAGGCACAAATTTGGAGGGAGTGCCTTGAGGCTATGAGGACTGCCTGTGCAAAGGTACACAGAGAAGTAGGAAATGGAAAATTGAGTGTGGGGAACAGCAAGTACATCAGGTGATATGGAAAACAGAACACATGAAAAGAAGTAATATAAAATAAATCTCAAAAGGTTGTCTGAAGCCAGAATGTAAAAGGTTTTAAATGCCAAACTGAGAAGTCTATTTTATCCTAGAGGTAATATGAAGCCATTGAAGATTCTTGAGTAGGGGAGTGATAGCCCTGAGTCTTAGAAAGATTATATTGGACTAAACAAGTGGTGATAGAAAGGATCATACAAGATAAAATGGACAATTTTGATTATATGAAATTAAAAATTGTTTGCACAACAGCCACAGATATATGGATTCCGTGAGGACCAACCCTGGCATACTGCGCTCTTCTCAGCAACCTAAGGGGCAAGGACAACTCCAGGGGACTCACGATGGAGAATGCTATCTTCATCCAGAGAAAGAACTGTGAAGTTTGAATACAGATCGAGGCGCACTACATGATAACCTTTTTTTTTGCTTCTCTTTTGTTTTTTTGGGTTGGGTTTTTTTTTTGGTTCTGTTTCTTCTTTGTCATGATTCATTCCATTGGTCAAAATTCTTCTCCACGACTTGACTAGTGCATAAATTAATTCAATGCGAAGTTATACATGACAGTTATATGAGATTCCATGCCGTCTTGGGGAGGGAGGGGGGAGGGAGGGGAGAAAATCTGGAACTCAAAACTATGTAGAACCGTGTGTGGTAAACTAAAAATAAATAAAGAAACTTAAAAAAAATTCTTGTACAAACATCTAATATAGCTTAAATTAGAAGAGAAATAGGAAAAATCTTTGCAACAATTTTCTCTGATAAAGGTTTCCTATCCAAGATATAAGGAATAGATTAAAATTTATAAGACTATGAGGCATTCTCCAGTTTATAAATGGTCAAAGGATAGGAACAGGCAGTTTTCAAGGGAAGAAACCCAAACTATCAAGAACTATATGAAAAAATGCTCTAAATCACTAACAATTAAAGAAATGCAAATTAAAGCAACTTCGAGGTTCCAACTCACACTTATTAGACTAGGAAAAATAACAAAAGAAAAAATAACAAACATTGGAGGGGCTGTGGGGAAGCAGGTATACTAGTGAGCTATTGGTGGAGCTAAGTGGCCAAGCTATTCTGGAAAGCAATTTGGAATTATGCCCCAAAAGTTATTAAACTCTACATATTCTTTGACCCAGTGACATTACTACTAGGTCTATACTCCAAAGGAATCAAAGAAAGAGGAAAAAGACCCATATGTACAAAGAGATCTATATGTATAAAGTTGCATTTATGGCAGCTCATTTCAGAGTAGCCAGAAACTGGAAACTAAGGGATTGTCCTCCTACTGGGAAATGGTGAAACAAATTGTGGTATATGCATATAATGGATTATTATTGTAACAAAAGAAATCAGTCAATCAGACAACAAGTATTTATTAAGTGCCTTCTATGTGTCAGGCACTATGCTAAGCCTTGGGAATACAAAGAAAGGCAAAAAAACTGTCCCTACTCTGAAAAAGTGCCTAGTCTAATGGGGGAGACAACATACAAACAACTATGTACAATAAAGATATCTACAGGATGAATTAGAGATCTCAGAGAAAAGACATTAACATTAAGGAGAACTGGGCAGGTCTTGAAGAAGATAGGACTTCAGCCGAGATTTGATGGAAACTGTGGAAGCCAGGAGGTGAAGATGAGGAGAGAGCTAGTTCTAGGCATGGGGGGATGGGTAGCCAGCGAAAAATGCATGGAGTCCAGAGACCAACCACCAGGCTATAGCAATAGCCCAGGAGTGAGGTGATGAGGCCCTGAGCCAAGGTGGTGGCAGTGTCAGAAGGGAGACGCAGGAGTATAGGAGAGATGCTGGGAAGATAGAAACAAAAGGACTTGACAACTGATTGGATATGTGTTGGGGATGGGGATGTGAGAGTGAGGAGTTGACAAGAACACACATGGATTATAATGTTAGGGCTGGATAAATAGAAATGAGGAAATGGATAGTTTCAGAGGAAACAGAGAAGACCTCTATGAACTGATGCAGATTAAAGTGAGCAGCACTAGAAGAACCATTTATACAATATTAAGAACATTGAAAAACTTTAGAACTCTGATCATGCAATGATAAACCAAAGAATGAAGATGACACATAGTGCTCCCCACCTGACAAAGTTGATGAACATAAAATGCAGAAAAAGAATATGCTTTTAGATATGGCCAAATTGAGGATTTGTTCTGCCTAAATGAAGCTATGTATTGGCTTTATTTGGGGGGGCTTTAAAAAAATCTGTTCAAGGTCAGGGTAAGAAGGAGGGACAGTTTAATTTTAAAAAAGGATATTTATGCTACAACATACCAATTTATTTCAATATAATTTTTGGCCGCATAGTGGTGGTGTTCTGAATTAAAACTCAGGCATTGAACCACACTGCCAAAGAGGAATGGTGAGAATACACTGCGTTGTCTTGCTCCTAAAAACACCATTTTAATGCACTGCCTTGATTATGTAGGACTGCTATTGATACTACTTTTATTGGTAATGAATGGGGAGTATATATTGGAAAAAATAATGGGTTAAGCACATAGGGTTTAAAGTGGACACCATTTGTATTTTTAAATCATTGTATTGCTAAGACATATGCTGTGAGATTTTTTTTTCATCTTATATCGGCAGCTGTATTGAAATGTAGATTGTGGAGAGGAGAAGCTGGTAACAAAATGAGGAAGCTATTGCAATAGGCCTGGCAGTGATGATACCCTGATGACAAACAACCCCAGTCATGGTTGTATAAGAAGAAAGAAGAGCACAACTGACAGAAGAAATGTATAGAAATGGACAAGACTTAGCAAATGACTGAATGGAAGGGGATGGTAGTCACGGACAGTGAAGAGGAGAGGATGACTGGGGGGGGGAGGGGAGGTGAACCTGGGTGATGAGGACCCCAGTGCCCTTTTACTTAAAATTTCAAGATTCCAGGTAAATCCTTTTCTAACTCTTGTTAGGTGCATGTTATCTCTGGTCACAAGTCCATCATTCATATATTTTAAGCTATGGTCTAGGAATACAACTCCCAATTACAGAAGCCATTTTCTTAGCCAATTGTTCACTTCCCATGTCTGCCTTTGTCTTCTGAAGTCCTTGCCTCTATCTGACAGCAGGGGGATCAAAGAATCTTTGCCCATGTGGTCTTTGGTTCTTTGCCCTCAGCTTCATAATTTTTAGGAATGCCTTTAGATTCCTTCTGATGGTGTCATTTTTGCACACTGAAACACAAGTGGGCAAAATAAAAAGAGAGATGCGATCAATAGCTTGGTTAAAAGGAGCCAACTTCTTAATTTACTCATTGATCTCTCCAGTCATTACTGTATTCTCCCTCTTCAGGTCACTTTGTATTTACTAGCTGTGAACTTCTTGTTTTCCTCCAAATAGAAAGCAAGGTCTCCAAGGGTTGATAATGTTTTTTATTTTATCTTTGCATCCCAAGCACTGAGTACAGTAGTACTGTACCTTGCATATACACAGTACACACCTAAATGTTGAATACACATATACACATTGAGATTTGGTCTGATTCATATTAGTTCGTGCTGCAGGATTTTTTTCTGGCCCCCTCCAAAAAAAAACAATTTTGGTTCTGTGAGGGTTCAGGGAAATCATCTGGTTCATTATACTCATGTACCTCGCTACCTATCAATGCAAATCCAAATTCCTCATTCAACCTGGAATCCAAGCCCTTCTGCAAACAGTCTACCCTTTCTGTCCAAGCTTTGTTTTCAGTATGCTGTTTGCTAGTCTGGTCTCTGGCAGACTAGCTTAGAAGAAAGGGCACTGGACTTGAGTTCAAAACAACAGCTGCCATCTACATGTTGATTTAAGGGTCTGAAAAGCACTTTATACCAATTCTCACAAACTGAAGAAACTGAGGCTTCGAAGTGAAAGAGTATCTAGTATATCTGGTTAGCAGTTCAATTCAAACCCAATCTTCCTAACTCCAAGTCCAGGACTCTAGCTACTATGCTAAGTTGCCCAAGGAGACCTAGGTTATTGTCCAGGATCCACCACTGACTCAGTATGACCTTGGACAAGTCATTCGACCTCCATGAACTTCAGTTTCCCTCTCTGTAAAATGAACTTGAGCTGAGTTTGAGTCCTGATTCTGCCACTTACTTGTGAGACTTGAACAAGGCTGAGCCCTAGTTTCCTCATCTAAAAGATATGAGTGGTGGACAAGATGGCCTCTGAGGTCCCTGTCAGTTCTAAGGGTCTACCTGTCTCACGGACACGTCAAGCTCAATCCAGCCTCCACAGTTCTGTCACTTATTTGCCTCCTGAAATACCCTGTCCCTTCCTCTCTAAATTAGAAGCCTTCCCTATTTCCCATGTGCCCCAATATTTTCTCTTCACTTAGAACTTTTTTTGCCCCTCTATAATGCGCTTATTTTGGAATGTTATATATCATAGCCAAATGTGTTAGCATCTCTTTACTAGACTGTAAACCAGAAGTGTCAAAAATGCAAACCTCAGGTCTCCCCCATTGTTTCCTGAACCAGATTAAAATGTAACTGGGAAATATTTAACAAAATTAATAAAAATTACAATAAAACAGAAATATTAATTGGTGGTGTTCTAGGTCAACATGAGACCAGCAGGGATCCATTTCTATTTTAGTTTGACCTCACTGGTGTGAACAACACGAAGGCAGGAATTACATCCTTCTGACTTAACTTTTTACCACCCCATGCCCAGTTTAGGGCTCTGCATGCAAAAGGAATTTAACAAATTCTTTTTCATTTTATTTTTAAATTAACACATATTTTTTCCTCAACCTCTCATTCCCCACACACTTTAAAGAAAAACAAAACCCTTGCAAGAAATACACATAATCAAACAAGACAAATTCCCACGCTCTTCATGTCCCAAAATTTATGCCTCATTTGGCACTCTGAGTCCATCACTTCTCCATCAAGAGTCAGGTAGCATAGTTCATTGTGAGTCCTTTGAAATCTTAGTGGGTTGTTACATTGGTCAGAGATTATAAGTCTCACAAAACTGTGTTTACAATGTTGTTGTAGAAATTTTTCTCCTGGTTCTTCTCACTTCAGTTCCTACAAGTCTTCCCAGGATTCTCTGAACCCATCCCTTTAGTCATTTCTTATGGCATAATAGTATTCTGTTAAATTCATACACCATAACTCATTCAGCCATTCCCCAATTGATGGGCACCACCTTAGTTTCTAGATCTATGCCACTACAAAAAGAGCTACTATTAATATTTTTGTATACATGGGTCCTTTCCTTCTGTCTTTGATCCTTTGGTGGTATGTATAGTCCTAGTAGAGGGAATTAGAGAGCTGTGTCAATGGGCACATACAATCTAGTGACTTTTGGGCATAGTTTCATATTGCTTAATAAATGTTTCCAGGAAATCCCACTTCCACCAATAAGATCACAGAAATATGGACCTGAAGCTGGAAGGTACCTCAAAGGTCATCTCATCCAACCCCTTCATTTTATAGAGGAAGAAACTGAGGCCCAAGAAGGGTTGAAGTGATTTGCCAAGGTTACAAAGAGGTTAAAATTTGAGATAATATTTGTAAAGTGCTTAGCACAATGCCTGGCACATAGTGGGCTCCCTACCCAGCTCCCTAGAGCTGGAAAGGGACCTCAGATGCTATGTAATCCAAGTCTGTTACTGTGCACGTAAGGAAACTGAGGTCCAAGAAGGTATAGTCACTCGCCCAAAGTCACACATAGGATTATAGGTCTTGACCTGGAGAGAACTTCAGGTATCATCTATTCCAACCATGATATTTTACACATTAGGAAACTGAGGCCAAAAATTCTGTATGTGAAGTGATTTGTCAGGGTCAACACATGGTATCAGAGATCTAGAGCTGAAAATGAGTACAACTCATTTACAGAGGAGGCATACGGTGGACTATGTTAAGTGACTTTCCCAGGATTATAAATTTTATCTGCAAAGGACCTCAGAGGGCATCTAGTTCAATTTCTTCATTTTACAGAAGAGGAAACTGAGGCCCAGGGAGAAGGGACTTGTCCAAGGTACCACGTAGGATCCTAGATCTAGAGTTGGAAGGGACTTGAGAGGAGGAAATGGACTACGTATTCCCGCACCAACACAGCGACCGCCTTGCGGGTGAGTGCCTTGCATCCCTACCTAAACTGTGAGCTCTCTCTCGGTTCTTCCCAACCACTAACAAGTTCTTGGTCCCTGTAGGTCACTACGTCGACCTGACACGTAAATGCAGCTAAAAGGGATGCTCTGTCGTCAGCGAGTGCGTAAGTAGCTCGCGTGGCCCCGCCTCCCGGGTCGCCGGAAACCACGACCCGGGAGGAGCTCGAAGCGACACCAACAGAAGAAAAAGAGGGGTCAGAGGAGGGAGTCGGAGGGAATGGCCAGGAGGCCTCAAAGCTCCCGGGTGCTCGTCACTCCCTAAGAGGGTCAGGCTCTTCCCCTACTTTCGCCTGTTCCCGGAGAGCGGAAGTGACGGGCACTAGAGGCGGGACCGGAAGCGGAAGCATCGGCTGCCCGACCCGGAAGTAGCGTTACTTGGACTTCCGACTCCGGGCCCACGTGAGGATACCAGCTGCTTGCCAACATGAACGGGGAGATCCTTGAAAAGAGGTGAGACCGAGCCTGGGCTTAGGCTGTCCGGGGCAGGGGCCGAGGGGGCCGAGTCTGCGCCTGATCGGGACGTGGGCTTCCCTTCCGGAGCGGGAGCCGGAGCCTCCGGCGGTCGGGGGGTGCGGTGTGGGGCGCCCATTGCCTTCTCTTACACTTCCCGCGATTTGTTCCGGTCACATTTGCTCTTCCTTGTTCCACCCCGGGGTTCCGAACCCGCGTCTTGTCCTCACTTCCACGATTTGGCTCTTTCCCTCTGCTCCGTTTCTGCCGTGCTGTTCTAACCGCCTAGTCATTCCCCACCTCCTGAAAGCCTTCTCTGATCTCTTGATTTGGCAAGGACTCCCTCCCTTCCCTCCGCTAGTGTAGCAGTTTGTTTTTACTTGTCCACTTTCTAACGTCGTATATTACCGTTCTCTGTATTCCTGCCGTTACCACACACTTGACTGAGTTCTGTGGAACCAGGGGTTCAGTTTTATCTAAACTTTGTATTCCTCCCCTCCCCCCTCTTCCAGTGTGAACACAGCAGTGCCCTGCAAATCGTAGGTACTTAATAAGTGTCTGTTGAATAACTTATTCGTCCCTCCTTCAGCCATCAATAAACATTTATTAAGCCCCTACTATGTGCCAGACACTATGTTGGCAATCTCTGACTGCTCAATCCTTTATTCCCACTGGCTCTCTTCAACATTTAATACCCTTTTTAATATGATATATATTATTTTGTAGTTGTCTATATGATGTCATTTTGCATGTCATATTATTCATGAAGTCCTAGGATTTAGAGCTGGAAGGGAACTTTAGAGATCTTTTGATTCAGCTCCCTCATTTTACAAATGAGGAAACTGAGGTCCACAAAGGTGAAATGACTTGCCCAAGGTTACAGGGCTTGTAAGTGGCAGAGGCATCAATTGAGCCCAGTCCTCCAATTCCAGATCCAATGCCCTTTTCTGCAACAGTAAAGTGTATATACAATATCTTTAGTCTATGCCTTTGTTGTTATTTTGCCCCTTACCATGCCAGACACTGTGGATTGTGGCTTAATCACCTCTCTTCATCGCTCTTAATTTCTTTGCCTTGGAAAAGCTGATAAAATACTAGTCACTGGACAAAATATTTTGCGCAACCTCAATTCATCGAGCAGAGTATCTAAAGATTCAAAGGAAAAAGAGGTTTCCAACCTTGAAGAGTTCCCAGTCTATTGATATAGTTAGGGTTACCCACAAATGTACCTAATGATGTTGACCACTTGTCCCCATTTTCTGTCCTTTTCCCTAGAGCCTGAGAAGATGCCCTAGAAGGACTAGGAAGTATAGGACAGAGGAATGGAACTGAAACCAAAAACTGTAGTCACACAATTGTATGATACTCTTGTTCATTGTCCCTCTCTTATAGGTGGTATTCGGTTTTACAGATTTCCAAAGTTTTGTTCAGTGTTCCAGGCTCATGTGAGGAGATAGTTTTGTTGAGCTGGAATTTGTTTGAGGAAGGAGGGATGTTACAGGTAGTGACATTTCTCTCTTGCCTTCTAGCAGCCTTCTGGCATTGAGCCAACAGGAAGAAGTAGTGGATTTACTTAAAGACTACCTACTGAGTGCTAGTGAAGATGAGGTAAGTGACTACTACCGAACCAAGACTCAAGGAAACCCCAGTGCAAAGGTACCATGGGGAGATAATCTTACATATATATGTAATCTTAGTAATAATATAATCTTACACACACATATACATACACACACACACACGTACATCCCGAACTGCATCTTATTCTTTATGCTCTTCTGAAACCAAGTTGTCCTTGCAGAAGTCATGGCACTGATAGTCACCTACCCACCCACCTTGTGGACCAAGTTCCCAGGGGGGCCTCTGTGTTCCTCCCTAATGAGTAATAAATTCCTGAAATGGTTGAGCAAAGAACCAGTAAATATTTGGGCTTTTCTCTGTCTGCCCAAATCAAATCAGCAAATATTTATGGAGGACCTAATATGGTCTGGGCATTATGTAGAATATAAAGAAATAGAAGACTTGTTCCCTGCCCTCAAGAACCCTAAATTGAGGTGGAGTCGGGAGCACAGCAAGATTAGTGTTCCTGCTCATTACGGAATTTCCCCATTCCCTCAACTTCAGTTTCTGCAGAGACTGACATGATCCTCTGACTAAAATGTGCTTACCGGATCCCTAGCAAATATAGTCGTTTCCAAATCCCTTACCATCCTTAACTTTGAAGCAAATAATTGAAATAATCATTTCTCCCAGGAAAACTGAAATGTCACAGAACAACTGTATTGGTGACATGGAGTTTTCTTTTCCTAGGACAGTCCATCTTGGACCATAGGATTTAGAGTTGGAAAGGACCTTAGAGGTCATGTAGTCCATCTCCCTAATTTGACCGATGAGGAATCTGGGGGTCCGAGAGGGCAGAGGACTTGCCCAAGGTCACACTGTTAGTAAGTAGCACAGCTGAAAGTTAAACCCCCAGGAACTATGTGACTTACGATACATGTCAGGGTGCCAGTACATGTTGTTACATAATGATGCCATATAGGTACATATCACCTTTCCTCCCAAGGCAGAGGTAAGACAGAGAGATGGAACATCCCAGCAGATCTTAGCGGACTCATGATCATTCCTTTGGATGGGTGGCTTGGCAGGAATTCCTGCTAGCCTTACTCATTGATCTCTCCACCCAGTCTTAAAAGCTGATCTTTTTGTTGATGTTGAGATGCCTGCACATCATTCCCCTCCCACTTACCCATGCCTTGCAATCATTACACAGATCGAGGGCTCACTCGTACATACCCTGTTCCCATGTCGGCTCAAGCATCACTTCCCTCTGGACTGGGTAGTAACTCTTTGTATATTTTTCTGTCTGAAGGAGGACAATGATGGAGGGAGGAAACATCGAAAGCTCCTGGAGACCATTGGTGGCCTGGATGGAAAGAACAGGTAACATGCACCTGAGACTAGATGAATTTGAGCTAGCTTGATAAAGGCCTGCATCTAGAGCTCTAAGGGACCTTAGAAGTCATCTAGTCCAAGACTTCTTAAACTTCTTCCACTTACAGCCCCTTAAACCCCATATGGAGCTGAGGCCCACAGTGTAAGAAGTGCCGATTTAGTCCGATCTGTCAGTATACAAAGAAGGCACCTGAAGGCCATAGAGGGTCATTGACTTTCCTGAGGTGGTCCTTAATGCTTAAGCAAGTAATGGCACCAGGATTTGGACCCAGGGCCTCTGACTACCAGTTCTGTAACTCACTTCCTTAAGGCTCCTCCAGTCATTCCTCAGATGTAACAGTGGGTCTAGGCTCCGAGCTTTCTCCAGTCATTCCCAGGATATCAGTTCATTATGCAAACTTTCAAGGAAGGGAAGTCTAAAAGTCAAGATTAGCAAATGCTCAGTTGCCTCTGGTTAGGATTGTGTCTGTTTTCATATTCCCATTCATCTCATGTATCATTTCAGGCAGAGATTGGCTGAGCGCTCAGAAGCCAGTCTGCAGGTGTCAGAGTTCAGTGTCAGCGCTGAAGGTAAGTCAGCAGGAGAGCCAGAGGTGTGTCAGCCTCCGCAGTCATGGGCATACAGAAGCCCAGGCTACCCAGGCTCATCATTTGCATCACTGTTAGCCTACATGTGAGAGCATGTAGGTGGGCAGCAAGCACTTTCACATTCTTGCTTTTTCACCAGCTGCCTTGTGCCAAGGACAAAGTTTCCTTCAGAGGTTGGGGGCAAGAGGAGGGAAGGGGCAGAGAGCAAGATGAGAAGCCCTGAAAAGGACACGTGGAGATTGAGGGACAGAGTAACTGGAGGGAGACCAGGTGGCCACTGCTAACAGTAATAATAGTTAGCATTTATACAGTACTATAAGGTTTGCCAAGCACTTCACATATGTTATCTCATTTGATCCTCATAAGAACAATCCTAGGAGGTAGGTGCTATTATTATCCATATCTTATAGATGAGGAAACTGAGGCAGATTAGGTGAAGTGATTTGCCCAAGGTCAAACACCTAGTAAGTGTCTGCAACCAGGTTTGAACTCCTCTTCCTGACTCCAGGCTCAGCCCTCTGTGCACTGCGCCACCTAGCTGCCTCAGATCTGTAGTTCACTAATATTTCCCCTCCACCCCACCCCCACGCCCCACCCCCTTTCAGATTCTCCCACCTTGGACAGCCACCCATCAATCACTGGCTTCTAAGTTAAAAGTGATGGATTTGGGGTATGTGTTGGACTTCCCTCCCCCACCCCCATATCTCACCCTAGGCTATGTGGCTGGGCCTGCCTCATCAATAGCTATATATTTGTTTACCCAGAGCAAATAACAGTTTGGGCCAGGTGAGTAATAGCTAATATTGCTTTTGTTTCCTCACTAGACTTCCTCATTAGAGGCAAGCCTAATGCCTAAGGGCATTTTATTAGGTGTTAAAATGTGAATATGTTTCTACCAGTTTGTTCAATGTGTTTGGAAAAGCAGTGCTTTCAGTCTGGCTAGGACTTATGGTGAAAAGAATGGGAAGGAGTGTCCGCTATATGCCAGGCACTGTGCTGAGCACTTTCTGCATGCGTGATCTCTTTTGTTCACTGCTTTCTGGTGAGCGGGTTTACCCCAGCCTCCCCACCTTCACTGTCCCAGGAGCAGTCTCCTTCACCCCCTGCTTCCTCCCTCCCTGCCTCCCTTCTGGCCCCTCCTAAGAAGTTTGGTGTTTGTACAGGGACAGGGGAGAAGCTGGAACTCACAGAGCTGCTGGCACCCATCAAGCCTTCTTCCTCGCTGAGCACTGTGAAGAAGCAGCTGAAGGAGGTCAAAAATAAGAAGACGGTGGAGTTACCCCTTAGCAAAGAGGAGAATGAACGGGTGAGTGATCTGGAAGATAGCCCAAAGAGAGAGGAAAGAATTGGGATGGCAAGATGGGCTAATTTGATAGAAAAGGCCCAGACCTATAGAATCCCCCTGCAGTTCAAAGAAGCCAGCTTCATTAACCTGATCCTTACCAAAGTGCACATTTAGAGGCCTTGTACTAAAGATGGATCAGTTTTGACAGAGTCATTGGGAATTCTGTTACAGAACAGGCTGAGTGCTTCTTACCACGTGGGGTAGACTTCGGGTACATCTCAATTTCAGCTCCATTTCTCTTTCTCCATCTGGAGGTGGTGGCTCTCAGCCTCTGCTTCAGCAGTTTCATTAAGAAGAAGATACTTTCATAGAGCCAGCCAGAATCAGACATCAGAGAACCTGGCCCCCCTAGCCCAGAACTTCAGGTGGCCAGTAGTAACTCAGTGGATCAGTGATCTCATATTCTGCTGGTTCAGATTGCAGCTCATCGATGGCCCCTCATTCTGTGTACATCTTGTCCTGTGATTTCCATAAATCCTTCAGGAAGGATCCATCTAGGACTCCTAGAACTCTTCCTCTGGGTCTTAGAGAATTTTGTGGACATCAGTGCAATACATGGACAGTCTGGATATTTAAGTCTAAGAAAATGTGCTCAAGAGCTCAGGCTTTTGGGCAAGACACTGGACATTCAGGATCTCGGGGGAACTTGGAGTCCTGGTAACATGATAAAAGCCAACTTCTGCCCTTCTGAGTTCTCTGATCAGATCCAAAAGGTCTTTTGACATTGAGCTCTGGGCTTTGGCTACTTTTCATCTTTCAGATCCACAGGGAAGCTGCCTACAACAAAACCTCCCAAGACATGGACAAGTGGGACCCAGTAGTCTTGAAGAACCGGAGTGCAGCACAGCTAGTCTTTCCTCTGGAGCAGGAGCAAGTACTAGATGCCCCTATCGAGGAGGTGCTCGGGGGCTGGAAGGTACGTTGGCTCAAGGGGGAACCAAGCTTCCATTGGGAGGGAGGTGCCAGGGCTCAAGATGGCCGAAATCCCATTGTAGAGAAGTAATAGTAGTAGCTGCCATTTGTCTAGCATTCCAGCGTGTGCAGAGTGCTTTGAGTCCATTACCTCATCTGGTCCTTCTAGCTGCCCTCCCTGTTAGCTCAGTGCTCCAGTGCATTGAATTGTGTCCATGAGGAAGGTGGGGAGCCGGGTCATCTCTGTCCTGTCACGAATACAGCAGCCAATGAACATAACTTGGAGAGATTTTTAGAGCTGCAAGTCTAGGCCTATCCTCTTCATGTTACAGATGCTGATATTAGACCAGGGAAAGGTTTAGTGCTGGCCTTTCCATCCTCTCTGTGCACACGCCATCATTTTTCCAGGTGTTTCTCTGCAGACATCTGCCTTCAAAAACCACAAATTAACATTACCTTTGTTGCGTCGTATTTTTATCTGTTTCGTTAAACATTTCTCAGTGATATTTTAATCTGATTCCAGTAGTTTGGGTGACAAATTTGACACCTCTAGTCTATTCCAATCCCAGGACTTCTTTTGATTCTGGTATTGTAAGGGCAGAGAAATTCAGTCACATTCAGAGTGATCTTAGGAAGCAGGGATTCCTTTGTCTGAATTCTGCCTCTGGGGCATGTCCATATCAGAGCTCAAAAATTTGTTCCCAGAACAGCCAAGAAATAGCAGTAATAACTGATATTTCTAGAGGGTTTTAGCTTGCAAAGCACTTTGCATGTATTATATCTTTTGAGTCTCACAAGGACCCCAGGAAGCACGTACCAGAGACATTGCCATCCCCATCTTACTGAGGAAGAAACTGAGGCTCAGACAGGTTAAGTCTCCTCAGCTAGAGAGTGTTAGAGGTACTATACTGCCTCTCATGAAAGAAAGAAGGATTCTCCAATGAAACACCTTGTGAGAGTGACAAACTGACAAGGTAGCTCTTTAAAACTGGACCATGGTGAACTGCAGAACAGCCAGTTCTTAGTCAATCCAAGGCATGAGATCGAAGGTGGGACTAGGCCTAGAGCATCTACAAATGTACATTGAATGGCCAGCATAGAGAGGAAAACATAGAACAGCTCATTGCAGTAACCCTCTTGTTGGCTTGAGTCACAGCTGAAGGGAAATAATCAACGAGTCAACATTTTGCAATCTTCCCTTGGTAAGAGGATGAGGATGTTATGCAACAGAGAGAGGTGGCTGTCCCCGGAACATGTGCAGGCTGCCATATTTACTCTGAGCACAGCATGGGCCCCAGAAACTTACATGGTGCCTGGGTACTGGATGTGGGGCACACAAGCCTTGAAAGCATTCACGCCTGAAAATTCACTTTCAGGAGGGGAAATTGTGACACATTAGACAAAAGAGAACAATAACAGGCATTCATATTGGGCGTGGAGGTTCTGTGGGTTACGTATTGTTTGGTTTTTTTGTTTGTTTTGTTGTTTGTTTTTCTTTTTTTTTTTCAACTTAGAGCACTTTACCTACAGGATGGCTTAGGCCAGAGGTATCAAACACACACATGCTAGTACTGCCAAACTAGATTAAAATGTAACAGGGAAATATTCAGCAAATAAATAGAGATCCAGTTAAACATAAATAACATGACATTTTAAAAGTAAGTCAATATGTGACTCATAGGGACCTTTCTGGGCATGTTAGTGGTGCCTGTTTCTATTTAAGTTGACATCACTGGTTTAGGCCTCCAGGGTACCTCCAGGCTTCCCTTCTTAGACACTTGATCTCTTCATTGTAGCTGTTCAGACAAAAGGCTAACACCAAACAGTTCTCAGAGGACTGTGAATCTTTCAAGTTGTATGCTATGACTTTGCTCCTATTTCCTAGAATTTTAGTTAACTTTTCTTTTTCTTTTTTTTTTAAACTGAAAAGATAGGGAGATGATAGTTGGAAACCATTTTGTAGCTTTTCATTTGTCAGGACTCCATAGCCACTCTATGGAGGGGTCCTTGAGTAAGTCATAAGGCTAGAGAGGATCTCAGAGGCCATTTAATCCAACTGTCTCATTTTCCAGAGGAAGAGACCCTCGTCTTTATAGACTTTGCCTCAGAGGACCTAGGCCAGGGAGGTGAAGCGTGTTGACTGAGATCACACAGATAGTAAGTGATGGATGGGATGGGAGCCCAGGTTGTCTCAAAATCTGGCCTCTTTTCCCTCCCTACCACACTGGGGTGTTTAAGAGATGTGTTGTTGGCCATGCCAGCACAATACAAGCCCTGACAGATCCTCCCACGCTAAAAGCATGGGTCCGTAGGTGAACTGTGTGTCATGAAGTGAGGCCCAGCCTAGCTAAGAGCAGAAGAGCTAGGTTAGCCCAGAGGTGAAGAATTCTTTGGGTCTCAGTAACTCACGAAGGCTGTCTCTAGGTAGGCAGGAGTGGCAGATTGTGAACTGTGTCAGGAAAGATTCCATTTGTAAAGCTTTGACATCGAAGGTTTGGCCCTGCCATCCATGCACCTTTGCTCTTCAGAAAATTCCATTTTCTAGGTAGGTGATAAAGAAGCCTTGTTTCCAAATTTGCCCCAGCATTTATCATTTTTATCATGATCGTGATCAGCTCTTCTCACTAAGGAAAGCTGTGTGATTAAAGAGGAGTTGGGGGTGTATATCTGAGGATTGGAGACGCTGAGCCTGGTGAATCAGTGGCCATCTTTTCTAGCTGCCGCTGCAAGACAAAGCAGATGAATTGACTCTGATAGTACTAGGAGTTTGAACTGGAAAGGGCCTTCCAGATCTTCCAGTCCAGCTCCTGGTATTGCAGCCCATATGTTTCCTACATACAGAACCAAGTCATGGTGGGAAATGCACTGTGGAGTTTAGGGAATTGCAGGCAGAGTGAGGAAATGACTGGGGTTAAATTTGAACTGTCAGGAAACAGGCTAATTACATGAAGGTCATATTTTTGTTCAGACAACGTCCTTTTGTGCTCAGGAAATTTAAAAAAGAAAAAACAACCCACTAGAACACAGCAGTCAGAGAGTGTGCCTAAAAATGCCTTGTTTTTCTTGTTTGATCCCATCACAAGTGAACAATACAGAGCTGGGGAGTGACAATAGCCCATCATGGCACATACGTCCACATGATTGGTAGCAGCTGGCTGTTCTGAAGTTTTGTTAATGGGTTTTGCCTGGAAGCTGTTAGCCAGATTTTCTTCCCTGCTTTACCATCAGCTGTAAAGAATGCTGATCTTAAAATCTAACCTTACCATCCTTCTAGAAAGTAAATTTAAAGGGAAAGACCTGATCTGAAGCTTAGAGAACAATTTGGAGGGGCGGGGTGGGGAGATCTTGCTCTGGGCCATGGAGAACATTTTGCAGTGGGTTTATGGTCATCTGGAGTGTTGAGGGGAATCATCTCTCCATCAGAGCAAGAGGCAGGTGAGAGGCCTTAGCAAGAGCCCAGTTTGGTCAATCAGGAGGCCTCTGTTTGACCTCTGACACTTAACTAGCCATGAGCCTCTCTGGACCTCAGTTTTTATCTTTGACAAAACCTCGCCAGAGCATCCATTTTTGAGCTGGGAAGGACCCTTAGAGACCAGCTAGTCCAACCCACTTGTTTTACAGAGAAGGGAAGCCAAGAGAACAGAGTTGCCCAAAGTCATGATGTGAACCCAGATGTTCTTGACTCCGAATCCAGGCCCCCTTTCCCTATTCAGGTGCTGTGAGGAAAGCTTTTTGCTAAGCTTTAAAGTACTCTAGAACTGTGGGGCATGTGTGATCTTGGAGGAAGTTGGCCAAATTCACTCCTTGATGGTGGCTCTGTGGTTTCCTGGGTCATGAGCAGCCCTGGCCCCTGAGGCTGAAAATCGGAATGAGGAGAACCCCCCCCAGGGTATTGAAGAGCGAGGAAGCAAGCTATTTTACAGCTTCCGCTGCTCGCCTTTGGCCCAGGGTGGCCAGCCTTGGCCAGCTTCCTAGCTCATCTCCAGTGGCATAGAGCAGGTGGAGGTAGGAAGGAAAGGTGTGGGCGCCTTGCTCAGATTTGCTGTGTCCTGTTGTATTATGTAGGCAAGAACTCCCCTGGAACAGGAAATTTTTAACCTCCTCCACAAGAACAAGCAGCCTCTGACTGACCCTTTATTGACACCCGTGGAAAAGGCCTCCCTGAAAGCCATGAGCCTGGAGGAGGTAAGTGCCTGACTGCCATGGCCCCCTTCCCCCTGAGCTTCCTCCCCTCTCCTTGGCAAGCATCTCCAGCATGCTCTCTTCCCTGAGGTACCCAGCAACCCTGGGCTCACCATTCCTGTCATTCACCGTAGGCCAAGCAGCGCCGAGCAGAGCTTCAGAAAGCCCGGGCCCTGCAGTCCTACTACGAGGCCAGGGCTCGAAGAGAGAAGAAAATCAAAAGCAAAAAGTAAGAAGAGGTCCTGGGTAGCTTGTGCTGGTTGGAATCTTTCCATTAGAGGGAAACAGCCTGGTTTTTGCTGTGCTGTAAAGCCCTAAGGGAAAGTGCTGCCACTGGCCAGAGGCAGTGCCATCTAGCAGCAGAAGCACAGGGCCCCGCCTCCAGTCCTAACTTCTGCCACCTCCTACATGCATGTGTGTGGGGGCAAATCACTTCCCCTCTATGGACCTCAGTTTCCTTATCTGGAAAACGAGGGGGTTGGGCTCAGTGATCTTTTGAATCTCAGTATTTAGAACTAGAAAGAAGCTTGGAGACCATTTTAGTCCAACCCCTCTTGCTTTCGAGAGGAGGAGACTGAGAGGCCAGAGAGGGAAAGCACTTGGCCAGTACCCTACTGGCCAGTAGTTTGGAAGCAAGCTGGAAGCAATACCAAGATTCTCTGGCTCCAGACCTAGGCCTGTGGTAGAAGGGGCCATGTGGATGGGCAGGGGATTCTCCAGCCAGGTGATACTCCCCTTCAACTGCCCAGACCAAATACCATTATCCTTTTTTTTTTTGCTTAAAAGGCACCTTCTCTGGCTTTATCTGGATAGTGCCTTCTCTACTTCGTCAAAGGAAGAAAACGTTGCTCATTAGCCCTGGCTTAATGACCTCCTCTTGCCCAAGTCCCAAGGAGAGGTCAGCCCTGTGTCATAGGCTAGTAGGATTTCTCAGCTCATAACCTCTTCACCCCACCTTGAAGCTCTTCAGGGGCTGGCTCTTTCTCAGTCTTCTAGAAGCAGTAAGCCACCCCTACATTCTATCGCCCCCCCCACCGCACCCTCCCACAGGACAACTGTAGGAGCTTGGGGGCTGCCAGCAGTGGGATGAAGGGACCACATTCCTCTTCAGGAGAGGGGCCAGTACCCAAAGCTGGCTTTTGGGATGTGGCCCCACTTCACCATCACTGTGGCTTCTCCCTTTTGTGGCCGTCCTCTCCCAGGTTTCGCAAAGTGCTAAAGAAAAGAAAGGCCAAGGAGGCTCTCAAGCAGTTTGAAGAATTGTGGAAGGTCAATCCCACCGCGGCCTTGGAAGAACTGGAAAAAATGGAAAAGGCCAGGATGAAGGTAGGCTTCTCTTCTCCTCCTATTCTTGGGGCCCAGCACACTTTCCCCCAAACCATGTGAACATCACTCTCTGTACTTTCTCTCAGGAGCGAATGAGCCTCAAACACCAGAACAGCGGGAAATGGGCCAAGTCAAAAGCTATTATGGCTAAGTATGACTTGGAGGTAAGTAAGCATCAGGGTGACCAAGAAGATGTGGGGGGCGGGGGGTGAGTAGAAGGGTGATGAGAGCAGAGTCTAGAGAGGCAGGGATGGTGGCTGCCAAGATAGCATCAGTTGGGGTAGATGAGGTAGCTAATTTTACTTGGACACTCTGGAGGAGGTTAGGACTAGGTGGCCTCTGAAGGCCTTGCCAGCTTGCCACTTAGGATTCAAATCATGTCCCTCCCCATTTGTCTTTGTGACTCCATGGGCCGTGGCCCTTCTGTCCTCCTCTGAAAAAACTGAGGTCCCTTGCAGCCCTGGAGCTATGACTCCGACCATCGCTGCTGCTGCCTTTGTAGTTCTCATAGTAACTGATATTTCTGTGAGCTCCTTAGAGTTTGCAGAGTGCTTTATGTGCTTCAACTCATTTATTTGATCAAACAAAAGTTCCCCAATGGGGTATAGACATCCATCCTGCCCTACAAGAAACTGAGGGGAAAGGGGATGAGGGAGGGGGTGACAGAAGGGAGGGCAGACTGGGGAAAGGGGCAGAATATATGCCATCCTGGGATGGGGGGGAAGGGTAGAAATGGGGAGGAAATTTGTAACTCAGAATCTTGTGGAAATAATAAAAAAATAAATTAAAAAAAATGCATTTGAGCTTTCCAGGAAGTAGGTGCTGAGGCATTATTATCTCCAGTTTATAGGTAAGGAAACGAGACAGAAGGAAAGTGGTTTGCCCAGGGCCATACAGCTTATAGTCTGGGGCAGAAGTGGAACCCAAAGCTTCCTGACTCCAGGTCGATAATATCTTAGCACAGTTGAGTTTCTCAGGCTGGTGAGTTGAGCCCAGGTCCAGGTGGCACTGGCATCCCTAGGATTGAGGCTCACTCCCTCTTGCTGTGTCTCATTCAGGCCCGTAAGGCAATGCAGGAACAGTTGACCAAGAACAAAGAACTGACCCAGAAACTTCAGGTGCCCTCTGACAGTGAGCATGATGAAGACGCTAAAGAAGACAGCGGCCTTATCCCTGACATCGTGAATGAAGTGCAGATGAGCCTTGACGGCCCAAACCCCTGGATGCAGAAAAATCGGGGGCTCAACACCAAGGCCTCTCACATCCAGAAGAAGCCTGTTGCCAGTGAAGAGTCTGAGTCTGAGCCTGAGGAGGAAGAAAAGGCCAGGGCTGAGGAGGACACACTGCTGCAGGAAGTGGAAGAGAGGCGGTCCCTTCGGAAAGGGTCAAAGGTTGACCAGGGGTCACAGAAGCAGGGACACAGAACAAAAGGTAAGCCACTCTGAGAATTCTCTGGCGCCATAAGAATCATTTCCGTGTGGTCTCTCCCATGGGGAAGAAACCCTTCACTTCCTGAAGAACAGTCTCAGTATCCTCTCTAAAATGAGGGCAGTAAAGCTTGTCTCACAGCCTTGATGTCACAAGGGGCAGCAACACGTAAAACCTTGTAAGAGCCCTTTAGAAGTGGGCGCTGTGCTGACTTTATGGGATGGGTTGTATCACCAAAGCAGTCCCCTGTCCCATCCGTCCCGTCCATCCTGTCTCCCTCCCTGCCCCCCCCCCCAGCCTTTGCTTTTTAGCCCTTCCTGGAGGAGAAACCCGCTGTGTCTTAAGGTCACCAGCCCTTTCCATTTGGGACAGCTCTGACTGCTGGGTCTTTCTTGGCAACAAGCCCAAATCTGTCCCTGTGTACCATCCACCCATTTGATGAATCAAAAAGCGTCAGCTCTCATTCAGAATGCATGGCAGGACCTTCATTGGGCAGAAGCCCCTTCCTTAGCCACAGTTGTCTGCTTTTGTGGTTTCACCAAGCCACATGATTTTAAGGGAAAATGAGGGCATTAGTACTATAGGTTTGGAGTGCCAGGGCCACCTAAGGTGCCTGTCAGGGGACAAGCTCCCCTAGAACACGATGTTGCTATAATGGCTCATCTGGGCCCCAGGGCACAGGTCAGGAAGTACTTCTTTCCCCGTTCCTCACAAAGTGGGAGACACTGTGGGCACAGAATGTTTTCTTTGCTCTGAGACACTGCTCTGTCAGGTGATTTCACTTACCTGTTTTTCCTTGTTGCAAGGGAAGGCTTGTGGCAGTGATGGTGGACTATATTTAATCTGGAAATGATTATGATGCTAAAAGGCATCTGTAAAACTTGATTTCAAAAACATTCTCCTCTAACTGAACATCACGTGTCGGGTCCTGAGATATAGGCTTGGGCTAGGCTGCTCAATTGTCTCCAACAAAAACTTAAATAGAACTTCTGAAAGCAGGCACCTGCTCACTCTCTGGCAGTTAGAGCTATCGGGAGCCGAAGGAACTGACCACCTGTGGAGGCAGCACACATTTCACCAGTGGTCTGAAAGCAATGGGTGGGGGACTGCTTGTCCAGATGTTGTAGAAGGAATTCTCATTTGTGCATTACGTGGTCTCTTGAGTTCCTGCCAGCTCTGAGGCAGCAAGGTGGTCTTGTAGGTAGATTGTTTGGACTTGGGGTCAGGAAATCCTGCCTCAGATACTTCCCAGCTCTGTGACCCTAGACAAGTCACTTCACCTTGCACAGCTGCTGTTTCCTCATGGGTAAAGTGGGGACAATGATATAGCATCCACCTCCCAAAGTTGTTGTGAAGATCAAATGAGATGATATATGAAGCATGCACGTTGTAGACCTTAAAGTGCTGTATGAATGCTCCCTGTTATTATTACCTGCTAAAAAGAAGGAATTGTACCTTCTGATCAAAGTGAACAATGGATGGGTGGGTGGATGGGTGGATGGATGGATGGATGAATGAATGAATGAATGGATAGATATCCACTACCAGCTCCCAGTTTCCTCATCCCCAGAATCAAAGGTTGGACTGGATAATCCCTTCCAACTCTCACCTTGCATCCCTCTTGGGGGATCTTGGGCAAACCCCTTTCTGTCCCTTTCCATCTTCTCTAATATGAGGCGTTGGGCTAGAGGGCCTCTGGGTTCCCTTCCAGCTCTGAAACCTCTGAAACTGGGGTGTCATTGGTAACTAGACAGGGTAAGCTGTCTGCATCCATTGTGGAAAATTCTGCCTCTAGTTCCATGAATGAGCCAGTGGATGATAATGCACTGCTTGATAATCTGGAATGATTCCAGTTTCAAAGTGAATAGTATTTGTTCTGTTGGCCTTTGTAAACAGCAGGGCATAAATTAAAAGGACCTGCTATTCAGAGACCACCTATTTTTTTGACCCCTGGGTCCTCCACGGCAGCAAGTTTCCCTGCCTAATTATCTAGTGAGTCATTGGTGAAGCTGAGAATAGAACTCAAGGGAAAGCTACAGTGCTTTTACTACTAAGCCCCTCTGCCCACCACTTGACAGGCAGTGGGCTGCAAACTGTCCCAGAAGTCCAGCATATAGAGACTCCCTCATCCATCCCAGAAGTATCTTTCACAGAAGCCCCATCACCCATGGGTGGTTAGCAGTTGTTCAATGATGAGGCACCTTTCTGTCTCCCTTCCCTAATAACTGATTTTCTTTTTCTAGAACCTAGGAGGACGCAGGAAGACAAGGAGGTGTTAGCTGAACTGAGGACCCTCTCTAAGCATATAAACCAAAAGGCCAGGAAGATGAAGCAAGATGGAGAACAGGGTGTGAGCTCAGCTCCAGCTCCCCCCAGTGAGCCAAGCATCCAGAGAGAGGAACAGTCCTTGCTAGATGAGAGGCCAGAGAGAGTACAGACCATGGAGGACCTAGAGATACTGGGCATGGGAGAAGTTAGCCAAGGAGAGAAACAGCTCAGGCCTGGAGTGGAAAGGCAGCAGCAACGTAGTCAGACTGAGCAAAGGAGTCCTCCCGAGATGAAGCAGGAGCCCATGATTGATCTGCACAGCATCATCACTGTGAAGACCCACAAGGCAAACACCTCTTTATCAGTCCCCACCATTGTAGATGAGGAGGTGAGTGGGTCTGGGCCCAGGGCCCTTGTGGGGAGAAAAGTACGAGCCAGGAAGCCCTGCTGGCTGCTGGGCCTCATCTAAGGCTCAGGGATGGCAGAGACTTTATGGAGGCCTTAGGGGGCACTGCAGTATTTCAAACCAGACCTTTCATTCAAATTCAGTGGGTCTGTGGCTTGACAGATTCCCTGGAACCCAAGCAATTATTGAATCAGAGATTTGGTATTGGAAAGGACCCCAGAGCTCAAACTAGTGCAATGTCCTTTTTCAGAGAAGCCAAGTAGTGACTTGCCCGTGGTCCCCCAGGTCATCAGTGTAGGTAACAGCTATGATTCTGTTCTGGGTGAGCCAACCCGAAATCTAGCATCCTGTTACTGTGTCCCTAGTATTACTGTTTGGGCTGCTGGGGGGCTGGGCAGTGGGGGTGTTTAGAGACCTGGCTGATCCCCAGATCCCCTCAAGCAGAGCCTGCAGTACCAGTAGCAGCGAATGGGGGCCAGACTGGCTGGGCAGAACATTGTTCTCAATTCCAGGGGCAGGGTGGCCGAGGCAGTGTCTGCTCCCCAGTCACCTAGGATTCTAAAACCTGGCTTCAAATGTGAGCTCTGCTAATCCAGTCCACCAAACATTTCTCAAGTGCTTCCTGTTTGCTAAGCTCTGTACCCTGTAAATGCTGAGAATCAATCTAAAGACAATATAGAAAAAGTCATTTCTACCTTCAGGGAGCTTATGTTCTTCTAGGGGCAGGAGCCTTTAACCTGGACACTAGGAACTTGTTTAGTTTTTTCTCCGGTGTTGATAACTATATCAATGTAATTGTTTTCCTTTGTAGTCTTTCATATTTTATTTTATGCATTTAAAAACATGATTCTGAGTAGGGGCCCATCGATAGGAGTCTGACAAAGAAAAGGTTAAGAATCTCTCGCCTGTGGGGATGAAACGTAAAAAGCTAAGTGTGTATGCAGTCTTCTGAGGAAGAGGAAGTGGGGTGGTACCTGAGCTTTCCCCTACAGGAAACTAGGGATTCTAAGAGGCAGAGGTGACCGGAAGGCATTCCCAGTGTAGGGGGTAACCAGTGTAAGGCATGGAGGTAGGAAATGAAATGTTGAAAACAGCAAATAAGGCTGCTTGGTTGGTTTGTAAATCTGAAAAGGTAGGCTGTGGCCACATGGAGCCATCCACCCCAGTGTTCCAACCTGTCAAGAGCTTCTGGAATCCTGTCATCCAGCATTAGTCAAATAAACCCTCCCAGCTTTAGATCTTCACTACTTACTACAACCTTAGGATTTGCCTGGGTGTCAAAGAAGGAGTTTGGCCTGGATGGCTCCGTGCCCTCCAAAACCTGTGATGTTTGAGTCCTGCCGGAGGCTCGAAAGCATGGGCAGCATTATCCATAGAAAGCCAGGACTCCTTTGATTTCTGGGTTGAGCTAATGTATTGCAAAAGCTTCCTTTAGACAATGGAGTGATTCCAATGCAGAGTGAATTGTAGGACGGGCCTGAAAACCTTGGCCAGAGCCTGGGCCTGAGATCTCCAGTGTTGGAAACCTCTGGCCAGCTCTAGAGTTTTGATTCTATTCAAGGCAAGGAGGCAGAGTGGATTCCCGCCAAGAGGACTCCCCTGGAGTGTAGGACCCTGCACCTAGCCTCTCCTTAGCCTCTCCAGAGGTTAGAAAGGTGGGGAGGAGATAGCCTCTACTCAGGCCAGATCTGGTGAACCAGGCCTTTCCTCCGCCCAGTTTACACACAGGCCATTGTTCAGTGCTTCCCCCAGGGGGCGCTGCAGGGTCACAACCTGGCACCCCAGGCGATCCATGCTGCTTAGCAGTTGGCAACCTGCACTCCCATCTGCTCCTTGCTCTTGTCTCCTCCCAGGACTGTGACGAAGAGGTAACCCAAAAGCAGATAATAAAGGAGGCCTTCGCTGGGGACGATGTCATCGCTGACTTCCAGAAGGAGAAACGCGAAGCTGAGAAAGCAAGCAAGCCAAAAGATATTGACCTGAGCCTGCCAGGCTGGGGACAGTGGGGTGGTCCGGGCCTGGTGATCAGTGCCAAGAAGAGACGCCGGTAAGGCCCATCTGATTTATATATGTTTCTAGAGCCCTTTGAAGTCTACAAAGTGCCTTCCTCACAGCAACGGTGGGAGGGAGGGAATACAGTTAATTGTTCTGCCCATTTTCCAGGTAGGGATACTGAGCCTCAGGAGGGAAAGGGTTCCTCAGCTGAAAGGACCCACAATCATCTCTTGCCTCTCAGGTGCCTCTGAGCCATACTTGAACTGTGCCATTTTATTTTCTGCTGCTCAGGTTTCTCATCAAAGCCCCTCAGGTCGCTCCAAGGAAAGACAAGCGCTTGCCAAACGTGGTCATCAACGAGAGTCGGAATGTCTGGGCAGTGGCCCACCAGGTAGGGAGGTGGCTTCAGGACAGGCCGCTGACCTGTACCTGTCATGGAAGCCTTGACTGCCTCACACACGTGTTTCTGCCCTAGCTATAGGACCTGGATCATGAGAGGCAGCACAGTGCCATATAGAGTACACTGTCCAACAGCATGCAGTCGAGAACACAGGACTCAGAGTGAGCAGATGCCTGGCTTCAAATCTTGTTTCTGGCACACAGTAGCTGTGTGACCTAGGACAGATCACTTAAACTCTCTGAGCCCCAACACTTTACCTGCCTCCCAGGGGTTGTGATCAGAGTGTCTGGGTGTGTCCGTGCCAGGCACTATGTTAAGTGCTGGGGATAAAAAGAAATACCAAGGACAGTCTTCCCTGCCCTCAAGAAGCTCAGAGTCTAATGGAGGACACAGCATGCCAACATCTGTGTACAGGTGTACACAGACAAGAGACAGTGGAGATAACCTCAGAGGGATGGCCCCAAGGAGGACTAGGAAGGTGGAATTTTAGCTGGGACTTGAAGCTGGGAGGGGAGGGAGGGCATTCATTCATGGCACAGGGGGACAGCCAGGGAAAATGGTCGGTCTTGTTCACAGAGCATCTAGGGTCTCAGGTGTGAGAGGCCTAGGAAAATATGAGAGAGGCTTTGATCACCAGACTGAGGATAGAATGGGGTAGGGGAGGGCAGGGTCACTAGATAACCTCTAAAGCTCTGTAAATCTAAGAATCCCAGATACAGGAGCTGTTCACAGACCAAATGGAAAGAATCCATGTGAGAATAATCTCTCCAAACTGGGCTTTATAGCAGGAGCTAGCCTGAGTCCAAGGATTGTAGCTAATCAGTGGCATGAGAAAATCCTTGTTTTCATTTTTTTCATAAGCCAGAGGTACACACCCCTCAAAGCAATCAATGATTTTCCAAGGTGAAAAGTCCCTGCTAATTCCTGGAGTAGGAGAGTACATGTGTACTTTGGGGTTGAGTCTTATATCTTGACCTGGATAAAAAGTCTAGATTGGGCTCTTCTCTCTCCCCCCTTCCTCTCTTCCTCTCTTCCCCCCTCTCCTCCCCTCCCCATCCCCCTCTCCATTCGGTCTTTCTTGGGTGCACTTTGGAGAAGCATAAACAAAGTGCTGTGTCAGGACTAAGAGGCAAAAGTCCTGTCAGAGGCACCCAAGAAGGCTTCCTAAAAGAGGTTAGATTGGAGTTGGGTGTTCTCAAGGGCCTGACACCTAGTGTCAGAGCCAAAATTGAAACCCAGGTCTTCTGACTTTGAATCTAGTGTTCTGTCTGCCAGTCATTCACAAGATCATAGATTGAAAATCTAATACCTCATTTTACGGATGAAGAAACTGAGGCCCAAAGAAAGGGCTTGTCCAGACCATGCAGGCAAATAAGCCAGAAAGCTGGGATTTGAACACATGTCCTTTGCCTCTAAATCCAAGGCCCTTTTCATTACATCACACTGCCTCTCTGCTATAGAATCCTGATGTAGGACCATCCCCTGTGGCCCATACCTTCTGTAACCCACTATGTTGCCAAAATGCCACATGCCTACTTTCTCTCTCCAGCTCCACACCCTGCTGACACAACCTAGAGCCATCCAGAGCCCTGGGCCCCATGCCTGAGCTCCTTTCCCATCTCCTGCAGGTAAATGTGCTTCCGTTCCCGTTCACCCACCAGTATCAGTTTGAAGAGACCATCAAGACGCCAGTGGGCACCACATGGAACACGCAGAGGGCCTTCCAGAAGCTGACCGCTCCCCGCGTGGTGACCAAACCTGGCCACATCATTGAGCCCATAAAGGAGAAGGATGTTGAGTCTTCTCCTTCCCGCTTGGGCCCTCCAACCCTACAGAGAACAGGAGGACAGCATGCCCACCATAGGAGGAGAGGGCCAAAGAAAGCCCTTTAAGTCCTACTGCTGGCCCCAGGGCCAAGAGAACTTGGTGCTGGGACACCATGCCCGGGTGATAATGCTGCCTCCTCCTGGAAATAAAGCAAACCTTCCCTATAAATGGAGCTCAGTGGATCACATCATCTTCCAGGCTTCTCCTTTCTCTATTTACTGTCAAACAGATCTGCCGAAGGTCTCGCAACTCCTGCTTGACTGGGAGCTCATCAGGTGGCCTAATAGGGGCCACGTTGGGGAAGAAAAATCTGGAGTGCAAAGCAGATTTAATAATACTTTCCATCCATCTGGACAGCATTTTCACAGCCATTCTCTCTGACCCTTTCTGGGGGAGGGGGAAAAGGAACAGAAAAAGCATCCCCATAGAGCAGACGGCTTCTCTGTGCTATTAACTGACTTTGGGCAATTCCCTTCCCCCTCTGGATTTCAGGCACCTCGTAAAATGACAGGGTCCAATTGGACCAGGGGTTCCTAACTGGGGTCTGTGTGACTATGGATGGGGGAAAAATGTATTTCAATTTGTCTGGTTTCCTATAGCTCTTGTACATTTGGAAACATTTTAAGAAGGGATCCATAGGCTTCACCAGAATGCTAGAGGGGCCTGTAACACACAAAAATAAGTCACCCCCTGGTCAAGTGATCCCTAAGGACTTTGAGTCCTAATGTTCTAGGAATCTGAAACAGACCCAGAGAGAAGGTAATCTTCCCCAAGTGGCACCGTCAGGGCTAGACCTTGGGTCAGATACTTGGCACTGAGTCTTCCCATTCCACTGAAGTTTTCCAGTCTGGTTTCAGAGGAATTTGGGGTTTTCTTGTCCTGTTCTTCCACACTGATGGAAATGTGTGAAGTGGATGCCCCCAAAGGATGAGGCTATTCCTGGAACTCTGTGATCCAGGAAATTCTCTCCAGGGCTCGAAAGAGGAAGCGTCTTTTTTTGGACCACTTTGGCTAGGCACAGAACGCTACAAATCTCTTTCCTTGCCCCTAGGAGGAGCACTGAATCCCATGCTACCCTCTGCCCCTGCTTTGGAGAGTCACCCTCTATTAGGCAGCTCTCCTCTCCCTCCTAACTTCCATAGATGCTTGCTTCTGTACTTGGCTTTGGGTTTGGCAGTTGTGTTGAAGACCTGAGCTGCCTGGAAGCCAGGCAGATTCATGTCTTATCATTAAGGGTTCTTTTATGAATGGCTGCTGAGGAACGGCCTTGAAAGGTACACGCAGGCCTCTTGCTGAGGAAGATCTCTGCCTCGTGCAAATGAAGACTCGCACATGCATGAGTAAGGGAGGTAGGGACAGTTCCTATATTGTGAATATTTCATAGTATTTCCAATACTTCACAATGTCAGCTAGGTGAAACCTGCTCCACACCAGAGGAAACAGTTTCTGGTGCCAACTCCAAGCAAAAAGCAAAACCTACCCTGTTTTCCAGAGGATGAGGGACAGATTATCGCTATATTAGTTTCCTCCAAAAAGCTCTTACTACTGAGTACCTACTCCATCAACATTAATTAAGCACTTACTGTGTACCAGGCACTGCCCTAAGCATGAGGATACAACGAAAAAGCACTAACAGCAAATTCAGCCCCAAACTTTGTAGTGAGCCTGGTCTCTGCCATTCCAACTCTACCTCTTCTGCCCCTTCCACCAACCTGGCCTCCTTCAAAAAACAAACTAGTGGGCATTGATGTTTAGTTTTTTGTTTGGTCCAGATCTGTGATTCTGTCAGTATGAGGAATTCATAGCGTGGAAACCCTGATGCTGATTGGCAGCTCTCCTGGAAGTTGTGGTTTGAGGGTTGCTTAGGACACTGAGGTAGATAACTTTCCCAGGATCACACAGTATCATCAGAGACAGGACTTGAACCTAGGTTTTCCCGGTGCCTAAGGCTAGCTCGGTCCTCCATTAAGCAATACTGCATCTCCATTTATCCAGTTGTGACTTGATGGTCTGCTCCAAGTGCTGTGTGATGCTGGACTCAGTTGTCCCTGGGTGAGTTATCCCCTAGGGTAGTGAAAAGGAAACTATTTGAAGTTGGGATCTCAGATTCTAATCACATTTCTGGTACTACTTGTGCGACCTTAGGCAAGTCACTTTCAACTCTAGACCTTAGTTTCCTGATTTGTATAACGAAGAAATTGAAAGAAACTATCTCTAAGGTACTTTTCTGCTCTGGCATTCTTTACTATGCTGGAAGATTTCCTTCCAGCTCTGACATTTTTCTGTTCTAAGGGCTTTCCCAGCTCTTGACAGTTTTCCTGTTCTAAGGTCCTTTCCAGCTCTCATAACCTAAAACCTATGAACCGTGCTGTGAACTAATTCACGATACCAGAGTGGGTGGGCATGGAGGTGGAGAACATTAAAACACTGCAATTTCCCAAAAACAATTCAGCCTACACTTCTCTTAGTTCCGGGCCCATCCTGCCCATGTGCAGAGTATGGACTTCCCTCAACTGCGTATCATAGCCTAGACAGTAGGCATTTTTCATTAGCTTGTTTGTGGATCACCTAGATGATAATGGAGAGGCACCCATTGGGGACAACAGCAGGTTGCAACACACTACTAATGCAATGCGAACGGAGAAGCTACAGAAAAGTTATCACAGATGCACGACCAGAAAGTGAAGTGGGCTGGTGATGGAAAAGAGAATGAGGAATAAATAATGGACAGCCCGTTCATGTGTCACACAAGGTCAAAAAAGCTGGAGGAAGGCCCTCGGCACCTCGACTGGACCTCCTCAGGGGATTTATGGGAGCGCGTAGACAGGAGTCGCTTGGGATGGGAGGATTATTTTCTATATCCTCCGAAAGAACCATAGGATATCAGAAAGTACCGGGGGAATCTACTTCCAACCAGGCTTGGTAGCTCACCCTGGAAACAAGCTAGAATGGGCTAAGGGGAAGAGTTTGGGGTCAAGGACCGAAAGAAGGGGTAAGGGAGTGGGGGGTGAGGATGTGGTGCTGCATTCCAAAGCCTCCGATGTTTAGGGATTTTTTAAAAGTGTCCCCCGCTGGGCAGCTGCCGTGGGCTTGGACGTAGCAGATAACCGAAAGGGGACTAGAGCCCGTTTGGGGCGGGGTCCGCCGCTGCCTCGTTCCGTCTGGTGCCTTACGCCGCTGTCCCTCCAGTACACGGGCTGCGCCAGCCTGACTCCCTCCGGCCCCGGACCGACCCGGCCAGGCCCCCTCCCACCCCACACCCTATCGACGCGCCCAATCCAGGGCCCCCAGCGAGTGGCCAATCCCATCGACTTTCCCGGGACCCTCCTCGGCTCCCGGGGCTCCCTGCGGTCAGGGAGGGATGCCGATGACCCTGTGCTCTAAAGGGGCGAGTGAGCCTCGTTACACGAGACACGGACGCCCACACTTCCCAGCTCCCGATTGGAGTCCTTCATGGGTTTGGGAGGGATTGGGTGGGTTTTTTGTTGTCCTTTTTTTTTTCGATGTATGGCTTTTTTTTTTTTCCTTTTCTTCCTCCGAACCTCCGAAGTGTTCTTCCTTCCCATTGGCCGCAGCTGCCCCTTGACGCCACCCTGGCCTTGCTCGCTGATTGGTCCGTTCTGGATGTGCCCAAGCCCTTTTCCCAGGGTGTGGCTCTCCCCCCCCCCGCCCGCCCCCAACAGGGCTCTGACCCCTGACTCCTCCCTTCTCTCTCTCTCTCTCTCGCTCGCTCGCTCTCTCTCGCTCTCTCTCTCTCTCTCTCTCGCTCTCTCTCGCTCCCTCTCTCTCTCTCTTTTTCTCTCTCTCTTTCTCTCCCCAGCCCCCCCCCCTTTGCTCTTAATGGTACCGTCCGAGCTCGGCTCCCCTACGGCCCAGACCGCTGCCCTTAGGGCCCCCGGACGGGGCGGGGCGGGGCGCGCTAGGGACGAGGGGAGGGCGACGGTGGTGGCGCCTTCCTGCCGAGCTGGGGCGGCCCCAGCTGGCCCTCCTTTTCCTCCGAGGGTCCCGGCGCCCCTCCACCCGTGAACCACTCGCTTCCTGCCCTCGCTGTCACCCAGCCGGTCCCGGCCCGCCCCGTCGCGGGCTGCCCCATCAGATTCTCCCCCTTCCGTGGCCTTTGGATTCCCCACCCACGCGCAGCTCCAAGTCCCTCCCCGCAAGTCCATCTGATCTCCTGCAGCCTCTCCTGCCCCTTGGGCCGAGACCCTGCTTGGTGATCTATGCCTGACCCCTCGCGCGCACCCCAGCGCCGCAGGCCTTGCTGCTTGCAGACAGTTCATACCCACGTGGGGTCCCCACTTCTGTTGTCTCCATTCCCTAAACCTCAGTCGGTTAACACTTGCCTCCCCATCCACGCCCCTCCCCCCCAGGGGTCACCCCAGTGTCCTCCATGCCCCGCCCCCCGGTGTACCCCGGTGAGCCTCCAGACCCCGCCCCCATCTCCATGCGCCTCCCCCCCATCCCGTCCTTTTGTCTCTTCCTTGGTCTCTAAGTCCTCCCTTCCCCTCTGGTCTCACTCGGGTCTGCGCGGCCCGCCCCCTCTCCCAGCCGCACCCCACCGTCCCCCTCCCTCCCGAAGCCCCTCCTCCGGCCACCCGGCCGGCCTCCCTCCCTTGTTCCCTCCCTCAGCGCTCCCGACTTCTCTCGACTTCCCTCCCCTCTCTTTCCCCGCGGCCCCCATCAGGAAACGTGCAAAGCCCGGCCCTCCTCCCTAAACCTGAAGCTAGGGAGACCCCAGAAACCCGTCGGAAGTGTCTTGGCGGGGCAGCCTCACACTGCCCTCCGCATCCCCGCTCCCCCAACGCCGACCCAGTCCGGGCATCGGGGAAGTGTACGGTGTCTTAAGCGGCTTGGGTGGTTTCTCTCCTGATAGGGACGATTAGCCCGGGGCATTTGCCTTGCCCACAGCGCGCCTACGGGAATTTGGGAAAGGCTGGTCCGTCAGTAGCCCGGTAACGGAGGTCAAAGCAAAAAGCAGAAAGAGACCTCGCTGCTCCAGCCTCTGTTTCTTCCTCTGAAACGAGAGCTTTGGACTATGTCAGAGCTGGAAGGGACTATCTGTAATGTTAGGTTTGTTTCTTCCTCTGAAACGAGAGCTTTGGACTATGACCTAACATTACAGATGGTCCCTTCTCTGACACTGTGTTCCTCATTTTACAGAGGAGGAAACTGAGTTCCAGAGAGGGAAAGGTAACTTGGCCAAGGGTAACCCTGCCAGGGAATGGTAGAGCCAGGACCCATGTTTTCTGAGCGTTTGAGGGCCCCAAACCTTTGCCCAACGTAGTCCAGTGTCTCCACCCTCGGACCAACTTTCTCTAATTCTTTCACTTTGTCCTAATTGTCATTGTCACTCAATGGTTACAAGCCCCTAGAGTGAACATTCCTCTAGTTCGTACCTAAAAGATTTCCGAAGTACTTTCTTCCCTCCAGACCACACAGTGAGGTAGGGAAGGAACGAAATCTTATCCCAACTCCAAGCTTCGAGGCAACACAGAAAAGGGAAAAGAGACTTGAGAAATTAGGTGACTTACCCAAGAAAACCTGGTCATCGGGTAGGCCGGGGGTGGGGGGAAGGGGGCCAGGGCTCAGCCCCAGGTCTCCTCCAAATCTCCATCTCCTACTGCCCAGTCTTCCTCTGTCTAAAAACCTCCAACCAGCACTCAGCCATATGCCAATGGATGCTAAATGTTGCTGTTTTTCCCTGCCCCGACTCACCAACAATCTTATCGATTCTGTGGGCAAATGCAAAGCTGGAAATGGCCACAAAGAGGACTCCACATGTTACCAGCTCTGGGAGAGCTGTAGGAGGTAGTCTGGTCCTACAGGGAGAGTGAGGCACTGGTTGGTGCCTGGAGATCAAGCACGGGAGGAAGGCCTGCCTTCAGCCCACTTCATCACTGCAAGTTCCCATTTAGAGCAAGAGGTAGGGTCACTGGTGGGTTATTCCTTCCTGTGGGCCTGTTTGGGGGGGAGGAGGGGGGCCTGAAGGGTAGGAAATGACCAAATCTGATATGTAAGAATATAAACTCCCTGAGGGCAGGCACTATCTCACTGTTGTCTTGTACCAAGCTCAACAAATGCTTCTTCACTGATTGTTGTGCCAGCACCTGTAACTAGTACCCCTCCATTTTCAATTGATTTTTTTTTACCAGAAGAATTAAAGACTCTCATAGGTGAGGAAGAAACACTGACCAAGAGGAGAATGATTTTCCCAGTCACACATCTAGTAAGTGTCACAGGCAAGGTTCAAACCCAGAGGTTCCTGACCCCAGGTCTATGGCTCTAACCACTTCTCCACAGCTGCCTTGCTAATAGGAGGTCAATGCAGCCACCCTGCCTTCTTAAAATACTGGCAGCACTCTCCAGCTTCTAGGGCTACCGAGGTAAACTGAGGATGCTCTATGGGCTTGCCTTGACTTGTCCCCAGTCAAAAATGCCCCCCAGTGGAAACAGATCAATGTTTTGCCTTTACTGTAAGTACAAGGAAAGACACTCTCCCACAGGACATTTACTCTGAGTTGTGCTGCCCCACTGAGCCATCCCGTTGTCTCTTGTGACCCAGGATAGGTGTTTGGTGAGAGAGCTGGCTGAGGTTAGGACTCAGTTTGGGGCCAGGGAACAGTTCCTCTAGCTTATTAGCCCTTGGGGAGGAATCATGTCTGTGACCTTTCCCCTCCATGACACTGTTTTCTCTCCCTTTGATGCTTCCTAAAGTGTGCTTGAACTTCAATGGAATGCCAACTGGTAAAGGGTAGAGGGGATACCCAGACTTCTCTGGGCTGGCACATCTACAACCTAGTTGATTTGAGTGACTCCATCTCCCCATTCTGTGAGAGGACTAGGTCTAGAAAGGGCCTCTGGATCCCACCCTAAGCCTTCCGCCCTAAATCGCATGTTCAACAATCAGAGAGAGAGAGAGAGAATATAACCTATGTTGAATTGCTTGCCTTCTTGATGAGGGTTGGTGGGGAGGGAAGAAGGGAGAGAATTTGGAACTCAAAGTTTTAAAAACAAATGTTAAAAATTGTTTTTACATGCAACTGGGAAATAAGTTATACAGACAAAGGGGTATAGAAATCTATCTCGCCCTACAAGAAAGGAGGGGGATGGGGATGAGAGGGGGGATTGGGTGATAGAAGGGAGGGCAGACTGGGGGAAGGGGTAATCAGAATGCATGCCATCTTGGGGTGGGGGAGGGGAGAGATGGGGAGAAAATTTGAAACTCAAAATCTTGTGGAAATGAATGTTGAAAACTAAAAATTAATTAATTAATTTTTAGAATTTAAGAAAAAAAGAGAGAAAAGGAAAAGTGAAAAGGTAACAATCAGACAGTGTCAGGGACTTGCCGGGGCAAAGATGCCCCCAGGTTCCAGCCTCCTCTGCCCCTGGCACAGATTTTCTCATTGTCCTGGAATTCCCTCAGTGACTGTGAGGAGGTGAAGAGAAGGGGAAGCTTTGGAGCCTAGCCATCTAAGAAATAAGTCAGACTGTACCACTGCACCCCTTGATTTCTCTCTCTGGGGTTCCTTCTTCCTTGTTTTCTTTCTTCCACCTTCTTTTCCCCATTCACGTTTTGCGTCAATTAAGTCTTTTTCCCCCCCATGGACTAGGATACACTACCCCCCTCCATGTGTATATATAGCTGCCAGAGAGGGAAAATGACTTGGCCAAGGCCACCACACAATGTGTGTGACCAAGACCCTAAACATGCCTATTCCAAATCCAGGGCTTGGAAATCCTGCCTGTCTGAGAAGTCCTTTCCTTTGGTGATGCTGTGTCTCTAGAGCCCCCGTTTAGGGACTGTTAGCATATCAAAGGGAAGAGGCTTAATTTATTTATTTGTAAAAGTTTTATTGATACCATTTGTTTTTTACATCTGTCATTTTGGAATATCCCCTACCCAATGAGTGAGTTTTCTCAAATGGGAGTCTTTGGAAAACCCTTCCAGACTTTGGTTCTTTGAACCAATAGGGGCAATTAGCACATCTTTAGGGACCGTTAGCATATCAAAAGGAAGCATTTAGAGAATAACTCACATTTATATAGCATTTTCTTTGAGGCAGCACTGTAATGTAAGCAGTAAAAATATTATTCCCATATTCCAGATAAGGAAGTCAGAACCAGGGGATATGAGTTTAAATCCCAGTTCTGCTTCTTACTACTCATAACTTTGGACAACTGCTCTGGGCCTCAGTTTTCTCATCTGTAAAATGAGGGAGTTAGGTTAGATCGCTTTTATGACTCTTTCCATCTCTGGCCTTCTATGGTAACAATTCAGTAACAGCAACATGTGACTTATTAGATATCAGGCTGGCTTTGGAGTCAGAAGACCTGGGTGCAAGACCTGCCTCTGACACATAATATTTTCTCACGGATAAGTCATTTAACTCCTCTGTGTCTCAGTTAACTCTCGAAGACTCAGTTGCAGAACAGGTGCTGATTGCTTATTTGTCAATTATTTTAATTTTTGTAAAATATGATTGTTATTGCTACATTTTGGTTTTTCATCACACTCATTTCCAAATATATTCCTTCTCCTCCCCAGAGCTTTATCCCTTCTAACAAAACTTTGAAAAGGAGGAACAAAATACAGCTTAACAAAACTAAACAAAACTAACCAGTATGTTAACTGTGTCTAAAAGTACATGCACTCTCTCACACCCATCTTCTGTCATCTCTGCAATGAAAGGAAGAAGGGGAATTCTCAACTCTTTGGAATTTTTTCATTTTATTGGTCCTTCTGGTTACATCGCTGTGGTCATGGTTTACATTGTTTCTTTGGTTCTAGCCACTTCCTTCACTTTGCATCGTTTCCTATGTCTTCCCATGCTTCTCTCGATCTTCATTGTTTCTTATGGAGCACTCATATTCCATCTCATTCATCCACCACGGTTTCTTTAGTCACTTGACAACTGTTGGCAACCTGTTTTGTTTCTCGTTCTTTGCTAACTCCCAAAGTGCTGCAGTGATCATTTTGGTGTCTCTAGGACCCTTCTTTCTCACATTAACCCCTTTGGGATATATGCCTAGCAGTGAGATCTCTAGGTCAAAGGATATGGACATTGTAGTCACTTTTTTTGCATCCAAAGTACTTTCCATAATAGTTGGACCAGTAACTTTACAACTCCACCAAGTGCCTGTCTTCCTGAAGCCCCTCCAATATTTACTTCTGTCATCTTTGCCAGTTTGCTGGGTGTGAGGTGAAACCTCAGAGTTGATTTAATTTGCACTTCTCTCATTATTAGTTATGTGGAGCAATCATTGTTATTAATAGTTTGCAAGTCTCCTTTTGATTGTTAATAGTTTGCCAAGTCTTCTTTTGAGAAATATTTGTTCATGTCTTTTGACCCCTTGCCTATTGGGGAATGGCTTTTGGTTTTATGTATTTGTGGATTCCATATATGTGTGTATGTCCATGTATATATGTATACATATACATTTATACACATACATACAAGTATGTGTGTATGTATGTATGTATCTTGGATACTAGACCTGTATCAGAATTTTTTGGTTGGGTCATTTTCCTTTCTTATCATAGCTGCTTTTGTTCATGTATTTCTTTAATTACCCTTTACAACACTTCTCTTGCGTTATTCCTGGTTTATAATGTGTTGTAATCTGCTTGTGGCGACCCTTTGCCTCTCCTTTGCCTTTTGGGTAATCCTCAACTTCAATTCTTCAGAGGCTATAATGTTCCATGATTCACAGCCATAGAATATCAGAAATCCAGAAGAAACCGGGAGAAGCTTAGAATAGATAAGAGAAGTTTGCAATGACTCTAAGGCAGTGCACCCCCACTTTCTTCTGTTTGTTCAATTCTGGGCCCAGCTCATTGTCCATTTGCAGAGTTTGCCATGAGGTACACATACATATGTGTGTGTATGTGTTTGTAACTGGGGTAAAGGAGCTGGACATACACCCTGGCTTCTTCCAATGGACCACATGCTCTGGCTTCCTCATCCCTATTACATATATACACATAAACACATACACACATGAAATATCTTGGATAACCTTGGCAAATATACAGATAATCATCTATAGATACACATATACACCCTGTATAGGTCGTCCATCCAAGTGTATCTCATAGCCTGGCAAGAAACATTCTTCAACTACCCAGTCTTTCCCATGTGGACAGTTAGACCAAACTGGTTTTTTTGCTTTTTGGCAGGGCAATTGGGGTTAAGTGACTTGCCCAAGGTCACACAGCTAGTACATGTGTCAAGTATCTGAGGCCAGATTTGAACTCAGGTCCTCCTGACTCCAGGGCCGGTGCCCTACTCACTGCGCCACCTAGTTGTCCCGACCAAACTGTTTTGAGTACTCAAAGATTACATTTAGGAGGATTTTCACCTCTGTACTGGTTATCCTCCATCGACAATGTCAAGCACACAACTAACTCTGTTTTACATCTCACTTGGTATTAATAATCCCCAGGTTATCAAAAAGGGTTATCTCTGTTGTTAGCACAGCTTTTTGAGAAATCTGCTATAATTTGGACCAGTTCATGACAGAGACTTTGTGCATCATCCACAAACAATAACCACAATAGGGCCTACTACAGAGTGGCAGTTCCTGAGCCTGATACTATCACTGCTTCAGAACAAATAAATCAAGATGAAATTAAATAGCTCACATATCCGTGGGGCTAGAAGGTTTAAAAATACTTCATCAGAATGACCCTGTGATGTCAAGTGCAAATGCTCCTGTCACCATTTTACAGAACAGAAAGCTAAAGCTCAAAGAAGTCAATCAATAAGCATTTATTAAGCACCTACTATGTGCTGGACACTGTACTAAGCTCTGAGGATACAAAAAGAGGCCCCCCAAAATGGTCTGCCTTCAAGGAGCTTACAATCTAACAGGATAAAGTGCAGTGGCTTGCCAAGGTCACACAACTCTAAGTGCCGGAGGAACTCACATTCTTGCTAGTACTTAACAACTTCCAACAATTGTAGGGTTTCAAGCTGGAAGGAACCTCAGAGGATTGTTAGTCCAACCCTATCATTTTTCTGAAAATTAAGGCCCAGAGTGGTAAAGCCAAGGGTAAGAGTCAGTGAAGGAGAATCAAGCTTACAGTCTAGAAACTTAGATTCAAATTCCTAAGAGTGGGTGTTCCCTCCACCAAAGGCAGTGGAAAGCGAGGATTTGCTCTTCTTGAGTCTCCTTGGCTGAAGCATTCATCCTGCTGGGGCCAACCGGGTGGGGAACCTCTCTCCAAACTGACTTAGGCTGAGTTGTCAGAATGACAGACGTGAGATCTGTGTCACCAGCCACTCTAGCTTGGTAGGAACCTGCCAGTGTTTGTATTCTGTTGACATAACATTTGGGGAACTCCAGGCCAAGATACAGGAGCAGAGAGACGGCTTGGTACAGCCAATAAGAAGACCAGACCTGGAATTAGAAAGAGCTGGGTTCAGTTCTCCCCTCTGGTACTCACTACCTCGGTGCTTGCTGGACTTCAGTTTCCTTATCTGTAAAGTGGGGATAATGATCCCTTTCATGCTCTCTTGGCCCGGTTGTCATGAGGCTCAAATGAAATCATATATGTAAAGCAAAGACACATCAACATCGGTTATTATTGTCGCATGAGGACTTTAACCCCAACAATTAATATTAAGGATGGAAGCATAATAGATACTTGGCTGACTCAAGGAACAAGTGACTTCTCCCTAATGAAAAGACAGCAACCATCAGTTAAATGAAGTCTAGAAGGGTTAGCAAAGGACCTACGATTTGGCTTATGGTTGATAGTCATTAATCTTGAAAAACGTGAAAATTTACCCCAGAACATTCCTATTCCTTAAGCCAATGTGACAAGCCATGTAGAATTGTGGAGATGAAGGGCCTTCAAAGTATGAAAGGAAATTTGGAGACCAAGCCATCCAACCCATTCTTTTTACAGGAAAACATACGAAAGCCCAGAGAGGGGAAGTGATTGAATTAATGTCCCATAGCTAGTAAATGATCATGTGGGGCAGGGAGAAGGGCATTGATCTTTTACAAAGCGATAGAAAGAGAGGTCAGCAAAACTGGACTTGTATACACATTGACTGGAAGTACATATTTTTAAAAACTTAGCCAAAGGTATCAGAACTTCAGACTCAAAAAGGGACAGAGAGCAAACACATTTCAGGTTTGTTTACTATTTTGTTAATTCTTTGGTTCTGCTCTGTTAAATGCCAAGGGTTTGTGTAAGCAGAAGCATAACTAGCATGGGGCAACTGGGCCTTTGTCCCAGGGAGCCAACATGGCAGGAGGGGTGTTAGAGGTGTGTCACACATCCTTCTTCCCTGCAAATGTCACCCCAGAAGCCCTTCCTACTCCCTAGGCTGTCACCCCCAGGGTCCCATTCCCATGGTACCTCTTGTCACCACCAGGTCTCTCACCCAGTGGTACAAGTTCCAGAAGAGCTCATGTTCTTGCTAGTACTTGCAACTTCCAACCATTGTAGTTCCAAGCTGGAAGGAACCTCTGCTAGTCCAACCCTATCATTTTTCTAAAAACTGAGGCCCAGAGAAGTAAAGCCTCCCCTCTCTCCTCCTAGGGCTTAAGAGCCCGTGGGTGTCAGTCATCCTTTGCCTTAAGCACATTCTCTGTGGCAAGGGGCACCTCCTCTCCCAATAATACTGTGGTCGGGACAAGCTGGCATCTGTGCTGCCACCCTGGAGCCTTATCCCCCTCATCTGAATTTGCCCCAACCCCAAGGATTCCTATTTACAGTCCTCTATGGGAGATTTCATTCCTTATTTCACATATTTATTCAGTTATTTTTCTTAATGGAGATTTATTAAGTTTATGATAAAAATGGCTAATTGGAAGCTCATATATTTCACTGGCATCCATATACTATCAGGAGGGCCAGAGCATATATTGTATATGTATGCATGTAAATTTATATATGATATACACACAAATGGATATAGATATATCTGTGCGTGTGTTTATGTGATAGACCCCTTTGGCATAAGCACCTCTGGGGTGAGGGCTTGCCAAGCCCTTTTCAGGGTGGCTTATCCGCCTTTGGTGGCCAACCAGTCACCCAGATCTCACCTGTGGATCCAAGAAACTGTAGCATATGTAGTGGCCACACCCCAGTAAAACTGCCCTGGCAGACAGGCTAGACCAGGTTGAGGGGTAACCAACAGGCCTCAAACCTATCAGTGAGTTAGGGGGATGTCTACCACAAGCATGTGAAGACAACCCCTAGTGGAATGGGTGGATGAGAACAATTTGTTCCAATGGCCATGAAGGTGACTAAAGCAGGCACTGTGGAGCGCTTAGAGCTTGGTCAGGAATGGGAGATGCCAAGGTCATCCACTGTATCCTAGGTCATTGCCACTCATCCTGACTTTTGTCTTGCCACTGGACTTAGATGACTCCAGAAGAGAGAGTGAGGCTGACAACTTTGTGCAACTCTGCCTCATTTAAATCAAATTCATGGGCAAGTCATGACATTACCTAGTGATGTTATTGGTCCTCTTTGAAAATGAAGGAAGGACAAACAACAGACCCCTTCTCAGAGTAATGTTATAACATACATAAAATGCATAGGTTTAGAAAGGAAACCATTTATATTGAAATACAATTATTAAAATAGTTTCAAAACAAGTTCACAGACCCTAGATTAAGAACTCTTAGCAGAGGAGGCCTGGCCACATTGGATGTGTCCCTTGTGGAAGATTTTCAGAACATTGTCAAGAAATACAGAGTTTGAAAAGGATTAAAAAGCATTCGATTTGCCCTTTTGAAGGGAGTACCCATATCGGTGAGATTCCAGATCTATGGAAGAATCAAAGTAATAAAATGGCAAAAATAAAATGCTATACAAACAAACAAAAAATTTATACAACACCTTAAATTTAGAAGACTTCAGTTTGAATCCCAGATCTGATATTTACTAGTAGTGTGACCTTAGGCAAGTCAGTTCCCCTCTGGACACCTCAAAATAACACTTGCTTGCAAAGCCAGGATCATGCAAAGTATGATCTCACAGGCCTAAAATTCTATGGTGGAAGTCAGCCCAGCTTGGAAGCTCTTATAAAATTATCAAGTTCTCAATGAAATTTTCATTGTGCAAGAAAAACAATTCAGACAAGATGGAAAGATATTCGTCTAGATACACAAAGAATTTATCAACTAATTTTGATTTCAAAAAGACATAGACACCAACATTATATAAACTTTGCGATAATAAGAAAAGAAAGCAACCTTCCAGTTTCTTTCTATAATACAATTATGGTATTTATATCTAAACCAGGTAGAAACAAAGCAGAGAAAGAAAACTACAGACTAAGTTCCCTAATAAACATTTATACAAAAATTTTAAATAAAATATTATCACGTAGGCTACAACAACATTAGAAAAATTATACACTAAGTTATATCAAATTTTTGCTACCTAAGGGAGGGGGAGGGGAAGAAGAAAGGAAGGGAATTTGAAACTCAAAATTTTAAATAACAGAAGTTAAAAATTGTAATGTAATGTAATTTGGAAAAAAATATAAACGTTTTCACAACAACAGCAAAAGATTATACACTATGTTGGGTTTACACAAGGAATCAAGAGTTGGGTCAACATAAGGAAAACTATAAATGTAATAAATTATGTTAATAATATAAATAATAAAACTATATCAATAGATCTTGAAAAGGCTTTTGACAAAATCCAAGATCTATTTCCATGAAAAACTCTAGAAAACAAAGAAATAAATGGACCTTACCTTAACATAGTAAATAATATCTATCTAAATCCAAGACCAAACATTATATGTAATGGATAAAAGCTAGAGGCTTTTCCAGTAAAATCAGGGGTAAAGAAAGGAAGCACATTATTACCACTACTACTGTTTAACAAAGTTCTAGAAATATTAGCTGTAGCAATAAGATGAGAAAGAGGAATTGAGGGAATAGCATAAGCAAAGAGGAAACAAAATTATCACTTTCTCCAGATGACATGATGATTTGCTTAGAGAAACCCAGAGTCAGCCAAGAAATTAACTGAAACAATTAACAAATTCAGCAAATTTGCAGGATAAATCCATATAAATCAACAGCATTCCTATGTTACTGACAAAAACCCAAGAGGAAGAGCTAGAAAGAGAAATTCCATTCAAAATTACTGCAGAAGCTCTAAAGTATTTAGGGTATATCTACCAAGATTCTCCAGCAACTGTGTGAATCCAACTATAAAGCACTCTGCAGAAATAAAGACAGACCTAAATAAATGGAGACACATTAATTGCTTGCGGGTAGGTCAAGATAATGGAATAAAAAGGACAGTGCTATATAAACAGTACCACATGAAACTACCAAAGGAATGCTTTGTAGAACTAGAAAAAGTAATAACAAAATTTGTATGTAGGAACAAAAAGTCAAGACTCGCAAGAGTAAGTAATGAAAAAAGCAGAAAGGACAGAGTTCTATCAGTACCCAATCTCAAACTGTACTACAAAGCAGTAATCATTAAAATTATTTAGTACTGATTAAAAAACAAAGCAGTCCGTCAGTAGAGCAAACAAATACAGTAGCATAGTGTTCAATAAAGCCAAACACCCTTGTTATTGGGGGCAGAACTCTATGTGACAAAACCTTCTGGAGAACACTGGGCAGTCTGACAGAAATTAGGTACAGACCAAAACTTCATACCTTGTACCAAGATAAGCTCCAAATGAATACATGACCTACATAAAAGGTCACATCATAAACAAATTAGAGGAACAAGGAAGAAATTGTCTTTTCAAATCTACAGATAACGAAGGAGTTCATGACTAAACGAGCAAGAGAGAATCACACAAGCTAAAATTGACCATTTTAATTATATAAAATGACATTTTTATGCAAACAAATCTAATATAGATTGCAGCAGATTTCTGTGATAAAGGTCTCCTGTCCAGCTAGGTGGCTCAATGGATAGATTGCTGGGCTTGGAATTAGGAAGACTCATGTTCCTGAGTTCAAATCCGGCCTCCGACACTTACTAGCTGCGTGACCCTGAGCAGGTCACTTCACCCTGTTTGCCTCAGTTCCTCATCTGTAAAATGAGCTGGAGAAGGAAATGGCAAACCACTCTAGTACCTTTGCCAAGAAAACCCCAAATGGGGTCATGAAGAGTTGGACACAACTGAAATGAATGAACAACAACAATATCCAAGATATATAAGGAGGCAATTCAAATGTATAGAACTAAGAGCAATTCCACAATACATTAATGGTCAAAGGATATAAACAGGCAGTTTTCAAAGGAAGAAATCCAAGCTATCAACAGCCATATTAAAAGAAATACTCCAAATCATTAGTAATTAGATAAATGCAAATTGAAGCACTTTGAGGTTCCCCCTCACACCTGTCAGAGTGGCGAAGATGACAAAAGGGGAAAATGACAGATGTTGGAGAAGCTATGGGGAAATTGATACACTAGCAAGGCTTCTTAAACTTTTTCCACTCATGACCCCTTCAGCACTTCTTAAGCTGTGGGTTTCGACCCCGTATGGGGTCATGACCCACAGTTTAAGAAGCGCTGCACTGGTGCGTTTGTTTGTGGAGCCGCGATTTGGTCTAGCCATTCTGAAAAACTACCTGGAACCATGCCTCCAGAGTCATACTCCTACTACTAGGACTATATCCCGGAGATCAAAGAGAAAGGAAAAAGGAAATATAGGTACACAAAACAATTTTTACGTCACCTATTTTCATTGTAGCCAAAAATCGAAAATCAAGAAGCTGTCTTCCTATTAGGGAATGGCTAAACAAATTATGGTATAGGACTATAATGGAATATTATTGTGCCACAAGAAATGATGAAATGGACACATAGAGAAAATTGGTTTGACCTTTTTGAACTGATGCAGAGCAAAGTGAGCAAAACCAGAATAATTTTCTATAATGACAACTACATTATAGAAAAAGCAACAACTTGGAAAGTCTTTCAAACTCTGATCAAGGCAATGCTAAACCATGACTCCGAAAGACAGAAAATAAACCACATTACTTACCTCCTGCCAGGGAGGCAATGAGCTTAAATTGCAAAGAGGGAAACGTACATTTTTTTAGCATGGGCAATGTAGGGATTTGTTTTGGGGGCCTAAGAATCTTTATGATGAGGATTTTCTTTTTCTCTCTTTGTTTTTTGTTGCGAAAGGTAACAGTGGAAGGGACAGATTATAAATGCATGTAAAAATAGGTTTTAAAAGGCATTGATGGAAGGGCAGATATCAGGAAATGAATATAAAAGTGGGTTCTGGTTCTGTAGGAATAATGTCAGAATGGACTGAGGTTGGCTGGGAATGCTAAGGGCTCCTCAAAAGGTTTAGTTCTATTGAGGGAAAATTGAAGATCATAGAAAGGATAAGATCCCTGCATGGGGTGGATGGAATGATGGTAGATAATGGAAGGAAGGTAGAGGTTTTCTCCCTCTTATTTTGTTTCTCTTTTCTCTGCCAAGGATAATGATCTTTAGAATGGAAAGGACAGGACAAAATAGCTAATGGGGAGTTGAAAACCAAGACAAATGGGCAGAATATAAGAGAGTACTTAGCTGTCCTTGAGTTCAAGTCAGCAGGCACATGCAAATATCCACTCTGAGAGAAGTAGCAGATGAGACCACTGTCAGTGGGATGATGAGTACTTGTGCAGTGATCTTTAAAAGCCTGGGGAGAACAGGAGAGGCACCACAGGGCTGGAGAAGGCCAAATACTGGTCCACATTGGTTTTTAAAGGGAAGAGAATAGAATAGTCAGTGAACTTGACTTGGATTTCTAGAAAAATTATAGAACGTGTTATTAAAATGATGGTTGCCAACGCAGTGATCAAGAAAAGCTAGCAAGGCTTCATCAAAATCTATTCCTCTTCTAACCTCATTTCCCTTTTCGACAGGGTTACTAGTCTGGCACATCAGGTTTATGCGTACTATCCCTGGACTTCAGCAAAGCATTTGACAGAGTGTCTCAGGCTATTTTTCCTTTTTTCCTTTCAAATGTTTTCCTTTCTAATTTCAAATTTGTCAATTTTATTTATTTGAGATAATATTCAAGTGAAGTGAGCAGAACCAGGAGAATCTTGTATACAGTAACAGCAGCATTGTGCGATGATCAGCTTTGATAGATTGAACTCAGCAATGCAATCATCTAAGACAATTCCAAAAGGCTCATGATGGAAAATGCCATCCACATCCAGAGAAAGAACTCTGGAGTCTGAAATGCAGATTGAAGAAGACTATTTTCTCTCTTTTCATCGTTTTTTTTCTTTCTCATGATTTCCCCCCCCCTTCGTTCTGATTTCTTCTTTCACAACATGACTAATGTGGAAATATGTTTAATATGATTATATACGTATAGCCTATATCAGATTGCATGCCGTCTTGAGGGAGAGGGGAGGGGAGGGAGGGGGAAAAATTTGGAACTCAAAATCTTGTAAAAGTGAATGTTGAACACTAAAATAAATTAATAAATTTCTTTAAAAACTTAAATAAACAGTCCAAAAACAAAACAAAACAAAAGGAAGCACCTCTCTTGCTATAGAGTTATCTGAGAAAATGTGATTTCTTTCTAAGTAGTAAGGACCCAATGGTCTTTCATTGTCTTGGAAGCTTTTCTGAAACAGAACTATTGACTATACATTCTAGTGACATAGTAAGACTTTTTAACTCAATCCCTATTGGCACAGCTCCTCAGACATATCTCATAAACCCTCCAGTGACTCAGTTTACTGGGAACTGAATATTGACTCTCATACTCTCTTTTAAGATTCTGCCTTAATACTCAGCATCACAAAATTTGGGAGATATTCCAACCACATTTCAAAATCAGTTATGCATCCTCCCTGTCCAGCCCAGAAGTTCATCCTTATGCATTGCTTCATTCACAGAATTTCAGAATTGGAAGAAATCTCAAAGGCCAGAGAACTGAACTCAGTCCTGCAGTATATGACTCCACCTGAAGGCTTTCCATTGTCTTTGTATTCTTATAGACACTATGGAGAGATATGAGCTAAATGATGATGCAATTGAGTGAATTTGGGACTAATCTAATGACTGGACTCAAAAACTCAATAGCAACTTGGATGTCTCCTTACCATTTTTCTCATTTGTTTTGATAGAATAGCAGATGGCATAACTCACCAAATCTGCAGATGACACAGAGCTGGGAGGGAGAGCTGACACACTGGACCGTAGTCAGGGTACAGAAAGGTCCTGATGGGCCAGAGTCGGGGTACAGAAAGGTCCTGATGGGCCAGAGTCGGGGTACAGAAAGGTCCTGATGGGCTAGAGAAGAGGGGTTCTCAAAGTATAATCTGGGAGGCCCCAAGATCCTTTCAGTGGGTCTGATCTGGATCACTGGAAGGAATCACTGGGAGGAGCTAGAAATGTTTTGCATCTAGAAGAAAAGACCTGGGAGGGGGTGCAATATGATAACTATCTTCAAGTATTTCCAGAGCTAGGGAATTTTCAAGGGAATAGGGTTTTGACTTTTTGTGCTTGACCCTAGCTGGTAAAAGTAGCAGCAATGATAACTGCAAAGATGCAAATTTAATCTTGACAGCGAGGAAAACATCTACCAGCTGTCTGAAAGTAGCTTGGCCCCAGGAGTATGTGGGAGCCAGCTCGAAATGGCTAGAGAGCCAGTGGTAGAATTTTGGATGTGACCCTTTATACCCCAGAAATTGGCAAAAGATTGTGTAGATTTAGGAATGTGATAGAGGAAAAAGTTTGAAATGCAAATTATACTTACAAGTGTGCCTGGGGACATTCCCTCCCACCCACCCACCCACACACAGCTGGTTGTTAAACATTTACTAACACACACCTACGTGATCTTGAAAGTAACATGACCTGCCTTGGGAGGTAGGATCATGGGATCCTAGATTTAGAGCTTGGAAAAATTTTATAAATCATGTGGGTTTATTTTATTTCTAAATCTACATTTAAAATATGTAAACAAGGTATAAAATATATACCTTTAGTTTATAAATCATATAAGTGTATTTATAAATCTACTTATTAAAATATAAATTTAGTTTATAAATCACATAGGTTTATTTCATTTATAAGTTATTTATAAATCATATAGATCCTCATTTTACATTTGAGGAAACAGGCTAAGAGAGGGAAAGTTACTTACTCAAGGTCATCCAGCTAGTAATTAGTTGAGATTTGAACTCATGTTCTGACTCCAAATTCGGTACTCTTTCCCCACCATATCTCTGCTCTGACTTTCCCTCTTTGCCTTTGGAGGGTAGAAGCAAAAAGTCGGGGGGAAGATGACCTTGGCAGGAGGACTTAGAAGATGCTGGCTGGTCAGAGGTATAGGCTACATTGTCTGTAGTGTCCTTCTCCCTCTACTTGGAGGCCCCTCTCACACACTTTATGTACCACTGACCTCAGTGTTTCTTCACATGGGCCCCATTTGAACAGGTGAGTCCATTGCTGCTTTGCTAGTTTTCCTGGGTTGGAAAGAATCTGACAGTATGACAGGCCAGCCCCACCCAGTGTTAACTGACAAGGGCTTAATGTGCTGTCTCCACCCAAGCTATATGTAGGATTTAATGGTGGAATTTCAGGCATTGTGGCTGGCTGTCTGGTTGGGGATTACCCCAGGCTGTTTTAGCCCGTTGGAGACCTAGGGAGGTTTTCACAAGAGTCAGACTGGCCAATGAATGACTGAAGTAATAGGCTACTCTTCTGGTGCATTTTAATACAGATAAGAAAAAGCATAAGGTCTCATCTGAGACACCCTGGGCATCCCCTCCTAGGCTATAAGCATGAAAGTTACCAAGACCTCCAGAAAAAGGAGGGGGAAGGTGGTGAGTAGTAGTGCAGTCAGAGGTTGACCTTGGATGGGGTGCTGGGTCAGAAGCCCTGTGTTCAAATCCCAGCTTTGCCACTTCCTATGGATATGGCCTTAAGCAGATCACGTCACCTCACTGGGCCTCAATCAGTCAGTCAAGAAGTATTTTTTAAGGGCTTAATTATGTGTTGTGGCCATATGCTAGGCCAAAAAAAAGAGGCAAAAATGAAGTCCGCACCTCAAGGAGCTCTCGTTTTAATGGGAGAGACAATGGGCAAATGATATATATGTGTGTGGTTACATACAGTGTAAGAGATCTACAATATAAATGGGAGGCAATCTCAAATGTTACAAGCTGTTAGGACAGTTCCTGGCAACAAATTGGAGATGGAGATGGGGTAGGAGGGAGGAATGAGCTGAGAGTGATGCCTGAGCAGCTGAGAAAATGGAGGTAGCTTTAATGTTAAGAAGGAAGTTAAGAAGAGGGGAGGGCTTTAGGGAAAAGAAAATGAGTTCAGTTGAGTTTCAAACATCGACAGAGCATCTAGTTCAAGATGTCCAATAGGCGGTTGGTTAGTAGTCAGGAGAGAGGTTAGGGCTGGATAAATATATCTGGGAATCATCGACAAAGAGCTGAGCATGAAATCCATGAGAACTGAGGAGATTCTCAAGGAAGAGATTAGAGAGGAAGAAGAGAAGAAGGCCCAGGACAGAGTTAGTGGGTGTGACCCTGGAGGAAGATCCAGCAAAGAAGATTGACAAGTGTCAGACGAGTAGGAGGAGAACCAGGAGAGAGCAATGGCAAGAAACAGACGAGAGTATTATATGGGGAGTTGGGGGTGGAAAGAGCTACTCTTCACTGCCCTAATCTGTAAAATGGGAGAGTAAGTGCCCTCCCCTTAAGGCCCTTCTAGCTCCAATGTTCTCTGATCTCATGATCAGTTTCCCTCCTCTAATGAAGGGAGGTGCTGGCAGGTCAGCCAAGCAAGGCCTCTGGCCACCAGAAATGAGGCATGGAAGTTTCTGGAATGAAATATCTAGTATGGAAGCTTTCAGCAAAGGGCAAGGTGTGGAGTAGGTGGGTGGAGGAAAGAGTATGTCTAGAGCAGAGGCAAAATGCTGCAGAAGTAATGCCCCTCCAAACCAGAGGAGAGACTAAATATGAGACACCATGAGGGGGCTTGGCTCTCCCTAGCCACCCTTAGTTCTCTTCCCCCTGCCCAGACTGCCCTGACTCCTTACCTCTCCCTCAGGGAGGGCCCGAGGGAAGGACTTTCCAGGAGTGTGTGGAGGAGGTCCAGGAGAAAAGAGGCAGGCACTCCTTCCTCGTGAGAGAGAAACAAGGGACTATAAGGGCAAAATATTGTATTTATTGTCAGACAAAAGTACCTCTATCAGTTGTTTTTCTTTTTAACAAGGCAAGGTTCAAGTCCAGGTTTAGAGAGTTGTGGGAGGGGAAGGGAGCAGATCCAGAAATAACCCTAATATGATTAGAAAACAAGAGGCATCCCTAAAACCTAGTAACCTAGGGGAATTCTCCCACCTCTTTTTTAAAGAAAGAAGGGAAGGAATGAAGGAAGGAAGGAAGAAAGACAGACAGAAAGGAAGGAAGGGAGGGAGAAAGGAAGAAAGGAAGGACACACAGACACAGAGAGAAACACAGAAAAAGCAGAGTCAGAGAGACAGAGAGAGGAAGACAGACAGCGAGAACAAAGCCAGGAAGGAAGGAAAGAAGGAGGAAGGAAGGAAGGAAGGAAGGAAGGAAGGAAGGAAGGAAGGAAGGAAGAGACAGAGAGAAAGACAGAGGAAAAACAGAGAAGAAAGAAAGAGTGAGAAAGACAGAAACTAAGAGAGACAGAGAGAGTAAACAGAACAAAGAAAGAGATAGGAAAGAAGAAAAAGAGAAAAGAATAGAAAAGAAAAGAAAAAAGAGAAGAGAAAGGGAGATGGGGGAGTCATAGATCATTGTATTGACTGGTCATGACTTCAGTGATGGTGAAGCATAGGTCTCCTGACTCTTGGCAAAAAGATGGGAGACAAAAGCTGTTCGAATGAGGCATACTGTGTCAGGCACAGCCAAATGTTGATTTATTTTGTTAAACTTATACTTTGTTCCAAGGGAGGGTTCTCGGGGACTGGGAAAGGAAGGGTATATCATTGGGAAGTGACAGTAAAATTCTTAAGCATTTATTTTTTAACAAATGAATTTTTTATATCACCTAATTTTTCTCCTATATTCTTTCTCCTTCCCCCTCAATAGAGTCGTCTCTTATTACAAAAAAAACACAAATTTTTTTAAGAAAAGGAACAGGGAAAATCACCAAATCTGATCAATACATCCAAAAAAGTCTGACACTGTATGCAATGTTTGCCACCCATGGCCCCTCCACCTCTACAAAGGAGTTGGGGGAGATGTTTTCTCATATCTCTTCTTTGAGGCTGGACTTATTCTTTCTAACTTGGCAATATTCATTTTCTTTTTCTTAAAATGAACTGTTGGTGATACCTTTTGTTTTATATAGGCTAAATATCCCCATTTCCCTCCCCTTCCAGAGGGTCATTTTATATGACAAAGAATGTTTTGAGAAAAGAAAAAAGAGGAGGAAGAAGAAAAAAATCATCAAAACTTATCAATATATCGAAAAAATCTACCAACATAATATTACAATACATGTTCCGTACCCATGAATCTTCCACCTCTACAAAGGAGTAAAGGGGCATGTCTTGTCATCTCTTCTTGGTGGCCATGCTTGTTTTTGGCAATGTTACGACATTCTTTTTTGATTATTTTATAGTTGTTATCTTTCCATTTGCACTGTTGTAGTCATTGTATACATTCTTTTATTGGCTCTGCTTCCTTCACTTTGCATCACTTCATGTAAGTCTCGCCATGCTTTTCTGTATCCATATTTGTCATTTCTTACTGCAACTTGACTATTCCCTAATCAATGGGCATCTATTTGGTTTCCAGTTCTTTGCTACCATGAGAAAGTGCAGCTATAAATATTTTGGTCTATAGGAAGGCTTTCTCTCATCAATGACCACTTTGGGGGTCTATACCTAGCAGTGGAATCTCTGGATCAAAGGGTATCGATATTCTAGCCATTTTAGCTACAATAGTTATGATTCACTTTCCAGAATGGTTTTAACTAATTCATGGCTCCACCAACAATATAATAGTGTGCCTATCTTTCCATAGTGCCTCCAACATTAACTATCCCTGTCTTGTGTTACCTTGTCAATTTGCTAAGTGTAAGGTGAAAACTCAAGGTTGTTTTACTTTTTATTTATCTTATCATTAGTGATTTAGAACATTCTTTCATATGGTTGTTAATAGTTTGTAATTCTTTTGAGAACTGTTTGTTCATATTCTTTGTTATATCTATTGAGAGATGGCTTTTAGTGTTATGTATTTTTGTTGTCTGTATCTCTTGGATAGCAAAACCTTATCAGAGAAATTTGAGACAAAGATTTTTTCCCCAAATGACCTTTAAGCATTTATTTAAAAAGAAAGAAAAAAATGTTATTTGCCATTAACTCATTGTGTCATCTTGGGCAAATCCCTTCCCCTTTCTGATGTTCACTTTTCTTGGGGAGTTGAATTCTGTTCCTTCCAACTTTTAGATAAGTCATATCTCCCATAAGAAACTTTACCCAAGCCTTCTCTGACTACCCATGGCATGAACAGTCTGTCCCCCACAATCTAACACTTTATTCCATATAGTTTTTATATAGTATCTTTCATATTTGTAGGTCTTGGGACAAGGACACAGGATGTAGTGGGAGATGTCAGGTGGTGCTGTCCATGTGACCTTAGACAAGTATCTATCTTTCCCTCTTTGGGCTTCAGTATCTTCCATCTTGTGAATCAGTCTCCCCACCCCCACCCCCCCACCCCCACCCCATGGTAAATTCTTTGAAGGCTCCTAAGTCTTTTGTATCACTCACAGGATCATAGAATGTCCAAGTTGGACAGGAACTCAGGGGCCGGTGAGCCCAAACCATACCTGATTAAGAATCTTCTCAACAGAGTCAACCTTTTTGGGAAGGGCTCCTGTGAGGGGAAACCTGCTCATTCTAAGGCAGCCCAATCTAGTTTGGGAGAGTTCTCACTGGTCAAAAGCTGGGGTTTTTTTTCTTTTCCTGACCCAAATTTATTTGTCTCCCAGCACCTTCCACTCCTTCTCAGTTCTGCCCTCGAGGGCCAAGCAAAATAAGTCTTTTCTCTCTCCCCTCACAATGATGCAGATGGGCCTGAACACATGAATTTAGCGATTAAGCAGGCATCCTAGGAGCAGGGCCTACTGTCCCCAGTGGGCCTGCTGGGAGATGGGGAGACTCAGGGAGATCTATGGACTGATGGCCCCTTCTCTGATTGGTTTTGTTATCTCCTCAAGTCAGATGGTCCTGGGTTCGAATCTCACCTCTGAGAGGGCTATTTAATTATAAATAAGCCACATCACCTGTCTAAGCCTCACTTTCATCATCTAAAAATGGATATAATTATATTCGTAATAACTGTCTCATAGGGTTGTTTTGACGCTCAAATGAGATAATGTATGCAAAGTGCTTTGCAAAACACCTGTCTGCCCTTCAATGAGTCACTTAACTACCATTGATTTGTTTCTCTTTCTGTACAATGAGGTAATTGGACTAGATGACCTCTGAGGACCTCTCTACCTTGAAATCACTGATCCTATGATCCTAGTCTCTGGACCATTTTGGACCTCAGTGTCTTCATCTATAAAACGAAGGAGTTGAAAGTCCCTTCCAGCTCCAGATCTCGGAGCCTGTGAATTTTACATAGCTATAGAAATGGAAGTAGTAGTAGTAGTAGTAGTAGTAGTAGTAGTAGTAGTAGTAGTACTGGTTTTGTTGGCGCCTTTGGTCTCTCTCCATTATTCCCCACTCCCCACTTTCCACCCTACCCCCTTTCTCAGGGTCTAGTCATCTTAAAGCATTATGCAATGCTCCTCTTCTCTCTGAGGCAACATGGTAGAGCAGAGGATGTACTGGTCTTGGTGGCAGGAACCCTGAGTTCAAATCCTGGCTCTGCCCTTTCCTAACTGTGTGGCCCTTAGTCAAGTCACTTGCCCTGTGAGCCTCAATTTCATCATCTGTACAATGGGGTAATAACTACTTGTGTTACCTTCTTTGCAGAATTGTGGTCATCAGGAGCACTTTGTAAACTCTCGTAATGGGGCAGAGAAGAGTATCTTTAAGACTTCCTGATACCTCCAGAACCTTAGGCAAGCCAGCTGCCCTTCTCTGGACCCCAGTTTATTCCTGTTTAAAATTGGGGGTTGGTATAGCAAATTACTTACTGTTTTAGGAAGGGAGAGGAGAGGGAGGGAGGGAGAAAAATTTGGAACTCAAAAATTTTTTTAAAATCAATGTTAAAAATTGTCTTTACATGTAATTAGAAAAAAATAAATACTATTTTAAAAATTGGGATTTGGGCAATTCTAGAGGACTCATGATGAAACATGCCCATCACCTTGGGACAGAGAGTGGTTGAGGCTTTTGGGGGATGGAGAGGACATGGCCAATGTGGAGATCTGCAATGATTGTAACTGATTTTTTTTTCTCAATGGGGAGAAATAGAGGTGGAATGAAGAAAATTAGGAACTGGAAATAAAATAATATTGATTTTTTAAGAGAAGGTCAGACTAGACTGGAGCCTTCTAACTCTAGATCTGTGATCCTATGTGTGGTCTGGGACAAAGTAACTTCTCTGGGCCTCAGTTTCCTCATCTGTAAAATGAGCAGGTTGTACTAGGTCACCTCTGTCATTCCTTCCAACTCTAGGCCTAGGGTCTTATGGTTACTGGCTAAGCCAAGGCTCTGCTACTGGGTGATGTGGGGTAAGGCACTTTTTCCCACTGGGCCCTGTTTTCCCATTTGTAATGGGAGGAGATTAGACTGGAGAACCTCTGAGGTCCCTTTGGGCTCTAAAACTGAGGTAGTGAGGAATAGTGAGTGAAAGGAATGTTGGACTGGAAGGCAGAGGACCTGGGTTCTCATTCTGACTTGGGCAGTGATTCACTGGGTATCACTGAGTTCTCAGACGTCTGCTTTCTCATTTGTAAAAAAGGAGTAATAATGCTGGTACACTCTCTCTCTCTCATTCTCTTTGTCTCTGTATGTCTTTATCTCTCTGTCTCTCTGTTTCTCTCTCTGTCTCTGTCACTCTCTGTCTCTCTGTTTCTCTATGTCTCTATCTCTCTGTCTCTGTTTCTCTGTCTCTGTCTCTCTGTCTCTGTTTCTCTGTGTCTCTCTGTCTCTGTCACTCTCTGTCTCTATCTCTCTGTCTCTGTGTCTCTTTGTCTCTGTCTCTCTCTGTCTCTCTCTTTCTACCCCCACCTCAGGTTTAGGAGAAAAGTGCTCTCTGTAAACTGTACCATTTTACAAAAATGGGAACTGCCCCAATTACTTAGCCAAGCTGTTAGAGGTTTGGATTAACCCAATCAGCAGCTAATCTCTAAACAATTTCTCTTTGGCTCTGTGATTTCCTCTGCTGGGGACCTGAACCAAGAGCTCATGGAAGGAAGAGAAAGCCATTGGCCAGACACATCTAGGCCCCGCTGGACAGGCCAGTCCTTCCTGACCTTCTCCTCTAGCCCCCTGCCCCATTAAAGAAGAAGGAAATAGGCTCCCTTGGAGAGGAGGCCAGGAAGTCAATGTTCCTTCCTCCCAGCCTAAAATGGGATCAACCACCTTGAGCCACCAAAGGAATTCTTCCTATTTGTCAAAAAAAGCCGAGCCTTGGAGAACCACCCTAATTTGGCAAGCATTGGGAGGAGAAGAGCATTGGATTAAGAGCAGGATCTGGGGACCTGTTCCCTGGTGACAAGCCCTAGACCAGCTCCTTCCCCTCACCTGGCCTCAGTTTCCCCATCCTTATAATAAGGGGCTCAGACTAAATGATCTCTAAGGGATCCCTCCATGGTCCTGTCAACAATGGAATTGCCAATCCAGAAGGCACTAAAAGGTTTTTCACAGGGAATGATAGGTAGGGGAAAAAGTGGGTGAGAGCTGGATTTGGGTCCTTGCTTTGCCACTGACTAACTGCGTGACTATAGACAACCTTTCTCCTTTTGCTGAACCTGGGCACCTTCATCGCTTAATATTTGAACTTCCTACCTCATGGGACTGCCTTGAGGGAAAGCACTTTGTAAACTTTAAACAGGGCTTCTTAACCTGGAGTCCATAAACTTTAAAAAAATGTTTGATCACTATACTTCAATATAATTGATTCTTTGTAACCCTATACACTGTATTTTATGCATTTAAAATCTTTATTCTGAGAAGGGAGCCAGAAGCTTCACCAGCCAGATTGCCAAAGGGGCCCAGGACACAGAGCACCTGTGATTTGGGTTGATTTGGGGAGTATGGGAAACTCCCTTTACCACTGCAAATAATCAGTTGTCTGAGGGTGCTCAGCCAGTTTGTGTCCAGAGCAGGATTTGAACCCAAGCCTCCCTGGCTAACTTTGTACCACCCTCTAAAACAATGCCTCTCCCTTTAAAAGGCAATATATAAATGTGAGTTACTATCTTTAAAATGTAATAAACGAGATCGACACATCCATTTTAACCTGACCGAATGGATGGATAAAAAAGCAATTATTAAATGCTTGTTGTTGTGTAGTCATAGTCTACTCTTCATGACCCCATTTGGGGTTTTCTTTGCAAAGATCCTGGAGTGGTTTGCCATTTACTTTTCCAGCTCATTTGACAGATGAGGAAACTGAGGTAAACAGGGTAAAGTGACTTGCCCAGGGTCACATAGCTAGTGGCTGAGGCCAGATTTGAACTCATGAGGATGAATCGGGGCTCCGGGGCCCTAAAAATACAACAGCAAGACTGTCCTTGCCCTCAGGGAGCTTTACACCCTCATAGGGAGAGACAACACACAGAGCCAGGCATAGCAGCTGGGCTGTGGTCATTTTTTAGAAATAGCCGCTCCCTATCTTACCTTGAAACCAGACTCTCTCTTGCAACAAAGAAAAGGCCAAAGCAGACACAATATGCAACATGCTGCTCTCCATGACCCACACTGCTCCCCGTCCAGAGGAGGAAGCATACCATGTTTCATTATTTGTTCTCTGAGAAACTGTGATTATTTTCTGAGGCCACTGGAGATGAGGGAATGAGTTCGTGGGCTTGGAGCTGGGGTCCTACACCCCAGGTTGAAATCAGATGGGCCTCAGCTGCCCCGCCTGGAAAATGAGGATGAGAAGCCTTGCTCTACCCAGCCTCCTGGATAGTTGCATAGAAAGCAATATGTAGGGAGCCTTAAAATGCTGCAGAGATGGGAGCTGTGGCCATTGCCTTTATTATGGTTATGACTATTATTGGAGGGCTACGGGCCTTTTCCCTCTAATAGAGCAGAACTAGAGACTCCTGGTATGGGGAGCTTTAAGCACTTAACACCTATGCGATGGTCTTATGCATTGTCACACATCTCCTAGGGAGGGAGAGTCATGAAAGATTATTGCAGCCCCCTTTTACAGATGGGGAAACTGATGAAGGAAGAACTGATACCACTCATCCAAATTTCACACATCAATGTCTTTTAAAAAATTGTCAGGAGATCAAGGGTAGATACAGCCCCTGTCCTTTAGGAATCCCAAGGAGATTCTTTGTGTCAGAGGGGGAGATATGGCCCCCAACCTGCAGGGAATCTTAGGTTTGAGGGGAGAAGCACTGAAAGGCTCATCTGAAGAGGGGAGACATTGAGGGTGTCACTGAGACCTCCTGATCACAAAGGTGCAGAACAAGGGGACACATTCCATTGAAGTGAGGCCACCTCCCTCCCCCCTCCTTTAAATGGAACTCCACAGCTACAAGGCTATATCTTCTTCTCCCCTCCCTTTCCTCTGCTCTCCCCCACTGCCCTTTGGTCCCAAGCCCTGCTTCCTGGGGTCCTGAAATTCCAGCCTCTCAAGTGGTTTGGCTGCCTGTGCACCAGCTGCCTGGCTGCCCTTTGGCTTACAGGACTGACTTGGGGGCCCTGCTGGAAGTTCTCGGGGCCCTGGACATTTGATTCCAACAGGCTGGAAGGCAAATGTAGTCCCAGCTGTGCTATGGTGGCACACTGCTTGGATTTCCAGTAAGGAGACCTGGGTTGGAATTCTAGTCCCGCTCCTCAGTACCTGAGAGACCATGAGCAAGGCCCTTCCCTTCTCTGAGCTTCATTTTCCTCCCTTGTCAAATGAGGGGGTTGGACTCCCAAGACCCTTAAGGGCCCTCTCACTTCTTCCAATCCTCTCTCATTTAGTTGCCAGCATCTCCCTAAAAACTAGAATTGCCTTTATATGAGAATAATGGCGGGGGGAAGCATTTATTATCACTTTAAGGATTGTAAAGTGCTTTACATACCTAATCTGATTTGATCAACTTGGGACAATAGAAAAAGCTGGGGCTCTGGAATCAGAAGGCCTGGGTTCAAATCCTACCTACTACTCCGTGACCTTGGTCAAGTCCCTTCCTTTCTGGAGGCCTCATTTTCTCTTCTAAACAATGAGAGGGTCGGACCAGATGGCCTCTGAAGCTCCTTCCAGCTCTAGAGCACAGAGCCTATGATCTTGGAATACACTAAGGTGGGAATGGGTTTGTACTGACTCATCCACACTCTCTCACCTGAATTCCTTGTGAACAATGGCGTGAACTTGTGAGAAGTCTGTCTGCTCAGGGTTAGGGCTCAATGTGGCTTGGGGAGGAGGGACAGTTAGAAGTCAGTTACTCTTCTTGTCAGCTGGGAGGCATTGGGACCTAAGCCTTAGAACTGGATTTGTCTCGTGAAGCACTTCATTTACCATCAGAAAAGACTTTGGCTGGACTAAGAAAGAGAATCCAGCTAATTGGCGATACAGTTGGTTTCTCTTGCTGGATCTGGAGGAAGAGTAAAGAGCTGGAGGTCTCTCTCTCCACAACAGGCTTGATAGGAATCCCTCCTTTTCAGAAGTAGCCTGGGGAGGGGGGGTGCAGCTAGGTAGCACAATGGATAGAGCATTGGCCCTTGAGTCTGGAGGATCTGAGTTTGAATCCAGACACGGATACTATGAGCTGTGTGACCCTGGGCAAATCACTTAACTCCATTGCCTCAAAAAAAAAACTGTCCAAATGAACAGAACCAGAAGAACAATTTACAGGAGGACCAATAATGTAAAGGAAAACAGTACTGAAAGAGGTCTCCGTTGGGTCATAAATTCAGAAAACGGACAATGAAGCAAGTTATTTTCCCTCTGTGGGCCTCAGTTTCCCCCTCTGTAAAGTGAAGGAATTAGACTAGATGGCCTCTGAGGTACCTTCTAGCTCTAGATCTAGGAGAATATGATCCTATGCTTCTTGCCTCTTGACAGAGAAGTGGCAAACTACATGTAGATGCAGAATGGGGCATACATTTTCAGGGCTGGCCAATGTGTTAATTTTTTTTTTTGCTTAACTGTGTTTTATTGTCACAATGGAGGGCTCCATTGGGAGAGAGAGGAGTCCTTGGGAAGCCGCATTGATGTGAAAAGAAAAAAAGAACATGTATAAAATATTTTTTAAATACTCTGGCTTGTTTGAAAGAGCATCTGTAGAATGCTTAGAAGCAGGGAGTGTTTGTTTTTGTGTACCCAGTATCTACACCAACTAAATTACAGGTCGGATTTCTGTGCCCCCCCAAAAAAAATTCCCTAGAACCTAGCACAGTGCTTTGTACTTGGAAAGAACTTTAAAAAAAGTCTGGTGAATTGAAGTGAATTGAATTGAGTGTCAGGAGTTGGAAGTTCTGGTTCTGCTTTTACTCTGTGACTTTAGGCAAGTAATTTAGCTAATTAAATAAACCAAACTAATGAAAGTAATTTAACTAGATGGCCTCCAAGGTGCCTTCCAGCTGTGGATCTAAGATCTTTCTCATTTATAGAGATACAATGAGAAGGTCTGGATCTTGGTTTCCCCATCTGTAAAGTGGAGTTCAGTCCAAAAAAATCCCTTGTAATGGCATGGAGATGCCTTTGAGTCTCAGGGGATCTACATGTGGAGTCCAAGCTCTGGCTGGTCCTTGCATGCTGAAAAGACTTTGAGAGCCATCCCGACAACAGATTTGGCCTGCTCTCAGAGGCCCAGATCTTCGAAGGATGGAAAGGCTCATCACCAGTTACCAGCTTCTTGGCAATGAGCTCTTTGGCTACCACAACCCATGTGAGATCCTATTTGATGCACTATATATTGAAAGAACAGAGCTGCATCTATATTATAGTGACATTTTCACTATAAATGAAACCAGAAAGAAGGAAGTTTCAGCTAAACAGCATGTACACAAGAAATGGTAGAAAAGATGCCATCCAGGAAATGTACAACCTAGGATCAAAAATGGAGGGGTGCCAGCCATAAAGAGAAAGGGATAGGGTGCAAAGACCCAGAAGGCCTCCAGTGCATTGGATGGCATCTCTACAGGACTGATGAAAGGCCATGCACAGGAGGAGCAGAGGATAAAAAAGCATGGCCAGATCATGCTCTGTACCATTAGAGTGCCCACATGGACCAGATTCCAAATCCATTTGAGTATTAAAGCAAAAAGCTTGCTCTGCCACTAACTGGACATGAGCTCCTGCTTCCTTGAGCTTCCTCATTCTCTTCTCTAAAACAACGGGATTAAAAGAGATGATTGCTAAGGTCTATTCCAGCTTAGACAGTTTATGTTCTAATGCAGGGCTACCGCATTAAAATAAAATAATTATTCAAGGGCCGCACCCAGAATAAAAAATACAGTACACTAATAGAAAGTGGGGGCACATGCGTCATCAATACAACAGGCGAAGGCGTGAAGTGCAAAAGCAAACACAAAATAACAAAGCGACAACACAACAGTATAAAGGTTGGTACATACTGACTAGTCTACATCGTACAGACAGAATGCATCCCACAGATCGATTGAAAAATCCGTGAGATATGTTCCATCTGTAATACTGCTTAAAAACACCAAAGAAAACATCAATGAGATTATTTATTAGCAATGGAATTAAAAAAATCTAATATGCATTCCATGCAAATTCTATTTTATTTTTTCGCTTGTGAAAATTAAAACCCACAGGTGGGCCGCATAAAATCGCGTATGCAGCCTGCGGGCTGTATTTTGGACAGCCCTGTTCTAAGGTCCTTTCCAGTTCTGATTGTCTATGGTTATAATAGTGACTCATGTTCCTCTAAGGCTCTAAGGTTGAGCGACAAGGTAGCATAATAGATATCCTGCTGGAATAAGAATTAGTCAAATCCTGCCCTGGACCTTTTCTTGTGGCAAGATCTTAGATAAGTCACTTCATCTCCCTGAGCCTTACTTTGCTTATCTGTAAAATGGGGATGATAATAATAGTCCCTACTTCCCAGGATTGCTTGCCCTCTTGGGAGTGGGGGATGAGGGAGGGAAGGAGGGAGAAAAAATTTGGAATTCAAAATCTTATAAAAAAATGTCGAAAACTATCTTTACATGTGATTAGAAAAAAAGAAAATATTATTTAAAAAAGAATTCAGGGAAAGCATTTTATTGAGGGAGCACTTTCTTCCCAATAGCTTAACACAGTGCCTGACACATTGTAAGCACCTAATAAATAAATGTTTAGTGCCTTGCCTTGTCTGTGAGGTCAATGGTGCAAGGTTTACCATCCCCATCTTACAAAGGAGAAGACCGAGAGATAGAAATGATCTCTGAAGCAGGATTTCAACCCAGGTGCCTTGGTTTTAAAACTATTGGGTTTTCCACTACATCAAACTGCCTTTGTGGGTGGATAAATTCATGGCACTTCACCACACAGGGTTAAAAATGAGCTTATGTAAGGGAAAGGGGAGCCCCCAAACACGTTGGCATTATTATTTCTGTACTGAGAGAGTGCATTCTGCTTTGCTCTCTGGGGAATCCTGTCCAGCCTGGAATCCCGTTCCCCGGGCCAAACGTCCTCCTCCCCGAGTCTGGATCATAGATCATCTCATTCTCCACTCTCCACCCCCCCACCCCACCCCCGCCCCAAACCCTACAGTGGTTGACGCCTGGGTTCCCTCCTGTGGGTGTCTCAAAGCTCCCTCGTAGTCGGGGCAGGAGCCCATTCTGTTAGCTGGCCAGATAACCTGGAGCCCGGCTTAGGAATTGCTGTTCACTCGGGCTAAAGGACTTTCGTTTGTTCAGGCAAAATAGCCCCAGGAAAACGGACTCCTGCCCCCGGCCGCCAGCACCGGTTCTCCTGATTATGTAATTCTCAACTCACATGTGGCAATACTCCAGAGAGAAGAAGATCTATTAATGCACCCGCCTTCCTCCAGACATACGGGCGCAGGCAGCCCTCCTGGGGCCGGCAACTGGCTGCTTCCTGGCCTACTTTCCTGGCCACAGCAAAACTGGGTTTGCAGAGTGGAAGAGGCCCTATCTCTGGCTGCAAGGGGAGAAGTCTAGGGACCCCTGCACATTCCCCCAGGGAGGCAGTGGGGGAGGAGTGCAGTGAGAAGGTGGGGGGAAAAGAGACCCAGACATTCCCTGAAGATCACTGAGCCCAACCCAAGGGAGAAAACCAAAGCTGGGAGAGGCCGCAGGACTTACCCAAGGTCACACGGCTAGCAAATAACAGGATACGCTGGATAATGAGAACAATATCATATTAGCTAAGATTTCTATAAAGGTTTGCAAAGCATTATTTAGAGAAATGTGGAGGCAGAAGGATCAAGGTTCAAATCCTGCTTACTGTGTGGTCCTGGTCAAGTCCTTAACTTTGCTTGACATCATTTTCCTCATCTATAAATGGGTTGAACTCCATGGCCTCAAAGGTCCCTTTCGGCACTAAGACTAGGAAATCCAGGCCCTGGACTCAAAATCTGCTGCTCACGAAAGTGAACAGAGAAGATACGGTGAAGTCAATGCTGAGCTGCCCTCATGGAAGAGTTCGGGCAGGGAATCATGTTCTCATTCATATTTCTTTTTTTTTAATCTTTTTTTTCTTTTTTTTTTTTGGAGGGGGGAAGGCAGGGCATTTGGGGCTAAGTGACTTGCCCAAGGTCACACAGCTAATAAGTGTGTCAAGTATCTGAGGTCACATTTGAACTCAGGTCCTCCTGACTCCAGGGCCAGTGTTCTACTCGCTGTGCCACCTGGCTACCCTCTCATTCATATTTCTATAGTGCTAAATCCTAATGGGACTGGACAGTCCAACCAGTCACGCTTAAGTTAAATGCTACTTTCCTTACAACACCCTTTTGAAGTTAAACTTTATTAACCTCATTTTGGACATGAAGACCTTAAGGCTCTAAAAGGAGCAGAGAATTGTTCCAGGTCATACAGCTAGCAAGTGGGACAGCCAGAATTTGAACCCAGGTCTCCTGGGTTAATCCCACCCATTCTCCAAAATATCCTGCTGCCTTTCCTGATAGCACAGGGCCTGGAGAAAGATTAGAGGTTTGGTAGACTATATAGTCTACTGGGGTGAGGCAAGGTAAGGTGGGAGAGTGGTTCCTGGAGTCCCACTATATGGGAAGCAATGGAGGATTAGTTTTGTGAGAGGTATCTGCAGCGTGGTCCTTCTAAGAGGTGTGGTGTCTTAGGCCATGGGCTAAGTACAATAGAGGAGATGAAAGGAAGGGAAAAGGGCTATTCTTGAGCAGGCATGGATGGCTTTGATTTGAATTGTCGGAAGAATCATCCAAATGGAAATGGTCACAGATACCCTTGAATATTTCAGTCAGAGACTAAGGAGGTCTGATGAACCTGGTCCTGGTGAGGCCACATCTGGAATTGTTAAAGAGGAAGAGGAAGGTGGAATGCCCATCAATTGAGGAATGGCTGAATAAGTTGTGGTATATGATCATGATGGAATACTATTGCAATGTAAGAAATGATGAGCAGGCCTATTTTAGAAAAACATGCAAAGAGTTGCATGAAATGACGAAAAGTGAAAGGAGCAGAACCAAGAGAATGTTGTATACAGTAGCAGCAATATTGTTCAAAGAACAACTGTGAATGACTTAGCTATTCTGAGTATCATAAATATTCAAATCAACTACAAAGAACCTAGGAAGAAAGGTGCTATCCACATCCAGAGACAGGACTGATAAATAGAAGTATGCATAGTATGGTTTTATATGTATATGTATACATATATGTATGTATGTATGTATGTGTGTGTGAGATGGTGGCCTTCTCTGGTGTAGGGTGGGAAGGGAGGGAGACAGTTCGGAATTTAAAATGTAACAACAAATAAAATTAAATTTAAAAAAAGAGTGAGAGGAAATTGTTTCTATATTCTTCAACAGTCACTAGAAGACAGTTGAAGATATTCCTAGTCTAGAACTCAATGAGGAAGATGGGTCATGGGAGTGGGTTCCATGACAGAGCTCAATGAGAGGGATGGAAAGAGGCTCAGTGAAGGGATGGGGGTGCAGGGGGAGGGATAAGAGTCTCAGTGAAGGGACAAAGGCTCGGTGAGAGGGAACAGGAAAGGCATGGGGACTTAGCAAGGGGATGGGAGTTCAATGAAAAGGCTCAGTGAGAGGAATGGGGTTTCAGTCAATGGGAACTCAGTGAGGATAATAGGGGGCCCAGGAAGAGATACAGAGGGGAGGGAATGGGGCCTAAGGAAGGGAAATGAGGGCTCCGAGAAAATATGGGATGCCCCCTTCACAGCAATCCTGTGAGTCTTGGTCAGACTCAGAAGGGGAAATCTTTGGCTCTAGTATCACTAGATCGAGTTGTTGGGCCATTCTTAGTGGACTGCAGACTTCATATGACCCTAAATAAGTTCTGATGACCTGAGGGAGACATAGTATCAAGGGGTCCCAGGTGGGCGGCCTGCATGCTCCATGGTATCCTTGAGATGTCAGGAGAAAGAAGGGAAGGCCACCAGTAAGTACACCCTACAGTAGACACCCTACAGCAAAGGTTGCAGGAGTTGGCAGGAGCTACACATGATGGGCAGGAAAGGGTGGGCTGTGATGTTTATTGTTGGACCATCAAAAATTGCCAGCACGGATTCATTTAAGTTGGTTGGTTGGTTGTTGTCCTTCGTTCTCAAAGAGGACCAAAATGATATCACTATGTTAGAGTCGATTCACAATGTGTCCGACTGTGGCTAATAAGACCAACACGAGCTCAGAAGCGTCTACCACAAGTTGGGCACAAATAGTGCATGTGAACTTTTGGAATGGATTCTCTAAATTTGTGCATCTTGAGTTTCTTTTGAGCTATTTAAATTCTGCTTTGCTCATAAAACACAGCACCTTCTTTGATGAGGGCACACTATGCTGGGTGGTCTTGCGCCAGTGTCTCCCATGTCACACAATCAACTCCAAAATTAAGAGACCTTGAGAGTGTCCTTGTATCTCTTCTCCTGACCTCCATGTGAGCACTTGCCTTGTGTGATCATAGACTCATTTAAGTATTTGGGTATAGAGGGCCAGCAAGGTGATCACCCCCATGCACTGTGTTCTGGGGAGGCCACATGGAGAACAATAGGTTCCATTCTAGGCACCATATTTTAGGAAGGATATTTGAGTCCACTGCATATGACAGTCGTTTAGGGGAATTGGGAACATTTAGCCTAAAGAGAAGATTCAGGGGTATACGATAACCGTCCTCGAAGATTTGAAAGGCTGTCATGGGGAAGAGGGATCAGCTTTGTTCTGCTTGGCCTCAAATAGTAGAACTAGGGCTTAGTCCACGTCAGTGAGAGCTGTCCAAAAGTGGAACTGGTTGTCTCTGGAAGTAGTGAGTTCCCCATCACCAGTCATGCAAAAGCTGATTGACCACTTGCTAGGAATATTGTTGAGGAAACTCTTATTCAGGCATGAGTTGGGCTTCATGGTCTCTGAGTGCTCCACTCTGACATTCTATGATGAGCCAGAACCAAGGGTAAGATTAATTAGTTTATTCTTTCCCCCAGCCTGCTACTGCAAAGAGCGCTGGGTGGGACTCTGCTCTGCTGCTGTTTCTGAGTTGTGAGACCTTGGACAAGTCACTTCCCTCCCTGAGTCTCAGTTTCTTCCTTCTTCTTTAACAGGGAGATGATAATATTTTCACTGTCTCCTTTGTAGAATTGTGAGAAAAATGTGTGGTAAACCTCAAAGGGCCAAAGAAATGGGAAGTAACATTCTCAATGTGTCCCCAGCCTTGTGAGAGAGGCTGGGTCAGGACAGCAAAGAAAGAGCATCCTTGCCCTCAAGGAACTTTCCAATGAATTGGGAGAGAGAGGAAACACAGGAGATAACCTTGTAGAGAAAAGCTGGGGGCTCAAAGCCTGGGAGAGTGGGATTTTGGTGAGGAAGGATTGTGTAGGGCAAAGGGTGCTGGACTTGGGGCCAGAACACCTGGCTGGCCGTCTCTGCCATCTTGGGCAAGTTGATGTGGTGTAGTGGATGCTGCTCAGACCTGGAGTCAAGGAGACCTGGCTTTGAATCACCTCAGACATTTACTAGCTATGTGACCCTATGCAAGTCACTTCACCTGTTTGCCTCAGTTTCCTTATCTGTAAAGTAAGGAGTTATACTGGATGGCCTCTAAGGCCCCTTTTAATTCTAACAGGGCATATCCCTCTATGGGCCTCAGTTTCTTCATTTGTAAAGTGGGCAAAATGTGAAACACCTGGTTTCAAGAACTAAATGAGATCATATTTGCGAGTCCACCGGACCTTTAGACGGTGGAAAGCTCAAATGAGGAGCACTATGCCCAGCTCCTCTGGACAGCAAATGAACGGCTCGGCTCCTGCCCTTCCTCAGCTGTTCATCTTTGATAGTTGGGGGGCGGGGTGCCTCAGGCTGCATCCTGGCATCAGCAGGGGCTAAAATCAGGGGTAAAGCACTAGACATTTTCTGGCTGATGAAGGTTTGGTAGTCACCCCCCCCTACCCCCTTCATAGCCCCGAGCTCTGGCCTAATGAGTCCAGAGAGCACTGGATTCAGAGTCGGAAACATGTGGGTTCCGATGCCAGCTCTGCCAGCTGGGTGACCTTGGCCAAGTCCCTTCCCCTCTGGGGGCCTCAGCGTCCCCCTCTAGCCAGACAATGAATGAAGCGGCTGGGCTGGATCGTCTCCCTGCCTGATATGCCATGATCCTGTGGGGCACCTGCGCCGCGCGAAAGCCCGTAATGGAGAGAGAGGAACCGAGGTGGGGGGTGGGGAGGGGGCGGAGCTAGGCCTCCCCTCCCTTCCCCTCCCCTCCTCTCTCCCCCGCCCCGCTCCGGCTCAGTCTCGTTCGCCCTCCAGCCTGTCCTCTCTCTCGCCTGCTCTTCCCGGTCCACGTGACCGCCAGCCCTCAACGGCTCGGTTCTGTTCGTTCACCTCTTCCTGAGGCGACACCTTCAGTTGGTAACAGGAGCCCCTCGTTGATAGGGACAGGATGGTTTTTTTTCCCTTCCTTCCCCTCCTCTGCTCCCCCCACCCCCTGGGGGTTTTTAGTGACTCTGTCCTAGCCCCCGGGGGGCCGCAGCTGTCTCCTTCCTCCTATGCCCCCAGCTTGCTTTTGGAGACTGGGAGCCGCAGCCCCACAAGAACCTCACAGAATCAATAATCCGGAGCTGGCCGAGGCCATCTAGTCTAACCCCTCATTTTATCGAGGAGGAAACTGAGACTCGGGGTGGAAAAGTGACTGGCCCAGGGTCCCACATAAGGTCCTAGATCTAAAGCTGGAAAGGACCTCAGAGGCAACTTATTTTCTAGACCCGAGGAGGGGAAGGGACTTGCTACAATCACACAAATATCAGATTTGGAAGGGAGCCCAGGCTGGGCTCAGGCACGTCCCGTTTCTCTTCCCCGCCCCCCCATGTGCCATTCTTCCCAAAGGCTGGGGAGGTAGGACCAAAGACAGCACTGTGTAAAGCAAGGTGGGGGGGGGGGAACGACAAGACGACAGCCTCCGTTCTCACTTCTACCCCTAGCTCTCTTTAGATCTAATTTCCTCATTTGTAAAATAGCCATAACTTGCAGTCATGGGATGGTTATGAAAATCAAATGAGATCATATATGGAAGATGCTGTATACATACAAGTCAGCTATTATTGTGGGTCTTTCCAACTCTGACATTCTCTCCTGGGTGTTAAGGTCCCTCCCAGCTCTGAGAGCCGATGTTGTAAAGACCCTTCCATCTCTGATATCCTCCGTTCTAAAGTCCCTTCCTAAAGGGGGGGGGGGGTAGAGGATAAAGAGACAGCCCCACAATCAGAAAGCCCTCTCCCCCCAACATAAACTATATGACTCTAGGCAAGTCACTTAACCATTTAAGGCCCCAGGCAAGTCTTTGAGACTAAGTTCCAGCTCATTGGTACAGGGAATTTCCTGAGTCGGACTTCCCTACAAAGATCAAATCACACAACTGGACTAAAAAAAGAAACAAGATCCGTCCCTCTGACATTATCTGTTCTATATTCTAAGGGCCCTCCAAACCATGGTGTTCTGGCTCTGCAAACTATCTCGGTGACCTTGGCCAGGTCCCTTTCTTTCTCTGGCCTTCAATTTCCTCATCTGTAAAATTTGGAGTTTGGTCTCAGTGGGCCTTAAAATGGCTTCCAACTGTGAATCTATCTAAGATCAGATATATCCAAGCATTTAATTCTTAAAACTAATCTTTCGATTAATGTCTTTTTAAAAATCCATCAACTGAAAGCATTTATAAATGACTTACTATGTGCTATGTACTGTGCTAGGGATAAAAAGACAAAAATAAAAAACAGTCCCTGCCCTGAGGAGTTTACATTTTAATGGGGAGATAACGTGTATATAAATAGGCACATACAAGATATATATGGAGGACATACAAGGTAACCTTAGAAGGGGATGCCTTCTGCAGAAGGGAGGATTTGAGCTCCATTTTGAAGCAAGCCACAGAAACTGAGGAGGAAATGAGAAAGGAGATCTTTTAAGGCCCACAGGTGGGAAATTGAGTGTCTTGTGTGACCAAGACCAATACTTCTGGACTAGGGAGTGTGTGGAGAGGAGGAATGTATCAGACGGGTAGAGTAGGAACTAGGAGCTGGGTTCTGAAGACCCAAACGGAGGAATTTCGGTTTGATCCCAGAGATAACAGGGAGTCAGTGGAGTTTAGTAAGGAGGATGTGACATAGGCAGAGCTAGGCTCTAAGAAAATCCCTTTGGCAGCTAAGTAGAAGATGGAGTGGAACCGAGAAAGGTTTCAGGCTTCCAATCAGGAAGCTATTACAATCATCTAGGCAAGAGATGAGGAGAGCCGAAATTAAGGTGATTACTGTGGAAATGGAGAAAAGGACACAGATCCCAGAAATGGTGTGAAGGTCGAACTAAGATTTGGCAATAGAATAGATATTTGGAGTGAGGGAGAGTAAGAAGTCAATGATGACACCGAGGTTGCAAGCCTGGGGGACTGGGAGGATGTGTGGGGGGACCCTCAACAATAATAGGGAAATTCTGAAGAGGAGAGGTGTGGCAGGAAAAGATGAGCTTTGTTTGGGACGGATTGCATCTAAGATGGCTACAGAACAACCAATTTAAATTTCCAACAGACTGTACAAGATTGGAGTTCAGGAAAAACTGGGGCTGGATGTTGAGATCTGGGAATATCTGATGAGGTCACCAAGAGAAGAGGGCCCAAGACAGAGCCTTGGAGGACACCCATGGTCAGTGGGCGCGTGACCAGGAGGAGATGAGGATCCAGCAAAGACTGAGAAAAAGTGGTCAAACAGGTAGGAAGAAAACCAGGAGAGAGAGAGGTGTCCTGGAAATCCGGAGAGGAGAGGATCCGGGAGGAGAAGATGGTCAGCAGTGTCCAATATTGGGGACAAGTCAAGTGGCATGAGAGAAGAGGCTATTAGATTTGTAGATTAAGAGCTCACTGGGAATTTGGGAGAAAGTAGTTTCAGTTGAATGATGAAGTCAGAAGCCAGCCTATAGAGAAAGGGTTTAGAAGAGAATAGCAGGAAAGGAAGTGGAGCACCAAGGGTAGATGACTTTTTCAAGGAGATTAGCTGAGAAGGGGAGGAGATATGTAAGATGATAACCAGCTGGCACAGACTGACTGAATGAACCGGTGAGGATGGGGAAGGCTAGGTGGCATTTGAAGGCAGCAAGAAAAGAAAGAGATTAAAGATCACGGGGTGGGGATGACCGTGGGGGCAATCTGCTGAAGAAGATGGGAGGGCAATGGGATCCAGGATACATGAAGAGGGCTTGGCCTTAGTGACAAGGGCCACTTCAAGACAGAAAAGACCATCATTGAATCATTTCTTTAAATGCACAGAGGGGACCAGAAGGAAGGCCAGAGGAAATCACAGGCAAGTAGGACAGCTTTGAAAGTTACATGTGGAATTTACGACATGCTTAAAAAAGAAAAGCCGGCTGTATGTAACAGATTCGCAGTTTCATGTACAATCCTCTCTTTTTGTTCTACTGTGTACATGGAGTTAGTTAGCTAGTGAGTGGTTGTTAAGTTCAGAATAAATTTAAAAAAATAAAGACTTCTCTGAAATATCACTTGCCAAAAAAAAGAAAAAGGCCACTTCTTGATCAGAGACTGGGGTTAGGGAGGAAATGGTTGGGGATGATGTCAGGAAGACGTGAGATAAGGAGAATGGGAAAAGTAGGAGCTTGAGGCAAATGCCTTCCATTTTCTCATTAAAATATGAGACAAAATCCTGTGCTAAGAGGATGGAAGGAGAAGGATGGGGGGAAGGGTGGGGCCTAGAGAAGAGAAGGTTTGAAATAGTCAATGTGCCAAATGAGAGAAATGAGCAAAAAAGGGAGGATTAAAAGGTTCACCTTGCTGAATGGAGAGCCCAGCTGAAATCTGATCATATAAATTTGTAGTGGATCCAATCAAGCACATTTACATGACTTCCTCAAGCTTCAAGGAGATGGATAGTGGGAGCAATCCAGGGTTGTAGTTTAGTGTAATCGCAAAGTGTAGCAATGAGAAGGCAAAGGGCAAGGGATTCCAGAGTAGCAGATAGTATAAAGCTGAACGGATTCACTAAGGGATCAAGATTGGGAATTGAGAGGAATATAAACATTAATTTAGCACCTACTATGTGCAAGACACTATGCTTTGTGCTGAAGGATACAGAGACACAAATGCCACCGCCCCCAGCTTATATTCTACAAAGGGAAACACATAGATATTTAAGAATATACAAAATAAATATATAGGACTATCCTTGTGATTTCATTGGTCTACAGCCATGATGTCAAACTCAAATGGGGACCACTAATAGTAGGCCACATTATTATATATTGACTTAGTTTTAAAATGTAATGTTATCTGTATTTTATTGTATTTTTATTTAGTTGATTAAATATTTCCCAATTACTTTTTAATCTGGTTCTGGTCACTCTCGAGTGTTTTGGGGTGGGGGGCCCATACTGCTGGTGTTTGACCCTTCTGGTCTAGAGAACTCCAGAATAAGGAAAACTCCCTCTACCAATTGAGATCTGTACTGATTCTGTTATTTCTAGTCTCAGAGAGTTGTCTAGAACACTGAGGAGGTTAAATGACTTGCCCCGAGTCACAAAGCCAATAGGCGTCAAAAGCAGGATTTGAATGTAGATCTTCCTGGCTGAGATTGGCTCTCTGTCCACTGCCAGAAGTGTCACTCAGACACTCAGCCTGTGGCCTCCCTGGTATGACTCCAACCAGATTATAATGTAATTGGGAAATACTTAACAAAATGAAAATATCATGGAATGTACATAATATTAATATGTGGTTTTCTAAGTCAATACGTGGTCCACAGGGATCCATATAATGTTTTGTATCCCTCATTTCTATTTGAGTTTGACACCACTGCACTACACCCATACAAGGCATTTTGGTATGGAGACAATTCCTGATATGTCCCTTTTTCCCCCTCCTCCTCCATCCAAGGAGCCTTCTCTTGTAACGAAGATTTAAAAGGGGGAAAACAGTTAAACAAATGCAAACATATTGACCACGTTTAACAGGATATGCTACATTCCACACCAAAGTCCATCACCTCTGTAATGAAGGGAGGGAAGTTTATTCTCATCTCTTCTAAGGCCAAGCCTGATCATTATAATCACCCAGCATTCATTTTCCTTCTGCGGTTCTTACAATTTACATTGTTTTTTTCATTAAGTACATTAGTTTCTTGGCTCTACTTACTTTATTCTGCATCAGTTCATATGTCTTCCCAGGCTTCTCTAGTTTCTTCATATTTATTGATTCTTATGGCAAACTAATATCCCACTACATTCATGCTTCACGACATGTTTAACTTTTTCGACTGATGGGCGCCTATGTTGTTTCCAGTTATTTCATACCACAAAAAGTGCTACAACGAAAATTTTGGCATGCATGGGACGTTTTTTTCTATCTTCAATCTCTTTTGGGCTATATACCCAGCAATGGGATCTCTGGAACAAAGGGTGTGGATATTTTAGTCATTTTCTTCAAATAACTCCAAATTGCTTTCCAGAATGACTGGACAGATTGACAGCTCCACAATTAGAGGAGTGTATTAATATGCCTGTCTTTCTACAGTCCCTCCCACATTGACTGTTCCCTCCTTTGCCACTTTTCTGGGTGTGAGATGAAACCTCAGGATTGTTTTTGTTTTGCATTTCTCTTAATGCTAGTGATATGGAGCAATATTCTATGTGGTTATTCATAGTTCATTGCATATCTTTTCAAAGCTCCTCATCCCCAGCCCTGCCTCGGAGCTTTTCACTCATTGTCACATTACCCTATGGTCACAGTCATAGGACCATATTCTGAGCATGGCTCTGGCAGTGATAATAATGATTCCCATTTCTCAGTCAGCAAGGATTTATTAAGCCATTAGTATATGTCAGGCACTGTGCTAAGCACTGGGGATACAAAGAATGGTAAAAACTCAGTCTCTGCATTGAAAGAGCTTATGTTGGAATTCAGGAGACAACATCTAAATAACTAGGTACATACGTGAGTATATGAAGCTTATCTGGAAGGGGAAGACATTAGCAGCTGGGGAGACCAGGAGTGACCTCTTGAAGAATGTGGGGTCTGAGCTGAGTTTTGAAGGAAACCAGGTGGGCTGGAGGAAGGGATAGGCTGGAGTCTTCTTAAAACTGATTGTTAAATTTTCACTGTAATGACAAATGGTACAGATCAAGGCTTGATCTATCGTTTTGTTGATTGGGCTTAAGAAAGAGATAGAGAAAATGTCAATAATGCTCTAAGATGTTAATAATAAATGTTAATAAATTTATGTGTACCCTGTACATTGTTTTTCTCTCTCAGAGAGCTGGTTGTTAAACACTTATTACTATACCACTGAAATCAGAAAAATGACTTCTCTGGCAGGTTACAAAATTGTTTTCTCATAATAGCCCTGTGAGGTAGGTAGTGCAAACGTTATTAATCCCATTATATGGAATATGGAAGTGACTTAACCAAGGTAAAACATCAAATTACTATCACAGGACCTCAGAGTCAGAAGGGACTTCAGAGGCTATCAGCAGCAAATTGTACCCTACCGAGAATCCTCTCTGCTTCTTTCCATACCAGTGGTCATGAAGCCTTTGCTTGAAAACCATCACTAAGGAGGAATTCACAACTCCCCAAGACTACTCACTCCACTTTTAATGAGCTCTCGTTTTTAGGAATGTTTTCCTTAGACCAAGTACATCAGGCACTTTTACCCATTACTCCTCATTCTAGCCTCTGGAGGCCAAACACAAGAACGTTCTCTTCCATGGGATAGCCCTCCAGATACGTGAAAACAGTTCTTAGGTTCCCACTTCCCACCCACCCAATCATCTCTGCTCCAGGCTAATCATGCCCAGCTCCTTCAACCAATAAGCAGGAGACTGAAATGTAGTAATCTCAGAGCCCTTCACCATTCCCCTTTTTTCCTCCTCTGGACACTATTCAGCTTATCAATTATCTTTTCTAAAATGGACCTCCCAGTGGAATATTGCATATACTGTTAGATTTAGTCGATCTCTTGGTCAGTTTTGTGAAGCTGAGTCTTTTCTCTCTCTTTTTTTGTTCCTTGTTACAAGAGATGGCTCTCTGAGTGGGAACAGAGGGATTGATTAGAAACAAGGGTGATATGAAAACAAAAGACATCAAAAATTATTCATCTAAATAAATAAAATGGCATACCCAAGCCAAACAGGATACTTCAGATATGGTCTGACCAGGGCAAAATATAGTGGGAATACTCTCTCTCTCTCTCTAATCCTGGAGACCAGGGGCCTCTCAATGTAATTTCAGGCTGCCATATTATCCTATTGACTCATTGAGCTTGAATCTACTAGAGATCTTTTTCAGATAACCTCCTTCCCAGCCATGTCTCTGTCACCTTGTTCTTGGGAAATTGATTTGGGGAACCTAAGGGTAAGACTTGACATCTATCCCTATTAAAATTAGCTTTATTAGACTCAGCCATTGATTAAAATGTCAAAGAACACAGGGCCAAGCACCGAGCCCTGGGGCACTTCACTAGAGACCTTCTTCCAAGTTGACTTGGGACCAATAACTCGTTAGGTCCAGTTTTGAATCTGTCTGTGGGTGCTACTATTTAGTTCATATTTATCCATCTTCAAGAATAGCAGGAGAGCCTGGAAGAAGGGCCAAAACTCAAAGCTAGATCATAGAACATAGAATGAAAAATCTAGAAGGGACCTAGAAGGATTATATACAGATTTTACAATATAGAAGTGAAGACTGGACCCCCTAGGTGCCTGTGTTGAAGAAGCAGAATAATACAGTGAAAAAATCACTGTCTTTGGAGCCAGAACACTTGAGTTTAAATCACTCCTCTGCTACTTACTACCTATGTGATCTTGGATTTACCCTCCTGGGCATCAGTTTCCATATCTGTAAAATAAAAGGGTCAGACTAGGTCATCTAGCTTTAGGATTCTGTTGTAAGGATGGAGCTGAAACCATCCCATTTGGCTGTGGTGCCTTGGCCAGGTAAGAAGACTTTTTGATAGAATCAGACAATCAATACCGGATGTGAACAGGGCCTGTATACCTCCTTGAATCAATCAAAGCCATTGTGTGAAAGTCTGGGTGTGTGCTCTAGCAAGGGAGAAGCTATATTAGAACTGAGGGAAAAGACATTCTGAGAGGCTAGAGCATAGGGAGGACTAAGTTGTGAGAGTGTAGGGAAATAGTAAGGAGAGCTGTTGCCTGGACAGTTATTTCATAGAGGAGGATCCAGGCTGGGAAGTCGCAAGAAAAGATCAACTCTTTCCCCAACTTTCCCTTCCTGCTACCTTTCTATGGACTGACACTAATATTGCTATTTTGTTACTCAAATATGTCAAGTAAGCTGGAATTTTACCCCAACTACAAAGAGGCCAGGGGTTACTTGGAGATCCATATAATTGTAAGGTTAGGCAGAAAACCCAACCTCTCCTAGGTGTTAGGAATTTTCCTAACCGGGGGCTTGGAGTGATTGTGACTAAACTCCAAATTTTTCATCTAAAATAAATTCCCTAAAGACAAAGAGGAGGGAACCAAGTGGACCTTAGGGACAATTGACCCCTTTGCTTTAAAACAACCTAATTATTGGAAGTGTGTATACCGTCTTTTGGCCAGCTAGCAGCAGAATGGGGGCTCCCAGCAGGCCACTCTTCCTACTATAGCATTCTACCTCTCCACTCATTTGTATGGATCCTTGAGTAGGCAAAGCCAGTTTTGCTGAATTGCTCTCCTGTCCCAGCTCCAGCCCACCATTTAAATATTTTTTAGCCAGGTACCACCAAATGCCTTCAGATGTACCAAAGCACATAATCAAACTTAGGATTGCTACTCTTCTGTACATACATGACTGGTGAGATGGTCAGAAACTCAAACACTTGGGAAGAGGACCTGGGCTTAATCCAGTATTTCCAGGGTCCTTGGGAATAAAGGGAGAGGTAAACTGGGAGTGGCCCAGATGAATTGACATCTCAGTTTTGTACTTCTGGAATTCTGCTGGAGGGAAATAGGATGGGTGCCTTTAGACATTCTTTTTTTTGGGAGGGGGCAGGGAGGGGGAAGAAGTTGGTTGTGTATTTTACCATTTATCTGTGTGAGAGATAATAGTGATGACCTAAACCTAGACACAGTGTAGGGTGAAGGTGACCAAATCCTGAATCACTTACTAGAATGCTGGCTGAGAGAGTAGAATCGAAGGCTAGAGGAATACCAAGTTTCAGTGTCTATAATCCCATATAGAACCCTTTCACGTGGATTACGTCATTTAATCCTAGACTACATGGGATCCATCAGAGACTAGCACCCTAGAATAGAATCATGGAATCTTCAGCTGAATTCCTAGAATAGAATGCTAGAATCACAGACGAGAACCATAGGTTAGAATCCTGGAATCCTGGAATAGCATGCTGGAGTCACAGAATAGAACCATGGGCTGGAATCCTAGAATAGAAAGCTAAAATCATACATAGACTCAAATCCAGGGGCTGTGCTTCGCCTGCTCCTCCTAGTACACATCACCTCACTTCCTGCTTCTGGCTTTTCTCCAGGGTCCGATGGACTCCTTGGAGAGAGGGAGAGAGAGAGGGAGAGAGGGCTGGCATGAGGAAGGGAGGCTACGAATCACCGAGGGATGTGCTGAAGGGTGGAGGGTCAGAAGTTGGAGCTTGGCTGCCGACCACACTCCCCCCACCATCACCACACCACGGGAGGACAAACAAGCCCATTGATTCCAAAGCCTCCCAGAGGGCATTAGAGTAATGACTCAGGACTGTGTGATGCCCACCCCCCCCCCAACGACCCCTTGGTTGACCCCTGCCCTAAAAGGTCCCGAAGGCCACAGATCTCTGTTGCTTTGGGGCCATGTGGTTTGGACTATTTGCAATCTTGGTGGGGAGGGGCAATGGGGGTGGGTGGGCAGACACTACCTCTCACTGTGTTCAATCTTCGCAGAGCACCAGGCAGGAGCATTCAAGGCCCCTTGGCCAGACACACGGGGCCCAGACACAATCCAAATGGTGAGACAGTCTGGTTAATTTTTTTAAATACTATTAAAAAGTGCTGGATGCTCGTGGCTCATTTATATCCTGTTTTGTAAAAAAAAATCTGCATGCTGTGTGTGCAATACCCATATTAGAAGGGGGCACTCCACCAGCCTAATGCCCGGCTTCCTTTTAAAAAGAACCCTTTCCATCTCCTTTCTGCTTAGGTGAGGCAGGGAGACAGCAAAGGCCATTGCTCATTTCACAAAGTCTCAGGGAGATATTCCCCTTTGTCAGGGAGTCCTCAACACCCCCAACAAGTTGTTATCCAGCCTCTGCTTGAAGACAGCTACTAAGGGGGAACTCACTCCCTCCTAAGAAAGCCCTTTCTTTGGTCTCTGGAAACTAACCAGGTGTCCCGGGTATTTGTCTGACCTGGTTGGGAGCTGTTGTCCTCCCTCCCTCAGTCCCACCTCCACCTCCTCTCTCTCATAGGGATACCCTCCTGAATTCTTACTTGATGTTAACTTGTGTCTTTATTTATACATGCTCTACTGTATGCCCAGAAATATAGAAGACCCAGTCCCTGCCCTTGGCCTGGCTCCAAGGCCCAGAGGTGGAAACCTTGCCATAAGGCACAGGAGGATTCCTTCTGATATGTCCAGATCTCAAAAGGGAAGCATAACCAAACCCTCCCTCCTGCTCCCCCACTCCCCACCAAAGGCAGAGGGCTCTCTCTGGACTCTAACAATTTTTAATAATAGCAGCTCATGCTTCTCTGAGACTTTAAAGTTTTAAACAGAGCTTTCTTCATAATCCTGAGAAGCAGGAAGGACAAGGATTGTAGTCACCATCTAGAAGGGGGGGAACAATTGAGGCTCTTTCTGGGAAGTGCTTTCCTTAGTGTCACATGCCTAAGAATAGCTGACCCTGGGCAAGTCACCTAACTTCTCACTGCCTCAGTTTCCTGAACTGTAAAATGGGCATAATAGCACCTATCTCCAAGGGTTGTTGTAAGAATTAAATGAGATAATCCTATTGTTTCCAGATCAATTTAAGTTTGCAAAACACTTACGAATATCTCATTCAATTCTTATAACCCAGTAAGGCACCAGTATTATTATCCTAATGTTTCAGATGAGGAAACTGAGGCTTTGAGAGGTTTATTGAGTGGAGCAAAATCATACAGCTCAGTGTCTGTATTCAGTCACTTGGAGTTGGCCTTCCTGACTCGAACTACAGGGTTCTAACCATTAGGCAAGGCTGCCTAGCCAATGACACGGTATCAGACCCGATCTCCGAACAGCAGAATCCAGCTGGGAAATCGGCTTAGTGCTTGGTTGGGGGGGGGGGCGCCGATAATTACCCCAGGGACAGTTAAATTCAACAAACATTAATCAACAAACATTTATCATTATTAAATGTTTGTTTGTGGGATTCAGCGGCTCTGTAGTGCAAGGGGAGCACGGCCCCACGATGTGCACAGGAGATGCCAAACTCCTTAGGGTGCTGAGCCTGCCCTCGGGGAGTTTGGCGTCCAAAGGGGGAGGACTTGAGGCAGCTACGCAGGCAAAAGGGAGGTGAAGCCAAGCACTATGTAACGAATGGAAGGGGTGGAGAGGGGGTGCGCTGCCTCCCATCAGCAGCACTGTCCTCGAGGCTCACACACACTGGGCGGTCCCCACCCGCGGGAGGTTCGGTCCTCCCGGCCTTAGCCCGGGAGGTGAGGAGCCACCAGGTGGGCTCGGGAATGAAGGAGCCCCAACGGGGCTGGCGGGGTGGGGGGGGGGTGTGGGGAGGGAGAGGCCAGGGAGGGGGAAGAAGGAGGGCGGCTCCCGAGGCTGCGTGGCTCTCCAGCTCCTCGCCTGGGTGCGGCCTTCAGGGCTGTTCTCCCCGCTTGGCCAGCTCCCAGCAAAGTCAGTGGGGCTTTAACGGGCCGCAACGTCCAAGTGGTGGCAGCCTGTCCCTTCCTGCCGGGCCCGCAGCGGGGCTCGGCCAGTCCCTCTCCGCCCCCACTTCTCTTCTCCTTCCCCTTTGTCCTGTCCCCCCCATCCCCCTTCCTCTCCCCCGGCCCCTCCTCCCGCCCGGAGCCTCCCGGAACCTGGAGCGCTAGGGGCCTCCCTGCCACCTGCCCGCCGAGCCCAGCCCACATGCAAAGCGGGAGCCGGGCCGCCGGGGCCGGGGCCGGGCCGCCAGGGCCGGGGCCGGGGCCGGGGCGGGCAGGTGGAGCGCACTCCCCCTACCCCAACCCTCTCCGGTCCCGGCCCCGGCCCCAGCAACCCCAGGCACCACTGCAAGCCGCCGCCGATGCCGATGCTGCCGCCGCCACCAGGCAGAGATAGAGCCGGCGAGCCGCCAGGCCAGCCGTCCCGCCGGCCAGCCGTCCGGCGGTCCAGCCGTCCGCGCCTACCCAGCATGCACTGCCAGGCCCCAAGGCACCTCAGAGAAGCGGCCCCGGCGGTGGCCGGGTACAAACAGGAAGTTGGGGCCGCCCTGACAGGGCCTGGGGGCCGGGGGCCCCGGTCCTGGAGTCTCTGCTCACCCCCTTTCTACTCTTCCTCTCCTGCAACCTACATTCCCCACCCCAACACACACACACACACACACACACACACACACACACACACACACCTCAAGCACTGACAGACAGCTGGCCCCTTCCCCAGGACACACCTCCTCCCTTGGATCCCCTCCTCTACAGTTTAGGCCCCTCAGGCCTCTACACAGGATTCCAAATCCGGCTGTGTTGGTGACTCCAAATGGGCATCTCCCTGACCCAGCACCTTTGGGGGCTCTAGGGTCAAGTCCCCTCATTTAACAGAAGAGGAAACTGAGGCCTAGAGAGAAGGGACAAGATCCCACGGGAACAGCTGGGACCAGGACCCCGGTTTCTTGCCTCCCAAGCCACTGTTCTGTCCTCAGGCACTGCACTGCCTTTAGGGCTAGGAAGGAAGACCCAAACTTTGCTGAAGGGTGTAAGGTTGGGGGGAGGGGAGAAAAGAGGGAAAGAGCAGATTTCATTCTTTCCGCAGCCATGGACTGATTAATAATATCAATAAAAGCTCCCATTTATATAGCTCTTTAAATGCCCACTGAGAAGTAAATGACTAATGATAATAATATCTCATTTCTGCAGGGTTTTAACATTTACAAAGGTAGTAGTAGTAAGAGTGTTGGATTTGAAGTTAGGGGACCTGTGACCTTGAACAAATCACTTCATTTCTCTGGGCCTCAGTTTCTTCCCCTGTAAAATGAGGTGGTTGGACTAGATGGCCTCTGAGGTCCCTTCCAGCTCTAGATCTAAGCTCCTAGGAGGGGGCAGGTCACTGACCAAGGTCTCACAGAGCGTGTAATTGGCAAAGCCAGAATCCATAACTGAATTAGCAGACTGACTCCTTGGTCACAGACCCTGATCCCACAATTGGATGCCCCTTGTCAGAAGTGGGGAACAGGAGAGCAGAAATAGCTTGGGATGACATCAGATAGCTTCTGACCTAACCTGCCTGGGAGGGTGGGATGGAGAGAGCAGGCATACATGCATGGTTTCTAGCAGGTGAAACCCTGATCTTCAGCTCCCCTTTCCTAGCTTAACATTAGCTTAACCAACCCCCACAATTCCAGGTAACCCAGGAAGATGGTGAGCTAGGTCTGGGGGTGAGAGGGATGAGAAACCACACCAGCTACACCAGTGAGAGACTATGAGCTCCTTGTGGACAGGGGCTGGCTCATTTTTTTTTTGCACTTTTTGTCCCCAGGGCTTAGTTCAGTGCTTGCCTCATAATTAGCACCTAAATAAATGCTTTTTCACTGATTCATCCACATTCACATAGGGGTAGGGACTAGACGTGTGATTTTATTAGTGTAGGGAGCTCTCAGATGAAGAAACTTCCTCTAACCAAATGCAGGTTGGCACCTTCTCTGGAACTTCTAGTCTTAGAGAGTTGCTTAAGAGTTGACAAGTATGTAGTAGGTGCTTAATAAGTGCTCAATTGAGAGATTCTCTCCAGAACCCTGCAAAGGAATTCAACTCAGCAGGCATTTATTGAGCTGCTGCTATATGCCAGGCAGGGTGCCAGGCACAGGGGATAGAAAGACACAGCAGAGTCTTAGTTTCTCCTTGGGGGCATTGGGTCCCTTCTTTTCACTGAAGTTTCCACTGCTGGAACGGGTCCGCATGGTGTGGGAGTTCTCAATCTCTGTCCCATGTCTGTGACTTTAGACATCCTCAGGGGCAGCCCAGGAGAGCTGTGTTTCTGCTGCTGGCTGACTGTGTGACTTTGAGAAGTCTCCATCCCTCTCTGGGCCTGTTTCCTCTTCTCCAAAATGAAGATGGCTTCCAAGGTCCCTTCCAGCTTCAAAGCCTAGGATTCTATGGCTTCTCTCTACTAATCATCTTACTTTCTGTGTGACCCTGGGCAAGTCTTTTCTCCTGATCTCAGTTTCCTCATTCATAAAATTGGGGAATGCGTTTAACTAGTGCTGACACTTTCGTTTCTAAGGTCCCTTTCAGCTATGAATTCTCTTTTCTCTATAGCAAAGTCCCTCTCGGCTCTGACATTCTGTGTTCTTTGTTCTAAGGACCCTCCCAGCTCTGACATTCTCTGTTCTTTGTTCTATGGCCTCTTCCAGCTCTGACAGTCTGTGTTCTAAGGTCCTTTCCAGTTCTGACGTCCTGTGATTTTTGTGCCCTCCTTGTGTGACCCTGGGCAAGTTCCTTTCTGTGTTTGGGCTTCATTTTCCTGCTCTGTGCACTTTGGGGTGAGTGAGGGGAGAGAGGCAGCGTTTGAAGACTGGATTAGATGCCCATTAAGGTTTCTTCCAGCTCTCTGGTTCGGTGATCCCCAGCCCCAGAGGCCATAGGTCTCCTTCTCCTTGGTCCCATCCCACTAACTGCTTCTTCTCTTGGACTCAGAATGAGAGAATCCACCTCGATGAATAGGCCATAGCTTTTCACAGCTTAGGTCTCTCACAAGCAGAGAAACAGGGCAGTGACTTCACACACCTGCACAAAAATAAAAATCTAATAAACAATTTTCTGGTTCTTTATGGTTTACATTTTCCTCCCAATGGCACTGTGAGCTAGATGGCGTATTGTTATTTCCATTTCATAGAGAAGTAAACTGAGGATCAGAGAGAGAGAGACCCAACTTGCCCAAGATCACACAGCAAGAAACATTTGCCCTGGGACATCTTGTCCCTAAGGCCCTTTCCATTAGTCTATACTGCTTCTCTATAGAAGGCAACACCTGTGTCCAGGTATCTCCACTCCCGGATGATGGCATGGCCCCACCCATACAGCAGTACTTCCTTGCCTTAGTATCTGGTTTCCCATTGCTGCTGAGAGAGACAGATTTCCCACCCCTCAACCCCCAGCCAAGCTGGGGATGAGGCCCTGGACTTAGCTAGGCTGCCACATTGGAAGCTCTTGCAGCCTTGGAGGACCATCCAGACTTTGAACTTGACTAGCATTTCTAGAGCCCAGGGTCACCTCCCTTCCACAATTGGGCCTCCTAGGAGGAAGGACTCACATATAATGTGTATATATACACAAAAAGAAGCAGACACCGAAACCTACACACACACTCCCACAAGGTGTGCCTGGACTACTGGTTTTCATGGTGACACCTTCTAAATATACATGACACGAAAGTTTACCAAGCGCTTTCCCATTTGATGGAATCACAGAATGTCAGAGCAGGAAGGTACCTTAGAAGCCCCTCCCCCATTTTACAGATGGAAAAACTGAGATCCAGATGAGGCCAATGGCTAGCTCAGGGTCACAAAGCTAGCAAGAGTTTGGGAAAAGGCTTCACAACCAGAATCCTTGATTCTTTCTAGGTAATAGACTTTCACTGCTTCTGATTTCACTGTTGTAACAGAAGGAATAATCTGACTTCATTGAATTAATTCTTTGCACAGCTATCCGTAGAAATGCAGGACACACGTAGCCACCTAAAAATATGCACACAGATGTACTAATGTGCAACATGGAAAGACACATGCATGTATCATGCAATGTAGGCACACAATAACTTATTGATTGACCTGTACATCTGCTGGTGGTCATCTGCACATGTGCATATGTAGGTATCTGCCTGGGCACCCTCCACAGAGGCTTCCTACCTGTGTGGGCTTGGGCCAGTTTCCCCACTCTTCATTCAAGTGAAAGGGCTTAGACTAGGCTCTGGGCCCCGTGAAGCTCTAGAGCTGTGAGCCCACACAAATACACTACTGCCCACAGAAACATGCAAATACACACGGACAGTGTGGAAGCACATGAAAGTAAGGCACACATGGGTAAGACATGCATACAGATGGAGAGACCAGCACACACAGAAATGCTACCTGGAGGACCATGCAGTCATCTAAGCACACGTGCAGAAGCTGCATGCGACACCGGGTCCCCCAGCTCACAATAGATGCATCTACAGGCACATACATGCTCATGGACACCTGCACGGATGCACGCGGTGGCCCAGCTCGGGGGCGTGCCCACGCGCACGCGGATACACACCGGCGAGCGCGCGCGCGCGCGCGCACACACACACACACACACACACACACACACACACACACACACGTGCAGGGCTGTACACACGCGCGCGGACGCAGAGCCAGGGAGTCCCGCTGCCAGCCCCACGTGTAGGAAGGCAAAGCCAGTCTTCATTTGCTCCGAGGAGGAGCGACTCCCAGCCCGCCCAGGGCCAGAGCAGCTCGGGGCTGGAACGGCCAGTGCCGGGCCAGCGCCCCAGCCTCCCCAGCAGCTCACTGGGGATTGGGCCGCTCCTCTCTGCTCCCGGAAGGTAACAGAGGGAGGGAGCGCCGGCCCGCCGGCCACTGCTGTCTGTATCGGGGTCCTGCTAGTGCAGGGCGTGTGAGCAAGCGAGCGAGCGAGCGAGAGTGAGCGAACGGGTGATGGAGGGAAAGAGGGAGAAAGCACGGCGTTGCTCCGGCGGTTGCTTTCCTTAGACTGCGAGCGCCCGCACTGTCCACGCGACCCGGCAGGCAGCATGGAGAGGAGGGGCGGGGAGCAGAAAGCACCCAGGCTTGGCCAGTGTCATGAGCCACGCGTTCGAATCCCCTCCTTGAGTATGAGCGACCTGGGCCTCAGTTTCCCTGTCGGGAAAATGGGAACAGTAGCAAGTGAGTTTCTTAGACTGTAAAGTGCTCTAGAGAAGGGAAGTATTTCTTTAGCTTTGCAACACCACCCCCATAAGATTATAGCCCATTTTACAGTTGAGGAAACGAGGCGCAGAGAACAGTGAGGGTCTTGCCCAAAGGCGTTTAGGTAGTGAGACACGGAACTGGGATTGGATCCCAGGACTACAAGTCCCGAGGCTCCCCACCGTCGACGGACAGAAAATTGGGGACAACCAGCCTGTATTTCCTAAAAGTTGCAGGAAGGGCGAGACACTTGCCAAGTAACGGTGCAGAGAATGAAGGGAATCGTTTAAGGACAAGCCCCACCTTTCCGAGCCCCCGCTGGAGGAGGGGGGTGGGCAGGCCCGAGACAAAGGAGAGCCACGCCCAAACCCTGGGAAGAAGACTTGCAAGGCACCTTAGAGACCATCTAATTCCGTCCCGTCAGTTTATGGGAGAAAGTGGGTTTGGCCAAGGACGCACAACTCAGAATGGGTGGATTCGAACTCGGGTTTTTCGGAGTGTGCCAAGAAAATAACCCCAAGACTTGGAAGCCCATGCTAGCTGCCCACCCTCCGGGGGTCACTGCCTGATAAGGTGATGCCATTCTAGAGGCTAGCGAGACAAGTTTCATAAGGGGCGGTCCTTCAGTCCCAGAGGGAACTCACCCTTCCTACCTGGTCAAGTCCAGGTTACACCGCCCCCCCCCTCCAGCAACTCCCACTCCCACCCCCACCCTGGCCCCAGGGGCGTGGCCAGCCCTGACTAACCGGGGCAGGAAGTGGTTACCGCTGCACGTTTCCCGGCTCGCCATGCCGTAGGGTGGCCTCTACTCAACCCGGGGGCTTGGGGGCCCCCCAAATCAGCGATCAAGTGCCGGTAGGATCGGGAATGTCAGCCTCCCCTCCCGTTTGGGAAAAAATAAATAGGTCCCTGACACTCCCTCTCTCCCCACCCCTTCCCGTGGTCTCCAGTCCCTTAAAAGAAAAAAAAAAGTGTAATGAGGCTGCCGTGGCTAGTACGAATTTTACAGAAAAAGAAAACCGAGGCACAGAAAGGGGAGGTTATTTGCTCAAGCTCAAAGGGGAAGGAGCTGTAAAGCAGAGATTTGAACTTCGGCTTCTTGCCTTCAAATCCAAGGGGTAAAAAAAAAAAATGATTGAATTAAAAGGCCCTCCCCGTCTTTAACACTAGGTTCTAAGGCTTTTCCTGGCTCTGACACTGTGTTCTAACTTCGTATCTCTGACGTTCTATTCTGGGAGTTCCCTCCCAGTTCTGATATAGGTTGGATTGTTCCAAAGTTTCTTCTGGCTGTGACATCCTCTGATCTCATTTCCCTCCCAGGTCTGAACTTCTGTGTTCTAAGATCTCTACCAGTTGTGACAATCCATGTTCTCATGTCCCTTCTGGCTCAGAAATTCCATGTTCTAAGGTCCCTCCAAGCTCTGACAGCGAGTATTCTAAGCCCCACCCCAACTTTGACCTTTTCTGAGATCCCCTCCAGTTCTCAGTGTTCTCAAGTCCCTCTCAGATCTAATGGTTTATGTTCTAAAATCGCCTTCCGTTCCACTCCTGGGTGGTCTAAGGTCCCTCCATGCTAGGATGAACTATGTTCTAAGGCCTCTTCCTGCTCTGACATTTTTCTTCCCAGGTCCTTTCCAGTTCTGACATTCTACCAGTCAGTCACAGTATCACTGAATTCTGAGCTCACTTGGAGAGTTCACCAGATACAAGGGCTGAAATGGTCAGGACGCCTATCTACCAACCCCCAGCTTGGCCTTTACATAGTCCCCAATCCTTTGAATCTCACCTGTTCTCAAAGGAACAGCCCTTCCCAACTGGGCTTCGCTGCCTTTCTGTTCCCAGACAGTCCCTTCTGGCCCCTCCTTCTGTAAAAGCCCAGGCTTTGACCCTCCCCAGCAGAGATTCCCCCCCCCCCCCCCCCCGCACCCCTCTACTTTGGCTGCTCTGGCTTCCCCATCTGAGATCTGTGCAGGCCAGGGTAACTGCCAGAGGGCACATGGGTTGGAAGAAGAGGTCTCTCCACAGTTTAATGGGGGAGACCTTGACAGTTTAAGTGGGTATTTCACTTGAGCCCTGAGGGGCCTAGTGAGAGGGAATGGAAGCTCCCCTGTGCCTAGTGCAGCGCCTGGCACAAGTGCCTTCAATAATGGCTTCTTGCTTCAGATCTGATTGGATTGTGTTGGATGAAGGGGAAATGGAGACTCAGTGAAAGGGTGGGAATGTGGGAATGTTCATTGGTGAAGAATGGAGGTTTGATGAGGTATCAAGGGGCTTGGTAGGAGGGATAAGCTGCTCAGTAAGGGATATGGGGGCTCACCAAAGGGGATCCAGGATTCAGTGAAGAAATGGGGGCTTAGTGAGGGAATGGGGCTTCAGTGAGGTATGGGGTCAAGGGTAAGCACCTGGAAACCCAGAATGTACTTCTCCCTCAGGTTTGGGAAGATGTAGGTGAATCCTTAGCCTGCTTCACTTTGTTCCCATTTTTCCAGAACTTTCTGCTAGACGGCCTCAGTTTCTCTGGTAATGCCAGATCACTTTCTAGTCTAATTATTACATATTTTCCCCCTCCCCTAGTCTCTTTTGATTTAACCCCTGTCCCACCACCACCATTTGCTGTCTGGCTAAACCTCCAGATCCTCATTTCCTTTCTTTATGAAAATCCTGTGCATTCTTGCAAGTTCCCCATAATGAACTAAGCAGTGCTTGGGTCAAACCTGGAGATTAGAGAGAGAAGGAGAGAGAGAGAAAGAGAGAGAGAGAGAGAGAGAGAGAGAGAGAGATCAAGAGAGAGATACACACACGTGTGTGTATATAGTTACGTAATAGACATATATGTCTATATGTACATATATGTATATGTATGTGTACAGATATATATGTACACACACACACATACACAGACACAGACATACCTTTGAAGCCATCTCCCTGAGCCTGGCTGGGAAGTGGCCAAAGGTTCTCCAGCCATGCTTTGAGGGATCCAGACCTAGCCCCCTTCCCCCTAGGAGGCCCCTGGGAATGCACACACTCAGTTTGGGGCGCCAGGGCCAAAGCCTGGCTGGTAGGCAGCAGCTGCCGCCTAGGAAAAGGGAGGGGGGAATTCCCTCTAAGCAGCAGCTTCAGGCTGACCATGAGGCTCAGGGGCTGAGCTGTTGACCTTGGCTGAGTTTCGAAGTTATTGAGTAGCCTCTGCCCCAAACCCAAAGCCCATCAGCATGTTTGGTCCGGATCGAAGGGATTCAGTATACGTGCAAGTCCCCTGGTAGACCCAGGGAAGAGCCCGTAGCGAGCACTGGGGCCGTCTTAGAATGTGAAGAAGAGGAGGCAGCCTGGGGTTGTTGTTAACTTGGAATTACGGTATAAAGTTCTAGTCTGGACTTTGTTCAAGTGACTTGCCTCAGTTTCCCTCTCTGTAAAATGAAGAGAGTGGACTTGATGGCTTCTGAGGACCCCTCCAGCTCCAGATTCTATGAGCCCTTGACCCCATGATTCAGGAGGCCTTTTGCTTGGGCATTTAGGGTCCCAAGACCATTGATCATTTTACAATGTTCATTCATTCATTCCCTATATTCTGTTCATTTGAGCTTGCTTGCTGTTTGGATTTTGACTCAATTGAAGATTGCTTTATGAGTGTATTCAGTTGTGCTTGTAGAGATGCCTAGGCAGTCACAGACCAAGCACAGAAACTCGTTAAGGTTATTCAAAGCCATTAATGTGAATTAATAATAATGCTTTACCTTTATACTTTTTCAAGTGCTTTCATAATCCTTTAGATTCCTACAAACAAGGGAAGCAACATCTAGTGGGGAAAGCCCCTGGATTTGGAGTTGAAAGACCTGGCTTTGAATCCTATTTCTGAGACTTACTAAGTATATGACCTTGAACAAAATCCCTTACCTTCTCTAGGATTTGTAGATTTTTGTTTTGTTATATTGTGTTTTGTATTGTTTTTAATGAGAAGGTGGGACTAAATGGATCTAAGGCCTCTTCCAGTTCTGTCTCCAAGCCTTATTACACATCGCTTCCTTCCGTGTGCTTTTTGGTTCAGCCAAAATGGCATTCTTCTTCCTCTCATCTCTCATCTCCAAGCCTTTGCAATGGCTGTACCTCATGCCCAGAGCGCACTCTCTATTCAGCTCTACTTCTTAAAAATCCACATTTTTTTTTCCAAGCCAGTTCAAGTGCCTCTTTCTCTGTGAGGTCTTTGGTCTTTTGGTCTATGAGGTCTTTTGGATTCCTGTTTGAGGTTCCCTTAAACTGAGAATGGATAGCATGGAGGTCTGAAACTAGCTCCTATTTTTTTTTGTTTGTTGGTGTTTTGTCTACATCAGTGAAATAAGCACAGTAAAAATCATGTGATCCTTTCTGGTAGGGAGTCTTCCCATCCTCTTTTAAACAACATCATATTATTAAACAACATCCACTCTTAATTTGGTTTTTATGAGTAAAAACCCTTTGGGGTCAGTCCCAACCAACGAGTCTGGCTTAGGGTGTAAAACTCCTTTGGCAAGTAGAGGGTCTGGTTAATTCCCCTGTTATAGCATCTAACACGAAGGTCACATGTATTCATTCAGTCAATTAATAATATGTTCACTGAAATCTCAGTTGTTTGGGATTCCTCATGAATCTCCCAGTTAAGAATCAGCCTGAGACTTTTCTTTGTCTCAACCTTTGTTTTTGACGATCTTTTTAAAGTGTTAAAGGTAGAATATGGTGAACAGCACTGAATCCCTACCAGTGAAACATCTTGTCAGGGTCTAGGACCACCATTCTGAAACTACTGGTCTCATTTTCTGGAGCTCAGAGGAGTAGAAGGCAGAGAGGATTGTTCTAAATGTGTACTGAACTCAAGCCCAGATTTTTTTAAAGATGAACTCTTGCTGGGTTCGATGAGCATTTCCTTTTTTCTCCCACAAAATCCTGGGTAATTGAGGTTTGCAGGTAATTGAGTTCTGGTTATTTGTCTATGTCATGGGGAGTTATAGGAGATACAATGTCTGGCCTTGAGGCCCTCGCTGTCTAGTGAAGAGAATAGGCACGCACAGCTGAAACATGTACAAAAACAGGTGTGACATAGACAGCTACATGGAAGTAAACGTACAAGAAGCCAGAATTCGGACCGAGCTGTATAAGGAAGCTCAGCTAGAGGCTGATTCCGAGCTTTTTGACTGATGTGAGAGGCAGCATGATGTAGTGGAAAGAACCCCAGATGAGGAGTGTAAGAATCTGTGTTTGAATCTTGGCTTCACTATTTACTAGCTGAGCTAAGTAGTCTTTTAGGTTACTTTGTTATTGTTGAGTTGTTTACGTCACCTCTGGCTCCTCACGATTCAGTTTGGGGTTTTCTTGGCAAAGATCCTGGAGTGCTTTTCCATTTCCTTCTCCAGCTCATTTGACAGACGAGGAAATGGAGGCAGACAGGGTGAAGTGACTTAGCCAGCGTCACACAGCTTCTAAATGTCTGAGGCTGGATTTGAACTCACAGGATTCTTGACTCCAGGCCCAAGGCTCTATCCACTGCAGTGCTACCTAGCAACCCAAGCTATAATTTCCTCATGTATAAAATGAGAGCTAGGTGACTTCCAAGTCTCTAATACCTTCAGTCTCCCAATCCTTCAACTGATTTACTGCTTCACTGGAATGAGTCCTGGATTGGAGTTATGCAGGAGAAGTCCCCAAATTATTTGTGCCCTTTGACCCAGCTATCTCACTACTGAACAGAAACCCCACAGTAGGCAAAGACAGAAAGGAGGGGAGCCCACATATATAGCAACACTTCTTGTGGTAGCAAAAAACCAAAACTGGAAACAAGTAGACGCCCATCGAATAGGGGATGACTGCGCAGACTGAGGTATGGGAATGTAGTGGACCATTATTTTGCTTGAAGAAATGACAGATAAAAGAAATTCAGAGAAACATAGGAATTCTTATAGGAACTAATACAGAGTTTAGTAAGTAGTTCTGGGATGACCACAAGAATGTACATTAAAAGAAACCCAAAAGGCAGCCAAAATCAGATTGGTTGTAGTTACCAATTTTTGCCCCACAGAACAGATAATAAAACACACTTCCCTCCTCTTTGTGAAGGAGTGGAGGACTATTGGAGCAGAATGGTGTATATGCCATCAGGTCAGTTTGGCAGTGGTTTGCCTCAACTGCTTTTCTTTGCTACAAAAGAAGGTTCAATTGGGAGGTGGAGTAGGGGCGAATGCATACCAGGAAATGACTAGTGTTTAAAAAAAAAAGGGCATCGAAACTTTTTTTTTTTAAAGAAAGAAAAGGAAAGTACCTGTTTAGAGTTGGAGGAACTAAATGTGGTTATTTACTAACCTTAAGACCTTGACTAAGTCCTTTCCTGGGTCTTGGGCCACAAAGTCTCTTCCAGCTACCAACCTCTGAGGACCAAGTACGGGCAAGGCACTGTAGGGCATGTGCTGCCTTTTAGAAGCTTACACTGTATAGGACCCCAATCAAGACTGACTCTCAGGACAGCCAGTGACTGGGTCATTGCCCCATCTGGAAGCCCTCATATATGCTTCGATGATTAGGCTTAAAAGCTCTTTGGAACTTCTGCCTGATCTGAAGCCAACTGAATCCCAGCTCTGCTACTCACCCAATGTGACTCATCCACTTGGGCAAGTCAGCGCCCCTCTCTGAGCCTCAGTCCCCCATCTGCAAAATGGGGTAATAATCTTTACATACTTGGGCTCAGCAGACTCTCAGGAGGAAAGTGCTTCCCAAACAATATAAAAGCCAGAGAAATGAATGTTAATGTTATTCCTGTCCCAAGCCATGTTGGCATTTTAAGAGGGGCCTTCAATGTCTTACCTCAAAGGTAGAATTTCAGGCAGAGAAAAGTGGAGAGGCTTGGGGGGAGGGCGTGGGGATTCTTCACTGTCTTTGATTTTATACCAAGTGTATGGCTGCCTGCTCTGTTCAGTACAGCCTTGTCTTGGTCTGGTGAAACACAATTCAGTTTACACTATTTAGCCCCTACTGTGTGCAAAACATCTTAGTCCCTGCCTCTCACACATAAAAACTTTGTGGCCCAGTCAACTCTGTAAGACTATAAGGTGCAGATGAGTTTCCCATTGGTATTGGGAGGAGAGTATCCATCTCCTTTCAAAATTCCCCTAATGAATGAACTCACACATCGACACTGCCCACAAAAGTGACCAAGGTCGACTCCAAAACAGGCCTTGCCCTCAAGGACCTTACAATCTACTCAGGGGCATGTGCACAGATAAGTAAATACAAGTGATTTCAGGAGGGAGAGAGTGTTAACAACTGTGGGGGTGGGTCAGGAAAGGCCCCATGGTAGGAGGTGACTCTTGAGCTTGACTTGGAAGCAGTGGAAAGACTCTGGGGGCAGAGGTGAAGGAGGGCATTCCAGATAGGAGACCTTCTGCCCAAAGACATAGAGCCAGGAAGTGGAAGGTTGCAAACTGGAGAAAACTGCCTTCAATTCAACTAGAAGGAAGAGAACTAGAAAGCAGGCAGTGTGAAACAAAGCTGTCAGGGTAGGTGGGAGCCAGATTGTCCAGGCCCTTCAGTTTGAGAAGAGTAGAAGGCAGAGCATTCGCTTCAGCACCAACCAGACACCTGGGCTCCTATCCCAGCTCTGCCCTCCAACCCTTCGCTTTATAAACTTCAATAACTCCCTTTCTCTGAGCCTTAATTTCCTCATCTGTAAAATGGGGATAATTATCTGTGCTTCCTCCTTTCACAGAATTGTCATGAAAATCAAATGAGATAATGCATGTCATGAGCTTATTAAAAATAAGCCTCCAAATTTCTGAAAAGTAGAAGAGATAAAAAAGTCAGAATCCAATCTAGCTTGGTTTAGGCCAGGGGTGGGGAACCTGCGGCCTCGAGGCCCCATGTAGCCTTCACACAGAAGGTAAATTTTGGATTCAAAGGGCCACACTTGAGGACCTAGAGGACCACAGGTTCCCCACCCCTGGTTTCGGCCATTAAGCCCCAAAGAAATTAAGAAGACCAGGTCTGGGACCTGCATTCCCTGGGTGCTGACCTAATGGTGATAACTCTATTCTGCCCAGGTAGGAGGAGTGAGCTCTCTATAATAAGGCCACTCTGTTCTCATCTGCCTACCTGGATTTTTGCAACAGTCTCTAGCTGATCTTACTAATGGGGAAATCTCATGTGATTGTTTAGTGCCGCTGCTACCTGGCATTGAAAATATATGCCTGGTGTCTCTCACCCTATCTCTCCAGCCTTATCTTCTGTTGGTTCCTCGTCCCCCCCCAAGCTCACCCTGTTGTCTTCCTACCACTGTGCCTTTATTCAGAATGTTGCCCATGCCGGGAATGCCCTCCCTTCCCTTCTCAGACCATTGAATCTCTACCTAATCTCTAAAGTTCAGCTCAAGTGGCCTGGCTTCCAGGAAGCTCTTCTTCCCAGGTAGCGCAACCTTGACCCTCGGAGCTCACCAGGCATTTTGTTTGCATCTCTCCATCCTTTAAAAAAATCCTACGTTCATACTTTCAACAAGACTTGAAAACATTTCTATAAAAGAGACTGTGCCAGGCCCTAAATTTACAAAGTCCTGGGTTACAACTCCTCTTCTCTAAGAAAAACAGTCCCTGCCCTCAGGGTGCTTACTTTCTCCCGGGGGATAAAAAACATAAACATAGAAGGGTGAGATAATTTGAGAACAAAAAGAAGGAATAACAACTTGGTGGGGTGGGGGAAGGGAGAAGCAGGGAAGAGGTGACACGTGACCTGAGTCTGGAGGACGCTCCAGATTCTAAGAGGCTGAACTGGATGAGGTGGTGTGCAGGTGTCCCTGAGGGCAACCTGGGCAAGATCCGGAGGCCATGGATAGAGTGCTGGGTTCAAGAAAGCCAGAAGGCCAGTGTGGGCTAATATGTATAATCATCGAAGGGGAGAAATGTCAAACACAAGAGTGTGTATTTTAAAATAGATTTTTATTGATATCTTTGGTTTTTCTATTCCCTAGATTTCCAGTATCCCTTACTCTCCCCCATCTCAGTGCCATCCCTTATAACATAATTTTTTAAAAAGCAGAGAATTTTTTTTAGCAAAATCGATGAATTCATTGAAAAAATATGTGCCAATATATACAATGTCCCACAACCATGGACCCCCTCTCCCCTTCCTCCTCTGAATACCTCTGCAAAATAGGTCTTCCTTAGGGCCATGCCTGTTCTTAGTCACTTTATAACATTTGTTGGAGAAGTTTGTATTTGATCCTTGAGGCAATAGTGAACCACTGAAATTTCTTGAACGAGAGAGTGACATGGTCGATCAGTGTTCTTAGAAGTTTATTTTCACACCTGTATGTGGGATGGGTTGGAGGGAGGAAAGATTGGAAGCTGGGAGACCAATCAGGAAGCTATTACATTAGTCAAGGTGACCTGTGAATGATGAGAAGGGAATAGATGGGAGAGATGCAGAGGGCTGATTGGATATGGGGAGTGAGGGAGAGGGAAGAGTTGAAAATAACTACAAGGTTCTAAGCCTGGTTGATGGAGAAGATGAGGGAATTTGGAGGAAGGGCTAGTGGTGGTGGTGGGGTGTTTGTGAAAGGAGTGGAGATAAATTCAATGTTGGCCATACTATGTAATCCAGTGCTCTGTGTTAGTGACTGATCTCCATGTGAGGCTGGGACCACCATAGGAGCAGAGCCAAGGCTCTGCCTAAACCTGGTGTCTCCTTCAGTGGCCAATGCTATGCTCTGAACACAGTAGATGCTTGATTAATACAGGGGTATGGGGGGGATTGAACGACAGAAGCTGATACAGGCCTGGAGTACCTTTCTAGGACCCACACAATGCCAGGCTCCTTCTCACTTTGATATCTCCTTCATTCAAGCTTCACGTCTGGGAGTACCCTTCCCCCTCCCTCCCCCCTTCTTTCCCCAGGCAGACTCCAGTACACCCCTGCTCTTTAAGGTACTTTCTTGCTTTTAAAAAAAAAAAGCCTTTTTTTTAAGCCCCCAGCAGTCCTAGGGTGGGGGTTGGGCTGGGAGCAAAAGGACAGCTGGAAGGGGCCTAGCCCAAAGAGAAAAGAAAGGTCTCTGATGTTATTCTTGGCCTTCTTTCCATTTTTCCCACTTTGACTGTAAAATCTAGAGGGGTTGCAGGCTGTTTACAGAGTTCAATTACTCCCATGTATTGCCTCCCCATGTAGGCTGGGAGCCCTTGGAGGGCAGGGGACCATGTCTTCTGTGTTCTCTGTGACCTCAGCTCTTCCTACTGTGCTCCGCATGTAGTAGGGCTATTAAGTACATAAACAGCAGGGACTTTTTAGTGGAGGGGTCAAATACCATCCCCCCAAACATACCAATTTAGTATAGCTATAGCCTGAGTCTCTAACCCTTGGGCTAGCTCCATCTCCAGGGTGCCAAGGGCTTGGGATTGCATAGCAAAGTCCACTGCATTTTTCCTCCTTTCCCTCTATGTTTAGCGCAAAGCCTCAGTTTAGTTTCTGTAAAATGGGGATAACTATGAGTGTTCCAGCTACCTGGGGGCGGGGCTGGGAGAAAAAGTGCTTGGTAAACATTAAAAGCCTTAGAGAAATGGGAGTCATTATTAATGATGGGGGGGGGAAGAATGACCAGATTCCAAGAAGATTCTAGCTTGCTTTATGCTCTAGGTTTAGGTCCCCCTCCCCTCCTGGATTTTATTGGGGAGCCATGGGGTTGGTATATTTTATCAGAGCAACAAGGCCTGTGATTGCGGAACAAAGCAGAGGACTAAGGCAATTATCCTTCGAATTCAGGCTGAGATTGGCCTGGGCCCTCAATTGTCCATGGACTGCCTAGTTTCCTGCTTTGTCTGCTGTCAGATGGCAGAGCCTGGGCCACTGTTATCCTTAGGCCTCTATACAGCCAGTCTGGTTGATGATCCTTATGGCGAGTACAGTCCAGGACTAGGTCAGATTTTATTGGTGGGAGAGAGAATTAGGAAAACAATCTGACTGAAAGGGAGTCATTTGGCATCTTAGGGTTCTGGGTCAGGGAGAAATCACAACTGTCTACATATTTCAAAATGGTCTACACAGCTACCCGTAGCTCCTGATTTCTTGCCTTCACTTGTGGGTCAGGAAGCTTTGAACCCTAGCAAAGGTCCTTGACGACCTGAGAGCTTCAGCCATGAAATAACATCAACTCTCATTTCTCTAGAATATGAATGCTGTAAAATGGTGAGATGTGGACTGTGCACAGAGTAAATGTCTGGGAAATCGGGAATCAGGTAGCAAGAGCAGTGCGGTTGAGAATCCGAGTACCTAGATAGGAATCCCAACTTTATCACTGCATGATTAGGTGGCTAGTCACTTAAGGTCTCTAGGCCTTTGTAAATCAAGGGGATTGGACCTGATGCTAAAGTCCCTCCCAGCTCCAACCTTCTATGAATGCTGAATTAAATTAGTTTGAACTGGCCAGAACACATAGCCCAAACATGAGTAGGAGTGGGCAGGTATCTGGAGGGCACTCCAAAATGTAACCAGAGTAGAAACCCAGTAATTACCTAGTTAATTCAAATCCATGTAGACAGGCAGTCTAAATCAGGGTGATTTGAGGTGGGGGGCTTGATTTATTGGACCCCAAAGCATTCTTTAAATTTGATTTATAAAACCAGTTTGGCTGCCAATATTAGCAGCAGCAACCCAATTATTTCCAAATATCCACTTCAGTTTTGTGATGTGGAGACAAAGTTGGGAGAGGAATGGGGGAAGCAGCTGCTGAAAAGGTGGGGCTGCCTTCACCTGGGTCAGGCCCCAGAAGAAAATCAAGATGGGGAAATAGAGGAAGTCTTATATAGGCACTACAAAGGGGTATGCTGGAAAGTGTGTGAAAACAAAATTACCGTGGGGGGATGGGATTTAAGGCCTTGGGCAACAGCAAAGAACTAAGACAGAAGACGATCTATTCCCAATGGCCTAGCCGAAGGAGCCCCCCCCCCCAAGACCCATCCCCCACTTTGACCCACACAAAAACATTCCTGGTCCTCGCTGAAACCAGGGGAAGGCTCACCAGGATGCCCTGCTTTCTGGCATCTCATTCAGCAGAAGAGATAGTTAGCAAGGGATTAGAACCTCTGGGCCCAGGACAAGGCAAAAAGGGGAAAGGGAGAGAGGAAGGCAGCATTCTGGGGAGGAATCTTTCCAGTCCAAATGACCCTGCAGTTTGTTTATATACGTGTGTAGGTATACACGATCATGTATATCTCTATGTGTATATAGTTAACATTCCTGCCAATTCGTGGAACATTCATTTTACAAAGCACCGAACACTCCAGGAAGTGCTCACAATCTCCCCTAACACCCTTCAGCCAGCTGAGGTTGATGCCTTTGAAGTCTCCGATCCTCCCTCCAGGTTGGAGCTGCAGAGAAGGCTAGAAGACAGGCAGGCAGCTCTCTCCTAGTCTCTTTCTTCTCAAGCTCTCCCTCTCAGAGTTGTAAAGTCATCCGAGTTTGAACGTGGCCCGAAAGCTTGGCAATCCAGAAATCCCTGGGATGCGTTTGTATAATAAACACATATGTAATGTATTTCTCGAGGTGGGGAGTTAGGGCGAGGGGCTGGGGACTGGCGCATTCAGAGGCTGGGTGGAGGGGACCGAGGGCTCTGAGAGCCGGGGTTTTCTTGCCCACAGAGCAGGTTAAGCTCTTTCTATACCGACCTTTCACCCCTCTCCTCGCTCTCACCGCGCCCCCCCTCCCCACCTAAGACTCAACCCCGACTTGGAGGGCCGGCCAGGGGCTTTGCAGCGGGCCAGCCTTCCAAGAGGGGTGGGCCGGGCCGAAGCGAGGCGAGGCTAGGCGAGGCGAGAAGAGGCTAGGCAAGGCGAGGCGAGCCCCGGCATTTTCCCTTCCCCAGCACCTGTCCCACTTAAGCGCAGGGGTTGGGGCTGCGCCCGCGGGCGTCCTCAGTGCCCAACGCCGGAGCCACGCACAGAGGCCGTCTCGGGTGGGTGTGCGGGGAGCCCGGAGGGGGGCGGGGCGGGGCGTTTGGCGGGGGCTTCCTCCCCCCCTCCCGAATGCAAGGCCGAATACTACCCTCTAAGCGTCCCTCTACCCCCTGGTTCCCGGAGAAAACGGGGGAGAGGCGCACGTAAAGCTCTCGGGCCGCCAGCGGCGTTGCTCGCGGTCCCCCCACCTCCTCGGAGCCCGGGACTGGCCCACGAGGTGGCCTGTGCGGGGTCTGCGGTGACCTAGGGAGGTTCCGTCTTCTCTAGAGCCGGCTGGGGGAGCCCCGAGAATCGCAGGCCCGTCCCCCCTTCCTCCCCCTCCTCCCCCACGTGTCCTCCCGGAGCTCAGCGGCCTGATCCCAGGCCCCCCCCCCTCCGCCGCCGCCGCCACCACCGCTGCCGCCTCCCTTCCCCGCTTCCTCGGCGTGAGGACGAAAGTTGCGCCAGCGGCTGGGGGGCGCTGCCCAGGTGAGGGGGCGCCGCGGGGCTGAGTCCCGGGGGAGCGGCCCGGCCCTGCAGTGGGGGTCAGGGCGGAGGCGGAGGGTTGGGGGGAAAGAAAGAAACTTGCAAGCCAAGACACCCTCCGCCCTGCTCGGGAGCCTGCGTGGACCGAGCCCTCGTGCAGGGAGGGAGGCAGCGGGCCCGGCTGGACCGGACCTGGACCTGGACCGCGCTGGGGAGGGGGAGGTTGGGCAACGGGCCAGGCCTGGGGTCGTCTAGATAGTCGGACACCAACCCGAACCCTGGCTAGGGGGCCGAACTGAGCCCCCAAGGGAGCTGGGGCGCCAAGTGGCTAAGGCTTTCTTTTTCTGTCTGTGGGGGGTGGGGAGAGATGAGGCGGGGCTGGACCAGCCCGGGGGTGGGGGGGAGTGAGCCCGAGCCCGGGGCACTTGCTGGGATCCGGACCGGGGACTAGGGCGGGGCGGTGCGAGGGGCAGGGCCGGGCGCGAGGGGAGGGGGAGCAGGGGGTGGGGTAGGCTAGGGGCGTGTAGTTAGGCTCAGGGTCCAGACCCGGCCAGAGCGAAGGTAGCTAGCTGCTTGCTTGCTTGCCTGCCTGCCTCCTCCTCCTCCTTCTCCTTGGGGCCCGGAGCGGAGGGAGGGAGGGACGGAGTGAGAGAGCGAGGCCGGCGGCGGCTGCGGCGGGCGGCCGGCCCGGCGGAGAAGGCCAGCTTCCGCGGAGTTTGTGCCCTGGGCTCCCCGTCCCCGACCGCCCGCCTCCAGCGCCCTAAGAGGGACAGGGCATTGACTGGTGAGCAACTACGAGTGTTAGACGGTGTTCGGGGAGGTGATTCCGGGAAAAGAGCCCAGACGCCGCCTCCGATTGTGCTGGCCCCCCGTGGCCCCCCACCCTTGGCGTCTGGAGTCTCCTCTTGAGGCGAAGGGAGCCGACCAGCCCCGAGGAAGCCCTGGGGCTTGCTGGCCCTCTCTCTCACCCCTTCGCCCATCTGATTCTCCCCGAGGAGCGAGGCTTGGGGAAGTGGGGGGCAGGTGGGGCAGATTTCCCCTCCTGCGGGCGACAGCCGTATTCAGATCGTCTACGCCTCCTTCTCCTTGGATCCAGTATCGGATCGAGTCACCGAAACGCTGGAGTCTGGATCATCTCTCCTGACCCAGTGCTCCCCCCTTCCCCATCCCTACCACAGGGATTTGATGGATTTCAAGGATAGGGACGAATCCCCTGTGTATCTACGCCTGGGATGGGTGATTAGGAATTAGGATTCCCCCCCCCCCCACTAACACCACCCCCTTTTCTTCGGAGCTATTTCCACTGGAATCGGAAGAAAAGAAGGGAGGTATTTATGCGTCTCCCTGTTTCTCCAAAGGGTCGGCGTGCCTGAGGACGGTCAGTCTCGTAAGAGGAAAGTGGTCACCACTGAAACTCGGGTCGCGCCCGAAATTACTTAGGTAAGGCCGTGGGGGGGTGCAAGAATAAGGGGGGATGGGGAAGCCCCTCCGGAGTGACTCCTGTTTCCCGAGGGGTAGGGAGAGAAGGGGAGCCCCTCCCAGCGCAAAAAGGTTTTACGGGGGGAGATAGTGCTGGGGGGTGGTGACTACGGGGGGAGGGTGTCAGAGGAAGGGGGGAGTCACGCCCAACCAGCTAGGGGAGCCTCCCTCAGGCCCCAGGGAGGAGGGGACTGAGTGCGACTGCTCAGTGCTGCCCGGCGGGGGAGGTCTCGGGTCTCGGGATCTGCACACTGGATTGGGCACCAAGGGGCCCAGCAAAGTGCGGGCGCTGGGGGCGGAAGGGGGACGGGCTTGGAAGAAAACATTGAGAGAGACCCCTAGTTCTGGGGCAATGACCTCCCACCTTTCTTCCTCTGCCCTCTTCCTTTCTTAATTCTCTCCCTTTCTGGGGTGACTGGAAAGAAGGGGGGGCGTGGGTCTTTTCCACCCGTTTGGATCGAGAGCACCTCTGCCTCTCTCGGGAGTCTAGCTCCTTGCCCGGCTTGCTGCAGCCCCCGTTGCCTCCCTCTCCGGAATCCGCTCCGTTCGCACAGCGATCAACTCCCCCCCCCATTCTCCCCCCCCCTCCCTGTGTCACTGGGGCTGCTTTGGCTCTGCCCCCTTCGCCGCCGCTTGCTCCCTGCTCTTGTCCCTCCCTCTCTCCTCCCCCCTACTCCTCTTCTCCCCCCACCCCAAACCTGGGGCATTCTGGGAGCTGTAGTCTCCCAGAGTGGGGCACGGCGGGGCTCGCGGCGCCGGCCGGACTGCACTTCCCGTCGCGCTCCGCGCCCGGCACCCACTCCGAAGGCTGTGCTCGCACACACATACACACACATACTCACACACATACACACACGCATACACACATACATACGCGCACGCACAGAGATACAGCGCTTCGCTCCTCTCTCCCCCTCACTCTTTCGCTCGCTGGCTCGCTGGCTGCCGCGGCTGCCAGTGTGTGTCTCTGCCTCCCCTTAGCTTTGCTGAGCCCTCCCTTCTTCCCCTGGCAGTTCCTAGAGTCCGACCCGCCGCCAGCCAGCACCGAGAGGAAGGAGGAGGAAGAGGAGGAGGACGGCGAGGAGGAGAAGGAGCACCAGTAGAAGAGGACGAGCCGGAACCCGAGCTGGAGGTTGGTGGTTGGTTGGTGGTCGGTGGTGCTGAGCAGGGGGGCTTAGGGCGGTACGAGCGCGGAGCGGGCAGCGAGCGGCGGCGTCGCCGGGGCTGGGGCCAGCAGCCAAAGGGAGCCGGGGTGGCGGCCTGAGCTGAGCCGCCCAGCCCAGCCCAACCGAGCCCAGCCAAGCCCAGCCGACCCGAGAACAGGTGCGTCTTTTTTTTTTTTTTTCCGAAATTTCTTCCACCCTTTGGAGCCCGTTGGTTGGGCTCCCCGGCTTTTCGCCTCGCCTCACTCAGCTCACTCGCATCCGAGCGAGCAGCTGCCTCACCGCCGCTCTCCCCAGCCTGGAGACCGGTCGGTGGGCGGGCGGGCGAGCAGCCGGGCGGCGTCCTTCTCTTCTCTGTGTCTCCGGACATTGCGCTCTCTTGGGGCTGGGGCTGTGCCCGCGCCCCGCCCCTCCTCTCCCCCGGGACACCCCACTCCAGGGTTACTCCACTCCACTTCCCAACCCCGCGTACCCCAGTCCTCCCCACCCCCGGCCAGGTGAGACTTGTTCCCCTACGGGGAGAGGAGCAGAGCCGCAGATCAGAGCCTTCTCTCCGGCCGGGCGGGGGTCTCCATGGAAACGGGCAGGGGCGATGTGGTGGCCCCGCTACCTGGAAGACGAGGTGTTGGGTGCAAGGGAAGGAGGGAGAGAGGGCGGCAGCCCGCAACTTGCCCTATGCTCCGGGCCGTAGATGTACTGGGCAGCAGGGCAAGAGGGAGAAGGAAGGCGTCGGCCCGAGGGGGAGTGGTCGGTGGTCTGGCAGGGTTTCGTAGAAGGTGGCAGAGAAAATAGCCCCTACCCTTTAAAGAAGGGTGTACCCTGATAGTGTGCTTGCAGCCCCTCCTTCCCGGGGTGCAGAGCCAGCAAGGAAGGAGGGGCGCTAGTTTGGGGAGGGGGTGGATTGGGAGTAATCTTCTGGGGTCAGGGACAATTACCTGAGCCCCTTGGAAAGAAAGCAAGGATGGCTTAGGAACCACCTGGGCTCCCTTCCCCTGGCTCTAGGGGACCCCTCCCCCAGGGCCAGGGCTGTATTTGAGAGAGGTTGGACCCTACGGAAATCAGGGTAGTTGCCCTCGCCATAAGAAGGTACCACTTGGCAGCGCCCCTCCCACCTCTTAAGCCGAGGAATGGAGGACTGGACGCCGGAGCCGAAGGCCGAACTGGTGCGGGTTGGGGTGGGTGGGTGGGTGGGTGGGGGAGCAGGGGCAAATTACTGGCGCCCTTGGGGAGGGGAGGAGGGGAGAGGAAAGGAAGGGATAGCTCGGTATCGCCTCGGTCGGCTTCGCTTCGGAAGGGCGGGCGGGCGGGCGGGAGCGGCTTTGGAGTGGCTGGGGGAGGGGGGAATCCCTGAGCAACGTTTGGGGGGCGAAATCGGGCGGCGGGGCCAGGCGGGGCGTGGGGCGGTGGGGCGGGGCCGGGCCGGCCGGGGCGGTGCTGCGCCGCCGCCGCTGCCGCCGCTGCTACCGCCGCCGCCTTTGCTGCCGCCGTTTCTGCTGTTGCCGCCGCTGCTTCGGCTACTGCTTCTCCTGCTGCTGCTGCTGCTCGCCCGCGCGGCCGCCGCCGCCGCCGCGGGGCGCTGGGCGGGGAAGGGGAGGCCCGGAGGAGTCCCGTGCCGGGCCAGAGGGCGCCGGCAACGGCCGGGCCGTGGGGAGTGGGCTGTCCCGGGGGCGGGGGCTAGCGGGGGGTGGAGTCCCCGACGGGGGGCGGTACGAGCGAGCGGGGACGAAGAAGACAAGGAGCCCCGGGGGCCGAGTGCATGGAGGACGAGGTGCTGGGAGAGAGAGGAAGGGGGGAAGGGAAAAAGGGACGGGACGGAACCGAGCCGAGCGCACGAAGGGGGTGGGTGGGGTCCCGAGACGGGGCTGGGGGGTGAGGGGAAGGTGGCGCAGAGTCTTAGCCCAGGGCTCCTAAATGGGACTGAGCCGACTCTGAGGAGGGCACCCGGGCCCAGAGAGGGATATGGAATCGTGGATGGAGGCAAGTGGAGGGGAGGGGGAGGGGGCCTGGAGTGCTGGGGTCTCCGAGAGAGGAAGACCGGACAGGAGGGACACAGGAGGGACGTCCGGGCCAAAGCTGGGAGGGGCCCTCAGAACAACAGCAGACTCATTGGAGGGGAGGGGTGTTTTATACAAAGGTTTGATCAATTTTAGAGAGGAGGAGCAGCAAACCTGGTGTTATGTGTAAGATGTGACCAATTTGGGGGGGGGGCAGCAACCTGGGCCTGCCACCAGTGACCCAGTTAGGTCAGGGCTGCCTGCCCAGCCCTACTCAAAAACAGGCAAGAATTTGTTTAGAGGTACAGCCATTTGGGGGGAGTTACAGATAGTTCCTGTACAGGCCCCCAGAATAAGAGGGGGGAAGGAGAAGTTAGGGGATCCCCAGACACAGGTAGGCTACCAGGTACTGTAGTCTGTGGCCTCTGGGTGGAAGAAAGGCATGTGTGGCATGGTCTTAGGACACTTTGGTTTGGGGCTTATCCCTGAAAGGACACTTACAGGATTGCCAGAGAAATTCTGGGCTGTGGTAAAGAAATGCCACTCCAGGTTCATCCAGCTTCGGGAGTCTGTCTTTGACCATCACTCTGGAGGGAGAGGCACAGGCACGGAGAGAGGAGAGAGAGAGAGAGAGAAGGAACTGAGGTGGGGGTGGGGAGAGGGTGGAGTGGACTGGGTAGAGTCTTAGACTAAAGGGGGGGCAAGGTGGCAGTGTACACACACACACACACACACACACACACACACACACACACACACACACAAAGACCTGGCCAGCCAAGCTTCTCTGGTGCTGAGAAGACAGGGCTGAGGTCTGGGGGAAAGAACCTAGGTAGGCTCAGATCAATGATGTTTGGAGAAAAGTAAACAGAATGTCGGTCACAAGAGGTAGTGGACTATGGGGATAGAGTATGGGGGGGAGGGGGAGAGGCGGGGGTGGGGGTGGGGGGGTGTTGAACTGCAGCATCCCTGGGGCCAAACAAAAAGAGGACAGTATCAGAAAGGGTAGATGAGAAGAATGAATTACCAAGTGAGGCCAGGAAAGCTCTAAAGACCCCTCACTCAGGCTGCTGCCTGGTGTATATAGTTTGAAAGGCACGTGGTGAGCTTTGGGACTGGGCAGAAACCTGAGTTTCTGGGCCTGGTCACACAGGGTTAGGTGGAGTTCGAAGTAGTGATTTTTGCAAGGGGGGTGGTGGTGGGGGGGTGAGTTTCCATTCTAGAACCAAGAAGAATGGGATTCAGGAAGTGATTGATGGGGGAGGGGGAGAGGAGGGACCTGAGAGCTGGTGACAGGGATGTCTGAATTAGGGCCTAGGGAAGAACAGCTCTTTCTGAGGGGCCAATGAGAAGGAGACAGAACAGCCTTGGAATGGGGGGGGGGCGGCACAGAGGGAGTGAAGCTAACCAGAGCTTGGCTTCCTGCCTTGGGCCCAGGAAGCCACTCTGCTGGGGTCCTGGTCGAGGCAGAGAAGAGGAGGGTGAGCCTTGTACAAACGAGGGCCTGGGGAAAAGGCATCCAACGGGAACTCACAAAGGCAAATGAGAGACGAGATGCATTTTTTTCCTCCTAGAGGAACCAAATTGTCACAGAAAAGCCTGGGGGGGGGCAGGAAGGGAAGGTTCCTGAGAAGTTGGGGTTCTTATTGCTGAATGTCAGAGCTGGCAGGAGTAATTTCACAGGTAATGTAACCTCTTCCCATGCGCTCATCTGCAGAGATGGAAACTGAGGCCCAGAGAGGGGAAGGGACTGATCCAAGGTCATACAGCGAATCAGGTCCAAAACACAGGTCTCTTGACTTTGAAGCCAGTTCTCTGAACTATTCTCTGTTGCTTATTGTTTCTAGTAGATTGTCTCTGTTTCTGTTGGAATTTCTGAAGCAAGGGGGATGGGGGGGGATATTCAAACCATTCCAAATGACATAAACTCTTACAACTTCATTGGTCTGGTGGTAGTTGGGGGGGGGGAAGGTGAGGAGGAGGGCAGATTCCTTCAAGAGGACAGGATGAGAGGGGAGAAAATGACTATGTGATAGGAGGGCAAAGGGAGAAGGCAGGAAAGGAAGGCCTTTTTGCATTGGCTGGACAGTGAGGGAGGAAGGAAGTGGTAATTGATAGTGGCAGGTGGGGGGTTGTGTGGCAGGTCCTAGTAAGAGCTAGGGGGAGGTCCTGAACTTTCCAGGAGAGAGTTTGCCAAAGTGGAGTCGGAAGATTGGGGGGATCCTTTAACTTTCATACAAAGACTGGGAGGCAGATTAGAATGCAGTTTAATGAAGAACTTCCTAACAAAACTGTCCAGCTTCATTTTCTCCTTTGGAGGCTGAGCTATCGCCTTTTCCAGGATCTCTGAGGTCCTTTTGAGCTCTAACGTCCATGAACTGAGCTGATTCCAAGAGTAGTGAGTTCCCTGTCACTGTGGGCATGCTTGTTGGTCTGGGGAAAGGCTAAGAGCCCTTCCAGCTGCTGAGATTCTCTACTCAGAGGTTCTGAATGAAGCTGGTAAGGAGTAAGTATCAAGTATCTGAGAAGCAAGGGACATCATTGGTGGGGATCTACTCGTGAGGAAATAGGGAGGATTTGGAGAAGTTACAGGGACAAATGGAGCCTGAAGAAGAGAAATTGTGGGGGTGGGATGGGTAACAGGTGAAAAATTAGAGGAAGCAGTTGACTCAGCTGTCTCCTGGGTGAAGAGGAAGGCTTGCCTCTGGGGAGGGCAATCTACTGGATATTCCAGCATGCCTCAGTTTCCCCAAGATACTGGGCATGGTCTGGAAAGGATAGCCATGTGAGCAGGATGGAAAGATATCAGTATGGGCTATAATGGCACAGTGTAGTGGGCTCAGAGCTATTTGAATGAGTTGGTTATAAACATTTATTGAGCACCTGCTAGGTGCTAGGCATTATATTAAGCAATGAGGATATGAAGAAAAGCAGAAGACAGTCCCTACCCTAGTCTAATGGGAGAGATAATGTTCAAACAAGAGAAACTGCAGATGATCTCAGTGGAAAGGCCTTGAGGTTAAGGAGAACTGGAATAAAACTTCCTGGAGGAGGTGAGATTTTAGCAGAGACTTAATGGAAAGCCAGAGAGTGGGAGATGAGAGAGAGCTTTCCAGGGAAAATGCCCTGGAGGTGGGAGACATCTCCAGTGAGGAACAGTGTCACTGGATCGAAGATATATGGGGAAAAAAGTGTGAGAAGACTAGAAAGGTGGTTTGGAGGAGCAGCCTATGAAGGGCTTTGAACTCCAGATAGAGAATTTTATAGCTTATGTTTATATTTGACCTAGATCGACGGATCAGTGCCAATGTGAAGTGAAGTCTCTAGTGGAGTGCCGCAGGGCTCTCTTCTCAACCTTGTGTAACTCAGCATTTTAATGAGTGACTTGGATGAGGGCCCAGATTTCATGCTGATTAAAATTTCAAATGATATAAAACTAACACTTTGAATTGACAGTCATGATCCAGAAAGATCCATTCTGAGAGCCATATTTTAGGATAGATCTTGCAGTGCTAACATGCAGTGCTTACTGACCTTCCAGTCAGAGGACCTGGGTTTGACTCCTTGTTCCTTGGCTTCCTACCTGTGTTAACTTGGGCAGTTTTCTCTCTGGGCCTCACTTTTCCCCCCTTTAAAATGAAGGGGCTGGATTAGATGATATCTCTGGTCTTTAAGCTAGAGTATATTCAAAAAGTGACCTTATATATGAGGATCATTGTAAGGAACTGGTATGTTTAGCTTGGAGAAGAGTTAGGGGAGATGACATGGGCCTTGAGTGTTTATGGGGCTGGCATGTAGACATATGGGGTCCCAGTTTGGCTGCTGGGACCTGTGGCTGGGAATTAGAGGGAGATTTAGGTACACGAAATATAATGAAGAATGTTCTAAAGGTCTCGTTGTTCATTTGTTTCAGTCTTGTCCAACTCTCCATGATCCCATTTGGGGTTTTCTTGGCAAAGGTACTAGAGAGTTTGCCATTTCATTTCCTCTTCTAGCTCATTTTACAGACAAGAAAACTGAGGCAGACAGGGAGAAGTGATTTGCCAAGGGTCTCTCTGCCAGTAAGTGTCTGAGGCTAGATTTGAACTCAAAAAGAGAATTCTTCCTGATTCTGGCATGGCACTCTATCCACTGCGGGGCTACCTAGCTGCCCTTCCTAAGGATTAGAGCTGTGCAAATGGGCTGCCTCAGGTAATGCGTTAACTACCATTGGTAGAGCTCTTCAGGTGAAGGGATGACTATTTGTGGGAGGCCCTGCTTCAGTATGACTGGTTTTAGCCTTTCCATAGATTATCTCCTTTGAACTTCATCACAGCTCTGGGAGGTGAGTACTATTATCTCCGTTTTATGAATGGGGAAACTGAGGCAGACCATAGTGAAGTGACTTGGGCAGGGTCATATAGCTACTGAATATCTGAGGCAGGATTTGAACTCTGGCCTTCCTGACTCCAAGCCCAGCTCCATATGTACTGCACCACCTAGCTGGAGTTTGGTGACTTCTGAGGTCACTTCTAACTTTGAGACTCCATGATCCTAGAAAGCATACTGGTTTGGAGTCAGAGGGGCTCGGTTCGAATCTCCATTCTGTTCCTTATTCCTCATGCAATCCTGGGCAACTTATTTAACTTCTCCAAGCCTCAGTTTCCTTAGTTGGAGAGTGAACGCCAATATCCTTTCCCACCTGAAATCCATTAGCCTATGACCCTAACTGAAAGCAAGGGGTAGGAGGGATCCAGAGGCCCACACAGGTCAAAACAAGATTTGGAAAACTTTGAATAGAACAACTATGCAGCTGTGGAGCAGGGGAGAGCCTGGACCTGGAGTGTGGAAGACTCGAGTTCAAATCCAGCCTCAAACACTGCCTAACTCTGTAACCCTGGGCAAGTCACTTAACCTGTGCCTCAGTTTCTTCATCTGTAAAATGGGGATAATAACAGCTCCCATGTCTCAGGGTTGTTGTGAGGCTCAAATGAGAAAATATTTGTAAAAGCCCTCAGTACAGTTCCAGGCACCTAGTAGGTGCTATCTAAATGCTTATTGCCTTCCCCTTCCCATCCCCTGTGACCTGTGAGGACATTGGTTCACACAGTGGAGCCCAATGAATGCTGCTTGGTTGAATTCACTGGGATGTACCCATTCTCCAAATTTGCAAATAGGAGAGAAGTAAGGTTAAGGTAGGGAGTGGAGATTCCAGACTGAAACCTGAGAAAATGTGAAAATACCCAGAGGGAGTTGAATGCATGGAGGGGAGGTATCATCCATTAGGTTGGCATAGTCTTGGGCTTGGCTAGAATAGCCTTAGGAAGTGGGGAAGTCGCTTGGGGGTTAGCCATAGCTTGGGGTTAACCGTTGTGGACTTGGGGAGCTGGGTAAACGAGCAAAGGCTGGGGTGGGCTAGATGTAAGTTGATATAAAATAGATTTGAGGGGGAGGGGAGAGGAAGGTCTCTAGTGCATGCTCTGAGACCTTGAATAGAGGAAATAATTTCTTAACCCTGGCTTTGGGGTTAGATGTGATCATCTGATTGCTAGATTATCTAGGGACAGAGTAGACCTGGAAGAAGAAGTGGTCCAGAGGGCTCTTCTTAGTCTCCTTCCTCATGCTTACTGGCTGTGTGACCCTGGACAAGTCATACATACCCTCCCCCCTTGTGTGCCTCCAGACGCCCCCCCTCCCCACTCATTCTTCTCTTCTCTGAAATGGGTGCAGTTGGTATTAGGTTCCATTATGTGGTTGATGGACTGTTTCCGGACAGAGCAGGCCTGGGAGGGTGTTTAGAAGAAGTGGTCTAGAGCCTTAGTGTCCCAAGACCTGGACTCTGGCCCGGCCTCAGCCTCTTCCTGGGCTGTTTGGCCCTTCCTGGGGTTTCTGGCTTCTCCTGAGTACTTAACTCGATATCCAAATGTCAGCTATTATTATTGTGATTGTCTCCCCTGGGTGACCCGAGGCTAGCTTCTGAGCCTCAGTTTCCTCCTTGACAGCCCAGCCGCGATAAGAATAGCATCCCCCCCTCCCCCCGGGTTGTCGTGGGAAGAAGATGAGACTGTATGTAAAGCGGCTTGCAAACCTCCCCAGAACCGTCAGCTGTGCCCTGATAGTATTCTCGAGCCTAGAAGCTCATACCTCATACATCGTTACTGCTTTGATTGAAAGGAATGCTAATTTAATGCTGAAACTCTACCTCTTCTGCATTGCATTCTTTGTAGTTTTTCTGAGCTGGCTGGGGGTGGGGAGGGGAGCTGCTAATGGGCCAAAGTGGAATTCTAGTGATGGGGTTGGGGTTTACATGTTTCCTTTGCTCTAACTTGTATGTACAATCCCAGGGTTCTTCGATTTGCAACACAAGACCGGGCCATCCATGATCCATTTAAAACAATGGCATTGCTTTGAAATGGCCGCATGTCAGGGTCCTCCCCCCCCCCACCCCCACCCCCCCCGACTTAATGACTTGTGGCAAATTGGAAGGGGTGGAGATTTGTGTTTGCAATTTACTGGTCTGAACATGTGAGGCTGGGCATTATTGCAGAAGGCCCTAAGTGAGACCAGATAGCATTGGCCAAGCTCACTGGCAGACAAAACCTGCTGCCTTCTTGGTGATCTGTTAAGAAACAGACCTTGAATTGTTTGGCCATTAAGTTCCAGCTTTTGGAGATCCCAGTGGTAGCACTGTTTAAGGGTCCAGTCAGGTTCTGGTATATTGTGGGTGGCAGGGATGAGGAGAGTTGCCAAATCTCAGTGCTTGCTGGGACCCCCCTCATGGCCACCGCCTGCTCAGCCATTGGACAATGGAATCTGTAAAAGGGCAAATCCCAGGCTTGGGTTTTAGAAGTGGGAGAGACCTCAGAGGTCAACAGGACATAGTATTATCCGATAGAAAGAGCCCTGGTTTCGGAGTCAGAGGACCTGAATTCAAATTTTGCCTCCACCACTTGGGGCACCTCACACAAGTACCTTGCTAGGCTTGCTTGCCTCCTCTGTAAAGTCAGAGGATTGGACTGCATGGCTGCGGAAGTCTTTTCCAGCCCTAGATCCATGATCCTAGTCACTTGATGCAGTTTCCTTCTAGGTCTGTGATGCTGTGTATAATCTTAGCCAGTCCCTTTGCCTCTCTGGGTTTCCTCTTCTATAAAATTAGTGGGTCAGACTACATCCTTTCCTCATCTAGATCTGTGATCCTTTCATTTTACAAAAGAGGGAAACTAAGGCCTTGCCCAAAGGCACACTGGTTGCAAGTGGCAAAGCCAGGGCCTGAGCACTGGAAATTTAGGGCTTTCTATGCCATCTGACTCTTCTCCCTTTTGCTAAGCTGGATTTAACTTGGTTGGACTGGGTTGACGTTGTGATCTGTTTGTTGGGTTTTTTCCCTTCTACTTGAATGCTGTCTTCTACTATTCTCACTGAGTTCCCCTGTTGATCACCCTTGGGGTAAAGGGTCTTTAGGATTCAGATCTGGAAGAATCCATGTGGCACCCTCCCATTTTCCAGATGTGGTAGAAGTGGCTTTCCTACCATCACACAGGCAGTATTAGAGGTAGGACTCCAACCTGGGTTCTCTGACTGGAGAACCAGGATTCTTTCTCCTGCTGTACATGGCCTTAGTGAGTCAATCCCCAGCTGGCCAGAAGCACTGCTGGGCCTTCCTCCTTGCCCCTGGGGCAGGAGCACATGTCTCCTCCTAAGTAGTAGGGAGGAAGAAACAGTCTGGTTTTTTTCTCCTACCCACCTCTCTACCTTTGAGGCCACAGTGGCAGCAGTGTTACCAGCTAAATTTCGCCCCACAATTCTAGGCAGGAAATGAAGAAGGCAGTTACGAGGGAAACTTCATGGAGGAAGCAGAGGGGGGACCCCCAACTCAGGTCTTATTGTCAGTGTATGGGGACTGGACAGAAAGTTACTGCATGTGGAAAAGTGCTGACTGGGTTCATTGTGAGCTTTTCCAGGAGAGCGATGCTAGCTTTCAGGCCTGCTATTGAGGGGCAATTCCCCTCCCAGTCAGCCACCACCCAGAGTAGTGCCCCACACCCATCCCTCCCTCCCATAGAAGACTGGGGAACATCACTGAATAGATGCCACCTTCCTCTGACACTTCTTTGGATACTTTTATTCCCAGACTAATGGGGTCATAGATGAGGAGCAGAGGCCTTGGAGTTAGTGCTCATTTTTCAGAGGGGGAAACTGAGTGAAAGCTAGGGAAGGGAAATTACTTGCCTGAGGTCACACACAGATGGGACCATAAATCTACATCACACATACGTCTAGAGTTGGAAGGGCCTTTTAGAAGCCATGCAGTCCAACCTCCTCTCCCTGCCCCCCATTTTACAGATGGAGAAATTGAGTCCCAGAGGGTTAAATGACTTACTGAAGGCTACACATAAGATCATAGATCTCAGCTTACAGGTGGAGAAAACTGACAGGGGAGAGGAGAGGTAATGGCCAAGCTCACACAAATAGTGAATGTCAGGTCTGTGATTCAGACCCCTTAGCTTTTTCCACTGCCCCTGGTTTCTTCACCTCCAGATTGAGGTTCATGCTAATTCTCTATATTGCCTCCCTCATGGGGTGTCCTGAGGAAGGTGCTTTGGGAAGCTTGAAGGATTAGAGACGTGGGAACTGCAGCGATTGGGCTTTTTTCTCTTTTAATTTTTATTAGAGTCATCAATAAAAGGGGGAAGGAGGAGGGAACGGTTCCAAACTAATCAGCACCTGAGTCTAGTCTGATGGCATATGCACCGTTCCATTCCCATGGACCCCCCTCCTCGACCTCTGCCGACAAGGGGTGGAGGTACCTTTTTTTTCCTCTCTTGGGGGGGGCAATCTCAGTGATAATTATACAGCTGCTACTCCTGTTTACAGCTCTCCATTAACTGGGCTCATAAAGGAGACTATTGGCAGGGAAAATCCAAACCTGAGAATCAGAATTTTTGAAAGATTGGTTCTTTGGCTTTGAAAAATGCCTTGTTGTTCTTGTCCCCCACTGTCCCTAAGGGATTTACCTTCCTAATTTGTTCTCCTTAGGCAAACATTAAAACTAGTTGCCAGCGATAGAGGGTAGCTGGAAAGGCCAGGGACTACAGTGGGGGTGGGGAAGGAGAGGAGGAAGCCCAGTAAGGTTGAAAACTGAGCCTCAGATAATCCACATGCAGTTCATTGAAAGTCGATCCATATTCTCCGGTCCAGCTTGGTTCTGTGTGCTTCATGTGGGTCTCCTCTACTGGAAAGAGCCAGCAAAGGGACCTTGGGGCTAGAAAAAGGAAGCAAAGCAAGGATTTCAGCTTTTTTCTCCTGAATCCATCAGGAATTGTATGGTGTGTGCTTCCTGGCCTCAACTGCTCTGTTAGGTGACCAGAGACCAGAGACTGTACTCAGGACCAGAAACCTAGAGGCCCAGGGACAGAGGGCATGATCTAGATGGTCATCAATTTAGAGTTAGAATGGACCTCAGAGGCCTCCTGGTCCAACCACCTCATTTTACAGCGGGGGGAAACCAAGACCTAGGGAAGAGAAGGGACTTACTCGTCAAAGGTCACACACAGGATCCTAGATCTAGAGCTGGAAGGTACCTCATAAGCTGTTGAGTCCAACCCTCTTATTTTACCAGAAGATAAAACTGAGACCCAGGGAGGGGAAGGGACTTTTCCAAGGTCACATATAGGATCGTAGGTCTAGAGCTGGAAGGCCTCAGAGGCCACCTAGTTAACATCCTCATTTTACAGATAGGGAAACTGAGGCCCAGAGAAGGGAGGTCATTTGTTCAAGGTCGCACAGATAGGTAGTGAGTGGCACGGCAAGAGTTTGAACCCAGGCCCAGCTATCTTGCCATTGTACCACACTGCCAGAGGTATCATGCAGGTCTCCTTTTGCTCCCTCCCCACCCAGCTGCGGGCAACAACCAACCAGCCCTCCATGTTTGAGTAGATGGTTTCATGAGCTGCTCTGGCTAAAACAAATCCCTTCTCAGATTGCTCCTTCCATGAGGCACGGTCACTCTGTCTTTGGGTCTTTCCCTCCCCTGGAATTCAGGGGTGTCTCCATAGAGGGAGGGGGGAACAAACAAAATAGAGAGAAAACTGTCTCTCTACCCTCCTCAGCTTCTGGTCTAATTGCTGTTTGATTCTGAGGAAGTCGCCAGGAATTCCCCTCGGGAATTTCGAGGGACGGTGGCATATTCATGGCTTAGTAGGCAGTCTCTCATAGCTGGGCTAGTAGGGAAGAGTCAGAAGAGGGATTGGAATCCTGTATTTCTATGGGATGTTCCTATAACTCAGCTTTGGAGCATGGGGACGCTGAGCAACCAGTCCTATCCCAGCGATTCTCCATCCAGGGGACAATAGAGGGACCTTATGGAATCCTTGGCCTTTTAATGGGCTTAGATGCAGCAAAGTTGGAGGAAGTACTTCCTCCTTAGACCTTGTCCATCTAGTCCAACCCCCTCATTTAATTGAAGCCCAGGGAGAGACATGAATGACTGGCCCAAGGTCATACATGGGTTCCTGGATCGACAACTGGAAGAGATGTATCAGAGGTCATCTAGTCTAGCTAGGTCCAGAGAAATTAAGTGATAGAATCAGAACTAGAATTCAGGACTTTAGCTTCCTTGGCCAGTGATATATATATATATTTTTAAACTATCATGACATTTTAGAGAGGGCACTGGAAAGAAAAATTTTTTTCCCATTTGCATAAAATGGAAAAAAGCTAATGTAGCAGTGACTAGAAATGGGAAGCCTGCTTAGAGATAAGGAAATGAAAGACACATTTTAAAAATCTTCTTTTGTGCTCCTTAATTGTTGAGATAAATTGCTGCTGTTATGATGAGTGCCCTAGTCACTGTCCATTCTCTCTGGGCTTTGGCTGTCCTGGAGTCCTGAGTGGTGAGCCTGCCATTTGTTTTGTTTGTCCTTCCTTCTCAAAGAGGACCATGGATTGTAGTAGGCACCCTTCACCCTGGGGACCCAACTGGCCACTTACAGTTGGGCAATACAGCTCCCTCCTTCTTTCCTTCCTTCCCTCCCTCCCCATAGAGAACCATACTCTTACCTGTGGGTGCTCTGCCCAAAGGAATATAAATTTTGATCTCTGAAACCTAACAAGATATCTTGGGGTTTAGGGCTAAATTTATTTTTTATGGATGGTGCCTTAAACCCAAATCCTTCTGGTTCTCATTGATTGGCCAACAGTAGGTCCCAGCCCAAGTCCCACTTGGTCATTGTTTGGGCTCTGATGGCTCAGAGTGAGTGTAAATAGCTCTTGTTTCTGTTTTGGCCAGAAATCCTAAGGGTCTTCACTTCCCAGATTGATTATTTTTTGACAAGGTAAAAGGACATTCTTTGCTTCATTTTTTACCTAGCCTTAATCACTGAATAGGCTTTGCCTCGAACTGACTGACCTTAACTCAAAAAGGCCAAGGCCTCCCAATGCATCAGGGCCATCTCCAGGCTTCCTGATCTATATCTTGCCACTGGCTCCTGATGGCTCCAGAGGAGAGAGTGAGGCTGGCGAGCCTCTGCCTCACTTAAGTCCAGTTCACTTGCAAGTCATGACGTCTCCTTCCTGATGTCATAGTCCTTTTCCAGAATGAAGGACAAATAACTTGTTGTTTGTACCCATTTTAGAGATGAAGCCTTTTGTTGGAGGGGCCACCTGAAAAAGGAGGCTCACGGTTCTTGGAAGTGGAAGGGAAGAAAGGGCATTCCAGGCATGGGGCACTGCTCATACAAAGTCACGGGGGGGGAGATAATGGAATGTTGTGTACGAGGAACAGACCCTTTTGATTGAAATGGAGAGTGAACAAATAGGAAATAAGACTGAAAAGGCAGATGGGAGACAGGTTGTAGAGGGCTTTTAAATCCCAGGTTGAGGCTTGGGGCAAGGCAGCATGATATGATGGCTAGAGAGAGCCAGCCTCTATGCCTGGAAGGCCCTCCTCTGACACACGTGGGCTGTGTGACTCAGGGCAAGACAGTGACCTCTCTCGGTTCTGGACAACTCTCCAACGCTAGAAATTGAAGAAAGGGTGCCTACCTGCATTGGTGGGGGGTGTTTCTCACCCTGGCCCTTGTCATTTCAGTGAAATCACAGGTTCAGTCCATTTCCCTGTATCCTAGAGGCAAGAATGAGCCACAGATGTTTAAGTAGGGGTTGGGGGTGGGTGACATGGTTACATCTGTGTTTTAGGAATATCAGCTTGGCAGCAATATTCTTCCCACTATATCATGTTTCCTGCCATTCTGTGGAAAGATTGTGGCTATGGATGTTGGGGGTGGGGGCATTGAGGGGAGGGGATATTGAAACATCTTCATGTGGGAGATAATTGAATAAGGAAAATGTTTAAAATCCATGCCTGCCTTAGTATATGCTTCCATACTTAGTAGGGAGGGTGTTTTTTGAGTTTAGAAGATATGAATGTTAGTTTCCAGTTCCAGAACACTGAATGAAGCAAAGGATGGAACTGTAAGGTCTAATGGTAGAAGTCATTACTGAAGGCACATGCATTTTTGTAAAAAAAGAAAATGCTAGAATTTCAGCCCTTGAGAACTAGAGGTTATGTGACTCATCCAGCTAAGGGCCATTCGTTAGCAAAGTCAGAATTTGAACCCAGGACTCCTTGACCCCAAATCCAGGGTCCTTCCCACTCAGCCTGGCAACTTGTCTTACTGTGTTTATTATTTTCCCTTTGAAAGACATGCAGCTCGATTGTATTATGTGAGGGCAGGAATCATCATAGGTTTTTCTTTTCGACATTGATAAAGTTCTTTCCATAATGTCTCTTGAAGTTTCTCTGAGGGGTATTCTTACTCTTTTCTGAAACTAATTGTTTTCTGTACATCCTGGTTTCGGCACTAAGGGTGGTCCCTTGCCTCTGGCTGGAAAGTTTGGGTATGAACCTCTCTGTGGCCACCATTCAGGAGTTGTACTGATTGCCATTTGTCCTATTGGATCTGTGCATCCCCAAATTATCTTCTCCAGTGTTGTCTTCCCTGATCCCACATACCTCTTGAAGCATCCAGGGGCCTTTGTAGACCAAATGGTGAGGCTAGGCTTTCATTGAAGATGAACCCAGGTCATCAAGGAAGAGGTGAGTGCCACTGATTTGGGCTTACTCTGGGAGATCCTTGACGTTGGCTGTCTTCGGTGGGGGAGGTCCAGTGAGGAAGTCTTGTAGAGCAGGTTACTTTAGAGTAGAGTAGAGTACCTGGCGTGAACTTTTGGCAGGATTGCACTCAACCACCCAGTGGTTGTGACAGAGAACCCAGGATGATTCAGGGAGACTTGGCTATATGTGGTCCATGCCATGTTTGTTCTCATTCGCGCTTTCTCTCTCTCTCTCTCTCTCGCTTTCTCTCACTCTTGTTTTCAATCTTGCTCTCTCACTCCTGTTCTCAGTCTTGCTCTTTCTGTGTCACTTTTGGTCTCACCCCCTTGCTCTCTTCCTTGAGCTCTTGAACTCTCTCTGTGATCTTGGGCAAGTCATTTTCTCCTCGATAAGATGAGTAGATGATCTGAAGGGTTCCCTGGAGCTCGAAATTCCCCACTCTTGGCCAGATCACTATTTTGTTGCCTTCTCTATTTATACGTCCCTTCCTTATGTTAATACTTCAAGGAGCTGTAGCGCTGCTGGTATGGGCACCCATCCATAACTTAGCAGACAGTCTTCCTGAGTTTCTGTGGCTAAAAAAAAACTCCTGCTCACCCTGTGGCCAACGTGGGGCTTCCGCCTCTCCAAATGTAGCTGGGCTGGTACTTTGGCACTAGCCTGATGCCCAGCTATCCTGCAGCCTGTGATGGAGACCTGGCCAGAGCCTTCAGGAGCCCAGGGTCAACACCGTGCCCAGAGGAGGGCTTGAGAAAAAAGCCTCGGCCTTTTTTAATGATAATGAGGCATGCTTCTCTGTCAAGTCACCTTTTCCCCCCAGCACTTAGTTCCCAACCCTTGGCCGTAGGATAGGTTGAAGATGTTTATTTCTATTTTACCAAGAAGGAAACCGAGGCTCAGAGAGGGGAGGGGAATTGAGTTTGCCAAGGTGACATGACCAGTAAGTGGCAGAGCCAGCTCTCCATCTTCTGGATCCTCATGCTTCCCGGAAAAGAAGAAAGAAGGAAAACCAACTCCAAGCTGCCGTTGGTTGGAATCTTGCCTTGGGCCCATTCTGCCTGTGCTTCATCTGAGGTGTTGGCTGTGTCCCTTCTCCCGTCCTCCTGGCTGCCTGGGCTTCCTCACCGTCCTCCTCTTCCTGTCTGCGTCTTCTTAGAGCTTTTCTTCACCCATGTCTCCCTCCAGTGCTTCAGTTTAGTCCGTGATGGTGAAATAGTCCAGGTTCCCCTATTGCTTTTTTCTTTTCCTTTGTAGTTGTCACATGCTCTGGGCCTCTAGTGTCCTTACCTTCTTCCTCTGGTACAGTTTAAAAATTGTTATGCTGATAGTTCTTTCATATAGAGATCAGGGGACATAGGACTGGTGGGGCCTCAGAGATCAGTTGGTCAGAAGAAACTTAGACTTTAAGATGAGAGTGATCATAGGATTAGAGCAGAGGAGGGGAAGTTTTAGTGACCACCTAGTGTACTTATTTCATCATAGAGAGGAAGAAGAAAAAATAGGGGTCAGTCACGGTGGCACTGATCTGGGGAAGGCCCAGGCTGGTGGATCCCTGGGGAGTGGTGGGATACTGGTCTGCCTGAGGAGGGGTGAACCAGCTCAGGTTGAAAACCGAGGAGACTAAAGCTTCTGTGCCTATCAGTAGTGCCATTGGGACCTCGGCACTTGGCAGTGGCATTAGGGCCATTGTACTCATGGCTGCCTGGGAGTGGCCAGTGCATTTCCAGGCTGGGTGAGATAGGGAGATTCAGCCTCAGAAAAAAGAAAAAAAAGGAAGAAAGAGGGCCCCCTAGAGAAGTGCCTTGCCTGGTATCACCCAGAGCCTTAGGGGGGATGGATCTGGGATTTGGTGTCTCCCAGTGGTTTAGGATAGAAGGCTCTTTGCCACCACCTTCTCACCTTCTGCCTAGCAAAGACTTATCGGTTCATGGGGCTAACTGCCTTCTGTATGGCTTTCCAAGATCCAGAAGCTGCTGATTTTGTGACTGAGGAATCTCTCCCTCTGGTCAGATTGACTTCTGCTGCCTGTGTGATTCAGAGGCTGAGCTAGTCTGCCCAGGTTCACAGCTGTATGGAAGCCTCTTTGCTCATAAATGTTGCCCACCCACTGAGGTTTCAAGTGAAGATATCTGTTATCAGCATGTGTAAGGTGTGCCACCATGGTGGCATGGGAGGATCCCTAGATCTGGTGCCAGGAGACCCACATTGGAGCCTGGGCTCTGGCACTTACTACCTGTGTGACTGTAGGCCATTTGCTTGTCTTCTTGAACCTCCATTTCGTCATCTGTAAAATGGGTGTAATAACCCTTGCCTTCCCAGCCCTGTTGGAATGAAAGTCCTTTGCCAATGGAAAGGGGAGCTGTTGCTGCTTTAAGGGAGGGGTGGCTTTCAGGTGCTGCTTTGATCTGTGAAGTACTCTTTCCCTCTTCTGGGAAATAGATTGTCCATCTGTGTCCTGCTGTGGGGAGCTCAGTACCACCAGGAACCTGTGTGGGAGTGTTTTCCCTCGGCTGAACCTCTTCCTCAGCTGTACCCTTCTTCCCCTGTGGAATAGAGCTGGGGTGAGCTCGTAGTGTTGCTGTCCTGCTCTGCTGGTGGGTCCCCTGCACTTTCTCTCCCACTCCTTCAGGGAAGGCTATCTTTTAATCTGTCAACACAAAGGCTGTCTTTAATTAGCAGTAACACAGGAGAACTAGGGAGGCCAGAGTATATCCCAGAGCCCCACCTGTCTGATGCTTTGTAGGCTCCAAACCTGGGAAGCCCAGAGTTTGCAGGGAATACCTCCATTTTCAGGGGTTCTGGAGATGACAGCCTCGTTCCCTGGGTGCCCAGCGGCCTTTGAGAGGTTTGGGTTGGTTTTTTCATTTTCCTTGGAGATTGTTATCTGGGCGATTCATCACAGGCCGCAAGGTTTCCAAATCCCAGAGTTCCCCCTCCCTTCACACCTCTGGTTTGGGTCCCTGCAATATTACTACTAATCCCCTTTAACCCCTCCGGAATGACCCAGGTAGTATGGACTGCCTCAAGATCCACCTTGGGATGCCTGGCAGCCACTGACCCAGCCCTGCTTTTTCTAGATAAGCAGGCAGCTAGCTACAACATACCCTTCACATTGAAATGCAAATGGATCTTTGAGGGAGCTGTGGATGGCCTGAACCTTCTAATGCTTTGGAGGGGGGGGGGTTGGGACAGAGACTGGGGAGGGAGGGAGGAAGGGTACCCATGGAAAAAAAACCACCTGGTCCATTAGCTAATGACCTGATCTCCTGTTTTCTCAATCCGGGGTGGGTGACTCCATGTGTGCCAAAATGAGCGGAACCTAGCCTGTGAGACCCTAAGGACAGTCAGAACTCTGCTCACCAGATTGCTAGAAATCTGTGGGCCTCAGGAGCCGGGGCCATGTGGGGAGCCCTGTTCTGAGTTCTGGGGGCACCAGAGTTTAGAGGAGCCCCTGTTCTTGTCCTCCTGGAGCTCTCAGCCCACTAGTGGGCTTTAGCCCCATGGGGGAAATCGAACTGCACCTTTACCTTGGAGCTTCTAGACCTGGACCTAGGAAGGGCCCTCCAAGGCCATCCAGTCCAACCCCCTCATTTTACGGAGGAGGAAACTGAGGTCAAGGGAGGGGAAGAAACTTGGCCAAAGTCATACAGGGAATGAGAGAGCCAAGTCCCTGCTCCTCTTACTCTAGAACCAGTATCTGGTACAGAGGAAAGCCCACAGACTGCGGAGTCACAGGACCTGGGTTCAAATCATGCTTCTGAATCTTACTAGCTGGGTGACCTTGGGCAGGTCATATAGCTCTCTTGGCCTCATCTCTCTTCTGTATAATGGGGGGGGGGTGGACTCCATGGTCCTCGAGTTAGGATCCCTTGATGCTTCTCATCTACTTTCCTGTCTTAATAAGTAGGAACTTTTTGAACCCTCATGTGTGGGGTGATTTAGGAGCCTTTAAGATTTGCAGAACGCTTTCTAGACAACGCTTTGTTGCCGTTTGTCCTTCGTTCTCCAAGAGGACAATGACATCACGGAGGTGATGCTGTGACTTGCAAGTGAATTGTTGATCCCAATTTGACAGATGAGGAACAGAAGGGTCAGAGAAGTCATGTGACTCTCCCAGGGAGTGGCACCCATCCCAAGACCTGGGGGTCTTCTTTCGGATTCTCTTTGCACCATACCACATTGCCAGGGTGGAGCATCACGATAGCACATTGGAAAGTCTGCTGGCTTTGGAGGGGGCACCTCCCAAGGTATAAAGGCCAGCACTGACCCCTAGCACCCTTGAGGCTCATCTGGGCAGTGGAGGGCTTGGCTTTTGGATGCTATGCTCAGTGCTAATGTTATCCTATACCATAGGTGCCCACAGTAAGGAAGATCGAGGTTGGCGTCCCGATAGCCTGCAGCCTTTTTACTCTTATATAAATCCCCAATATGAGCTCATCCTCACAAAACTTGGACGTGATGAATTGAGAGGCCAGGTTGCTTGTGATCTGGATAATCAAGGCCATTACCTACTTAGCCCAGGAACCCAGTCAGTGTGGGAGGCACCTCAGGCTGGCACTTTGGGTAATGCCACCCTTTCTCAGGGCTTACATCTCCCTGCAGAGGGCTGGCTACTGTGGCAGGGACTGAGGAAGGGCTTTGGGAGCTCCAGGTGGTTGAGGTTCAGCTGTGGAAGTCTCCTTTTGAGTTGTCAGTTTGATGGGTGGTGGTGGAGTATGTTGAATCTGATTGCGAAAAGACCCTAGGTTTGCTTTAATCTGGGCCAATCTCAAGAACAGAAAAGGGCTTTTTGAAGAATGGAGGCTTTCCTTAGACGGTCTTTGTGAGGTTTCTCTGTTGGCATCATGGGTCTACCCTGGTAGCTTGGCTTCTGTTCTGTACCCCCCCAACCCTTCCCTGCCTCTTACCTCACATAGGCTCCTCTTAGATGGCACCCTAGTACTATTTCCAAGAGTCCGCTCGAGTGGCTATATTCTTGAGCTTGTTGTCTAAGAATCTTTCTTCTGTTGTCCAGTTCCCATCTATCTTGGACAAAAAGGATTTTCTCCCCTTGCCGTAGTCCTTAGCCCCTCCATGATGTGAAATAGCAGCTCTTTCCCATCTAGAAACCTCTGGGTTTGCCCGTGCCCGTGGATTTCTTGGTCTTCTGAAGCTAGGAAGCCTGTTGCTTCATCTGCCTTCCCGCTTGGATACTCTGGCTGGCATCTTTTATGAACAAAAAGTTTCCCTAGGTGGGATAGGGCCTTAGAAGACATTTCATTTGAAGCTTCCATTTTATAGGGGCACCGAAGGAGGGGAACGGACTTACCCAAGTTCATAAAGCTAATGCCAGGAATTGAGTAGAAGGAAACCAGGCTTTCTGTCCCTCCACCACCACCCTTTGTGCTCGCTCTCAAAAAGGTCCATCGTAACAGCTATTTGGAATCTCACTCCATCATCCACATGACTTTATCTTGAGTTTGTCTGTTTGGACTTCTTAGGCAGAGCAGCTCTGGTCGCTTCCATCCTGGTGGTGAAGGGCTGTCATGATCTCTACGGCACCGCTCTATAGTGGGGTGCACAACTGGACCAGTACTGACCGTATTCGCATGTGTGGCATCAACGAAGACAGGTAAGGCAGCTCGGTGGCTTCTGAGAGGTCGAATGGGGGGCGGCTTGCAGAGTCCTCGGCCTGGCCCGTGTACCCTGAGTGGTTGAGGTGCCATGGTAGTGTTGTTGCGTGGATTGGGGGGGGGGGGTCAATAAGCTAAGCCTGGCCCTGGCCCAGAATGCACTTGTCTTCCTCTTGATGCTCAGCCCTCTGAGCTCCCTGGGGAGGGGCCCTGGCTGCTGTGTCAGCAATGGACCTTTGGCTGGGTAGCCTACACAGTGAGAGGGAAAGGGAAGTTCAAGCTCTTTCAATTTTATTTACGGGGCTCAAGATGATGTTGGAAGACATGGAAGCTGATCCTGAACTGGTCCCTGGAAGAAAGGCAGTGCCTGACACTTAGAGTCTTCTCTGTGCTGGAAACTCCCATTCGCCTTTGCTCACATTCTTGTGTCTCCTGGGCCTGCTGCTGCTGCAGTGCAGGGGAAAGTTGGTGGGCCGCTGGGAAGGGCCAGAAAGCCTGGAGTGGGCTCTGCCGTGGTCTTGTTTAGATATTGTTACTTATCGGTGCAGTGATCATTCATGTTTTAAACCCAGATCCTGATTTCTAATCCGAGTATTCGAGATTTTAGAGCTGGAAGGAACCTTTGAGGTCATCTCATCCAACCTCCTTGTTTTCCAGGTGAGAGGACTGACTGACACTAAGAAAGGGAATGACTTGCCCAAGTAGTATGAGGAGAGCCAGCATTTGAACCCAAGTCTTCTGCGTCTTAATCCCAACGTTCTTTCCACTAAACTGTGAAAGTCCTCTGGCTCCTAGTCTAGCTCTCTTTCTAATATCCCTCAGGTGATGCAGTAGAGTGAATATGGAATTGAGAGTCAGTGGATCTGGGTTCAAAAAATGACTTTGGGCAAGTTCCTTTCCCTCCTGAGTTTCAGTTTCCCCTTCTGTAAAATGAGGGGGTTGGACTAGATGGCTCCTGAGGTCCCTTCTGTCTCTAGAGCTAGGATCCCTGTGACTCAGTTTCCTCTAATATGAGAGGGGTGGACCTCTGAAGTCCTTCCTATCTCTTGATCTAGGACCTTCTGTGTGTTGTAGCCCAATTCTTTGGGATCATCGAACTGTAGATTCAGAGCTAGAGGGAGGGGACCTTCAAATTCATGTGATGAGTTCTGCTCATTTTATCGATGAGGAAATTGAGGCCAGAGGCTGTTAAAGTACTTGCCTAAGGTCATGAAATCATAAATGGCCAAGCTGGGATTTAAACCAAGGCCCTCTGACTCCCCAGTGTTCTTTCCATTGTACAGAATGACCTTCTGAACTAGTGATTCCTATATAGTACCTAGACGCTTTTAAATAAATAGTGATGGCTCTACCCCTACTGAGATCTGGACACCTTCCACATGACAACCCTGTGTGCTGGTTGGTGTGAACATTAGCTCCATTTTTTAGAGGAGGTATGCAGGTATCTCTTGAGTTGGGGAATGAATGGCCCTATCCACCCAGTGGATTGCAGTAAACTTTGAAGTACTGTCACTTCTGTCCCCTTTGCTGCATGTTGTCATATCCAAGTCACAGTCCAGGCCAAGCTGTAGCTAATTTCCTAATTTCAGTCTTCCTCTATTTAATAACTGAATTCTCCAGCCCTGTAAAACTTGGAGAAATGATGGTTACTTAATAGAATATGCTTTGAGCTCACTGAGCATCATAGATTTTGAGCCAGAAAGGATCTTGTATGTCATTGAGTCCAACCTCCTTATTTCCTAGATGAGAAACTGAGGCACAGAGAAGTGGAAGTGACTTGCTTAGGTTCACAGGGCTAGTAAGTGTGAGGCAGAATTCAAACTCGGGGATTGATTCCTGACTCAAAGACCAGCATTGGTTCTGTCTACTCTGACCCCCAGCTGCCTAGGTCAAATTCCTTCTTTTTGCCACCTCCACCCCACCTCCATTTTACAAGAGAAATATGAGGTCCAGAACATAGGGGGAAATGGGGGGGGCCGTGAAATCACAGGTTTGCCCCCCCCAAATCACATCCTCCAAATCTTCCCTCATTTCTTTCCATTCTTTCCATTCGTTATTACTTATGGCCCCCTCATTTTACACAAGAGAAAATCCAGCTGAGGGAAGGGAAGGATCAAATCTGAGCTTGTGGAAGTTTCACTGGAGTTTCCTTGGTCAAGGTTTTGCAGCTGCTCCTGGGGAAGGATATCTATTTTCAGGGATAATTTCATGCAGGGTCAGGAGGGGATGGAGGAGGGAGGTTTATGTGGAGAGGGGAGCAGGGGGATCTGATATGGTTCTCCTCTCCTCTTCCTGGCTGAGGCTTTTGTAAATTTGTGTGTGTGTGTGTGTGTGTGTGTGTGTGTTTTAAGGGGAATGTTGCCATGAAATGCTATAGATTGCTTCTCCCTCTAGTTTCCCTGGCCTCTGTAAGGGGTTGGGGGGAGAGAATGGGGACCCTTTAAATCGATCGCCCATCCCTGGCAAATTCAAGTTGTGACTTGTGCCCACCCACCTAATCCCAGGCTAGGTGTGGGCCTTGCTTTTCTCGTCTCTCAGGAGTTGAAAGTGTGGGTTTCCTCCCCCCTTCTCCCCACCTTGCGCAGTTCCCCTAACTGGATCCACAGCCCTTCCACCCCTTTCCAACCCTTCCTGCTCTCTGTGTCAGTTTCGATAGCTGGGGGACACGCCCACTTCCGACATTCTATCCGCCTTTTAAAGGGCCCTTGCTTCTTTCCATTGGTTCTGTCATTGTACTGCCCTGGAAAGATGGGGAAGGGCTTTGAGTGATGTCCCTTTAGGAAGGGCTCATTGCCCCTTCTCTCTCCCTCCCCCCCTCCTTGTCCGTTTTGCTTTCCCTTCCCCAAGTTTTATTGGGGGGGGATAACAAATTGTCCCCTTTTTCAAAGGGTGAGGACAGGATGATCGGGGCCCTTCCTCGATCACGATGTTTTTATGGAGAAGTCCAGACTTCCCGTGGACTGGAGGGCCTGACCGAATGGGAGATCTGGCCTTTGGAGGCATGAGGGAAAACAGCCACCTTTCTTTCCCCAGAAGCATCCATGCATTCTTGCCTGGTGCTCTTATGAGGGAGATGCCTAAGCTTTTCTCTGCCTGGATGGCATCTCCGTCTTTGCCCCGCATCAAAGCATCTGCTTCTCTCACCTGCCAGGTTTTCATCTTCCTGAGACATAGGGACAGGCCATTCTTGGCCTTTTGTTTTTCACACCACAGTAATTTCCTTATGCACTGCCCTCACCGCCCCCCCTCCCCAACCCCCATAGAAGCATCTCGTTGAAAAATGAAATAGTGTAGTACAGCTGACTGTGGTACCATTACCTATGCATCATTCCATACCTCTGAGCCCTCCCCTTATTACTGAGAAGGGTCATGTATTACTTCATACCTTCTCTGGGACTTCCCAGTCAATCATTGGCTAACTGCCTTTTAATGATATGACAATCATTGACATGATTGTGACGAAGGCATGTTATGGGCTTGGAGATCTAGACCTGGAAGGGGCTGCAGAGGCCATCAGAGGAAGAAACAGGCTGAGATGGGAGGTGACCCATCCAGGGTCATGCAAATAGTAGGGGACGGAGCTGAAATTTGAACCTAATTCCACAGCCAGTGGTCTTTCCACCGTGCCTCTCAATTCCTCCCATGGGCATGGGGGATGGTGCTGATCCTGCACATTTCAAGCTCCTTGGTTTCATTTTAAATGCCCTCTTGGTGTGCTGGAGGCATCCTTATGTCCAGGGACCTTTGGGAGTGATGGTTTGGTCTCCTGGTGCCCGGTTTCCCGCTCAATATAAGTGTTAGAGCAGGCCACCTGTGGGGACCTGGCTTACTCCAAGTCAATCCGGGAGAGGGAAGAACCATTCCTTTCAAAGCCGTGCTCAATGAGTAGGTGTTACTTGCTTCCCAAGAGGCTACAGAGTAGGATTCCTTTTGCATCCTTCTCGAATGCATTTCCAAAGGGGATTTCGTTTACAAAACCTCAGTTCGCATGCAGCACTTTGAGGGCCATGTTTGTTGTGTCAAACAAAGTCCAGCTGGGGGTTTCTAGAAGCATTTGTTGGCCACAGGCAGAGCTAACCTCCAGGGCCCAGGATTCCCCAGATTCAACCTTTGTTGCCCTGGAGCTACCGAGAGAGGAGAGGCAGAGGCTTTTAGGGGGCCTGGGCTGGGAGGGGGGGCACGGAACATGAAAGCAGGATGATACAACAACAAACATTAATTAAAGTCTTCTGGGAGGATAACCATATCCCCTGACCTCATGAAGCTCTCTATCAGGTAGGGGGGGAAGATACCAGCCCAGAGAACTAAAGTTTACTTTGTTCCTATTGTGTATTAGCTACAAAACAAAATGCTTTGTGAGCTTGGATGGTGCTGATGGCTGTGTGTATGTGTGTTGTGTGTGTGGGACGGGAGGGGGGCGGGGGGTGGTGGCCAGAGGTGGCCTTTGAACTGTCTCCAAGTCTCATGCCCTTTTCTCTATGTCTCCCCTCTGCCAGGAGAACGGCTCTTTCTGATGAGGAGTCCAAGGCAGCTGGCTGCCAAGGCTTCAGACCCCAGGAGTTTTGTGTCAGTAGCAGCTTTTCCAAGGTAAAAAGATGGTCTGCTGAGGCTGCTTGGTGGAACATGGCCCACAGCCCTTGTGGCCTCTTGGGCCGCTCCCTCCCACAATCAGAGAACCACAGATTTAAAGGCTGATGAGGCTGCAGAAGCCACCATCTGCTCCGACCTCCTCATTTTGCTGATGGGGATCCAGAGGCAAGAGAGGGGAGGTGACTTGCCCAAGGTCACACATGCCAGAGGCAGGATTTGAACCCAGACTCTGTGACCCCAAAGCCAGTGGTTTTCATACTCTACTGCAATAGAGCTGTCTGCTAGAGTCTTTCTTAGGGCACATCATGGCATTGAAGGCCCTGGGAAGGGGTGGTGACAGGTGGGTCCCTGGAGAGCACAAGCATTGTCAGAAGTTGAATGAGTGTTGGATCTGGAGCTGATTCCCTCTTGGCTCTGGTGTTGACTCGTTCCGATGACCTGTCTTTGCCCTCTCCTTTCTCTGTCTCTAACATGAGGGGTCCCCCCCCAACTTTGAATCCTGTGATTGCCATCCCACTCCCCCCCAAACATACTCTCAAAGGAGAAAGCATCTGATATCTGAATTCATGCTCAGAGATGAATGGTGGCCATTGCATTGAGAACACTGGACAGGAGCCCTGGAGTCAAATCCTAGCTCTGAGACTGTAATGTTGGGCACGATTAGAGTGGCTCTACTTTCCTATGATCCCATGCTGCAGGTTGGGCAGGCTGAGTTCTGTTGTACTTTTTCCTCTCTTCCCCCTCCTTCTGCCCACACCTCTCTTCTTCTCCCCTCCGGCCCCCCTCCCCTCCCAATTGCCAGCTCTGTCCTTTCCGAAGAGGCCCAGCTGGCTTATTTCTAGGGGTATTTGGAAGGGTTGGACAAGTGGGTGTCTCCAAAGTTTCCAAGTAGGAGGTACCTGGAGGGCATCCTTTTAGATGCTCTTTCTGCTGTCTTTGCAGGTGGAGCTCACAGCAGGTGGTGGTGGCAGCGATGCCCAGGGGGCGGACGCAGCTAATGGTGGCAAGGAGAAATTTGGACACAAGGCAGGAGAGCAGCAACCCAACACTGAGCTGAAGATGGCCCCTCCTGGGCCCGACGGTATTTTTACCCCATTAACCAAGCCAGGGGATGGCGAAGAGCTCAACAAGCCTTCCCCCCTTGATGGCACAGAGCCAGGCAGCAGCCGAGCCGAAACCCACATGGACAAGCTAGCCACCCGTCCCCTGGCTGGGCTTAAGGCACTGGACCACCAGCATGCTGGGGCGCAGAAGAACACTTGCATTTTGGCAACACTAGGCATTGGGGCTGCTGTGGAGGGGGCCTTGCCTTTGGTGACTTCCGATGTCAGTCCTTTGCCTATACCTGTTTCTGGCCCTGGCCCCGTGCCCCTGTCGGCTTCTCTCTCAGTTCCCCTTGCCGTTCCTGCCTCAGTCGCCCTTTCAGCTTCTGTCCCCTCACCTCCATTGGCTCCGGCCCCAACCTTGGCTCCAGCTCCCATCCCCATCTCTCTTGCTTCTCCGGCCTCCATTCCCACACCAGCTCCCCTGTCACTCCCAGCTTTAGTTTTGGCTCCTATCCCTGCCACCGGCCCTGTGCCCCCCCTCCCCACTCCAGCCCCATCCCCAGCCACCCTCCCCGCCCCTCCTCCAACTCTGATCACGGCCTTTGCGGCTGCCACTCCTGCTCCGCCCCCCACTCCTGCTCCCGTGTTCACCCCAGCCCCCACCCCTGGCCCTCAGGCCAAGCCTGCCTTGGCCCCTATTCCCACCTCAGCACCCATCTCTGCCCCCTTCAGCCTCAACCGAGTGTGTTTCCCTGCCACTCAGGCCCCGGCCATGCAGAAGGTGCCCCTGTCCTTTCAGCCAGGGGCAGTCCTAGCCCCAAGCCAACCACTGGTATACATCCCTCCCCAAAGCTGTGGGCAGCCTCTCAGTGTGGCCACCATACCTGCTCCATTAGGAGTGTCCTCCACGCTCACACTCCCCGTGCTACCCTCGTACTTGCAGGAGAGGTGTCTGCCGGGCGTCCTGGCCTCTCCTGATCTCCGTTCTTACCCCTGTGCTTTTTCTGTGGCCCGCCCACTGACTTCAGATTCCAAGCTGGTGTCTCTGGAAGTAAACGGACTCCCCTGCACCTCTCCATCCAGTGGAAACAGTGCCCAGCCTGTGCCTGATGGCGGCCCTGCTCCTCCAGGTGACGTCCCTCTACCTGCCCCTGCTGCCAAGATTCTCCCCCTGCCGGCTGCTAGTGGGAGCTCAACCCCAGGGCACCCCTCCAAGGCCCCAGCCACTACAGAGCATCATGCAGAAGGCGCTTCTGCTGCCTTTTCTCCTCTCAAGTCCCCACCGCAGCTGGAACGAGAGATGGCTTCCCCTCCTGAGTGCATCGAGATGCCATTGGACCTCTCTTCCAAGTCCAACCGCCAGAAGCTTCCACTGCCGAGCCAGCGCAAGACACCACCCATGCCAGTGCTGACCCCAGTGCACACCAGCGGCAAGGCCTTCCTCTCCACAGTCCTGTCTCGCTCCCATCGGGCAGCCCAGGCCACTGGCAGCAACGTCACCTCGTGCCTGGGGCCTGCCTCCCCATTTGTCATCTTCCCCGAGTTTGTGAGAAACGGGGACCCCAGTGCCTGGGTGAAGAACTCCACAGCATTGATCAGCGCCATTCCTGGTACCTACGTCGGGGTGGCCAATCCTGTGCCTGCTTCCCTGCTACTGAACAAAGATGCCAGCTTGGGCATCGTCCGAGACCCCCGGCACCTGCCCAAACAGGAGCCCATCTCCATTGTTGATCAGGGAGCACCCAAGAACCCCAACTCTACCTGTGGCAAGAAGGGCAACCAGTCAGCACCAGCTGAGAACCCAGGCAGGCGATCTACCCCAGCTCGGATTGCCCCTGGAGTGCCTACCTGCCCATCTAAGGAAATGCCATTTTGGAAACCCACAGGGCAGGGGAGCATCTATTCAAGATGTTCCATTAATGGGAAGCCCACCACGGCCCAGGTCTTGCCTGTTGGTTGGTCACCCTATCACCCATCCTCACTCTTTTCAATTGGCATCCCCAGCCCTGGGCAGCTGGCCGCACATCAAGGGGTGCCTATCAAACCTGCTGGCATTGCTGGGGAGTTCTCTATGGTGCCATCAGCCAACCCCAGTGAGGCTGCCCATGGGGTTTCTGAGGGTCAAGCAAGACCCAATGGGCCCTTCCCAGAGGGTCAGGAACCTGTCCCGAAGAGCAGTAGCTGTCAGCCCCCCACCAAACCCTGTGAGGAGCCAGTTAACCCTGCCATCTTGATCTTGGGTCCCCAGACAGGTAGCCTGCCTATGTCTCTCCAGTCCAGTAATATGGGAGAGGTGAGAGGGATGAAGGCCAAGGCCCGGAGTCCCCCCCGAGACCAAGGGCCAGAGGATTCTGAGAGCCAGCCAAGTCCTGACCCCCCTTCCAGTCCAGAGGGCCCCCATAGCTCTTGCAACCTGAAGCCGGCAGGGGATGGCAAACCCAAGAACAAGGTGCTGGCCACCTACTTGGCTCCCGACCTGGCCTTGTCCTCCTCTCAGGGCTTCCACAAATTGTCTGAGATGTCTATGCTACCTCATGAAGGCCACCTGAAGGAACTCAAAGTTAAAGCTGAAATACAGGGGACCAAGAGGGGCCTAGGCCTGGGAGCTCGGCGGAAGAGCGATGGGGACCTCAGCTGGGTGAAAAAGGAGAACATGATGTTCTCTCTGAATCAATGCTTCCAGGCCGAGGGCTTCCTTGGGGCCCCGGCCAGGGCCAAGGCTGGGCAGAGTCAGCATAGACCAGAAGGCTGCAGCAGCTTCTCTTGCAAAAACAAATGGCATCCTGATGATGGCACCAAGCCGTCCTCGAAGAGGATGAAGTGCAGCCGGGCCAAGGAGGATGACATACCAGCCAGCAAGTCTCGAGGCCGGAGCCCCCATGGACACAAGGTGAGTATGGCAGCAGCCACGACAGCACCTGGCCTTGGTGTGGGTGCACTTCCTGTCAGGCAGCCAAAGGGAAGTCGAAGGGGGGACCCTGGATCCCTCTGTTTCCAGATATCTGAGCCCTCCTTCTGCCCATTTACCAGCTGAGGAAAAAGAGGTCCAGAGAGGGGAAGGGTCTTTGATGATGTCATCTAACCTTGGGATTCCAGCCTAGGGCCTCTTATTACTGCATAGCAAGGGACCCAGAAAACCAATCCAATCTTGGGCTATATTAAGAGAGAGAGCAAAAAGGCTGGGATGGGGGAAGGGCTGGTCATACCTTTTAGGCCGAACCTTAGTCAGCTGGGATGGAGGGCCTTGTGTCCATACTGTGTGACCCACTGAGTCATCTTGAGGCTGTTTAACCTGGAGAGAAGACCTGGAAGGCTGGGGGGTGTGATACTCCTCTGCACGTGCCTAAAAGGGGCTGTCCTTTGGAAGAGGGATTCTTCTTGTTCTGCCCGACCTCCAGAAGGGGGCGTTACAGAGAGGCAGCTCTAGCCACCTCAGAAAAAACTTTCTGACAATGAGTCCTCAGAAAGTGGACTGGGGGATTGCCTTAGGTAATGGTGGACTTCCCCTTTCCTCCCTGGAGATCTTCAGGCAAAATTGCTGCCTGCTTGTTTACTGGCCTGGCTTTCCCATTGTGGGGAGGCCACTGAGGAAAGAGAGGCCACTTTCCCTGACAGCCCTCAAATGCAGGCCTCAGACGCAGGCCTTCACAGGCCTTCTCCACAGCAGCCTTCCCTTTCTCCACCTTTCCCTTTGGAATTGAGGAGCCTTTTCTGGGGGAGACCCTGTCTGGGGGCCTGGGCTTGGGAGTTCCTCCTAGCCTGCCTCTCTCAGGGCTCAGGCCTGGAATTAGCATTTGGCTGGAGGCTTTAGGGACAGTCCTGACAGGTGCTCTTGGGGTTTGGCAACTTTGGTTCTTTCTTTCTGGGGGGAAGGCAGGGCAATTGGGGTTAACTGACTTGCTAGGTCACAGCTAGTAAGTGGGTCAAGTGTCTGAGGCCACATTTGAACTCATGTCCTCCTGACTCCAGGGCTGGTGCTCTACTCACTCTGCCACCTAGCTGCCCTTTGGTTCTTTCTTTTAAAGGGGACCAAGGGGCATCAGTCCAAGGAAGGGCATATAGTGTTGACCTCTTAGGGATCCCCATGCTGCCTTCTACATGTAGAAGAGGCAATTCTAGGCATTCCTAGGCCCTAGATCTAGAGTGATGTTAAGAAGACAGGAAACCAAACACTAAGCACATACACACCCAGTATGTGTCAGGTGCTAGGCTACCCACAAGCTAAAAGATAGCCCCTGCCCTCAGGGGGCTTATGTTCTTATAAGTGGCAGAATAGGGATCCAGATCTTCAGTGGAAAGCCACATGGGGAAAGCCACATGGCATTGGCCATTTAGGATCATAGGATCCAAGATCTAGAGCAGGAAGGGATCTTAGAGGAGGAAACTGAGGCCCAGGAAAGTGGCTTGCCTAGGGTCACGTGGATAGTAAGTGACAGCCCAGACTGTTAGCGTTGTGCCTTAACATTGAATGATCTATAAGTATGAACTCACCAAAGCCAAGTGACTTGGCCAGTATCACACAGCCAGGTGTCAGAGGAGGGTCTTGAGCACAGGCCTTTCTGAGTCAGAGAGCAGGTCTCTAACCCCTATGCTACATACACCACCTTTCCTGGCCAAAATCAGAAGTCATCCAAATGATACCCGCAAGATGTCACCCTGAATTTTTAACAGCTCATCTCTTAACTCCACCCAGGACAACCAATCGATCAGAAAGCATTTCTTATATGCCCACCACGTGCCAGGCATTGTGTTAGGTGCTAGCATGCAAAGAAAAAGGCAGTACAGTTTGTGCCCTCAAGAAGCTTATGTTCTACTAACTTCTAACAGCATATCCCCATCTAGCTTGTCCCACAAAAATCCTGTTTCTCTGCCGCAGATTCTGTGGGCATTGGAAGAAGGGCATCAAGGAAGGGACAACAAATGAAGGGGGTTAAAGCCATGGCGCTAGAGAAAGCAGACCAAAGGTCAGAAGACTTAGGTTCTAATCCCAAGTCCTCCACCAACTAGCTGAGTGACTTTGGCCTACCCCTCTCTGGGCCTCTGTCATATGAGGGGGCTGGATTGGGTGAGCTCTGACGTCCCTTCCAGGGCTCCCAGTCAAGGCTTCTGTGGGTAAACTGATTTGGTATTTAGTTTTTAACCTGAGCTATCTTCCTGCCTCTGCCCGAGAGACTCCTGGAAATCTGACAGGGTTGATGGCTTCAGCCTCTCTGTTCTCCCGCCCCCATAGCCACCCCCACCCCCAAGCTCAGGTAGCTTGGATGGCCCTGGGAAATGTTTCCCCAACCTGACATCTGCCAGGCCTGGCCCTGCCCCTTTGCGGAGCCAGGCAGTGCTGGCCAACCAGCAAGTGAGATGCCACTGTGTGCCCTCTGGCCTGGACATGGAGTCCAGGTGAAAAAAAATTAACTAGAGAACATTTAACCCCCTATGCCCCTGCCAGGGGTTGATTTTGTTCCCCCATTACTAGAGGGGCAGGGGTCACTTTCATTAGGGTTTCCTGTTTTTAACATCACCTTTGTTCCTGACGTAGCCCTCCTTGCCCAGACAACTGTCCTTTATGACAAAAAATAAAAAAGAGGGAAAAAAGACAGGTCAGCAAAACTATCCCATGTCTCAGGAGAGCTAGAGGATGATGTATACATCATTGCGCATCCATAGGCCCTCAGGTTTGCAGAGAAGGGCAAGAGGTGTATTGGCTCCTCTCCAGGGCCAGTTGTCATTTTCAAAGCCTTTTTTTCTTGCCAATAGATATAAGCATTTATGGAAAATATTCGCACTTGGCTTTTGTTTGCTGCTGTTTCTTTCCCCAGCTGTGTGGGGAGACCCCAGAAAACCTGGGTCCGAGGCTCAACTCTTCTGCTAACTTACCTGTATGGCCTTGGACCAATCCCTTTCCATGTTGACTCCTCTGTGGACAGTTCCTAGCTCCTCATCTCGTCTTTTGGTGGCTCCGGGTTGAGCTGCTAGCATCCCTGGCCTGGTTATTCAGGACTGCTTGATGTGGCCAGGGCTAAGGGGAAGCTTTGGAGTCTAATGGAAAAAAAAGCATTCTAGGCTGGTAATCCTGAGACCTGGGTTCTGGACCCAGCTCCATTATGTGGTGACCTTGAGTGAGGCTTCAGATCTAGCCAATGTGGCTAAGAAGTCCTGGCCCCCCTCCCTCCCAGTGCTATTAGGAGACCCAGGTGGGGTGATAGACATGGAAGCCCACTGCAGGGAGGAATTGCCCAACCCAGAAATCCTATCTGAAAGGTGATACCGAAGTTATCGGCCCCTGGGCCTTTCTCTCCCTAGCCTTTGACTTCATTTTCACTTGTTTGACTTTAATATCAATATAATAGTTTGTGTTCCATCCCTCCTACTGGCATGGTTGTGACTAAATCAACAAGAGTCTCTTATGGGACATGGCTCCTATGTGAGCCCATGTCCCAGGTGCTGGGGTGATAAAGATCAAAACCGCCAGTGCCTCTGCTGACCAACCTTCAGGGCTGCCCCGCATCCTAGCTACCAGAGTGAACACCCTCGATTCTGGGATTCCAGCTGCTTCACAGCCTGTATCCCTGAGCAGGAGTGCTTGACCTTGCTCGTGTCCTGGGTCCCTTGGGCGGTCAGCCTGGTGAAGTCTATGGAGGGGCCCCTTCAGAATTGTGTTTGTAAATTTATAAAATGCACAGATGTCAAAATAATTAATGAGTTCCCGACCCCTGGTTCTGAAGCCCTGCTCTGGGTCCCCCCCCATCTCACACTACCCCCCAGGTCCCATTCTTGGATGCCTTTGCTGGCATTGTCCTCCTGTGTGAAATAGACACCCAAGCTCATGACTCTTTAGGAAAGTCTCGCCTTCCTTCCTGGGCCAGCTCAGGTGCTGTCTTGTCCAGGAAGCCTCCCAGGGACAGGCATGATCCACCTTCCCCTCCTCAGAGTTCTTACGGCATTTGGCCCAGGGCTCCCTTTTGTGCCTTAGTTATTTCTCGGGGTGTCTTTCACACATGAGTTTGTAAACTCCTTGAGACCAGGACCTGTGCTACCTTCCGAGGCCTCAGGGTGTAGGAAAGGGGTTGGACTTAGGAGTCCCAAGAGACCCAGGTTCCCATTTCTTGTTCTGCTACTTCTGGGTTCCGTAGCCAGTCCTTTCACTGTTTCCTCAGTTTCCCCCTCCATAGAATGGGGGTAATAACATCTGCATTACCTCCTTACCAGAGTTGTTATGGGCAAAGTACTTTGCAAACTAGGCCTGCCCACCAAAGGATTTCGGGTGGCCCACGAAAAACGTAGAGTATGTTTTCCTTTACGTTTTTCTTGGTCCACCCGAAATCCTTTGGCGGGCTGCAGGTTATGCAAGCCCATCCTAAACTTTAGAGTGCCAGAGAATGCAGTGCTTCTGTTATCACAGCTCATATTCCCAGAGTCCTGCATGGCCAAACTCCATTGGTACCTACCTAGTAATCCTCTTAAATTCAGCAAGCATTTATGAAGCACTCACTGTGTGTCAGCCACTGTACTGAGGCACAGGAGATACAAAGACAAGAGAAAACCAGGCCCTGCCCTCTGGGAGCTTCCATTCTTTTGGAGAATGGAACACATTCAAAGGTAAAGAAATACATGGTGGTGATTTTGAGGAATCAGAAAGAACTGAGCCTTGCAAGGAGAAGGGAGGGCATTCTAGCCAAGGATTGCGGAGTACACATCCAGAGGTGGACTGTCCTTTCTGAGGAATGGCGAGTATCCATATGACCTCAGATACTCACTAGCTGTGTGACCCTGGGCAAGTCACTTCAGCGCTGTCTCTCAGCTGTTCCTCGTCTGTAAAATGGGGATGATGATAACAGCATCCACCTTCCAGAGTTGTTGTAAGGATCAAAGGAGATAATATTTGTAAAGTACTTAGCACAGTGCCTAGCACATAGTAGGTGCTTAATGCTTGTTCCCTCCCTCCCCATGATTCTATGAGCATGCCAGGAAATTAAGAGTCCTTAAAGGCAAGTAATATGAAACAAGGTGAGAAAGATAGGTTGTCCTCGAACTATGAAGAGCTTTAAATTCCAGGTGGAGTTTTGTATTTTAATCTTAGTGTAAGAGGGAGCCACTGAAGATCCCTGAACAATGTTTGTTGAATTGGTTGGAATTGAATGGCATGGAGTATCCTTTGCCAACCAACCTGACCATAGGCATGTCTCTTCCTGTCCCTCTGTAGTGGAGGAAGCATCATGGAGATTCCCATGAATCCAGCAAGAAAGCCTGCAAGGCCTCAGGCAAAGAGCACAATGGCATACGGATCAAGCACAAGAGACAGAAGTCTGCCAAATCCCAGTCCCAGTTGACAGGATTCCGAAGAGGAGATGGACATGAGGAAGGTAGGCCTTGCCCGTGGCATCTCTCTGCTTACCACGCTGAAGGACGCTAGATCTCCAAGTCAGAAATGCTACAGCTGTCCTAGAGGGTCATGGTAGTTGACTGTGGGGACCTGGGTTCTAGCCCCGGCCCTGTTTGTTCTGCACCTTCTGTAAACCTCAGTTTCCTCGTGGGTAAAATTGAGATTAAAATGGCGCTCGCCTCAAATGAGGTCGTGCTTTAAATGGCAGCACATCGGTATGGTATTGGCGTTACCATCACAACCATCGTTATTATTCATACTCTTTTATTTTGGGGCTCAGACTCCGCTGACATTCTTCTTATGCCTTCCCTTCTCTTCAAATGATGTCCCCAATCCTCCCCACAGGCTACTTGGAGAAGAAAGCCAAGAATAATTTCCGAGACTTCATCCCTGTAGTCCTGAGTAGCCGGACTCGCAGCCAGTCTGGTGAGTGTCTCTCTTGGCAGCTGGGGGGTGGGGTGGGGTGGGGTGGCCCCCGGCAGCATGGGCCTGAAAGCTGCTCCAGGACATTTGCCGTCACCCTGGGACATACGAGCTCTGTGCATGCCCTGTGCCTTACGTCACCCCGTGGGCTGGTTTGCAGACGACTCTAACCCTTCCCTGAATCTCACTCTGGGCCCTGGTGGTACTTTGCCGATTTACATCCTTGTCAGGTCACTTTATCTTGGATGGGTTTCAGCCTTTGGAAAATGGGACAGATTGGTAGGTCAAGTCATCTTCAAAAGTGAGAAGGCCCCTAGAAGTTCTCTAGAGTCCCCCCAGTTTGTGGTGGTCCAACCTATATTTACAAATGCTAATCTTTCCTAGCTCCTCCCACTCCTACCTTCTCCCAAGGCTAGGGTCACCTGCTTGGTTATTATTATTACCCTTAATAAGGGGGTATTATTCATATTAGTGGTGCTTGGTTGGATTGAATTGCTGCAAGGTTTACAAGTCCATCCTCCCATTTGACATCTGAGAGGAAGGAACTTGGCCCAGGTCACTCAGCCAGTATGAGCTAACCAGAGGCAGGATTTGAGGCCAGGCCTTCTGAATTCCAAGTTGAGTGCCAAAGCAGTGGTTGATGGGAGACTCTTGCCCCTGCCCCCAAGGGTGGTGTCTAGTCTGAAATGATTGAGGGAGTCCCTGAGCCCTGCTTCTTCAGGGAAGGCCCTCCCTTCTTACCCCAAGCATGTTCTGTCCACAGGGAGCCTTTGCAGCACCTTCACCCCTACAGCTGAGTGTGAGCTGGGCAGCCCGGAAGTGTTCCCCATGCTGGAAGAGCACCAAGAAGAAGTAGGGCTGGGCAGCAAACACCGCAAGCGGAAGGCCCACCGATCCTCCCAGCATGTGAGCCGCCGCTCACGGGGGGACCGCTCCCTGGCAGATCGGGCCAGCCGGCACCTGCGCAGGGCCCGTGAGCTGCCCTGGAAGATGGAGTCACCAAGGCAGCCGTGGGACACGGATGATGAAGAGGAAGACGAAGACGAGGATGAGGAGGAAGGCCACGTGAAGAGGAAAAAAAGGAGACGGCAGAAAAACCGCAAATATCACACCGGGGAGTACCTCACAGAGCGGGAAGAGCAGGCGCACAAGTCTCTGTGCCACCAGCGGCGCAAGGCCCGGACAGGTATGACCAGCTGTGGGAGGAGTATTAGATGCCTAGGAAGTACCTTCTTGGGGACAGTAGTCTTTGCTGCTCACTACCAGGGAGCCAGATGGGAACCTAGATCAAAAAGGAGGCCAACCATTCTGTATCCAAACCGGGCCCTCCCCCACCCTCATTTTGTAGATGAGAAAAGTAAGGCGCTTGGGGCAAATGACTTGCCCAGAGTATTAAGCTACAGAGCCAGGATTTGAACCCACATTCTCTTCCTTGAATCCAAGGCTCTTTGCATTGTATCATGCCATCTGCCCAAGTATACCTTCAAGGAGTGCTATCTTTGGAGTCAATGGACCCAGGTTCTAGGCCCAGCTCTGTTACTTACTAGCTGTGTGACCTTGGGCAAGTCCCTTCCCCTCTCTGGGGCTCAGCTCCATTGTCTGTAGTATGAGGTGGTTGGACCAACTGGACTCTAAGGATCTTTCTGCCTCCTAATCCCCTGAATGCCAGGATCTTTCTAAGATTCAGGAGTCTAGCCTGGGGTCATGACTGTGGCCTCTCCCTTTGCTGGGCTGGTGACAAGTGTCCCACAGAATCCTAGATCTTGAGTTAGAAGGGACCTCAAAACCAGATGAGGAAACTGAGGCCCAGAGAGGCAGTTACATTCATATTTGCAAACCAGATCCTCTGACTCCAAAGTCCCTGGTGTTTCCACCATCCCACAAGGCTTCCTGATGGTTGGAAGCCATTCCTTTAATAACCTCTGCCTCCCTGGAACAATGGAGAGCACCTTTTGGATGTATCTCCTGGAGGGAGGGGGCAGCCACAAGATAGAATATAACTAGAGACACGGCAAATCCTGGGAGAGACAGACAGACTGAGCATATCTCCCTGAAGGCCGGCCGGCCCCCCCAGAAAGGTGAGGAATTGATAATGGACGAGCCCAGAGCTGGGCCTCTGGCCCCCACCCCTTCCAGGCAGGATGTGCCCCTGGACAAAAGCTGGTTCCTCTGATTTGTGTACAGGGTACATAATGATTTCAGAAAGCCTAACTTAATTAGCAGATGGTTCATTAGGTGGCTGGGCTTTCTAATGCCCTGGCTTTCCCTCCTCCTACCTTCCCACCCTCCCTGCCTGGCTTTCCCAGGGAGTTAATCTGTTAAACAAACACTTAGGTGAGCTAGAGAGAATGTCTCCTTCAGGGCTCCTTTTGAAATTCGAGTCTTCTATCTTGGCTTTCTGATTGGGAGTCTGGGAGGGAAATTGAGGTTCTTTTCAAGCAGAAATATACTTGGATTGCAAGTCAAGTCTCTAAAGCTCGGACTTGAATTAAAGGCAGAAGGGCAAGACCTTGGAGAAGAGGCGCAAGGCCTTGGATTGGCCACCCCTCAACAAGTAGGCCACAGAAAGAACGAGTAGAGATAGCTTTCCTTGGATGACCCAGACACCACCATGGGGCCTCCCCAAGTCAGGTAGCGAGGTCTGGGTGATGGCTTACTTGTTCCCTTGGGAGAGTGGTCGCTGGCTTTTCAGACAAACAAAAGTCTGCTGAGGGGTAGTCAAGTGTGGTTGAATAGACCAGAGGTTTTTGAGCCAGAAGGGACCTTAGCTGTCATTCAGTCCACCTCCTTCCTCCCTCCCCACCTCCCACCATTTGACAAAAGAGGGAACTGCCGTGAAGTGACTTACCTATAGTCACACATAGGATCCTAGACCTGGAAGGAACCACAGAGGCCATCAAGTGTAAATCCCCTCATTTTACAGATGAGGAAACTGAGGCCCCCAGCAGTGAAGTGACTTGGCCAGGGTCATGAGGCTAGTATCTGAGGTGGGATTCAAACCCATTGATTCCTGACTCCTAGTCCACTCTCCTGTGCTCTACACCGCACCTGTCTTGAAAGAGGACTTGACATTCAAAGGCCTGGCTGGACCCAGGTCTCACCTCTGCTACTCCATAGCAGCATGACCTTGGGCAAATCCCTGCCCTTTCAGGGCTCCCGCCTCACCTTTCAGAGAAGGGCTTCCAGCTTAGTAAATCTGAAATCTCCTGAGTCCTTTAAGGCAGGACACCCCTCCCCACCCCCCTTCGTGCCCTCTGTTCCTGTAGCAAATGTCTCATGATTTACTCATCTCCAGCTGTTCATCAGCATCTTCCTTGTCTACTAGCTTGAACTCATGGACCACATATCGGGGTGGTGGGAAGAGAGAGGAAGATCAGGGAAGTGAGCCCCGGTTCATCTGACTCTGGGTGACCCACATCCCCTTGCCATTGGCCCTCACTGCCTTCTTGATGCGGGCCTTCTGATTTTTACTCTCTTTATATGGAGCCAGGTATGTGCTAGGAATTTCCAGTGTCATTAGGCTGTGGTCTTTGATATTCTCCAGGGAGGGAGTCCAGAGCTGTCCTCCCAGGCTGCCAGACTAGGGATGGGTATTTGATGGACTGGGGTCTCCTAGTTCCTTTGGGTCTCAAGGCCAGCCTTGCTTGCTTTATCTGATCTTCTCTGCAGTGGAGGGAGCTGGAGCTTAGCCAAGGCTAGGAGGCTTTGACTTGTGTGTGGCAGATGGCTTTGGTGTGTACACAGCCCGCCCATCCTCCCAGAGATCAGAAGAAGTTCAGATAGCCTACTCAGGGTTCGAGTCCCATGTGGTCACAGGGTGAGCAAAGGGGGCCAAGGAACAACACAGCATTCTTGGCTGGGGAGTTGTTTGAGACATCTGTCACCTCTTACTAAACCTAGTAGGTTTAGCACAACTTATGCTGACCTGCCAAATTTGGGGGAGGGGGGTTAAATATTGTTAAATTCTCTGCCCCCTCCAAAAGGAGTCTGGAGTCAGTGATTAGGGGCAATTAACAGGAGAAAGAAAACTCCAGGGAAGGCTCAGTCCTTGGGGGTAAACGAGATGCTATGTGGGGCCAAGCCCAAAGTCCCCAAAGAGGGGAGCTGGAGAGGTGGTTGGGTTCCAAACTCTAAGAGGGAAGGCAATTGGCATTGTGAGATAATAAGAATGTGAATGGGCAGCTAGGTGGCACCATGGCTAGAGCACTGGGCCTGGAGTCAGGAAGGCTCATCTTCCCGAGTTCAGATCTGGCCTCAGATACTCACTAGCTGTGTGACCCTGGGCAAGTCACTTAACCTCTGCCTTAGTTTCCTCATCTGTAAAACGAGGTAGAGAAGGAAGTGGCAAACCGCTTTAGGATCTTTGCCAAGAAAACCCCAAATGGGGTCACAGAGTCGGACACAATTGAAGACAACTGTACAAAATAACTATAGGATATAATATAAATATAATATCATAGTGATGGCAATAATAGCTAGCTTTAAGGGTTGCAGAGCACTTTACATATATCATCTCATTTGACCCTCACTATATCTCTGTGAGATAGGTGCTGTTATTACCCCATTTGACAGACAAGGAAACTGAGGCTGAGAGGGGTCATGACTTGCCCGTCATTGTCTGAGGCAGGATTCCTGACTGTACTTTCCTCACTGGAGGCCATAGGGCCTGCTGTGCTGGGCCCCTTCCTCCCCATACCCATTTCTTGACCTCCCTATCTGAGGCTCTGACTGCCTTCACAGCACCCTGTGGCTTTCTCTTCCAGTCAGGGCCCTGCAGGTACTTGGGATTGCACCTTTTTAATTTGGTAAAGGGTTGTCGTCGTTGGTGTTTTTTAAACCTTCAATGTTTTCCCACTGACCTCTCAGGTCAAGTTCAATTCCCTTCAATCCAGTCCAACAAGCAGTTATGAAGTGCCTACTATGTGCCAGGCACTAGAAATATGAGGACACAAGTGAAAGTGGCCCTGCCCGTAGAGACCTTAGACTCTTTCTCCTGGAGGAAGGTGCCATGGAGATAAGTAAATAATGCAAAAGTAATACAGAGATCTTCAAGACAGAGCACTTAGTAGGCTTTCTGCTTTAAGCTCTTCTGTAGTCTGTGCCGCCACCCTCACCTTGCCAGACAGGTCTCATTCACCCCAGCCCTTCCCTGGGCTAGCCAGCTAAACTAGGCTGCTTGATCACCTGAACATGCCCTGGAGGCTCGAAAGTGGCTCTATAGCTAGGCTCCTGTGATCCTGGGTCCCTTCTAGTTCTGGGTCCTATGATATTGTGGTTCATTTATTCATTTCAGAAGCTTTTGTTGAGTGCCTACTGTGTGCCAGGCACTGTGTTAAGGGCTGGGGATGCCAAGAGAAAACCAGCTTTGGGGAGCTAGAGATCAATCACTCGATGGAGAAGCACATATTAAGTGCCCATGTTGTACCAGGCACTGCCCCAGCACAAAGATAACAAAGTATGGTATGTCTTCTCTGCACACGAGGGCTGTGATTGGGTCTACAGCGTGTCCAGCCCTGTGATGCCACCAGGCACCGTATAATGGGCCTTTACTGTATTCTAAACAGAGAAGGCTTTGCTCAGCTCTGAGCAGGCAGAGCCATAGGCTTTGATGGGCACGCAGAAACGTCATCCTTGACTGCATTAAGGCGAGCCTGGTGTGGGATCTGAGAAGGCAGGTGGCTGAACTCTGGAGGGCCTACCGGACTCAGGGTCAGAGCTGCTGTCAGGCTTCTGCGGGAGCCTCCCAGAATCCCCAGAGCCCTCAGATGGTAGACTTGGAAGTCCAGGGAAACCTCAGTTGGGATACTGGCTCCAAAACTTGGAGTTGTGTGACTCTGCGCCTCACACTTTCCTACTCTGCAAAGTGGGACTGATAATGCTTGCCTTATCTCCCAGGATGATAGTGGGGAGACAAGAGTACTTTGAAATGCTTAGCTTACTAGGGCAGCAGGGGCAAGGAGCTCCCCACTCTCCGTTTTGCTAACATTTATCAATCACCTCAATTCACCAAGGCCCTGAGCTTGAGATCATCCCCCTGCCTCTAGGAGTGTCTATGCTGCTGGAGAAATAGAACTTCAGATAAATAGAATACATGGGAAATGGGATGGGCCAAAGGAGATGCCCTGGCCCTAGAGCTCTTGGAGGATGTGAGGAGGGAGAAAACACTTTCAGTAGAATTTAAGGTCCCTGAAGGCAGGCATTTTCCCTTTTTTGTTTTGATGTGCCCCTAGTTGGCCCATGGGAAATGCTGGTTGGATTTCAGTAGGGGGAGGAGGGAAGATGGGGAGACAAGGGCATTCCAGGTTTAGGCAAGCACCTGAATGTCTACAGGGAGGCAAGGGAGGGCAGGATGGGCTCAGGGGATGGAGAGCATTCCAGTGGGACCCAACTCCAGAATGTATGAAGAGGAGTCTTAGGATATAAGGCAGGAGGGGTGGGTGGGAGGAGTCTGGGAGACTCAGGTACTAGTTGTGTGACCTTGGCAAGTCACCTAATCTCCCTGAGCCTCTGTTTCCTCATATGTAAAATTGGGGCAATACTAGAACCTGCCTCCCAGAGTTATCTTGGAGCTCTAATGTCATGACATATGTGAGGCACATATGCATGTATATAATAACCTCACATGTATATATATGTAATAACCTCATATAGTGTATACATACATACATATACACACGCATGTGTGTATATATACATATATACACATATATACGCACATGTATACGTGTGTGTGTGTATGTGTGTATACACACACACATATATATATATATATATATATATATATATATATATATATATATATATATATATATATATATATATATATATATATATATATATATATATATATATATATATATATATATATATATAAAACCTCCCAGAGTTCTGTAAATACCAGCTCTTCTGGTTCTGTGTGTTTGCCCTGTAGATAGGGTCCTGGAGCAGGGGAGAGGTCTAGGCAGCTGGCCATGTTTTCCTCCTGGGATGGTGGGAGCAGAAGAGTAACTTGACCTCTTTCCTTGTTAGTCTCTTATACCAGAAGGCGCATCCTGGATATTTGGCCAACTTATTGCTGGGGTCATAAGGTTTTGAGCTAGAAGGACCTTGCAAACTCTCCTTCATTTTATAGATGATGAAACTGAACCTCTGAGGCCCGTTCCAAATCCCAAGGCAATTGGCTCTGCTGTGGGATGGAGGGTGGGAACGATCTGCCCCCTCCCCGAACCCCAGCAAAGACCTTGGAGAGGACTTCTCCTGACCTCTCCAATGGTCTGCCCCCTAGTGGCCGGGACTGAAGATGTCCCCTGCCCGTAGATAGGGGCTGCTCTCTGCCCATTCCTTCACCTACCACCAATAACACCAACTCCCATGTCTCTAGCACTTGAAATGTACAGAGCCCTTTGCTCCCAGGGCTCATATTTATTGCCCCCATTTCAAAGAAGTAGAAACTGAGACTTGGGGGCAGTGACCTACCCAGAGTGACATAGCACATGACTGCCTGAGCCAGGCTTGCCACCTAGGTGTCCCCTCCCCAAGAATCTGAGGCCCTAGTACACCAACAGTGGACATTTATTATGTGCCTTATGTGTTCAGAGCACCATGTGAGATGCCAAGGAGATAATAAGTTTGAAGAAATCTAGGTCTCTGCCTTCATGGAACTTGCAGAACAAGATAGCGCGTGGCAGGGAGGCTCCAGGAAGCCCAAGAAGGGATTCAACAAGCAAAGAAGGAGAGGGAGGACATTTTAGGCATAAGGCACAACCTGGGCAAAAACCTGGAGGCCGGTGTGCCCTGAAAGCCAAACCTTTCTCTCATCTTAGCCTTAATGGGTGTCCTATAGCAGGCACGGGGGGAACCCCTCGATGGCTTTCCTTTCTCCTCTCCTCATCAGATTCCAAGTCACGGAAGCAGAAGGGATCGTCCCAAGGCTCTGAGATCCGCCTGAAGACCAAGCACTCAACACCTTCCCGTGGGTCTGGAGATATCTCAGTTTTTCCCAATGGCTTTCTGGAAAGCCGCCTGGAAAAGGTCACCTCCCTGAGCAACCTGGATAAGCCATCGGGGAAGCGCAAGTGTAAGACCAAGCATCTGACTGGCACTGGCCCCAGCGAGGCAGGCAAGGTATGGATGGTGGGTGAGGAGGGAGCCTGAGGGTAGTAATCCAGACTTCTGCTTTTGTCATGGGGCATACTTTACCAGGCCAGGGATTCGAATCTGGCCTCTGCTATTGACTGGCTGTGTGACCTTCAGCTAGTCTCTTCCCCCCTCTGGACCTGTACTCTGTAAAGGAGGGGGTTTGGACTAGAAGGTGTGGATCTCTGAGCCTGTTGTGATCCTGCCCTCTTGGGGCCTCAATGTCCTTGTCTGCAAAGTAAATGGATTGGCTTGGATAATTTCTGAGATTGTTTCCAGCTCTGAATCTGTCACTCTATGATTCTTGGCTTGGCTATAGTAATGAGTGGTAGATATGGGGACTGGGGTTTGTATCCTAGCTCATCTGGTCTTCCCTCCCCTGAACCTCTGCAACTAGGTGGCCAGATGGGTAATGCCCAGGCCTGGAGGCAGAGAGACCTTAGGCCACAGACACTTGCTAGCTGTGTGACCCTGCGCAAGTCACTTAACCTCTGTTTGCCTTTGTTTGCTCAACTGTAAAATGAGGGTCATAACAGCCTCTACAACCCAGGGTTGTTCTGAGGATCAGATGAGATAATAATTGTAAATGTTAGCTATCATCATCATCATCTGTAAAATGGGCATGAATAATGACTTCCTTGTAGTGCTAAAGAAGGTTCAAGATCCAGATTTCCCAAGCTCCCCCCCTTGTCCTCAGCTGAAGCCTGGTTCCCTTTACTGTCCAGCATCCTTCAAGCCTGCCACTCTGACTGGCCTTTGCCTCTCCAGGAAGAGAGATACCCTGCTGCTCCACAGCCATTGCCTTTCTGCCAGGGCTTCCTCTGCCCCCCCACCTTGGGCTCAGGCTGCAGCTTGGTGGGGCAGCTGGCTTTGTCTGCATTTCTCCTTTCTCCCCTCTCCTCCATTGTCCTGAGCCTGGCCCCAGGCCAAGAAGGCCCTGGCCAGAGTCCTGGCCATCCCATTCCATCTCATCCCAACCTGTTATTTCCTTGGTGAAGAAAACTCCTGGGGAGAAAGAAATTCTCTCTACCTATGTTGGTGACTCTGTCTTAAAGAATTGTCTGGGATGGTGATTTCCCCAGGGCTACACAGCCAGAATATGTCAGAACCAGGATTTGAACCCAGGGCTTCCTGACTCCAAGGCCAGCTCTGTAGTCACTATACTGCCTCTCACTATGTTAGCACAAGGTGGGAGTAGAGGGACGGGGGGAGGGAGCACTTTGTGTAGGGTAGAGAAGAGAGGCTGAGCAGTTCGTGGGGGTAGATGGAACTCTGTTGGACTAGAAGAGGAAGCTGAGTGGAGAGAGGTGCTGGCCTTGCCCTAGACCTCAGCAGGGTTTAAGAGAGATGGGGAGAATGGAATGGAGCTTGGTGCTGTGCCCCTGCAGGGGTGCGGTCCTACAAGGACAGCTCCGGCAAGAAGGTGGTTTGAGGATCCCAACTCCGGGATGCTGAGGAGAGCACCCTGCTCCCATCAGGGTTTGAATTTCAGACAGCCAGGCTGCCCCGTGTTCTCTCATTTTCCATATAGATGTAGCCCCTACCCTCCTCAAACAAGGGCCCAAATACTAGTGAAGACAGTGGCTCAGTCCCTACTCCACAAAATGTTCTGAGTTCCTACCTTCCTCGGAGGTCCCAGCTTTAGATCATTGGTTCTCTTTATGACCTTGAGCAGGTCATTCCCCCTTCCCCACTGCCTACAGGCCTCAGTTTCTTCCCCTGAAAAATGACATCCATTCCCAGCTCTGTGATCCCTAGAGAATGAGGTGAGACTAGGTGATCGCTAACGTTCCTGCCAGCTCTGAGGAAGCCTGACTTATTCACCCAGTGACACCCTGACTTATAACACCCCAGTGTTATCTAGGCACTGTATGGGAGAGCTAAGACTGAAACCCCAGTAGTCTCCAGGAAGGAGGGGCTTTGTCTCATGACAGTTTGACTTACCCAGAGCATCTAACGGTCCTAGAATGTGGAATATCAGAGCTGGGAGGAGCCTGAGAATAGAATGTTGTTTCTGGAAGGGAAGTTTAAAGATCATCTAGACCTACTCCCTCATTTTACCGAAATAGGAAACTGAGGCACAGAGAAGGGAAGGGTAAGTGGCCTGCCCCTAGCATGAAATGAATGATAGCTAGGGAGGTGACCAAGCTAGAGTGTTGGGGCCTACAGCTGACCAATTTGATCCAGCTTTTTATCTTTGATTCCTAGGTGAAAGGGCGCTGTTACCAAGTGAGAATTGTGCGTCCGAAATCCCTACTCCCAGCAAAGACCACAGAATCCTGGACCTCTTTGAAGGTTCAGACAGGATTGGAGAATTCTCCTGAGTCCCCTTCAGCTTGCCATATCCCCCCTGAAGCACGTCGACTTATTGTGAACAAGAATGCTGGAGAGACCCTCTTGCAGCGGGCTGCAAGACTTGGCTACAAGGTAATAAATTTGGGCAAGAAGAATGTCTCTCCTTCCTCTCCCACCCCACCCCCCACCAGTATCTCTCTTTTCTGATCAGATTACTGTAATTCACAAACATTTCGGGAGTACTTACTATGTGCTATATCATGTCCTCATTGCTTATCACAGGGCCTGGCACACAGTAGGTACAACGTGGCCCCTGTTCTCAAGGTATGGACAGTCTACTTGGGGCCATGAATGCCGTAGACACAGGCATTTCTCATTCGAGGGAGACAAGTGAAAAGGATTGCAGAGGTAGAGCAGAGAGAAGTTCAGAGAGGCTTCTGGGAGGAGGTCGCATCTGAGCCAGGCCTTCAAAGAAGAGAGAAACTTAGCAATGGTAGTAGACAGGCTCTAGAAAGTCCTTTTGGGGCATGTTCAAGCAGAGGTACAGAGGTGGGGAGAGCTGGAGGGGAAGAGGGTCCTCTCTAGATGGGAGTCCATCTTGGCTGGACTGGAGAATGAGGTGGAACAGGAGTGCTTTGAGAGAAGGCTGGCACCTGGTTGGGTAGGGCCTTCCTTTGGGGCAGTTGGTTTCACTCAGTAGGAGGTGGTAAGAGAGAGGGGAAAATTGTGGACAGGACTCCAAGATTGAAAACCTGAGTGACTGGAAAGTTGTTGATTCCCTCAACAGAAAGAAGTAGTGAGTTTGGGGGCTGGGTGGTCTGGGTGAAGATGTGTAGGATTCAGGTGTAGCCAGCTTCAGGAGCTCAGTTAGGCCTGAATTGATGGATCCAGTCAGTTGTTATCTGCATAGGAATGCTAATTGAGCCCATGGGAGCTGATGAGGTCACCAAGAAAAATTGTAGGGAAAGAAGAACACTGGGCCCCGGAAAACACAGAACCTTTGGGGATCCCCTCATTTAAGGCAAGGGAGGAAGAGGAGGAACCAGTAGGGAATACAATATTCTCTTCTGTAACATTGCTCTTCCCTGGGAAGTCGGGCCACTTCCCAGCTGATGGTAAAACAACTCTCAGCAAGAGGCAGTGTGATAGAATGGGGACAGATCGGCTTGGCTGATTTCTTACCTGTCTGTGTAGGCAGTCAGGCAGTGAGTATTGGATGTGAAGTCAGGAAGACTGGGGTGCAAATCCAGCCTCAGACATTGACTGTGTGACCCTGGGCAAATCACTTCATCTCTCAGCCTCAGTTTGCTCATCTGTAGAATGGGGATAATTATAACACCTGTCCTTGTGGAGCTATCTGGAGGCTCAAATGAGATGCTGGATTTTAGAGAATGAACAAACTTTCTAACCTATGGAAATGCGAACTGTGATAACAACTTATCATATACCACGATATAGTAATGATTATTATATTGTTGCTTCCTCCAATGGGATTGGTGCTTCTTGAGGGCAGGGATTGTCTTGCTTTTGACTTGGCACAGTGCCTGGCACAGAGTAGGCATGGAATTCATGCCTGTTGCTTGAATGATTGCTTAGCGTACCGAACCTTCTCCCATAGTCCCTGTTGGGTCTGACTGGGAAGAAAGGGCACAGTTAGGTATAGCAGAGGCTACAGTAATGTAGATAGGCCAAGAAAGCCAGGCTCTTGGGTGCTCTGAGGGGTCCCAGGAAGGAGAATGCTTGGTGGCCTGGGGGTGGGGGCTGTGGTAATCTGGGAAATCTTGGTGGAGGAGGTGAGCCCAGGCAGCTGCTTATCAGAGTGGGTACTCCCTATCACTCCTCTCCAGGCCAGTCCAGGGAGGCCCTGGGGCATAGCCAGGCATGCTTGGTGGGTGGGGAGCTAGGTGGGAGTCTCTCCCTCCCCCAAGGGCAGCAGCTGGTGGATCTGGGAGCATTCCAGTGCTTCTAGGGCCTTTTACCATCTCCTGGCTCCATCCAGGCCTAGCCTGGGCTACCTCTGGCCCTGGAAGGGCCTTTGGGCCTATTGTTTGAGGGGCCCAGCCAAGTTAATCATTAATGGGTAAATGATCCTCTTGGATTGTATTCAGAACAATTCAGCTCCAAAGGGGAAGGCCTGGAGGGCTGGTGTTCCCTACCTGCAATGCCAGCCAGGAAAATGGGTGACCCAGAGAGCTCAGTCAGCAATGCCAGCCGGTTCTGTAGTGAGCCTTGGGTTTTTTTCCCTTGTTCAGAAGTTACTATGGGCAGTTGTGATCCATCTACCCAGAACTTGGCTTTTGTCTGAAGCTGTGGTTGATGAGAAGGTCCTCTCTCTGATAGGGAGGTCAAAGTCATGGCTTTCATTCATCCTCTCTCTCCCCTACTCCGCCCCCCCAGTTACCTTTGCTCCTCTCTTAGCCTCAGAGGGTGCCTCTCACATGCCCTTGGTCACAAGGAGGGGCTGGTCAGAGTGTGAGTGACTCAGTGGGCCTCATTTCCAATGTTGGAAAAAAAACCCAACTTAGTGTGTATGTCTTACACTGTTCTCACTGGTGGGCAGGATAGAAAAGGGCAAGAGAAAGAATGCTGGACTGGTCCAGTCCCAGCTTTGCTGCTTACTATCTCTATGACCTTAAGCCATTCACTTCCTCTCTCCTCAGCTTTTTTAAATGTAGAATGGGTATAATAACCCTTCCATGCCCTTCCGGAATTGTTGGGTGGAAAGTGCTTGGTAAATCGGAAATCCCCCCCCCCAAAAAAAAAAACTTATACCAAATCAGAAATCCTTAAAGCAGTGTGACTGGTTAGATTTTTATTCTAGGGTAGCTGGGGAACACAGGTCTGGCCACAGTCACTCCCCTGCTCATGAATCTTCAGGGGCTCCCTGTTACCTCTGGGAGAAAATGCCAACTCTGCTGGCTGGCAGGCCTGACTGCATCCTCTCTTTCCACCTTGATGGCATGTTCGTCCCCCTCGTGCACTTGCTGTTCCCCCAGTGTCCATCTCCAAGTCTTGGTGTGCCCTGCCCCCCATGCTTGGAATGTTCCCCTTCCCAGTTCCTCCAGGTTCCAAGAGGCCTTTCCTCATGCCCCACTTAATGTCTTCTCCCTCCCAATTAATTTGTATTTATTTTCAGTTGAATCACCTGTTTCCTTCTTTATTCTTGTATCCCTAGCACCTAGCACAGAGTTGGGCACAGAGTAGGTGCTTAATGAATTGCATGGGCTTATAGTGGCGAAGTGGGGTGGGTGGCGGTGGAGGGAATGAGGAACAGGCTAGCATCTCTATCCCTGAGAGACACTCCCCCCCCAGACTTTCCCCTCCTTGCTGATGTTCCGGCACCCCCGACTCCTGTCCTCCACAGGACGTGGTCATGTATTGTCTGAAGAAAGAAAGCGAGGATGTCAACCACCGGGACAACGCTGGCTACACTGCCCTCCACGAGGCCTGCTCTCGAGGCTGGACAGACATCCTCAACATTTTGCTGGAGCATGGGGCAAATGTCAACTGCAGCGCTCAGGATGGCACCAGGCAAGTAGGCCCTGTTCCCCTACCCTCTTCTCCCCCCACAGCACACACGCACTGGTTCCAAAGCACTCATCCTGACCTCCCTTGACAGAAGGATGTCAGTGACTGCCAGGCAGACAAAACGGAACCTTAGGTTGTTTAAGCCATTACTAGATCCCAAGGCAGAAGTTGGAGATGAAAGAATGTTGTCAGGGTGGACCCTCAGCTCCTACCCCAATGTCTGCAGAGCACCTACCATAAGAGACTTGGGGATGAAACCCAGGGAGACACTGCCAACCTTCTTGTTTTCCTTTGGAAGGCTGCAGTGTGTCTTGAAAAAAACAGAAAACTTGCCAACCTTGATTAAGCATCACTATGTACTGAGCCCGTGCTATGAGGGAGAGAGAGCTTAGATAAGACACAGCGCCTCCCCTCAAGGAGCTCACAGTCTAGATTCAAGATAAGCCCCCACCGATGATCCTAAAGTGAGCCAGGTGCAGAGAAGGTGTTAGAAGTGTGGGGGAGACCACCATCACTCGCCTAGGGCGAGATCTAAGCTCTCTGGAAAACCTTAACTGTTAAGACCCAGGCAAGGTGAACAGGAGAAAGGGAGGAGGAGAAGGGAGAGCCCGAGAGAAGGAAGCAAGAGAGATGATGGTCTGAGGTCAAGGGTTTGGACTGAGAAGACCTGGGTTCAAATTCTGGCCTCTGTTAACTGCCTGCGTGAGTGTGGGGGAGGAGTTGCCTTTTTTGCCTCAGTTTACTCATCTGTAAAATGAAGGCCTTGAACTAGCGCTTTGATTCTCCCCAGTGTCACAGAAACTCTCATCTGCCATGGTGATTAGGCAGTGTACCTGTCACTCCAGGCCTTTGGGCCTGTCACCTTGATAGGGTGGGCTTACCTGGTGGTGGAAGGACTCTTTCAGGTGATTTGCTGGAAGCCTAGGAGGTGCCGCTCAGTGGCTTCTGTTCCAACCCCCCTCCCTGGCTTTTGCCTTTGCAGACCCACTCCTTTCAGGTGACTGGAATCTCCCCAGTTGGGCTCTGAAAGCCAACTCACAGAGTTGATGGGGCACTGGGGGAATTCTGCCTCTGACGCTTACTAGCTCTGGGACTCTGGGCCACTCACTGCAAGTTTCTGAGGCCTGCTTTCCTCGCCTTTAATATGGGAACTCTAATACTATGAGAAATACTGACTCCTGGGGTTATTTTGAGGATCCGCTGAGATGATGCGTTGTAAAGGACCTTGCTTCCATTAGGATGCCGTAGAAATGCGAGCTTGCCTGATTTCTTTTCTGATGGACTAGGCCAGCCCTCCTCCTCCTTCCCCCTAGACACGCTTCCCCTGCCCTCTCTCCACAGGCCTGTCCATGATGCTGTGGTCAATGACAACCTGGAGACCATCTGGCTCCTGCTTTCTTATGGGGCAGACCCCACACTCGCCACCTACTCAGGGCAGACGGCCATGAAACTTGCCAGCAGTGACACAATGAAGAAATTTCTTAGCGGTAAGCACTGGCCCCTCTAGCCGGGCTCATCCAGGAAGGGGGTGGCCCGAGTGGCTGGCCCCTTTCAGGGCAGAGTCCCTGTTCCCTCCCTCCTCCACCCCTGGCCATTCTTGAGCTCACAGCAGGAATATAATTCTGCCTTTCTGGTTGGTTGATGCAATGTGACCCAGGTTCAAAGCCATCCTCTGCAAAATGAGGGAGTTGGATTAAATGTCCTCCCATGTCTTTTCCAGCTCTAGACCTTTGACCCTTTGTGGGACTCTGGGGCAAGTCCCTCCCCTCCTTGGGCCTCAGTTTCCCCCTCTATAAAATGAGAGGGAGGTAGACTAGATGAGACTAGATGGCCTCTGGGGCCCCTTCCTGTTCTAGAGCTAGGCTCTTATGTGTGAGCTTGGGCAAGTCCCTTCCCCTGCCTGGGCCTCAGTTTCCTCTTCTGTGAAATGAAGGAGGTTGGACTGAGTGGCCTCTGAGGTCCCTTCCAGCTTTGGCTCTGTGATCCTATGGTAATTGTGACCAGAGATGAGATTTCTTATAAGTCTAATAACCATCGGCAGAGCCAAATCAAGGAGATGTAGAAAAGATGGCCTAAAACTTGAACAGTTACTGGGGACATTTTCTTGTTTTCATGCTACCATCTTGGCTCCTCCCCCTGGGGACATTTTCTAAGGCTGACTCAACAAAGCAGTGTGTTCGTGTTCTGGGCCCCGCCTCCAGCACCAGCTGAATTCTCCCCAACTCGGACTCAGTTTCCTTTTTTGAGCTCTCCTGTGTTGGTGTCCCATTTCTTCCTGCCCCATGCTCTTGTCACTGTCACTCAGGATGGGTCTTTCCACAGCTCTTTGCATATGTCAGTGAGAAGTTTTCACTTTACAGCTGAAAGCTGATGTTTCCTCAGCTCCTAAAGGTCAAGCTTTGCCTCACACCTATCCCAAGAGGGATGTCAGGCTCCATTCCTAGTACCTAATCTTTAGGGATTGGGAATGTTTGCGTGGTCTTTCCAGGCCACCTTTATGGCCCAACAGAAACCCCAGGCCTCCCTCCCTTCGGCCCCCTGAAGAGAGGCTTTGTCTCTGCTCAAAGGGTGTTGCCTTCAGGCTTTAATATCCCACTTGGATCAACTGATCCCTGGTGAAAAGGGTACCAAGTTGCAGTCAGACCACCTGTGTTCAAATGTAGGCACTGGCTCTGACCTCCTTCTGAGTCTCCATCCCTTCCCCTCTAACCTGAGGTAGTTGGCCCTGAAGATGTCAAAGACAGGAGTCCTGGGAAAGTTTCCTTTTCTTTTCCCTGTGCCTCAGTTTCCCTATCTGTAAAAGTGAGTATGATAAACCTCCCCCCATCGTCAGAAGTGGAAGCCACTCTCTTTTTTAGTTTGGGCCAGCAGCAACTGAGAACTCACATGAAAGCCCAGAGCTAGCACTTTGAATCAGTCTTTATTTGTAGAGAAGGGATGTAGCTTTTTTTTTGTCTTTGTGACCAGAGAAGCCCTTGGGGCTTTGCCTGTGTTGGAGCCCTTGGATGTTGTAAAACCATCCTTACATCCCAGCATCCTTCTCCTTCCCTTCTCTCTCTTGGCCACCGTGGGAAAGCACCTGGAGTGCTGATCGAATCTATGGGGTAGCCCTGAGACGTGTACTTTTCTCCATCATCGGCAAACTGACCATTGGCCTGCAGTGAGATTGCTGTGCTCTGCTGGGGGTGGGGTGAGGGAAGGAGGGGGTTAGCACAGCTCTGCCAGAACCTCCATCAGGCATGCTCAGTCTCTCCCGTGTTGGTCCGGCCCTTCATGACATCACAGCTGGGTTCCCTCTGCTCTCCCCCCACCAGGCCAGCAGGGCTCATTCTGTCTTCATCCCTGTTACTCCAACTACCTCTGAGGGACTGTGTCATTCCTGGAAATAGCCCTCTCCGGGAGAACAGCTGTAGGTTGGGGAGGAGCTTCAGGGAGTTGAAGAAGGCGGGTATAATTATAGTCACCATTTCTGTTCTGCTGCCTGGGAGGTGGAGAGGACCTGGCCAGCGGAGAAGACAGGCTAGCAGACCGATCAGAGCCTGTGAGCAGGGGGGACCTTTGAAGGCATCTCCTGGTCATGAGTGCTGGTTTTTTTTTTGCCAAGCAGTGGTGGTTGTGGTGGTGGTGGTTTTTTCCTTATTTAGTTTTTGTTACAAGCGATGGTTTCAATAAGTAGGAGAGAGGAGAGAGATTGTCAGAAATGGAGTGAGGTAAAGACAGAAGATATTGATTGAAACAAAACTAGAAGTCCAGGAGGAATCTTATCCAAACTCCTCGTTTAACTGAAGCCCAGACAGGAGAAGGGCTTTGGCCAAGGTCATGTAGGTGGCAGAGGCGAGATTCAAACCCAGGTCCTCTGGCTCCAAAGCCAACTGCTTCTCTGTGACTTGCCCATGGTCACAGCCAATAAGTGAGAGTCTAACCCAGGTCCTTCTGACTTCAGTGACTGGACTCCATTACTGCCCAGCTGAAAAAGCAGGACAATACAATGCTTTTCCTGCTGACTTGCTGGCCATGTTTGTTGTTTGGGCCCCACGCAGAGTGACCCAGGACAGAATCATTCTAAGAGCTTGAGCCTGACTTGGCCAATCTGAAGCACTCCAGCAAGATGCTACTGAACTGACTTTGGGTAGCCTCAGTTTCCTCTGCTGTAATTTGGACTAGGTGATATCTTCAGGCTCTTTTCACTTCTGGCCTTGTAGGAGCCTAGGAATTCCACCTGTGTTGTTCCTCCTGCCCCCTCAAACTTAGATCATTAGCTTCTTCCACAGGCCTCTCTCCCTGCCCGCAACTCCCCTCCCCCACAGCAGAGTTCCCAGGCTCCTTAACTTCCCTAAGATACCACCTCTGTTAGGACATTTTAGGTGGAGGGGATAAATTGAGCAAAGATATTGAAGCAGAATTTGAACCCAGGTCCTCTGTCTGCCAACCCCAGTGCCTTTTCTTCAGTGGCATAGAATTGGTTGAACAAACCTGGGGGTATTTAGCCTGTAGAAAAGAAGACTCGGGGAGAACCACATTTGCTCTTTTTAAATTAAATCTTTCCAGAGGAAGAGACTTTCTTTGCTTGCCCACAGGCCAGGACTAGGAGCAATGGGTGGGGGTTGTATGAAGGAACTGAGACCTTCCCAGATGAGACCCATCCCAAAGTGGGATGGGCTGCTATCAGAGGCAGCAAGAGGTCTGCAAGTGGAGGCTGGCTGCCTGCTGGATTGGCATGTTGGGACTTTCTAAGGCATCCTTCTCCTTCCTCCCTCACTTTTGCTCATTCTGTGTGTGCCCCAAAGTGCACAAGTGTGGATAGATGGAGGGAGTTGAGAGAACCATTCAGGTCCCGGCTGGTGGTTGGGAATTGGTTTCAAGTCACTGAAAGCTCCTCCCCAAGCCTTCAGTGAAAGCTTGTGTAAAGGGCGGCTGGAGACCCCACTGAGACAGCCTGGGACAGTGCGAAGAGCCCTGGATGTTCTGATTCCAGCTGTCACTTAGCAGCTAAGTGACATTCATTCTGACCCTTGGTTTGTTCTTCTCTAAGGTTGAGTGACAACATGGCCTTGTGTAGCACTTCTCAGACCCCCTTTATACTCTTAGAAATTAATTACTGAGGACGCCCCTCAAGAACTACTGGTTATGGTTATGGGTATTCGTCATATTTGAAATTAAATTTTTATTTTCACTAGTTTTTATTTTATTGTTTTAGTTTTTATTTTGTTAGTTTTATTATGAAAATAGTTTTGGCCTGGAAGACCCTTCTAAAGGGCCTTAGGGACCCCCCCCCAGTGTCCCTCTAGCATACTTTGAGGACCACTGGCAATGGATAAGGCATTGATCTTGGACTTAGAAAGACCTGGGTTCGAATGCTGCCTCAAGGTACTTAGCCATGTGAACCTTGGAATAGTTATTATGTAAGCTCCCTGTGCCTCTGTTTCCTTATCTGTAAAATGAGAGGAATGAACTCTCCTCTCATGACTTCTGAGGTGCCTTTTGGTTCTAAATCTAGGCTCCTATGCCTGGATATTTTATAAGATCCCTTATGATTGACCAATGTTCTACGTCTTGTTTTTCTCTTTGGATTTGCTGAAATTAGTCTGGAGTTCCAACTTTGCTACCAACTAGTTGTCTAGTATTGGTTCTCAGTTTCTGCATCTCTGCAATGGGGATAATTCTACCTTGGCCTGCCTCCCTTGCAGCAGGGCTGTTGTGAGGAGCAAATGAGAGTGTCTGGCAAGCACTGTGTAAACAGGACCAGTGATTATCGTAGAGAATGTCACATAGACAGACACCCAGTCAGACACTGAACACCAAAAAGTCTAATCCCCAAAGGTCTCTTAGAATCCCTCTTTTTGGGCCAAATTACAGGCAAGGCATGTGACTAATTTACCTTTGACCCCTGGAGGAAGAAAGCAACATCCAATCTAGACTAATGAAAAGAGACCAGTTTTTCCTCTTATGTCGGGAAGAATTGGGGGGGAGGGGGAGAGAAGGGTGAAATTAGATTTGAGGAAAACCGAGCAAATCCCACGGCCCTCTTTTGGCATCTGACTCCACGGCAGGGACTGCATTTTGTTGTCGTTACTGTTCGTTGGTTTTGGTGTTTTCCAATTTTTCCCTGGGAAAGTGGATCCTATGAAATGGCGGGAGGACAGATAGGTTGAGGGGAAGGGCTCTTTTTCCCCCCAAATAAGACTCAGGGGTGCAAGGTAGAGGCAGAGAGACAGCGATTGGCAGCGAGGAAAGGAAAGAGCCAGGGAGAGAAGTGGAAAGGAGACACTGAGAAGAGAAGAGAGCTGGTCAGAGAAGGAATGAATCTTGTGAGGGTGCCCTCGGCAAGACTGGACCGAGGGATTTGGCCTGACGTTAGATGAATGTGGAAGAGCAGGATAGAGGAAAGCCCAGAGGAAGCAGGAGAGCTTGCCCAGACTTACACAAGCCTTTAGTGAGGATCTCTCCTGATGCTGTAAGGGGAAATGTGTCTAACATAGAGGCAGGAGAGACCTGGATTTGAATTCTACCTCTGGTGCTTAGTGGCTGTGGAATTTTGGGCCAGTCACTTTCTCTGAGCCTCAGTCTCCCTCCCTGTCAAATAGCGGATAAAGGTTACACCCCCTGCCTCACAAACCTAGAAGTGCTAGAGAAATGGGAGGTGTTCTTGCTTCTGAGTCACCTCGGACCTGTACTAGAGGTGGCTCGGGGTCGTCTGTGTGTGTGTGTGTGTGTATACGTGTGTGTATGTATGTGACACCAGAGCTTTGGCAAGGCCTCCCCTGCTCAAGAGGCTTCAAGTGTAGGCACCTGCCATGATGGGCCATGCATCCCTCCTTAGCTGGCTTCCTCCCAGGCCAGCCACAGGGTGATGGATCAGCCCCTCCTTGGGCTCTCCAAACCCCTAACTGAAGTCACACCAGGGTTTCCACACGTGGCACTGGAGGTCACCCCAAAGAGGACACAAGTGCAGATACTGGAAGTGTTGAAATAATAACCACTGCTGACTTAGTTTGTATAGCACTTTGTACATTACCATTTGTCACTGCCAGATTCCAAGGCCCTGCCAGCTCCTGAATTCTGGCTTCTGTGTCAAGATCTGAGACCGGGCAGAGAAGGCAGGCTGGTTCACCACTTACCAGGGTCAGAATGTGAGCCCCCTGAGGGCAGGCAGGGACTGGTGAGCATTTTGTCTTCATCGCCCCCAGAACCTTCTTAAATTGGGACCTGTGATTTCTTCAATATGGGAGAAGCAGATGAATGAAAATTAACAAATGAAAAAAACCACATTTATTAAGCACTTACTATATTCCAAGCACTAGTGATACAAATGGAAAAATCTAGAGTCCCTCTGAACTTAAAGCTCATGTTTGAATGGGAGTGATACCCCTCCACCACCACCACCACCCCCCCTCCCCGTTTCAGCTGCCAGGTGGGTCCAGAGGGCACAGGAGCAGGGTAGATTGGAAGACCATTAAATCAATAAACGTTCTCCTTCTATACTTTTAGAAAGTCACTCTGGGGAACTGAGAGGTCAAGTGATTAGCCCAGGGTCCCATAGCCCCGCTATGCGTCAAGGGTAGCACCTGCCTTCCCGACTCCTTGGCCACCTTCCCTGTCTGCACTCTGAAGCCTCTCCACATTGTATGTAAAAGACATTTTAAAAACTGTTTGATGGGCCCCAGGTGACTCCTCAGTAAAACAAGGCAGGAGGTGGGTTAGTAAGGTGCTCCAGAAGGTCCCTCCTTTCCCTTCCCTTAGTGATTCTAGACAGCACATGCTGGAACTCCTCCCATCTCCAGACCTTGGGCCCAACCTTCTTTTTTGTTTGTTTTTAAGTTTATGGAAACATTTTCCAGCCATCCTCCCCCCTCCCCCCACTTGTCAGTTGCTAACAAGAAGATGTTTCTTTCTTCACCTGGGCCAAATAGTGGTTGATGTCGGTAATTGACCAGATTCTTCCCACCACCCCCTGTGGATTTTACTTACTTACTTACTTACTTTACTTACTTTGTTGCGATTGCTGTTTTCCAACCTGGCTGAACTTTGTCTAGCACTGAATTAGCTCGCCCACCTTCCCTGGGCCCAAAGCCAAGTGGCCTGTCTGCCTGAGGCAGCATTGATAGCTCTCTAGCCCCTTTTCCAATCCCTCCTCCTCATCCCCCTTACCTATGTGCTTTGGGCCTAATCAGTGATGTGGTGTGCTGGTAAATGGTTAACAACCAGCTCTCTGGGGAAAAGAATGTGCCCATGACACCCTTTTCAGTCTGCCTTTTCTCCACTGCTTGAAGTCTAGACAATCAATGAAACATGAAATCAAGTCTCAATTTCTGCAGGGTCAGAGCTCACACCAAAGGGCCCCCCGCTGGTCTGAGCTGGCCCCAACATGCCCTTGGTCCCAGGTCTGCCCACCCCAGCTCCTTATGCCTTACCACCTTCCTTTCTTCCCCCAGATCACCTTTCAGATCTCCAGGGTCGCCCAGAGGGTGATCCCAGAGTGGCCTGGGACTTCTACAGCAGCTCCATACTGGGTAAGCTCTTACCAGATTTCCTGTGCTCCCTTCTTGGCAGGGAATTCAGGGCTGGCTGGCATGGTACTAGCCATCTACAGCCTGGCTCCCAGCTACCTTTTTCCAGGCTTCTTCGTACTGTTCCCCTTCTTGTATTCTATGTTCTGGCTCTACTTGCTTAGCACAGTGCCTGGCACATAGTAGGTGCTTAATCAATGTTTATGGACTGTTGCCCCAACCTCCACCTTCCATCCCCCACCTCTGTGCCTTTGTCCAGGCAATTCCCAATACCCAGAGTGCCCTTCCTCCTTACCTCTTACATTTAGCTTCCTTCCAGAACCATCTTAGGAGCTAAATGCAATTGGGAACCTTTCCTAATTCCCTGACTCGGTAGTGTTCTTTCCCCTTTTTGCAAGAAATACTGTTATTATCTGCCCTGCGTCCAGTAGAATATACACTTGTGGGGGGGACTTGGTTTTTATTTTTTCAATATTGTCTTTGTATTCCAGTCCCTCACCTAAGCAAGCAGTTACCAGATACTTGTTAAGGTTTCACTTGGGTCCCTGTACAGCAAAATAATTAACTTTGGATCAGAGATTGAGCTGGAAGAGACCTTAGAAGCCACCTAGTCCGATCCCCTCTTTTTTATAGAGGAGGCCCAGGGGAGTGAACTGAAGCCACCTGGGCAGAAGGCATCAGAGATAGGATCAGGCCCTCTTTCCATTGGACTCTGTACGTTTCCTTGGGCAGCTTGCCTGGGCTCTTTTTTGCCACATTCATTCAGTTCCAAGCACTCCCCACCCCACTCCCAACCTGACCCTCTCCTCCCCCAGACTCTGAGCTCTGGGGCCCAAATCACCCTAGTACAAGTGATGGCTGCTTCCCCTTCCTTCTCTCTTCCTTTTCCCTGTCCTTGGCCCGAGGGCTGGGCTCATCTCTTGGGTGGCACTAAGGCTTCCAAATCTTTCTTTCCAACAACCCTGGGTGGTCTGGAGTCTAGGCCACATCCTCCCCTTGTCACAGAGAATAAAACGGGTTCACTGAAGGGGAAGGAAGTCTCTGAGGCTCAAGTAACTGGCAAAGGGCCAGGCTGGGATTTGAACTCGAGTCTCCTGAGCTGGAGCCCTGTGGGTGAGCTGTTCTCCTCCTCCTGCTTCCCTTCCCGTGGAGCCTTGTCCTCCCAGCTTCTGTGAGATAGTAATTACCCCAAAGCTCTCGACCTCCTGACCTCAGGCTCATTGCCTTTTGATGCTAACCAGATCCCCAGCTGGGATGGTTTGTGGCTCCCTCATTGGGCCAAAGACTGAAGGAAATACCCTGAGTGTGGGGGAGGTCAGGGAGAGGGAGGAGTAGGCCATACAGGCCTAGGACTGACCCCGGGCCAGGGAGTTCCCCGCCTCCTCCCAGGCCACCTTAGCTGCCCTGACTGGGGAGGTGCCCACCCCAACTGCAGGGGAAACCACTCCTGGGCTTAGTTCTCAGTCCACAGCTGCTACACCTGGCTTCTCAACCTCTAGGATGGAAGAGACCATGGAGTCTAAACCCTCCTTTTACGGAGGAGGAAACTGAGGCCCAGAGAAGGGAAAGGGACTAGCCCCACTGCTAACTAATAGCAGGGCCAGGATTTGAGATCTAGGACTGACTGGCTCAGTGTGCTTTAGGGGTGTCCCTACCTTTCTGGCCCTAGGAGGAAGACAAGAGGGGGAGGAACAAGCATGCAACTGTTGGGCTTAAACAGATTTCTTCTGAACACACGGTTTCCATGCCCTCCCTTTCCCAAGGATCAGGGACTAGGCAGGGTGGGGAACCAGGGGCCTCAAGGCTGCCTATGGCCCTCTAGGTCCTCAGGGGCAGCCCTTTGACTGAATCCAAACTTCACAGAATAAACCACCTTAATAAAAGGATCTGTTCTGTAAAACTTGGACTCAGTCAAAAGGTCACACCCAAGGACCTAGAAGGCCACATGTGGCCTCGAGGTCCCAGGTTCCCCAGCCCTAGAGTAGGGTAACACCAGACTTGACATGGAGCTCGGGGGAGGTAAGAAAAGACCACTGGATTGGAAGTCAGGAGACCTGAATTCAAGTCCTGGCCATTATTTTACTTCCTGTGTAACTTTGGACAACCCATGACATCTCTGGGTCTTAGTTTCTTCCGCTGTAAAATGAGAAGATTGAACAAGCTGACCTGTAGCCATCCTTCCATCTCTAAATCCTATGCTACTAGGAGATTCAAGGTCAGTACTTGGTAGCTGGGTGACTCTGGGGCAAATCCCTTGACCTATGTGCGGCGCCTCAGTTTCTTCCACTGATCAATGGGCACAGCAGCATCCATTTGTGCTCCCTGCCTTATAGGGCTGTGTGAAGAAAGGGCTTTGAGCCTTCCCTTGCTCTCCAAGACCGGAAGGAGCAGCTGCTGCTGCTATCTGCCAGGGTTGGTCTTTCCGGCCTCTGACGTGGGCCCAGGAGCCTGTGCCCTCGAGCTAGACACAGTGGGTCCCAATTCCCCATGTGGATGTGTGCTCTCTTCACAGAGGGGAAGGACACGGCCAAGTGTGACCTTCTGGACAACCCCCCTGGCACCTCAGACAATGACGGGACTGACCAGGAGTCGGACGACTTCGTATTTGAGTTCTCGGAAAAGCCGTTGCTTCCCACTTACAACCTCCAAGTGTCGCTCTCCCGTGGGTGAGTGTGCAGGAGGCCTCCTAGAGGGGGAAGGCTGGGGGCCTGGCTTGGGGAGGGGGTGGGGAACGGGGCCAACAAGGGACCCTGCTCTGCCCTTCTGGCCAGGAGGTTTCCAGCCAGTTGTTTATTCGATCCCTGTAATGTGTCAGGCACAGTGCTGAGGCTCCAAAGACAGAAATGAAACAGCCCCCACTCTTAAGGAGAGATTCCATGGTATTAGCCCCCGCCCCACCTTCCGTGGGTGGAGGGGAGAAGAGTGTGTGTGTTGTACTGAGTCTGAATTCCAGATCTGGCATTTAGCAACCTGGTGACCCAGGGCCAGTCACTTGAATTTCCTGAGCCCCAGTTTCTCATCCCTAAAATGGAAAAGATAATGCTGGCACCGTTGATCTCATAGGAGGCCATAAAGAAAGTGCTTTGTCAACCCTTTGGGTGCTCAAGAAATAGAAGTTCTCATTATTGGGAATGGTTAAAAGGGGCTGACGTCTACCGTGAGTGGCAGGTGGACAGGACTGCAGAATGGATTTGGGAATGGTTAGTCGGAAGTCACTGTGTGCTCCGAATCTCAGAGTTGGCAGGGACCCGAAAGGCCATCTGATCCAATCCATTCCCTGAGCACAAATCTCTACAACCTGCTTCTTCCAGGGAGGAAGGGGACACCTCCAAGGCACGGGATACCTCGACCTTAGCAGGCAGCCCAATCCTCTGGGGGACAGTTCTCATTGGGAGCAAATTCCCCACTACCGTCAAGCCTCCGTTGATCTCTCTGCCATTCCTGACAATCACTGCTGTTTGGCCCTTTGGGACCAAACCAAGAAAGGCTGATCACCCTCCTCTGACAGGCCTTCTGATGCTTATGGGTTCTTTTCCTGCCCCCCCACATCTTTTCCTTTTCTAGGCCTAGCACACCCAATCCTCAGAAAGCCCAGTCCCCAGACTCTTCACCAACCTGGTTACCCTCCTCTGGATAAACTCCAGTTTTATCAATGTCTTTCCTAAAATATGCTCTCCCCACCCCCTCCCCCCACCGGCAGCACTCCAGCTCCTCTCTGGTTCTGGAATAAGAGGAGCAGCTGTTCTGCTGCCGTGTACCACAGTTGATACGAGTTGACCTCAGGGTCCACCAAAACCCTGAGATCCTTTTCAGACAAACTATTGCCTGGTCATAACTCCCTGGAGTGTAATTGATCTGAAATGCCGTTTGAAGCTATGTCTCTTCTGACCAGCAGAGTGCCTCGGATAGAGCGGACTTGACTGCATACCCCCATCATTCTGCTTTCCACGAGGAGAATGAGGGGAGGGGCTCGATGATTTTCAGAGAGAGAGCTATGCTCTTGTATATCTTAGCTAACTCAGTATCTCCATCAAAGCATCGGCTCCCAGCAACTGTTTCCTATTTGGCATTGAGTTCCCAGCACCAAGTACAGTGCCTGGGATGCAGTTAGGCATTCAATAAATGTTTGTGGACAGACAGTGTAGTGAATGGGTGCTTGGCTTGGACTCAAGACCTGGGTTCAGATCCTGCTTTAAACACCTAATAGTTGTGTGATCCAGGGCCAGTCATTTAACCTCTCTGGGCCTCAGTTTCCTTTTCTGCAAATTGGGAAGGAGGGGTTAGATTCCATGGTCCCTAAGGTGCTTTCCAGCTCTAAATGTGATCTGTGGGTGAACGACTGTCCCCCCCAGCACTGAGCCCAATCCTCTCCTCACAATAGGTGTATAGTGTATGTTGAATGTTATTGCTGGATGAGCCCCATGAAATACAGTCAGTCCTCAAAGGGAGAAGTCTTCATGGTCTCATCTTAGATCACTGTGCCCTGGGCATGTAGGACCAGTTCATAGGACTAGGATGATCATTCTTAACAAAGAATTGGTCAGAACTTGAATTAATAATTCACTCCTTCCTTCTGGGTGTATCAGTGTTTCAAAGTCTAATAAACAGCTCCTGCAGAAAGTTCTCCTTAGAAAAAGGAAGCTATCTGATGAGCAGGTGATCTATTCATAGGGACTGTCATGAACGGAACCAGAGTTAAAAGGAGAGCTCTAACCATTGGGCCACAGTCCCACTTGCAGCCTCTCTCCTCCCCCCCCCCCCCACCAGACCAAATGGCCTGATAGGAGTAAAAATAGTCTCCTTGCTAACACCCACCAGGATCAAGTTTCAGGGGCTTATGGTCCTTATTCTTCTGGGCATACATAAGCTGATCCCTGAGGGTGGGGGTGGGCTCTAGGGATAGTATTGCACAGTTAATGAATTCCTGCAGAGTACCCCCTCCCCACCTCACATTTCCCACCTCCCACCTTGCCCTCTGAAACCAGATCTTTGGCCCGAGGCAGTAAATGAGCTGGGGGGGGGGGGGAAGAAGGGGGTAGAGCTAGGCAACTGACGTTGCCCCCCCCCCAGTGTCTTGGCCTGCAGCTGTAGGACCCTAGGTGCCAAATGGAGCCCCTTTTGAATCAAACCGATGATTTAAATGACAGCTTTTGTTATTCTTCACAAGTTGGTGATCCCTGGGGGAATTCTCACTCTGTTCACTAGAGTACCCTGTGCACTGTAAAAGAAAGTTTAGGCTTTGCTGGTGGTGAGAAGGGGTCTCCCAGGGCATCAGAGTAGTAACACCTAGAAAGTTTCAGAGCATCTGAGTGTGAGAGACAGTGTGGTCCATTCACTGGAAGGAGCAGGAGCTAGGCACTTCTCAGCCCCATTTTATGGAGGAGGCAATAGATAGGTGAGGGCAGTTTGCCCAGGGTCACACGGACACTGTGACCCAAGTCAAGCCCAGGTCATCTGGACTCCCACAGAGTCTTTCTCTTGGTCTACTAGGGCCCCCTGCCTCTGGTTGGAGAGTCCTCTAACAGTCAGACAGATGTTGACCACCTACTCAGGATTTCATCTTGGACCTGCCCATTTCTCTTTCTCTGGCCTCCCTCCCACCCCCATTAGAATGTATGTTCTGTGAGGGCAGGGACAGTTTGGGTTCTTGGTAGGATTGCTGTGTGGCTTCCACGTGGGCCTTTGGGCCAGGCCAGGTTACGTGGACTCCAGGGTTCCATTCCTGAACATTCCTAAATGCATTTCTTCTCCTTGCTAAGCTCTCTCTGCTTTCCTCAGGCCCTGCAACTGGTTCCTCTTCTCTGATGTCCTGAAGAGACTGAAGCTTTCATCCCGGATATTTCAGGCCCGCTTCCCGCACTTTGAAGTCATCACCTTGCCCAAGGTGGAGTTCTACCGGCAGGTGGTTTCCAGCCAGCTGCTCACCCCTGCCGAGAGGCCTGGGGGCCTAGACTCCAGCCCCCTGGCCAGCACTGAGACTATCGAGCTGATCCGCTATGAGCCCGAGTTGCTGCAGCTCCTAGGGTCTGAGGTTGAATTCCAGTCCTGGAGCAGCTGACGGGCTTGCCCGCCAGCCTTTCCCTGTCCCCCCTCCTCCAGCCAATTCTCCTCCCCCCTCCCCTTTTTTCGGACTGACTGCAGTATGAGGCAATAATACGGACCAACTAGAAGCAGCCTTATCAATGCCAGCATTAGTGACTGGAGTCTTTGGGTTCAAATTCCCTCTCACCTCCCTCTAGTTACGGTCAAAGGGGGAAAAGATGCATCCTTGGTCTCTAAAGATCAGAGAGGACCCGCGATGACTGTGAGAGGGGACAGGGTGCCCTCAACTCAGCTCACCTCACCCTCCTAGGCCAGGAGCCAAGCACCAACTTGGTGTCTTCGGTGCCTGGCTCTAGGGTGGGCTCAGGGATCCCTGGGCGCGTGTGACCAAGCCCCGGGCCGAGGGAAACAGACCCAGGTCCAGTTGGCGGTGCCAGCCCTGGTGGAGAAATTAGAAAACTCTTTCTCTAGCAACAGCCCCCTTCCCGTATTCCTCCATGTCTTCCATAATATTTATTTAATTAGTATTTAATTTGTATTTTTCCTTGGTTTCTGAGAAGTCTGTATCACTGTGATGATTTGAGACATCATCTTGAATGAGAGGGGCTTTGTTCACCTTTTTATTTTCTTCCCTTCCTTCTTGGAGAAGCCCTGGGATGTGAGCCCTGTCCTCTTCCCTGGGACCGACCTTCCTGGCTTCCTGCCTGAGTTGGGGGAGATGATGGTGATCTGGGAACCGAAGCTAGGGAGTAGGTGGAGCTGTGTGATGCTGTCGACAAGCACAAGGGGCTTGGATCCCAAGGGTTGTGTATTTTCTCCCCGACTGCCCTTCTCCGTAACCCTACCCCGCCTCTAGGCTCACACATGCTTTCCAACAACTCTGCCTGCCTTAGCTTAGTCCTGTTTGGGGTGAAGGGGTAATGAGCTGCTATGACAAAAAGACAGTTAAAATGAGTCTTGGAGGGGCCTGGGCCCCTTCTTCCTTCTTTCTGTTCCCGCTGCCGCCCCCTTACTGTCCCTCCTCCTCTCCCCTCCTCTTTTTGCTCAGTGCCCATTCTCCTGTGCCTTCCTCTCCCCACTGTCCCTCATCTTCAATTCTCTTCCCGTTCCCTACTGCCATTCACCTCTCCCCCTCTCCCCACTGCCATTCACCTCTCCCCCTCTCCCCACTGCCATTCTCCTCTTTCTCTTCTCATCCCCCCCCCCTTTCCTTCTCACTCCCCCACATTCTCTTCTGACGCCTTCATTAGGCTCCCTGACCCCTGGCCACATGTCGCCTCCAGGACTCAGCTGTTTCCCAGGCGAAGGCAAAAGAAACGTTTCTCTCTTCCCCCCCCCCTCCACCCCCAACACAGGCCCCAACTCCACTTGCTCTAGTCAACCCAGCTGCGGGTTGGCCCTCCCAGGCTTCCCTCCAGCCCCATGTCTTTGGAGGAACCCTCAGTCCATTGCCCGCACCCGTCCTGGCCCCCTCTCCACCCAATCAATTCCCTTTCTCAAATACCCAGATGGATATGAGCTTGTTACTTTTCTATGGACTGCTATTTTTCAGAACAGTTCTTGGGGAGAGAGGGCAGCTACCCAAAGGCAGATGTGGCCCCTCCCTGGCCTTCTCTGGTTGTAGATGGTACAGTTTTATTGTACAGGTGCTAAAAAAAAAAAAAAAGAAAAAGAAAAAAAAGAGAAAAGAGAAAAAACAAGCAAAAAAAAGAAAAAAGAAAAAACTCTCCAAAAAAAAAAAGCCCAAGTTTGAGGATGGGACAATCTGTTCTCTGGAGTCTCCTGACCCTGGCCAGGAGCAGTTGTGGTGAATTTTCTTCGTATTGTCTTTATTTTCCAGTGGGCAGCCTGACCTCCCCTTATCTGGGACCTTCTCCCCGCTCCCTCGGTCTCTCTGGGGCCCTCTGGACTCAATCAGCTTTTAAAAAAATCCTTCTTTTTTCTTTTTAAAAAATATATATATTTAAACATATAGAGATATTTTTAAATATATATATATATACATATATAAAGCTGAGGGTTTGGGGTTTGGGTTTTCTTTGGGGGTGTCTTTGGTCTTGGTTTTTTTTTTTCCTTTTTAAAGGTTTTGTCCTTTTTTGCATTTGGGTGTGTATTCTGGCTGCTCTCTCTGTTTGGTTATAAGCAACAGGCTGTGGTGTCAAAAACACATTTCTATACAGAAAAACCTGTATCAGGCCTCATGTCTTGTGTGTCTCCTTTTATTCTCCTCGACCCTCCTGCTTTCCTCAGCACCCCCCCCCCCCAACCTGGTACAACAGCACCCTTTTGTGTGTCTGAAGCCAACGGGAAGCTCTGATCCCTTGAGGACTAGAGAGCCGGCCACTAGTTTTCAAGCTTGGCATTGATTGGCAAAAGGGACGGGAGAGCCCAGCCAGGCTCCGAGGAATGGGAATGGCGGGTGTGTGTGTGTGTCCAGTTGTCTGGGGGGTTGGGATGGGGGGGGCAGCCTGGGGGATGCATTGATTTGCTTGTGTTTCAGGCATTCCTTGGTTACCGTGGAGATAGCCTGATTCCTGCAGCCCAGGAAAGAATGGTTCTGCTCCTCTGTGCAGCAAAAGGGTGGGGGGTGGGTGGGGGTGGTTCCTAAGGCCTGGGGAGAGGGGTGGGGCTCGAGCTGGGGAGGCATTTTCTGTCCTAGCCCAGAAAGCTCACCCAATGCTGCCTCTCATCCTGCTGCCCAAATTGCCCTTTCCCTGTCCTCCTGGGGGGTGGGGGGGCAGTCTTCACCATCTCAGGAGAGGGCAGCTACTGTGTCTCCTAAGGTACTAAGCCCAAAGTGGTTTTCTTTCTGCCCAGCCCACTTACATTGCAGATCCCATGGGCTTGGTTTCCCAGCCCAGAGTCCCAAGGTGGGGATGGGGTGTGTGTGGGGAGAGAGTAATTAGGGTCTGAGTCAAGAGCTCCCACCTCTTGGCGTCATCATAGATCTGTTGGTCCCTCTATGGCTGAACACTCCTTCCGGATTCTAGGGATTCTGGCTCCTCCTGCGCTGAGAGAGGTCAAAGGGGTGGGCCTGCCCTTTCCGACCATCAGATTTCACTAAGAAGCATTCCTCTTCGCAGTAAACCAAACTCTAGGCCATCATATAAAGAAAGGCGTTCACAACGATTTCTTCATTTAAACAGAGCCCCAAAGAACCTTAAAACAAATTACAGCCTGTGTCAGTCCACGTCTCTGGACCTCAGTTTCCTTCCCTGTAAAAGGGGGGCGTTGGCTAAGTTGGCCTCTAAGGACTCCCTCCAGCTGTAAATCTCCGATCCTATGATATATACCGAACTCCCTTATTTCACGGGGTACAATGGAGTGGAATGGGAAGTGATAACTAGTAAAGATTGACGTCCGGGTCTCCCACGCACAGCGAGCGAATTCATTTCCATACAACGCACGTTTTGAAAAGCACCTACTACTCTGCCTATGTACAAAAGCGTGGAGATAGGAGATGAAAGGGCAAATTCGGGCAACAGTAAGACCAGTTTGGAGTGGAGCGAGTGCACAAGGGGGAGTAACGTGCCAAGCCTGGCATGGGCACAGCCAGCTTGCCGAGGGCTTTGAAGCGGCAGGCTGACCGAGTGTATTTTAGCCGTGAGGCAAATAGGAGAGTCGGTGAAGAATATTGACTTGGAGAATAAACCAAAATTAGACTGTGGGGCGGGGGACACCCCAAAAATTCCCGGCCCCAGGTCCTCTGCACGCAAAGACGCTAAAAAGCACGGACCTTTCTGCCTTCTGATGATCGAGCCCAGCAACAAAGAGCTTTGCAGACAGCTGGGGAACTCGAGCTGGATTTTCCACAACAGCTGGAGAGCCAGGCTACTTTCAAGTAATCCTGGGTGGGTTGAGGGCGTTCAGCAGAGTTGAAAATAAACCACCAACCCACACGGCTCCTCGAAATTCAACAATCGGCTAACTTATTAAGTACCTACTGTATGCTGAGAACTCTGTCAGGCACTGGAGAGAGGCAGGCTAGATGACAGGTTTCTCGTCCTCAACATAGGAGAGAAACAAGGCACAGATTGAAACCAGGGCGATGCGCAGCATTCGGTGTAAAGGCGGGTGTGGAGAGGCCACAGTTTGCTTAGATTTTGGAGGGAATCTAGGGAGAGAGGACGACACTGGTGTAAGAAAAAGAATGCAGGGATGTTTTATTGAGAGGGGAGTAGGCTGAGACTAGGTTGAAAAGGCAGATGAACCAGATCGCAGCAGACCTTGAATGCCAGGCTGAGGAATTTGCATTTTAACGTAGAGACAATAATAATTCCTGGGTGCTGAGGCCGGTAATTCATCAGGAAGATTACCATTTCACACCTCTCTATAGAAGGCTGGACTGGCCCGGCAGGGAGACTTGTCACTGAGAGACTGCGGAGATAGTCCAGGCTGGTAGTAATAAACCTGCTGGCTGAGAGACCGGAGAGGAAGGGGAAGGGATGTGAGAGGTGTTGCAAAGATGCAACTGACAGAATTTGGAGGCCGAATGGATGTATCGGAGAGGTGAGGAAGAACATCGAGATTACAATACTTGGGAACAGACAACTGTCTCCTGGACAGAAAGAGTGTAGTGGAGTGTATGGGATCCCGATTCAGAAAAACCTGGGGCAACCCCCAGCTCCGACACTCCCTGGCTGTGTGACCTTGGCCAAATCGCACAACTTCCGTTTCCCCAGCCGTAAAACGGAGCTAATAGTAACTAACGCCGAGGGCAGTTGCAAAGCTCCAATGGGACGACGTGAAGTGTTTCGTAAATTTTGGAGCGCTATAAAAACTGCTAACTATTGTTACTAAATCGCGTGGCCATAGGGAAGGTTTATTCATTCATAAAAGCCTCCTTGCCGAGAATTGTCCTGAGTGCTTGGGGGAGTTGCTAATTCCAGCAGCTCCAATTTCTCCAGGGCTTTGGTGTTTACAAAGCATGCTTCTGCTCACAACCCTACATAGCTCCCTGCTCGCAGGGAACCTAACATTGAGAGGAAAAGGCGTGTACACGAAGAACCCGGATCCCGAGAAATGGAAAGAAATGCAAAGGAGAGGGCCAGGAAAAGGGGGGGGAGGGGAAGTTGGGGAGGAAGAAATCAGTTGGGGAAGGGAGAGGAAGGGGCAGGAGAGGCTTCTAGTAGGTGGTAGCTCCTCGCTCCAGGGCCTTGAAGGGCAAAGGCTGGGAGGTAGGAGATGATGAACATATGACGAGAACAGTTGGGAGTCCAGCGCAGCTGGAACCCAAGAGGACGAGGAGGGGCTCAGCCCAAGATAAGCCTGAACAGGAAGCGGGGAGCTTGCTATGCGTGGAAGTCTAATGCCAGAATTAGTTGCTAATGGAATTACGGAAATTTGTGGCCGACAGACTGGACACGCGGCCCTAGGTCTCAGTTCGGTAGGCGAGCACCGGGAAGATAGCTCAAGCAGGGGGAAGACTGGGTCAGAGAGGCAGACAGATGAGTTTGCCGGGAAGGCGAAGAGTTAGTTCCATTCCACTTGGGGCTGGGTTCGAGATGTCTCCAAGACATCTAATGGGAAGTGGCCAATAGGCGGCTAGTGATGCGGGGCTAGAGCTCAGCAGAGATCGGGCTGGAGCTACGGATTTGGGAGTCGGCTGCCTAGAGAAATAATTGGACCCAAGGGAGCAGATGAGATCAGATGAGATCAGAAGTCGAGGGGGAGGGACAGGGCGAGCCGGGGCCTGGGGGACACCCACGCTTGGGGGCGGGGCGGAGATGACGAGGGGAAGGGGGCGGGGAGCTCGGGAGGGGGCGTGGCCTTCTCCCTGCCGCGCCAGCCCCCCCTCCTTCCCCCCCAGGGCTAAAGCCTGGGACTGCGCGGGCGCGTGCCCAGGGGCTGGGGCCAGGCCTTCCCTCCGCCCCCTCCCCCCCCCCCCCTCAGGCTGAGCCCCAGCTGCCCCAACCGCGGGCCGTCTGCGAGAGGCTGGCCTAGGCCAAGCATCTCCAGGCGATCGGCACCGGTAGAGACCTCGGGGCCCTGGGAAGCCAGAGGGCAGAGGCGGTGGCCCGAGAGCCTGGCCTGGAGGCGCGCGCCCGGAAGCCTGGGCGGCAGCCACGTGCTCAGCCGCGGCTGGGAGGGGGAGGTGGCCGGGAGGGGGAGGACCAATCAGCGAAGCGGCCCGGAGGGCCGTGAATTCCCTGTTAGGGAGACTGGGTGGGAGAGAGAGGGAAGGGAGGGAGTTTCCCAGCCTCGTAGACCCTCCCTCCTGAGCTACTAGGGACCCCAGAGGCCAACTCCCCTCTATTTACAAAGGACACTCAGGCCCAGGGAGGGGGAGGAAGGTCACACAGTAAATGTCCCAGATAGAATTTATACCCGAGTCCTCTGACTCCTGAGCCAGTACTCTGCACAGTAACATGGTGCCTCCCCCAGTTTTCAGGCTCCCTGTGGCCTGGCTTCTTCCATGATGCGCACAAACAAGCCCAGGTACCCTCGTTTTTCTGCCACCGCACCAAGATGCATCCTCTGGTCTCTTCTCCCTATCGCTGGCAATCTGGCTTTCCACCCCGACACGAAACTGGAGAGTCAGGGAAATGTCCTGAAATTTAGAGACCTGAATTCGAATCACAATTCATTCTGTATGACAAGGCAAGACGCTTCCTGTATCTGGGAATTATTTTTTCAATTCAATAAACATCCATTAAGTGCCTACTACGTGTCAGGCACCGTGCTGAGGCGTCATCTGTAAAACCAGCCGATAGTACTCAATGATTCTGGACTGGAGAGGAAAGGAGGACTTGGGGGCAGGGGGCGGGGCGGAGAGGATGGGCCGAGGGAGAGAGAGCGAGACATGCCTGATGCTGCCTTCAACTATCTGATATTAGATTTTTTTCTGCTTGGCCCCTGAGAGCAAGAGGTAGATAAAGACTTGATTCAAGGAAAATCGTCTTGAGAGGGAAAGCTGTCCCAAAGTGGAATAGGGAGGAAGGGAGTGGCTTCCTCTTGATTGGGGGTTTACTTGTCCAGTATGTACCGGGGACTGATGATTTTTTTTTCAGACGTGCTGGTTTCCACCTGTAAAATTCTGTTTCCAAAGCCCCATCCAGCTTTAAATTCTGTGATCTTCTAAGGCAGGGGTGGGGAACCTGCGACCTCGAGGCCACATGTGGCCTCTGCAAAGTTTGGACTCCGGCAAAGAGCCGCACTTGAGGACCTAGAGGGCCACATGTGGCCTCGAGATCGCAGGTTCCCCAGCCCTGTTGTAAGGTCTAAAGCAGATCGAGATTGCTCCGCCCTCGTCAACCTCCTTGACCTGGATGCAGCTCTCCTCCCTTACGTTCCCTGATACTGCCCTCTCCTGGTTGACCTCTTACCTGTCTGACCCTGCTCAGTGTCTTTTGCTGGCTGGTCCCCCTTTCCTTCCCCACCTTTAAGCGTGGGTATCTCCCAAGGCTCTATCCTGAGCTGTCTCCTTTCCATACGCTCTTGGTGATCTCATCAGCTCCCACGCGTTCAATTATCTCGATGAAAATGACTCCTAAATCTATATATCTAAACCCGATCTCTTTCCTGAATCCTAATCCTTACGACAACATCCTCCTGTGGGTTACCTCCACCTGGATATCCCACCAAGCATCTCAAAAGCAACTTGGCCCAAACAGAACTCCCACTCTTGGTCCCCAAACTGACAGAACTCCAAACTTCCCTGTCTGGGTTGAGGGGACAGCGGTCTCCACCATTCTCCCTCAGAGCCATACAAGCTAAACACACTCCAGTCATAGTAGACCTCTCTCTCTCTCTCTCTCTCACACACACACACACATACACACACACACACACACACACACACCTAGATTCTATGACTGTCATTTCTCTGGAGGCTGCGCCAGTCACTGAGCACCCCAGATGTTGAGTGTTGAGGGCTCCAGGCTCTACCACTAAGTAGCTTGTGACTCCAGGTAGATACTTCAGTTCTCTCTGACATCTGCCTGGATCAGCCTGCCAAATGGACAAGTGAGGTACCTTCCTCTCTACTGCAGAACCCTTTGCCGGTCAGTAAGTGAAACAGGAGATGCATAGCCAGGGCTCTGGGGCCAGTCTCAGAACAATGGAGGAGAGGGGGGAAAGAAGGGATGCAGACAACCAGCCCCTCCCCAGCAAGCTGCAGCCTGAGCCCAAGGTGGGGGAACTGAGAGAGCCCTGGCAGAAAGGCATTGGTTGTGGATCAGCAGGGCATCTCTCTTCCTGGAGGGGCAAAGGCCAAGAGGATGCTGGGAAGAAAAGGGAACCAAGCCTCAGCCCAGGACAAGGGGGGAGCTTGGGAAATCTGGAGCTTCAAGAGATCGGGGGGAGCTAGGGCTGGGCAAGGAGTGGAGCATGGGGTGAAGGGACCAGGGAGGCTTGGAGAAGACCAACACCATCAGTGGCTGAACCTTCTTTAGCATGGTAAGGCTAGGTGCTTTCCTCTCAAGAGACATCTGAGAGTATGAAGATCATTATTCATCCCCATTCTACAGATGTGGTCCTTGAGGCTCAGAGAAGAGAAGGACTTGCCCAGGGTCACTCAGTGAGAAACTAGCTAAGTCAGGACTCAAACTTGTTACTGAAACCCCTTGTAATCTGGCTTCCAACCCAAGTACCTTTTTGCAATTGCTGCCAAAATAATCTTCCTAAAACTCATCTTTTCATGTCATTTTCCTTCTCAAAAACCTTCAGGGGCTCCCTATTGTCACTAAGATAAAATACAAACTTTTCAGCTTGGCATTCAAGGCCTTCCACAATCTGGCTTTGAACTACCTTTCATTCTTAATTGTACATTTCTTTTTTTTTTCTTTCCTTTTTTTTGGAGTGGGGAAGGCAGGGCAATTGGGGTTAAGTGACTTGTAAGTGTGTCGTCTGAGGCTGGATTTAAACTCAGGTCCTCCTGACTCCAGGGCCGGTGCTCTACTCACTGTGCCACCTAGCTGCCCCTTATTGTACATTTCTCCCTTTCACACACTCCAAAGTCTAGCCAAACTAGGTGCCAGCCATCCTCCAGTCTTGTCCTGTTCTCTCCCACCTTCAGTGTTACTTATGCACTTCTTTCTTATCTCAGCCTGTAAAAATGCTTCTCTCCCTTCCAGGTTCAAGCTTCAGTGACGCTGCCTCCAGAAGGCCACCCTGATTCCACCCAGCCAGAAGGGATCTGTCCCTCCTCAAATTTTCCTAGATCACTTTGTAGGAATCTCTTTCCTTTCACCCTCCGTTGTGTCATACCTATCTGGGTGTCTTATTTCCATTCTTCCTTCTCCAACCCCCCACCCCAGCTCCCTCTGGCAGGCATCTGTTTCCAGGTCGCTTTCAGTTGGTATGGGACCTCCTCCTCCCATGAAGCTCTCTCACAACCCCTTTGTAACTAACAGTCTTAGCAAGGTGCCTGAGGCACAGGAAAATCAAATGACTTACCCAAGGTCTCATAGCTAGCTAAGCATTAAAGATGGGACCAGAGCCCATCTCCTTCAGTGGTCCCTGATTCCCTCTAGGTTCAAAGAGAGACTTCTGTTTTGTGTTAAAAGCCTTTCACCACCTGCCTCCAACATACCGTACCAGACTTCCATTACTCGCCCTCATTGACTCCTGCTCTCTCCCAAGGTAGGCTGAGCCCCAGGACTGGAGTGTTCTTCCTCCTTCCTCCTCCTCTTCCGCCTCCTCCTCACTGTCAGCTTCTTAGGATCTCAAGCTTTCCTCGGCTCATCTCCTAAGCTAGCTAGCCTTTCCCGATTTTGCCAGTAGCTGGTATTGCTCTCTCTTCCCCTACATGGATTTTTTTGTATTTTATTTATCACTTATGTACTGTATCTCCCCCCACCCCAATACATACACTCACCCTTCTACTCTGATGTAAGTTCCTCGGTGCCTAGAACATAGTAGGCACTGGAGGAATGCTCATTGAATTTAATAGAATCATAGCATGTTAGAGCTGGAAGGGGGCCTTAGAGACCATCTAGTCCAACCCATAATCCTATAGTGGAGGGAAACTGAGGTCCAGAGAAAGATCAAGAAACTCTAAGCCTCTAACTCATTGTTAGAGGTAGAAGGGATCCTAGAGAGGTCCTAAAGCTCAGAGTAGGAGCCTTTGGAAGTAGGAACATGGAAGGGAGCTCAGAGGCCATCTGGTGATAGTCCAATCCCTCATTTGACAGAGGAGGAAACTGAGGACCCCAGAGGTCATCCAGGTCCATGCATTTAGATCTAAGAAAGGCCTCAGAAACTGTCCTGTCCATGCCTTTTGCTTTACAGAGGAGCCGTCATGGAGAAGATGACTTGCGTAGGGCTACAACTTGTCAGAGGCTGGGGCGGGAGGAGGCAGAGACTAGAACCATGATCTCTTTCCTTCCAGTTCAGAATTTTGAGAATCAGACACCTTAATTGTTTCTAGTGTGGGCACAGAAAGTGGCCCAAGGCAGAGGTGGGGGGGAGGGGTAGGAGTGATTAGGGACCACAAGGACCACAGTCGAAAGAGAGAGGCAGGGAAGGCGGGAGGCCTTCTTCCACTCCCTAAGCCTGAATCAGGAACCAGCCCCACCCTGGCCACGCCCCGATCTGTGCCCTGAGCCCAGCCCATCATCTGCCCGACAGCGCCACCTGCTGTGTGGCCGCCTTCATGGCAAACAGGGAGGGCCAGCCTCTGCCCAGCTTCAGCCTTCTTTCCGACCTCCATCGCCCACATCCCCAGAAGCACCTCACCCCCCCCCAACCATTTCTATCAAGGGGGTGAGTGGAGGGATCCAATGCAAAGGACCTTGGCCTGGGGAGTCAGGCTCACCTAAGCTGTAGACCCTTCGGACACTGCCTAGCTGTGACCTTGGACCAGTCCCTTCCCTTGATCTTCAGTTGCCCTATCTGTAAAATGAGGGAGGTGGGGAGGGAAGAAGTAAATGATCAGAGCTGATGAATCATGGACCCCTTTGGAGGTGGAAGGAAGCTTCAGTATTCTCTGTTCCAGCTGACTTTCTATTACTCCATGAATTCATTTAAGAGATTTCACAACAATCTTCTGGGACACAAACCATCCTTTACTGTCCAAACTGGTGTCACCTGGAAAAGCGCACAGAGTCCAGACCTAATGGGAGAAGATCCAGGACAGAGAGTGTCCCTGGGAAGGGCTGGGCTACGCTGGGCTAGGCGTGGCTGGGAGTGCAGCTCCAGGTTTTAGGCTAGAAACAACAGGCCTTCAGCTCAAGATAATATCAGCCCTAAGGCTCCAAACCTCCTCTGCCAGTGACAGGGCTAAGGACAGTCTAGGGATCAGCCATGCCAAGGGCAAAGAACTTAGGGACCCTATTCCCAGGTTTTGGCTTTCTCTCTCCCCTAGAAAACCTGCAAGACTAGTAAAAAAAATGCTGAGGAAGAGAGGAAAGGGAGGCAGTGGGTGGGCAGGTCTTAACCAAGTACCAATTCTTCTTGAGGTTGGTAGAGAGGGAGTCACTCTGGCCCACCAAACCCATTAAAGTCAACATCTTTTACTTTTTTTAAACTTTTATTGATGCCTTTTGTTTTTTACATCATAGTCATTTGCCGATATACCACCCCCACCCCTATCCCCACCCCCGCAAGCCTTCCCTTGTAACAATGAAAACAGTTAAGCAAAACCAAGCGACACAGCAACCACATCTGACAGCATATGCAGTATTCTGCACCCAGAGTCCCCCACCTCTCCAACGAAATTGGGGACATGCGTTTCCTCATCTTCTCCAGGAGGGTGCAGATGGGTCACTACAATTACACATGCAGCTTTAGTGTTCTTATCGCTTACATAATTGCAGTCATTGTGTATATTGTTTTTCTGGTTCTGCTTACCATTCAATTTGATTTCAAAAACATAGAATTCAGCAGACTTAGAGATAGCTGGAAAGGGACTTAAGGACCATTTCATTTTACAGAGAGGAAACTGAGGCCCAGAGAGGGGAAAGAAGTGACTTCCCAAGGCCTCCAAATCCAGTGTTCTTTCCACTGAGATAGGGAGGCCCAGGACTAGCCTACATGTCCAACTGGAAGGGAACATGGGTGCTATTGATTAATAGCCAATCACGCAATTAATAGCCAAAATCATTTCTACCTAACATGGGATGTTGGGTAGGGAGGGAGTTATGGCTCTGGATTCTGCCCAGCTCTAATCGTTAGAAAGCTTTTCCTGACATTCAGCCTTAAATTGCTGCTTCTTCTGCCCCACTCCGATGCTTGATGGTAGGAAGCATGTTGTCTTCTGATGTCCCCAATGCCTCAAGCTGATCCTCCTATGCTACAGTCTCGATTCCTCTGGTCACCTTTGTCTCAATGCCCTCCTACCATTCAGGGCCCAGACCCAAATCCCGTACTCCAGTCTGACTAGGCCAGGCCACAGCTGAGGGGGAGGGTCACTCTCTAAGCCCCAGATCATGGGAGCCTCATTGACTACCATATCCCATCGTGGACTCGTCTTGAGACACTAGTGCACTCACACCGAGTCACTTTCAGACAAATAGCTAACCAAACTGCCCTCATCTAGTACTTGGAACTCAGGTGTAAGCCTTTATATAGTCCTCCGGAATCTCATCTGAGTAGATTCAACCCATTGCTGGAGCTGTCAAGATCTTTTTCCTCTAAGGTGTTTTCTGCAAATTTAAAAAGCAACAAAATCTATCCCTTTATCCAAATCACCGCTAAGGATATTAGGCTGGGACCAGGCACAGATCCCTGGGGGATCCCTGCAAAGGGGGGGAAGAGTTCCCAACAATGAAAAGATGGCCTCTATCTTATCTCAGACCTAGGCTGCCTGTGTGACTACCTCAGGCCCTGGGTAGAGACACGCTCTGGTTAACACACAACACCCCCCCCTACCCCCCCACCCTTCTAGCTGAGCCTGTTCATCCTGAGGGGCTTCATACAAGACAGGTGGGCTCTCCTTATCCTAGCCTGGAATGCTCCAGCTCCAACGCCAAGAGGCCTTTATCAACTAGTCCCCTCCCCTTCAAATTACTGGCTATACTATACATTGTACATAGTTGTTACTTATCTTTGAACATATTCACTCCCCATCCCTCATGTAACTCCTTGGACAGGGGGATTATTTTTTGTCTGTGTCCCTGGCACCTCACAGTACCTGGTACACAGTAGGCGCTTGGTATTTGTTGATGGATTGACTGGTTGAGCACCCAGACCCTAGAGAGTGGGGACAGGCCTGGATTCCAGTGGACAGTGTAGACCCAGCTCTAGGGCCCCTCCACCCCGGCCTGTGTCACCATAGAGTGACCAACCAAGGATGGGGCCTAAGAGCCCTGGGCTGGGAGTCTTCAGGATCTGGGTTCAAAGTCCTAGTTTCAGCCTCAGTGACATGAGGGGGCAGGGACTAGATGGTCTCTAAGATCCGACCCAGCTCTAAATCTTTGAATTCTATGGATAGGGCTATTCGGGCTGCAAGGGTGTGGGCATTTCCATGGGCCGCCCAGGGGCAGGGCCTGCCTCCTCTGGAAGCAGATGGGAAAATGACTACATCCGATGATTCCGATGATTCTGTGGGCTTCCCTTCCCACCTAAAAAGGTTCCTTGGCCTCAGGAAGTCCTGGTACAATGACAGTCTCCCTACCTTCCTTCTCCCACCTCCTCCAGAACCACTTACTCGGTGGTGAGGGGAGGGGGATGGCTGCAGGAGACTATGCCAAGAAGAGGAGGCCTCTTTGGCCTAGAAAGGCAAACTTCCGAGGGACCCGAAGGACACATACAATCAAGAAAGGGCTGAAGGGAACAAGCACTGAGCTGTTCACGGGACCCCTGGCACAGAGATCCAGGGCCCTGCCTACCCTTCTTCAGCCTGACAGAGGCAGGTTTTGGTCAAGTCCAAAGCTATCCTCTCCCATAGGGGGAGACTTCTGGACAGCGATGATTGCCAGAAAAGTTGTCCTGGCTTAAGATCTAAGTAGCTTCCCAAAAGTTTGGGAAGGAATTCCTGAATGACGGACCCAGAATGGGAAATTCAGATGCTTGGGGACATCCCTGGCCAGCGAGGTTGGGGTCCAGGCCCTCCTCACCCAGGTGTCCTAACTGTCATTTCTAGAGCCCTTCAGAAGCTTACGAAGGGCTCTCCTTACAACACCTCTGGGAGGTAGGTAGTGTAAGTATTATTTTCCCCATTTTACAGAGGAGGAAACTGAGGCCCAGAAAAGGGCCAAGACTGGCCCAGGATCACAGAGGAAGTGGTAGAACCAGGATTTGAATTCCAAATCCAGGGCTTTTGCCACTAAGCCATGCTGGTTTCTACAAAGTTGAGCACCTAAGTGCATGCATGTGGGCGGGCACACAGACACACAAGCACACACGGACAAAGCTCCCAAGCTGCCCTGGGGGACCTATAGCACTCAGGGGACATCCCTCAGTGCAGGGAATGGCAATGAAGAAACTGATTCAGGCAAGGTTCCTCAGCTGCAAGCCAGTTCAATTCCCCAATGACTGGCCATGGTTGCAGAGCCCTATGTGGGGCCCAGGCACCCTTCACTTCCCCACTTCCCCCCTCCCCCCCTCCCCAAGGAGCTCACAGTCTAGTCAGGGCAACAGAAACAGCACCCGAAAGTTAGCAAGGCCCAGCCTAAGTGGGTACCGACCTCCTCCAGGCTACCCAAGCCAGCTCTCCACCCACCAGCTCAGGGCGTTTTTCTCTGAAGGTGCATATCTCTGAATGTCCCTGAAGCCCAGGGCTTGGCTCCAGGGCTGCCCAACTAATTATGGTCAAAAATGGCAAAGGGCTGGTGACAGGTTTCATTGGCTTCTTGCTGGCATTCAAGGATCGGAGGATCTCTACTGTTAGAGGGGGCCTTTGAGATTATCTAGTCCAACCCCTCATTTTACAGATATGGAAACTGAGGCTCAGTAAGGTGAAGGGACTTGCCCAAGATCACAAAGTTAGGGAGTGGCAGAGCTGAGGTTCAAAGCCATGCAATGTGGCTCGAAATCCAGAGCCCTCCCACTGCGCCTCGCTGCTTCTAGGCAGGCCCCACTTGGCAAACTGGCTGGGCCTCTCCTAGATGCAGCAAGGTTAGAGGCCAGGTTCTTTAACACAGAGGGTCCCAGGGGGCTTGGGCATAAACAATAAGGCTGATGGTGGAGAGCTCCCCCCCACCCCATGCTTGGTGGCACCCTTGACTTCTCTGCCAAGCTCCCCCAGGTGACTCCAAAGCAAGCACCAGGGAGAGGGGAGAGGAGGGTCCCATTCAAGATGGCAGCCATGAGAGATTCACCTAGAGATGGCCCTGGCACTTGACTGGTGGGTGGAGCTCCCTTGAGGAGTCCTTCTCCAAAGAGGGCCAGAAATCCCTCCCTTCAGAGCTCCCCTTCTCCCCTACCTCCTTCAGCTCCAGTCCTGGGCTCCTGGAAAGGGCCCAGGGGTCCAGCCAGCACCACTCCCGACTGGGTCAGGTTGGGCTCAGCTACCAGCAGGGCCCCTGGGCTGGTGGCGAGTTCCAGTTCAGCCACGGGGGTCAGGCCAACAGATGGGCAGCTGGTGGGGGTCTGGGGCAGCACTGGGATCCCTGGAGCTTCCTGGGGCTGGGAGTTACCCAGGAGCCCCTGCATCTGAAGCTGCTGAGGCTGCCTCAGGGCCTCGTCAGCCACTACACCCTGCAGGTAGGAAGGGGGCCCAGGAAGTGCCTCTTTCACTCCTGGAGTCCTAATGATGGCAGCAACCAGGGTCCCCGGGGGCCTGGACGAAGGCCCAAGGGCTGCAGATGAGAGGCTGCTAAGGACAAATGGACGCCCCGCTGTGGCTGACCCCTCTGGGAAGCTAGATCCCAGAGGGAAGGCAGCCTGCAGGGTGACAATGTCCTTGAAGGCCGAGGCCGAAGGGACCCCCTGGAGGACAATTTGGGGTGAGGTGGCCGAGGTGGCTGAGGAGCCACTTGCCAGCACTGTGGCCAGTGGGATGGTCTGAAGGGTCAGGGCTCCAAGGCCTGAGCTGGCTCCTGCTGCAGACACTCCACCATGGTTAGAAACCAAAGATGCACTGAGGAGAAAGAAAACAAGCCAGATGAGGCAGGGGGCAGGCCCCAAATACACTCTATGCTTTACCACTTCCAAGCGTTTGCTTAACACATCCCCTCCACCTGGAGTGTCCTCCCTCCCTCTCTTCACTAGTCCAATTACAACCCTCTTTTAAAGGCACCTTCTCCAGGAAGGTGATTTCTTTCTCCTTGTCACATTTTCTTAGGGTCCTTAATTAAGGGTTGGAAGGCATTACATTATCATATATCTAAGAATCATTAGAAGTTGTCCAATCCAACTCTCTCATTTTATAGATGGGGAAACTGAGGCCCAGAAAAGGTAAATGATTCATCCAAGGTCATACAGGTAGATGGAATGTGAACTCAGGTACTCTGACTCTAGTAGCAGGGGTCTTTCCATTTACTGTACTGCCTCCCCTTTGTTCTGCCCTTCTCATGGGCTTATATTAATCATTTTCACTATAGTTCTCTGTGTATGGGTCTTGGCCCCCTACTAGAGTGTTAACCTACTTGATGACAGGAACTAGGGCCTATCCAAACTTCATATGGCCTTCAGTGCCTAGCATGGGGTTTTGTGTATAGCAAGTGCTTAATGGATGTTTGTTGAATGAAATTATCCAAGTTAGAGAAGCTAGGTGTACCATGTGGAGCACATAGATCTCAGAGCTATAAAGATCTGGGTTCAAGTCCTACCCCTGATACATACAGGCTTTGCGATCCTGAGCAAGTCACTTCATCACTCAATGCTCTAGAGAGGGGGTTAGAATCCCCCAAAGCAATGAGGCATTAGAGGCTGGCCAGGGAGAGTGAGAGCTTCCTGAGGTAGAGGCCAAGGTCCCCAAGATCCGAAGACAGTGACCCTTCTCTGGCCCAAGGGCAAGGAAGCCTAGCCCCTGGGGAGAAACCATCAGAGCAAACCTTATCTTCTGGGGTTTGCCCAGGGTGAGGAAAAATGTCAATGGCCCAGCCTTTGGAGAGGTTCAGATCATCTTGTCAAGCCCAGAGTCCTGGCCCTGCCCTTGCTCTCGAAGTGGCAGGCTGTAGAACAAGGCTTCTTCGGCCCCAATGCTAGCTGCCCCATCAATGAACTGTGTGACTTTGGCCAAGTCACACTCTCTGTGCCTCACCTTCCAGATACTAACACCTGCTTCCCTGACCTCACCAGGCTGTTTCAATAAACACATGAGATCACAGTTGGAAAAGCACTCAGCAAGGAGGTCTGAATCAGTTTCCTACTGACAGCAGGTAGTCAGAGAGAGCAGCAAGGATCTTACCTGACTGTGCGGGTCAGAGTCCCCCGAGCCTCACCAGGAGGGGCTGCTACAGCAGCAGCAGCAGCAGCAGCTGAGCTCTCTGCGGCCATAGCTTGCAGGCTCAAGGCCGCCTGTGCGCCTTGTTGCAGGGCCTCCCTAGGGGGATCCTTCTTCTGCTGAGTGGAAGGCCTAGCTGAAGCCTTCGAAGCAGCTCGGCGTGGAGGTGGGGCCTGTTGGAGTTCAGCACTGGCTTCATCACCCTCTTCATCTTCGATTATCACCAGGTCTTTGGGCATCTCTTTGAACTGGTACACCAGCCTCTGCCCTTCCACTTTGGAGAGGATGCCCCTCTGATAATAATACCTGGGGATAACAGGACACAGTTGGCAGGGAGGGAGACACTGAGCCACAAACCTCAGATGCCTGAGCTGCCCTGCCAGTGGCCAGGAAAGCCCTTTACTGGCTCAACTTCCAAAGACCTTGGAAATAATCACAATCATAATTCCAAGGTCTTTGGAAACTGATCTGGCAAAGAGATTTCCCAGACATATTGACCAACAGAATAACATTCATCATCATCGTCATTGTCACTCCTACTCCTACTCCTACCACTACTACTCAGAGATAAACTGGAACACAGGTTGTAATCAACGACTCCCTCCTCTTGACAAGTCTTGTCGATGTGACTCTGGACAAGAGCCTCCGGCTCTCAGGAATGCCCCAGGCAACTCCAGAGAATTCCTAACTGGGTTCCACATAGCTGGCCAAGGGGTCAATGGATGGATTTCAAAGGGTTTGTCTGATCTTGGATTGGAAAAAAAAAGACATCTTTATTTTCACTAACCTTTGGTTTCCTTTGTAATTCTATGTATTTTAATTTATGCATTTCAAAACCTGATTTTGAGAAGGGGTCTGTAGGCTTTACTAGCCTGACTGCCCAAGGGGTCCAGGACCCCCCCCAAAAGGCTCTAAGCTGTAGAGCAGATGCCAATCTGGATTGCTAAAAGAGGTTTTCTCGCTATAACTTTTCTAAACTAAAGAAATCACCAACCTGGTCAAATAAATAATAATAAGTCTCTCACATTTCCATTGCTTTGAAATTTACAAAGCACTTTCCACATATTATCTCTTTTAAAGGAGGTAGAGACTCACTGGTGGAGCCAGTTTCACTCACCTAGGGAATTCCCAAGGGGCCTGAGCAGGGAATAGGGAGAAGGGGGTTAGGACTGGGACTAGGAGTGGGACTGGGGCTGGACAATAATCAGAAAACTCAGTGGGAAAGACGTTAGCTGGAGCTGGAAGGAGCTTCCCTGCCCAGAGGTGAGGGCAGCCTCGGTCCTAGAGGATGGCTTAGGAGAAGGGCATCAGCCTCCTGAGTCCCTGGAGGGCAGTGAGAGGCCCAAAGCAGGAATGACTGCTAGGATATGAAGGCTCGGTGCTGCTGGGAGGGGGGGCCCCAAACAGGCTTACCTCAGTGCTCGCCCCATGGTCTCATAGTTCATGTCTGGCTTGTTTTTCTGCTTCCCCCACAGTTTTGACACAGCCTTGGAGTCCACAAGCTTGAAGATGCCCTTCTCACGCTGGGTCCACTTGATATACTTGGGGCAAGTGTTCTTGTCCTGCAGGAGAGCCAGCAGGAACTCCCAAAGGTAGATGGTATTCCCTGGAAGAAGGAACATTAGCAGTCATGGAAGATACCATTAGTCCCCCAATCAGACTTGGGTCTCCCTGAGGGCAGACACAGTGCCTTCCCCCAACAGACCAGGGCCTCTCCAAGAAGTCGGGCCATGTCTCCATCCTCCCCCCAGCCCAGGATCCAATGCCAGAAGGTGAACAATAGAGAAAGAGAGAGCAGATTGTACCTTTGCCATCCTTGGACTTCTTCCGGATGGGGAAGTTGGGCTCACTGACTGGTGAGGGACAACGGGGTGCTTTCGCCTTCTGAACTGTAAAGGTGGAGATGGATGGGGAAGCAGGGTGAGTATAGTGCCTCAGTGCCCCAGAACCTAGCAGTGTCTCAAAAATGGCAGCAGATGAGCCCCGATGTGGCCAGTCCACTGAGGCACACAGCGCAGCTTCTCCCACTTACACCTCGTTCCATGGTGTCCCAACCTCAGTCTGGGGGCCCAAAGGGTAGACATGAAGAGGCCAGCTTTTGGGGGGCTCCATAAGCTCCTTACACACTGGCCTCCCTCTGTGCTGGTTTGTAAACACATCAGCAGCACATGGCTGGTTCAGGCTCAAAGGCATTCTGTGTGTGTGTGTGTGTGTGTGTATTGAGGTGGGTGGGTGTATGTGTGCATGTGTATATATACATATATGTATAGGTGTGTGTGTATATATGCATATATACACACACATATATACATACAGAGAGAGAGCTGCCCATCTTCCCCCTCTCTCCCCAAGCAGACAGAAAGGTCTAATGTAGGAGAGTAGCCCCTCTGCTGTAATCTAGAAAGAGAGCTAGGCCATAAGCAATAACAAATATGAAGAAGTCAGAGAATTTGGGGAGACTTGTATGAACTGATGCAGAGCAAAGCAATCAGAACCAGGAGAAAAACAATATGGACAGGCTTCATAATTCTGGTCAACTGTAGTGATCAATGGCGATTTCAGAAGCTAGATGGCAAAGCCTCTTCCTACCTCTGAGCAGAGAAGGGTACACAATAGGTATGGAATAAGGCATATATGGCCAGCATAATGATGAATTTTGTATGACTGTGCTTATTTGTTATAAGGAAGGATCCTATTGAGGGCTTGGGGGAAATCATTGGGGAAATGGTAGTGACATAAAAAAATAAGAGAAAAAGGAAGAAGAGGAGAAGGAAGGAAGGAAGGAGGCAAAGGGAGGGGAGGGGGACAGAGGAAGAACAATGAGAGAGAGGGGAGGGAAAGAGACGAAAAAAGGAAGGAAGGGAAAAGGGAGGGGGGGGAGAGAAAGAGAGACGCAGGGAAGAAGAAAGACGAGAAAGGAAAGAGGAAAGGAAAAGGAAAGCAGAGTTGGTCTGAAAGTCCTGGTCCCCAGCTTCCTTTTCGTCTCAGATCTGCCACCAACCGACTAGCTGAGTGACCTCTGACAAATTTCTTGATCCTGGAATGCCAGACATAGGAGAGGTTGGGGAGCCCTCTTAGGTTGGGCAGATTCATCCCAAGGAGCCCATCTCCAATGGCTTTTGATGTCATTTGGGGCCCTTGCAGCTACTGCACCTTCTTCAACTGGGATGTCTGTCCACTGTGAGATAACTGCCCTGGGAACTGAAGTTTACCCCTGAGTAAAATGAGGCAGCTGGACTAGATCAGAATGATTCTCCTTTCTCTAGCAATTTAAGGTTCACAACAGGCTTTCCTCACAACCAACTGAAAAAAGGGAAGGGGCTTGCTCATGGTCAATTCAATTCATTTCAATAAGTATTTATGAAGTGCCTACTGCATGCCAGGTACCCTACCAAGGCGCCGGGGATAAAAAAGCAAGCAAGCAAGCAAACAAAACCAGTGCCAGTAAAACTCAGGGAGTTTACGTTTCACTGGGGGGTAAGGGGAGTGTAGGGAGAGGCAAGAACAAGTACATAGAAAATTGAATACAAAACAGATCCGAAGTCATTTCCACAAGTAGTACATTAGCAAGTGGGGGATAAGGAATTAGGGGCCCAGGGGGAGTTGGTAACTTAGCTGAGCTTTCCAGAGAGCTGGGGGTTCTATGAGACAGAGCAGAGAAACAAGTGTATTCCAAGTGGGGGGTGGCCTATGCCGAGACATTGAGAGGAGAAATGAACCAATGGGGAATGGCCAGTTTGTCTGGAACATTGAGCGTGTGCGTGAGAGAGAAGTGGGCAGGAAGCCTGGAAAGGCAGCCTGGAGTAACACTGGGAAAGGTTTGAATACTCTAACTGAGGGGTTTGTACCTTTTCCTAAAGGCAAAAAAAAGCCACGAGAGTTTCTTGAGCTGAGGAGTAACATAGTGAGCCCTGTGCCTTAGGAATATCAAGTTAGCAGCTGGATTGGAGAGATGAGTTTGGGAGGGAGAGAGGGAGGGAGGGAGACAGACCAATTAGGAGTCTCAGCCATAGTGGAGAGAAGAGGTGACGAGAGCCTGGGCTGGGGCAGGGGGAGGGGAGGAGGGGTTCCCGCTGTGGAGGCAGAATTGACAATGCTTGGCAACTAATTGGATATGAGGGGGTGAGAAAAGGTATTGAAGTATTGAAGATGACTCAGACGTTTTGAACCTGAGTGACTAGAAGGATAGTAATGCCTTAGGAAGAGAAACGTTCAGAAGAGCGGAGGGTTTGGGGGTGGGGGAAGATAATGAGCTCTGCTTTAGACATGCTGAATTTGAGATCTCTATAATATAACATACAGAGAGTAGAAGTTTGTCAAATGGTGTGGGGAAGATCTGGTAAATAAGGTGACCTATTAAAATTCAAACCTGGGGCAGCTAGGTAGGGCTACAGTGGATAGAGGTCCTGGAGTCAGGAGGACCTAAGTTCAAATTCAGTCTTGGACACTTACTAGCTGTGTGATCCTGGGCAAGTCACTTAACCCCTATTGGCTTCAAAATAAAAACAAAAAAAGTCATCTCTGTTTTTTCTATGTTCATATGCATCATAAACTCTTGAATTTCTTTCCTTTCATATGAAATAGGGGAAGGTTTAATGAAAACCAAGGTGTCGGAGGACCACAAAATGTTGGGAATCCCTGAAGTAGGTAATCAGTGATGTAGGATCAGGACTATGGAGAACAGCCAGTGTGAATACATAGATCTGGGAACCCTCTGAACCTTTCATGTGTTCTGGACCCTTATGGCAATCTGGTAAAACTATGTCCTCCTTCTCAGAAGAAGATTTGCAAATAATTGGAGGAAATGCTACCTTTCAGAAAGAGGTTAGTGAAAATAAAGATGTCATTTTTCCCATCCAAATTCGTGGACTCCCTGAAATCCATCCACTGACCCCTTGGTGGATCTGGACTCCAGGTTAAGAACCCTTGACATAGAGGACAGTTGAATTCATAAAACCAGGTCCTTGTCAGGGCCAGGATTTGAATCCAGGTCTCCTTAGACTCTGCCTCTAGGATATGATCTCTAAGCACCTGCTAGCTCAAACATTACATAATTCTTTTAACTGCCTAGTTCTAGCACAGAAACTGAGGCCTGTGGAGATAATAAGGAATCACAGGCTGTGAAACTAAAAAGAACCTCAGGGTTCTTAATTCAACCTCTGCATCTTAAATAGGAGGAAACTAAGCCACCCTCTTCCCCCCCCCCCAGGCAAGTATGTGAGAGCTAAGATCACACAGTCAGCATTTGAACCCAGGTCTTTTGACCTGGAACTCAAACTTAGGTCTGCCCTCCACCAGCCCAGTACTCTATCTAACTGATTGCGTGATTGGTTCACTACTTTTTCAACTCCAAAGTATGTTACTTACAACAGCCCAGTGAGGTGGGCAGGCCAAGCACTATTTCTATTTTACAGAGGAGGCCCAGAGAGGTTAAGTGACTTACTTATCCACGATCACAAAGAAATTCATTAAGCATTTCTTACCTCTTATTTGCCAGGCTAGGAATACAAAACAATCCCTGCTTTCAGACAGCTCCCATCCTTAGGGGCAGTTAGAATAAGGGAATACAAAGTGATTTCCAGGACAGAAAAGCCTTGGCCTAGGAAGGGTGAGCTAATGCCAGAGCTGAGCCTTCGAGACATATGGGGATTCCTGAGAGTGGAGATGAGGAAGGAGAGCATTCCAGGCCAAAGCCAGGTGGCCACTTTAGCCAGAACATACTGTTGCATGAGGCCTAGGCTGAAGCCACATTATTCAGCACTTTAAATGCCAATGACTTGGTCATTTTTCCTGGAGGTAACTGGGTACCACTGACAATTTTTTGTGGATGGACCTGTGAAACTCATTTTGAGTGACTGTGTGAAGGATGAACTTGGCGGGGAGGGAGGCTGGAGGTAGGGGAGGCTACTGCCATGGTCTGGTGGGAGGTGAGAGAGGGAAACGTAAGAGATAAGGATAGATGCTAAGACATTCAAACCTGGGAAACAGTTGGTAAGGTGTTAGAGGCCTTTCTCTGGTTCTTTTTATTTCATGGGCACCAAGTACAGCCCTTGGGCTGTTCTTCTGGGGACACCCCTCCAGCTAAAGTTCAGCATCTCAAGAAATCCAGAAAGTGGTGCTCAGAGTGGCATTTCAGGCACTGTGGCAGGCCAAGAGGGAACTATCTGTGCCCTTTGCCCAAGTCCAAGTGTGCAGTCACCTGTGAGCAAGGCCAGCCCAGCTCCCTGCAAAAACAAAAGTCCTTACCTTTCTTCTTTGACCTCACTGGCAGAGGCCTTCCAAGGCCTTTGTCCATGGAGCTGTCCTCCGGTACAGAGAAGCCCTCAGCAGTCACACTCCCACTGCTTGGAATGTCTGCCCCCGAGGAGGTAGAAAGCACACAGTTGGTGAAGGCCCCAGAAGAGTCCTGCTCTGTGAACAGCCCGGAGCCACTGACTGTAGGAGGAAAGACCCAGGTGGCCTGAGTTGGGGGCCAGGAGAGGTAGAGGACCCCTTCCCCCAAGGATGGTGGCATCCAGTAGTTTCAAGCTCTGGACATACAACCATGGCCTTCCAAGTGTCTCGAGTAGCCCCTAGGCCATGGCAAGGGAGACAATTTGGCACAATAGAGACAGCCCGGGATGGTGGTGGTTGTTGATATTCAGTCCTGTCTGACTCTCTGTGACCTCATTTGGGGTTTTCTTGGCAAAGATATTGGAGCAGTTTGCCATTTCCTTCTCCAGCTCATTTGTCAAATGAGGAAACTGAGGCAAATGACTCGCCTAGGTCATACAAGCTAGTTAATGTCTGAGGTCAAATTTGAACTCCAGAAAGATGAATCTTCTTGACTCTAGGCCCGGCACTCTATCCATTGTACCGCCCAGCTGCCCAGGTATAAGAGGACCTGAGTTCAAATTTCAGCTCTGCTCCACATTAGCTGTGGGACCTCAGGTAAATAAATCCCTTGTCCTCTCTGGGTCCCTTTCTCCTCTCTATAACATGAAGGAATTGAACTTTCCTATTCTACACCCTCCCCATTAATTCTTTCCCTCTAAGATTACCTTCTCCATATACTACATATATTCTCTATGGACATGGTGGTTTGCAAACTGTCTCCCCCATTGGCCTGTGAACACTTTGAGGTAGGGATTCATTGCCTTCCTTTGTATCTCCAGGTTAGTGCAGTGCCTGGTGCCTGACTGGGCTAGAGGCCCTAATATCCAAGAGGTGTGCAGTGATGGATGGCACCCCCCCTCCCTCCTGCCTCCATACCACCAGGGGTCCTGCACCATCCTTAGCTGGGGAAATGGCCGCCTTGATTCATTTTAGAGCAGTGCGGAAATGGAAGGAGCGTTTTCCAGAGAAGGCCACTGAGGCTGGGGTAGAGAGAAGGACTTTTCCAAGGTCACGTAGCAAATGAGTGGCACAGCTCGGTCTAGAAGCCTGACCTCCCACCCCCCCTTCCGGGCTTCAGGCTCACTCCTCAGCAGGGGGCGATTTACTGCTTTCCCCCACTGAGGGCGAACGGGAACCTGGATGGGGCTGGATGCCGAAGGTCCCCTGCTGGGGGTCGGGGAAGGAAACCACCTTAGGTGGAGCACTGGGCTCAGAAACGCACAAGATCTAGATTCGAATCCCGCCGTGGGCCCCAGCTGGATGACACCGGCCAGGTCCCTTCGCGCCTGCGCATCGCTTTTCTCCATGGTATGATGGGAACGAGAACGTCCCCCGAAGCGAATGAGTCTCTTCGGTGGCTGAGACCCTAGACGCTCACACCTCCCTGGGACGGGCTCAGCACCTGGGAGGTCTCGGGAGAGCTTTCCCCGTGCGGGCTATTTCTGGACTTCCGAGTCGGAATTGCAACAGCGTCTCAACTTGTGTCTCCTCGTGCCTGCCGGGACCCCCTCGGTGCACTTACTGGGCCCCTTGCTTCCCAAGAGACATCTCCGAATCCTCTCCGGCCCTGCCTGCCAGAGTAGGGACTGGAGACTCTATTATCTTCAGTTTACGGGAGGGATGCTGAATCCCAGAGAGGGGAATGGAGGGCAACTGAGGCTCAGAGAGGGGAAGAGACTTGCCCGAGGTCATGTGGCTGGGAAGTAGCAGAAGTTGGATTTGAACCCAGCTCCTCTGACTCCCCAGTCTAGCCCTGTGTCTCCAGCACCCCGCTGCCTCTCTGCTGCTTGGGACTTTCCAGGGAGAGGGAGATTCCAACTCACACATTCGACTTTCATCCAGTATGTTGTTGGGGGCCTCCACGTTGAGCAGGACTTCAGTGGCCATGACAGTCTGGTTGTTATCATCTGGTATGAGGGAAGATGCAAGAAGTAAGAGAAGTCCACGTGGGGTGCACGCTGGGGACACAGGTCCAGCCAGAGGAAAAGGATGAGAGGGGTGGCAGGAAGAACCCTGGAAGCTGAGAGGATGCCATGAGGCACCATGGGGAGGGGAGCCATGGGGAGCCCTATGGCAGAACATCATTGGGTTCAACCCCCGGGTCTCCTACAGAGCCCTGAGGGATGGTTTGAGGGAAGCTGTGATCGTCATCCAAGCGGAATAGTGGGCAGAGCACTGGATTTGGAATCAGAGGGCCTGGGTTCAAATCCCAGCTCTGCAGCTCCCCAAGTGATATCATGGGGAAGTCACCTCATCCCACCCCTGGGCCTCAACTTCCTCCTCTGAAAAATGGGGGGGGGACTTTACACTAGGTGATTCTAAGATCCCACCTTTCCAAGCTTATCTCCTCACCCCTTCCAGCTCTGCTCACAGGCTCCACATGCCCAGTGCTCATTCCCATTTCTGTACTGATTCATACCCTTTCAAGCTCAGTCCCCTTGTGAAGCCCCACCCTAACTCTCCTACTGGATCACAAAATGTCAGAGCTGAAAGGGGCCTTAGAGGCCATCTAAGGTCTTTATTCTACAAATGAGGAAACTGAGGCCCATGTGGGATGTGATGCGGTTATATGGGCTGAGACTCAAACCCAGGTCCTCTGATGCCAAATCTAGTGCTCTTTTCACCTCACTAAGCCAACCGATACAATACTGTTCTGTTTCATGAGTCTTGTCTCCTCAGTTAGACTGGAAGCTCCCTGAGGGCCTGGACCATCTCATGATACTTTTGTATCCCCCACAAGGATGAGCACAGGACTGGCCACCCCCTCCCCCTCAGGTGCATGTTCCCTAACCTCCCTTCTTAAGTACATGCCTCTGTGGTTTAGCTGGTGGGCCAGCCCTCCATTCATTTCCACACCTCATTAACACAGAGAGCTTCTCAGCTGTACCCCCCGTTGGAGGTGATGAGTCCTACTGGTTATTTGTCTAAAACTATTCTCTCCTCACTCACAGGAAAGGAAGGGAGGAATATGCCTGTAGATGGTCCCTCCTCTTCTCCAGGCTTTTGGTGGACTGTTGGTCCTGGCCCTGGTTCCTCCAGGCTTTGGGGGGCTTAACTTAAAGAAAAGTCACCAGCCTCCCCGAGGAACTCACCTTCTGCCCAACTTGGAGGCAGAAAGAAGCCAGTGGGAAGCAGGCATTCCCCTGCTTCCCCAAGTCAGGTTATGCTAGCCCCCTCAAGTTTTTCTTTGCACACAGCAGCTCCCTCCCCACCTCCAGCCCCTTCCCGCTCCTTCTTCCCTGAATGTGCCCAGTCCCAGCCCCAAAGAGGATGGACCTGACACCACAAGGCCTCCCTCCAGGATCTGCCCTTCGGCCACCCCCAGGTCCCGGTCTGCCATGATGCCATTGGTAACATCATCTCGATCCAGCCCAGAGTAGAGGTGCAGCAGTTCTGGGCAGGGGAGCTGCTCCACAATCACCGCTGGAAACACGGACGGATCATCCAGCTGTAGAGGGAAGGGACAGCTGAAGGTATTCCGCCCCCCCCATACACATCTCCTCCAGGGAGTCCTTCCTGACCCCCGCCCCCGCACCCTACTAGCCTCTGGGTGCTAACCATGGAGGAGGAGAGGCCCTCAGTGTCTACTCTGGCCTATGGCCCCAAGAGGCAGCCTAGGCCTCTCTCCTTCCTTCTCCCTAGTGTGGCTCCTCCCATCCATGTAGTCATACTATGCCTCCACACCCAGACTTTGGGGTGGGTGCTGGAAGACAGGAGGCTGGCTTCAAGGTCTGACTGGATATCACCTGTGGTGGGGATGGGAAGTTATCCTTTAGAAGTGATCTGGGCTCCTCTCAGCCCAAGCCAGGCTTACTGGTTCCAACAGATGGAGCTGGGGTGCGGGGGGGGGGGGGGGGCAGAGAGGGAGGGTAGAGTTCACATTCAGCCCTTGCTACCATGTAGGAGGGAAGAGGTAGGGGATCCTTTATCAGTGACGTGAGATCCTGGGTGTTCAGTCCCAAGGATTGGCTAACCCAAGATGGGGCACTGCCAATGACAATAGGGTGTTTGCTGGGGGTGCTATCTCTGATGCTCCAAGGAGTTGCGCCCGTGTACCTGCTGGATTTCCTCCATTCCACCGTTGGCAAACTCAAATACCAGTTCACTGCTCTGTACAGCAGTGGCCATGCTGCCTCCTCCCAAGGCCAGTGAGAAGGGGACCTCTGGGGCCTTGAGATCTTCTGGGCTGAGTCACACAAGCAAACTCCAAGCTGTATGAAAATCTGCCCTGGGGTCAGGGCAGCATGCTGGGTGGGGCTCAGCTGGCTGGAGAGACCTGGGTAGAAGAGAGGGAGAGGACAGAAGCCTGTGAATTCACCTTTCCCTGGGTCTAGCCTGTTAGTCCTGAGGACTACCAAGGGGAGCTGGGAGGAGAAGGAAAGAGGAAAGATGAGAAAGAAAAGAATCATAGATTGGCAGAGCTGGGAGGGTCCATCTAGTGACTAGGGGTGGGGAACCTGCACATGTAGCCTCAAGCTGCATGTTCCCCACCCTGATTCTGGACTAATTCCCTGATTTGACAGAAGAAGAAACTGAGGACCAGAGAGAGGAAGTTAAGTGCCCAAGGTCACACAGTTACCAGTGGTCTTGAACCCTGGTCTCCTGAATCCTGGTCCATTGCTCTCCACCACAGAAAAGATAACAGAGAGACAGACAAGCAGAAACATAAAAAGAGGGAAGGAGGGGGTGGGTGGGAATCAAGAGACAGAAAAATGGAAGGATCCTGCAAAAGATAGAAAAAGGGTGTCATGTCAGACAGAGAAAGCGGAAGGCAGAGAAGTGAAAAGAGAGAAAATGCTTCCATTGAACAAATGTTTATGAGAGCAGCACTGGCCTGGGGGCCCCTGACCCAGAGAAATAATGAAGACCCCTGAAGAGGCCAGGCCTCCTCCCTAAAGGGTGGCTGGCTGCTTTAGCTGCTTCAGTCCCTTCTCTCCTTCCCCTCCCCTCTTCCTGTCTTCCTCCTGTCTCAAGCACCCCTCCTCTCCTTTCTTCTTTCTTCATTTTCTCCCCTCTCTCTCTTTGCCTCTCTCTTTTTTCTTTTTTTCTCCCTTCTCTTCTCCTCCTTTACCCCTCTCTTCTCCTTTTCCTTCTCCTCTCCCTTCTCTCTTCTTCCTTCTCCTCTCCTGCTGCCTCTCACTCCTTTCTCTGGAGAAAGCCCTCGCACTTTTTGCCCGAAGCCTCCGTCTCCCCCCAACTCAGCTGAAGCAGAGCACTCCCCCTCCCCCAACCTGCAGGCACTCTGGGCCAACATAAGACACAAGTTAGAGAAATTGGGATTCTGTGAGAGCTGGTAAGGCCCGCACAGTGGGCCCACTGGGAGCCAGCTGGCAGAGTCGGTCAGAATTTGCCCCCAGACTCCAGTGGAGGAAAGATCTGTGCTGGCCAGGGACTGTACTAAAAGCCTGGCGCCCACCCCCACTCTGCCTCCCGCACTTATAGAAGCTTGCCCAGAGAGGGCTGGCAAACAGGGAGACAAGATGCCCTGGCCCAGAGCCCCCCGCCCCTCCCCCGGACAGTTGATAGTTGTTCTGGTTTCAGGACTGAAATGTCACCCTGGGAAAAGCATGGGGACCTATCCCCCAACCTCCCCGAAAAGGCACGGATCAGCCTCTCCCCTGGGAACTGGTGAAGACAGCAACAGCTTGGGGGATGGGGAAGGCATCCTGCTTGGTCTCCAAGTCCCCTTCAGGATCCCCCTCCCCTAGGAAGCCTGGTCTGAGAACTCCAGCGCTACCCCTACCCCCACACCACAGAGACTAACAATCTTCTTCTTCTTCTTGCACCCCATCTTATTTTCTCTATTTCAGGAGTGTTGGTCCTGCCCCCTCCCCACGCTCCTCCCCCAGGTTCTGAAAAACAAGGATTGTACCTTCGGTTTGTCTCTCCTTTATCTCCCACAGTATTTGGCCCAGGGGTAGGCACAGGTGCTTGGAGATCTTATTCAGGACTGCAGCTTCAACTCTCACCCCTACACAGATGCTTCCAAATCTACACAGTCAGATTGACCTCCTCTCCCCCTCCCTGCTGGACATCTCTACCAGGATGCTTGACGTCAGCATCTCTAACGTAAAGTGACCAAAACAGACCTCATCATTCCCACTCCCCCCACCTCAACCAGCTCCCCTGCCTGGTTCCCTATTTCTCTTTATGGCACCACCACTCACTCTCCCAACCCCAGAAACTCTTCGACTTCTTCCTCTTCTCACCACCCCCTCCAACATTCAAGCAGTTGACAAATCCGGTCGATTCTACCTCGGAAAGCTTTTACGTCCATTGCTTTCTCTCCACTCCCACTCCTCTCACCTAGTTCAGACCCTCATCACCTCTCCCCAGGACTATTGCAACAGCAAATTAAGTCTCCCTGCTTCCTCTCCAATCCATCCGCCACACAGCTGCTGAAATTATCTTCCTAAGGCTCAAGCCTGGCTACGTCCCTTCTCTATTAAAAAAACCTGTTAGTATCTCACCATAACCTTACTGGATAAAGTCTAAAGTCTCGACACTGTCATTCAAGACCCTCCTTGATCCCATTTACCACTCCAGCATTACCTCCCACATATCCCACTATGTCCTCTGTGTTCCAGCCAAACTGTACTTTCCTCCTCCCTAGTTCTCACCCTGCCCTCTCTGATCTCCCTGGCTTTGCTCATGCTGTTCCCCATGCTTGGAATGCTCCCCCTCCAAAAAAAAACCCAAACCAAACCAACCCTCCCTTCATTCAAGACTCAGGTCAGGCCATACATTGCCCATGAAATCTTCCTTTTACCTGGGGAAAGTGGGCCACCCCTCTTCAAATTTCCAACAAGCCCTAATATTTATTTGTGTACACCTTGTATAACAATGGTTAATATTTACAGAGCACTTACAGGTTTGCGAAGCCATATATCATACATATAGATGTGTGTGTGTGTGTATATATGAAGTGTCATCTGACAACACTAATTCTCCATCCTTCCCCCATCGAAATCCAATTAAACAATTGTTGATTCACCGATGAAATGACTACTAAGTGATGGTGCTGGGTAATGAGGATGCAAAATACCAAACCGAAAACATTCTCTGCCCTCCAGCTAGGAGATATTGTGGCCCAATGGCAAGAGTCCAGGATTTGGAACAAGAGGAGCTGAGTTTGAATTCTAATACCCCAATGTACCTATGTGACCTTGGGTAGTTTTTCTCATTTGCAAAATGGACATTTGCATAAGCTGTGTGACCTTTAACCTTACTTGGCCTCAGTTTCTCCATCTGTAAAATGAAAGTAATAACAGCACCTACCTCCCAGGGTTGCTGTGTGGATCAAATGAGATCATAATTGTAAAGTGTAATTGTAACTGCACAGAGCCCAGCAGCGTCATGTAAATGTCAGTTATTATTTATTAGGATGACCTCTCAAGGTCGTACTGAGCAATAGACATGTATGTAAAGCACTTTGTGAGCTTTAAAATGCTATAGAAGTGGGAGCTATTTTTGTGATATGTAAGGTTTGTCTACATTACCATTTCATAAGAAACCAGTGAGATCATGTAAACTTCCTGAAGGCACAAATCGGGTCTTGTTTGTCTTTGTATACCTGCCCAGAGTCTTGGGCTTCATAGGCCCTAAACACTGGCTTATTGAACTTAAGGGAATTTTTCACATGATTCAAGTCCAAAATCCTGACTCCGGCATTCAAGACCCTCTACAATGTGGCCCTTATCCAGAGGCAGGACTTGAACCTGGGCCTAGGTCCTACTAGACATGCAATCAGTAGGTCTGAGTGACCACAGCCTTCCTCTCTTTGGATGTTTCCTCCTAAAAATAATTAGAATCATTCCCCCTCCTAACAGTAACAGTAATATTTCCTGACAACAACAGTAAAGGCTGCTTTAAGATTTGCTAATAAGCAAATTACAATTTACAATTGTCTCATTTCACCCTCACAATAACCCTGGGAGGTAGGTGCTATTATTAGCCTCACTTGTCAAGATGAAGAAAGGGGGGGAAGCCAGAAGTTAAGCGATTTGCCCAGGGTCACTCACCTAGTGTCCCACGCTGGATTTGAACTCTGGTCTTCCTGACTCCACATACACCCACTGCACTACCTAGCTGCTTTCTAGGTGATGATGCTACTAGGCACTGCTTCCCTCAAAAGGCTGCCACCTTGTGGAGAGTGCTAAATAAAACTGAAATTGCTAGAGATATGGGTGGGGGAGGCCACGGGGAGGGACCTGTTGCCATGGAAAGAGCTTATCTAGGTTCAAATCTGGACTCTGCCACCTCACCTATGTGTCCTTTATGCTCTCAGAGCCTCAGTTTCCCCATCTCTAAAATGGGGGAAGAGTGGACTGGACTATATGACCTTTAAGGTCCCCTGCAGCTTGAAATCTCTGGTCCATTGTGTGTCTCCTGCCTTGTTTTGTTATTCTTTAAAGTCCCAGGGGTCTTACCTACCCAGCTAAGCTTCCTTAAGCCAGGGAGGGACCACAGTCATAGACTTCCTGTGTATCTTCCCCCCACACACAATGCCTAACGCTGAGTGAGGACTCGCTCAGTAAAACTTGATTGATTTCTCTTGTTGACCTGATTCCCAGCTCTGCTTAACACCCCTCGCTGCAGCAATAAGCAGCAGGCCTGTAGCTCCGCCCCCCAATCAGCCAGCCAGTGACCACATCCTTTGGGGGCTACCACCACAGCTGAAAGGCCAGGAAAGCCCTCCTACCCCCCAGAAGTTCTCAGCCTGGAGGAGGGAGGAGAGAGGGGAAGGGGTGCTGGCTGCCCAGACCTTTTTACCTTGGTGGGAAAAATCAACTTTAAAAAGGGGGTGGAAGGAAAGGCTGCCCTCAGCATGCACGAATGCACCTAGGCTGGTTCCCTAGGCTCACATGGAGCCTGCTAGAATTCTGCTCTGTCCTCAAAGTTAGCTAGGAGAGATCCCCTAGAGAGGATGCTTCACTCCCATTTTCCTAAGAAAACATTGGCTGGCAAACTTCTCTTGGCCCATTTCATATCCACACGTTGCCAGCCCCTAAGCAAAAATAGCAAATAACTAAATAAAAAGTGTAGAAAGGCATGCTGGTCTCAGAGGTAGGAAGACCTGGGTTTAAGACCCCCTACCTCTGGTAAACACTGTGTGACCTTGGACAAATTACTTAACCTCTCCATGCTCTATTCCAGCAGTGTCAAACTCAAATAGAAACAAGAGGCCAGTAAATCATACCTACATCATGATCTCTGTGGGCCCCATATTGACTTAGAAAACCACATATTAACATTATCTACGTTCTATTGTATTTTTATTTATTTTGTTCATATTTCCCAATTGCATTTTAATCTGGTTCCCAGGTGTACCTGAGAATGTTCAGGCTGCAAAGTCACCCCAGGGGCCAGGGTTTGATCCCTCTGCTCTAGGCAAATCTCCAAGACCAGAAATTTCATAGAAGGTGATGACCTGAATTGGTAGAGGGAGTCTTCCCCACCTGGGAGGTTGCCTATACAAATGAAATAAAGTCCAGTCTTTATTACTATTAAATTAGAATGTCCCTGAGGACAGGGACTGAGTCATTTTTCTTCTTTACATTCCCAATGCTTAGCACAGGGCCTTGCAAATAGTTGCCACTAAATATATGTTTGGTTGAAAAAAGCCCCAAACAAACCTGAATTCTGGCTCCAAATGCAAGTTACTTCCCCACCTAATCTCCCTGGGTCTCAGTTGCTTCTCCTGTCAAATGGCCAGAGTAGTACTTGGCCTTGCTACCTCACAGGAGCTCAAACAAGAAAGCTTATTTATAGGATTTAGTGTTGAGAAGGGCCTTAGAGGAGCAGCTAAGTGGCGAAGTGAGTAAAGTGCCAGCCCTCGAGTCAGAAGGACCTGAGTTCAAATCCGACCTCAGATACTTGACATGCTTGCTAGCTGTGTGACCCAACTGCCTTGCCTTCCCCCCTCAAAAAAAGAGAGGGACCTTAGAGATGACCTAGTCCTCATTTTACAGAGGACATGTTCAAGGTCACACAAAGAGTAAGATCATAGGACATGGGGTTCAAATTTTGGCTTTGCTAACTTCCAGAGGTCTCTTGACCTTGTGCAAGTCACTCTTTTCTGGGTCTCAGTTTCCCTGCTTGTAAAATGAGAGGTAGAGAAAAGCCTCGAGGCCACATGTGGCCCTCTAGGTTCTACTGAATTCAAATTTCACAGAATAAATGTCCCCATATGGGGTCTAGATCCACGGTTTAGGAAGAGGAAAAAGCATTGGCCCTGGTCTCAGGAAGACTTGAGTTCAAATCCAGCCTCGTATGACCTTGGCAAGTTACTTCCCCTTATTCTGCCTTAGTTTCCTGATGTGTAAAATAGGGATCGTAATAGTACCTATCTCCCAAGGTTGTTGTGAAGATTAAATAAGCTAATAGTTGTAAAGCATTTAGCACAGTGCCTGGAACATACATAGTAAGTGCTTAATAAATGCTTGTCTCCTTCCTCCTTAAGTCATTTGGAGGACCCAGAATTTATCAGCTGCTGGCCACTCCATCCCCTTCCTAACTAGTCAGAAAAAAGGTAACATCTCCCCCTCACCATCACCCACTGGTGGCCATTTGGCCAAAGCCTTCCCCTCTCAGCCAATCCAGAAGGCTGGGTCATTTCTGCCAGGTGGCTGAGCAGAGACCTCCTATTCATAAATGGGTCTCCCCTGTGGCCAAGTTCTTTGTGTTGGTCTGGGTCATCTCGTGGATGAGTAAAATGTGTCTGGTTGCCAACTCTGTGCCAGGAGGTGTGTGGTGTTCGGGGACTGTTGGCCCATGCATGCATTTGTGCCTGCCCTGCCTGCTCACGTATAAACGTGTACGAGTGTGCAACTCTGGGAGACCATAGGCAGAAAGTCCCTCTCCCACTACCATACAACTAGTCAAGTGGTCTATTCCTCCCCTTCCAGTCCACCCCAAGCTGCCCTCCCCAAAAGAGTCTGAGAAACCTGCCAGAAGGGGAGTGCAACCCCAGAAGGCAGTGATTTCCTTTTTGCCTAGTATTCTTGCAACCTGAAGCCCAGTGGGCACTCCATAAATGTGGGCTGAACTGAATTGAATGGGTGGGGGGAGGTGGTATCAGTTCAATTCACCATACATTTATTAAGCACTTACTACATGCATGGGGGCTGCCCTTCCCTCAAGGAGCTGACATTCTACTGAGAAGACACAATCGAAACATAGCTACGTTCATACCGAGTATATTACCAAGTAATACAAAGTAATTCCAAGAGGGAGAGAGCGCTAACACAAGAGCAAGGAAAAGGCCTCGCTGGAGGAGGCAGCTCCCGATTTGAAGCAAGTTAGAGATACTGACAAGTGAAGGTGAGAAACAAATGCCTTCCAGACATGGGGGACCAAGGGACAGGGGGTGGCGTGTTGGGGATGAGGCTTGGTGAGGGTGATGGTGGGGGAAGGTTCCGTGAGGGGCTCATCGAGAGTGACAGGGGCTCAGGGAAGGGATCTGCGAGGGTGATGGGGGGCTCCGAGAGAGATCGGGCCCTCAGCAAAGACGATGAGGAACGTTCGGTGAAGGGATGGGATGGGCTCGGCGAGGGTGATGAGGCGCTTGGTGAAGGGATCAGGGCCTCAGCGGACGATGGGGAACGATCAGTGAGGGGATGGAGGGAGTTCGGGGATGGGATGGGAGGGCTCCGGAGGAGGATGGAAGGACGATGGGGGTTTCAATGAAGGCGACTGGGGGCTGAGGGAGGGGACAGGGGACTCGGTGAGAGGATGGACGGCTCAGTGAGAGAATGGGGAGGGCTATAAGTGGTTGGGGACTCAACCAGAAAGTGGAAGACTCAATGAGATGGGGAGGGTCAATGATGAGGTGAAGGAGATGAGGAGGGGTGCATTTAGGAAGCAGAAGATTCTATGAAGGAGGTGGGGACCATGTTGAGGTGATGCGTGGGCTCCTTGAGGGTGATAGGCTCCTTGCGAGGAAGGGGGATTCTACGAGATCCAGGTGCTCAGGAAGCCGGATGGAGGCTCAGAGCTAGCGAAAGCCCTTCCATAGCCCAGCCTAGTGATGGGCTACAGCCAGCTGCCAGTTAAAAACCAGCTCTGTCATGCTGGGCCCCCGTTTTCTGAGGCAAGCTCAGAGGCTTGACAGCCATGGTGGTGATGGAGGGCGCGTGCAGGGGTTCAGGCCACCGAGGTGGCCACCGCTACAAGAGTCCCCCCCCCTTCCCCCGGCCGATGCCGCTACCCCCGCTGGGCACAGTGCGGGCAGCGCGGGCCCCGTGCTGTGCGGGCAGCCTAAGCCGACTCAGCCGCCACCGGGGAGGAGAGAGGCCTGGAGCAAACGCGAGGGGGGAAACAGGAGCCAATGGGCTCCCTCCTCTCTATCGTAAGCATCTTGAAGCACTTTGCAAACTCTGCGAACCTCGCGCCTCCCCGCGCTGCTCGTGCCGGAGCCGGTGCTGGTGCCGCCGCCGCCGCCGCTGCTGGTGCCGCCGCTGCCGGTGGTGGTGGTGCCGCCGCCGCCGCCGCCGCCGCCGCTGCTCTGCGACCGGCGGGCGGGCTCTGGGGTGGGTGGGGCGCCTTGGCCGCGAGCCCGCCCCGAGCGGCGGCGGCCACAACCGGCCCCAGCGCGCGGCCCGGGACCGGGAGGCCGCCCCAGACACGCCCCCGGCCCGGGCCCCGCCCCCGGAGGAGAACGTTCAGACCCAGTAGGCCGCCGCCAGCCCAGCAGCCAGAGTCTCCGGCTCCGGCTCGGTTCTCCGCAGGTGTCGGAGGAGTGCGGAGGGAAGGGGGAGGGCCCTAGAGGAGGGAGAAGAGGGGCTCTCATTTGCATGCGGACTCTGCCCCCTCCCCGCCTCCTGAGCGCAGAGAGCCGCAGCCCCTCCCCCCCGCCCCCCAGGAAACCGCCGCCGGGGGCCCGGAGGCCAGAGTTGGGGGGGGCCCCGCACCGGCGGGAAGGAGTTGGGGGAGGGGCCACAGGCCTTCAGCCCTGGGAACCCCAGGGCCTGCGGGCGGGGCCTCAGTCCTCACCTCTGCTTCCCGGCGGGGCTGAGCTGATCCCTGGGAACCTTTTCCCCCTTTTCCCCAACCCCGGTCCGAGCGTCCCCGCCGGAGAGGATGGGCAAGCGGCCTGTGGCCCGGCGCGGGTATGGAGCACAGGATGGCTTGGGGTGCTCTGCGCGGGGGTGGGGGGGGGCGCGGGAAGCAGCCTCACTATTGCCAAGACGCACAGCCGTTTGGATGCAGCAGCAGCCAGTCTCGGCCTCCCCCCTCCGCTCAGGATCTCCCCAGCTCAGTGCCAGATCCTGGTCCCCAGTGGGTGGGTAGGTAGTTGAGTGACTGAGTGAGTGACTGAGTCAGTGAGCGAGTGAGTCACGGAGTGCGTTGGTGACAATTCCCTCAGCTGACCCAGTGGAGCTTACACACGTTGCTAGTACCGTTCGGCCCCCTCACGTGAACAGACAGGGCCAGAGGCCAGATGGACAGAAAGGTGGGCCTGCCAAGTGTAAGTCTCCCTCCTAGCTCCCTCCCGCCTCCTTTCACTAGTCCCCTCATGCCCATCATTCAGACCACTGAGGACCGCCTACACACACACACACACACACACACACACACACACACACACCCTTCCGTGAAGCCTGGCAGTAATACTCAGGATTTTCCAGCTGGAAGGAACCTGTGGTCAGTCAGGTAGTCCAATATTTCCCCCTTCCCCATTTTACAGAGGACAAAACTGAGTCCTAAAGAGGGAAAAGGACTTGCCCAAGGGCAGAAAAAGAGTCTTAGCTTCACCCCAACAGCATCTCCTCACCCCCAACCACTGCCCAAAAAGGTTCCCTCCAGAACACTTACCCTGTACCTCTGTACAGATGAACCACCAGCCAACAACATCCATCAACTGGCAGCTACAGCAGACTCTAGCTCGTGATCAATGAACTCAGATATTGACGTTTTACTAGACTGCCGGACAGGGTGAGGGGTGTGGTCCCCAGCCACAGAGCTCAGCCCAGCGATGGAGGGAGCAGGCAAACAGGTTGTCATAGGGAACAAACCCACAACCTTGGTCCCTCTCTCCAGCCCTGAGCTCCAACTCCAGTGTGCAGAATTCTCCTTCCCTTGCCAGCTCTCTCTCTCTCTGTCTCTCTCTCTCTCTCTCTCTCTCTCTCTCTCTCTCTCTCTCTCCTCTCTCTCTCTCTCTCTCTCTCCCTCCTCTCTCTCTCTCTCTCTCTCTCTCTCTCTCTCTCTCTCTCTCTCTCTCCCTCCTCTCTCTCTCTCTCTCTCTCACACACACACACACACACACACACACGGGGGCTGGGGCCCAAAGCTGATTTTTTTTTAATAAAGCTCCTCCTTCATGTTCTTTTCTGCCACCCCCACCATTTGAGATGAAATCAGGAAGAGAGAGGCAAAGATAAAGACAGTGGGAGCTGGGCCGCCTGGGGTCTCTGTGTGCTTATTTACATGAAAGCCCTGTTTCCTTCCTTGTCCTCCGGGCCCCAGAATATTCCAGCTTTGGGTTTAACATAGCCCAGACTACACCCAGTACATGGTTCCAGGGCCTGCCTTGGGCCCTGGCCCTCACCTGAAATTTCTGGAGTAGTCAGGGGAATTTCAAGTTCCCTAATATTGCCCATGGGTTCTTTGAGGTGGGGGCGGGCAGGGATCATCCTGAGGCTTCCCGGAGGATCCAAAAATGACACGTGGAATGAGTCTTGGCTTTGGCATTGAGAGCCTTTCACATTCTGGGTTAAGCCTACCTTTCAGACTTATTCCACATTACTCCCGTTCCTTCATGCATTCTGCCTTCTAGCCAATCTGGCCTATTTGCAAAGTACTCCTTTACAGCATTCCACCTCCCACCTCCCAGATTTTCCACAAGCATCCCTGTTCCTGGAATTCACTCCCTCCTCACCTGGGCCCCAGAATCCAGAGTTTGCTTCAAGGCGGAGCCACTTTTTACAGGAAACCTGATCCCATTAATTATTTATGAATGCTCTTTCCTTATATTTTTCTGTAATCATTTATCAGTTTAAATGTTGAATACCCCAGTAGAAGGTAAGCTCCATGAGGGAAGAGATTCTTCTTCATTTTGGTATTTTAGCCCTAGTGCCCAGCACATAGGCACTTAAAACAAGTACTGGTTGCATTGAATTAACTATGTTCCCATCCTGGCTCCCGATACCACCACTGTGTGAACAAGTCACTGTCTCTGGGTTTTCATTTTCTCTTCTGTCTGTGAAATTCGTGGGGGGCGGGGGGAGGCCAACAGAGTGGGGCCAGACTTAAGAGTCAACTCCACATGCATTAGGGGAAGTGAAAAGGAGCGCAGTCCCTTCTCCAGCCCCCACCCCGGAGGTTGGGAAGGTTTTCTGGAGCAGCTCCTTCCTCCTCTCCCCCAGGCAAGATTAGAAGAGGGGAAGTTGTGGGCAAGAATTGGGCAGATCCAATGAGCCTTCCCTTGTATCATTTTGGAGTTTAAGGGTATGACTAGAGAGGACTTTGAAGGTCCCTTCCACCTTCAGGGTTCTATGATTGTGTAAGACCATCCCTCATGGGAATATGTGGCTCTAGGAAGAGACCAGAGTTGTAAAGTGGGGAAAGCCCCAGATTTGGTGCCAACAAATCCCTGTTTTTCTACTTTACAGACTTTGCCATTCTGAGAAAGTCCCTGCCTGTCCCTGGGCCTCAGTTTTCTCCTCTGAAAACAAGGGTCTTGGCCTAGATGACCTCAAAGGAACCTTCCAGCCACATTTAAACCCAAGTGTTACAGGCTGCCAGGCCTGGAGTTAGGAAGACCTGAGTTCTGACACTTTCTAGCTGTGTGACCCTGGGCAAGTCACTTAACCTCTGTCTGCCTCAGTTTTCTCATCTATAAAATGAGCTGGAGAGGGAAATGGCAAACCACTACAAGTATCTTTGTCAAGAAAACCCCAAAAGGGGTCATGAAGGGTCAGACAGCAAGGGGGATTGTTAAAAGGCTGGAGCTGGAAGCTGCAGCTTCAATCCTAGCTCTGCTAGCCAACTGACCTTAGCCAGGCTCCTTCCCAACTCTGGGCCTCAGTTTCCTCCTCTGAAAATGAGGAGGGGATGGGTAGACCAGGTTATCTTTTAATATCCCTTCTAGGTCTATCACCTATGACCAGCTGAATCTCAGGTATATTCTAGAGCTAACCTTTAGGGTCATGATCAGCAAGCAAGGAAATACATGGCATCTGTCCTTCCGTCTTCCTGCCCTCAAGGGCCTACTTTCCCCATCGGAGAACCACAAGGGCTTTAGAGGCCATCTAGATCAACTCCCCAGCCATGTTACAGATAGGGAAACAGAGACCCAGAGGGATCATGCAGTCTGTTTGTGGCAGCATGAGAATAAGTCCCCAGCCTCTCCCCAGTAGCTAATTGAGGGCCAGCAGCAGTGACCTCTCCACCCTCCATGGCTTGTGTACTGTGGAGGATAAAAGGGAGGTGAGTCCCAGATTCACCCCCTTGACTCACTGTGTAGCCTTAGGATGGCCATTTAATTTCTCGAGAGTTTTCCCCATCTTGAAAATGGGTTATGGGGGAAATAATCCTTAGGCCACCAACTATAGTTGGATCAACAGTGTGTGATGGGAGAAATTCCCAGGTTGGATAGCAAAGATGATCAAATGAGGCACAGTGGATGCAGTCTTGAAAAACAATGAAAAACCTGAGGGATGGTTGGCATTGTCTCAGGCTGTGGTTTGGTATGGTAAAAAGAGAACTCACAGCCCTCTGAGGCAGGAGACAGGTTCAGGCTGTGCTCTGACTCCCTCCCTGTGTGACCCTAAGCCGCTTACTTCCCTCCTCCAGAAAATGAGGTGTGTGGGGACACAGGTGCTCTATGGGTCAGAGGCCTCTGACACTTACTAGCTGGGTGACCCTGCAAGGCACTTCATCTCACCAGGCCACTGAGGGTTCCTCGCCTGTAAAATGAGAAGGGTTTGGAAGGCCTCTAAGTTCACTTCTAGCTCTGAATCTCAAAACCTCTGAGAGCCTGATTTGGTAGAAAGAATAGTTTGGGTTCAATGTCTAGTTCTCCCACTTCCTAACAGGGTGACAAAAGACCCCTCCCAGCCCTAGGCCTTAGTTTCCCCTCCCATACGTGAAGGGGGTGCACTCCATGGTTTCTGAGCTCCTTCCCGGCTCTGCCATTTTCTGTTCTAAGTTGCTCCCTGCTGTGTTCCCTAAGGTCTCCTCCAGCTCAGCCAGAGCCCGTTCTAAGACTCTTCCAGGCTGGGATTTGGTGAAAGTGTTAAGTGAGGATCATTGGGTGTCACCCAGAGAGCCTTGGCCTCTCCTGCATCCCAGAAATCTTCAGTGGCTACAAGCTGACTCTGGGAGACTTTATTCTCAGACTACCTAGTGGGGGAGGGTCCCAGGTTGCAACAGCTGTGAGTGCCTGGGGCCCTGGCAGGAGGGATTGGGTGGGGTGCAGCTGTCAGGAGAGATCTCCCCAGCCCCCAGCTCCTCTCCCTCCCTGTAACACCCTTGGGGTTGTGGTTATGTGGCAACATCGATGCAGAAGGGCCATGAAGGAAGGGGCGGTACTGACAGCGATGGGAAAAAAGGGCCCTCCCCAGACTGTTTACTGAAAGCACCCAGAAAGCAGCCCCTGACCCAGTCAATATCCACCCAGCCTTCTGCGAGCTGCTCTTCTCCCCTCTATGCCGTGATGGCCACAGCTGATCAGAGGAGTGTAGATTTAGGGGGCCAATCACCAGGTCTAGAGAGAGAGGGGGGCTTATCCAAGCTCCCCACAGCTAATGAGGGTCAAAGATGACTCAAGAAAAAGGAGAGAGAATTTGGGGTCTTGAATCATACCAAGTCAGAGCTAGAATGAGCCTCAGGGCAGGTCCACCCCCCTCATTTTTCAGAGGAGGAAACTGAGGCCCCAAGGGAGGAAGTGGCTTGTCCTATTGTTAGAGCTCCCCCTTCAGCCCCCACCCCCGTCTCCTACAGCTGATGGTGGAGAGAGGCTGGGCCTGGACTCAAATTTTAGCTGCATGACCTTGGGCAAGTTACTTCACCTCTGCCTCAGTTTCCTTAACTGTAAAATGGAGATAATAACAGCACCTCCCTCCCAGGGTGGTTGTGAGGATCAAATGAGATATTTGTAAAGCGCTGAGCATAGTGCCGGGCACATGGAAGGCCATTACTAAATGTTTCTTTCCTGCATGCTAATTATGAACACTGAATCATTGGAGCTTTGTTGTTGAAAGGTACCTCAGGTTATCTAATCCAATCTTCTCATTTTACATAGAGGGAAACTGAGGCCCAGGACAGGGAAGTGACTTGCCCAAGGTCACAGAGGCAGTAAGTGACAAGGATGTGCATTTATATTTATTTTATATTTATTCTATACTTACTTATCTGTGTCTATATGGTTTCCACCTGTGTGTAGACAGTGGGCAGAGAGTTCCAGCCCTCTGGGCCCAGCTTTATGCTAGCCTATGGTTTTCCCCCTCAATAGAATAGCAATTCCTTGAGGGTAGGACCTGTTTCTTTTTTACCTTTACAGCACCAGGCGCTGGGCCTAGCACACAATGAGCTTGTGAAATGGAATTCCCTGAGATGAGGAGTAAGTAGCAGGACCTGGGTCCTTGGACTCCAAATACAGGGCTCTTGCCTCTAAGTTGGGATGCCTCCTGGTATATTTCTAAATTTGGAGATCTATTAAGTCAGGGAGGCCCCACTAATGATGGAATTCCCATACTGGGGGAGGGGTCATAACTTTGGGACTGGGCCCACCCAGAATTCAACGGGGGGGGGCAGGAAAAGTGTTGATGGGCCCTGGCACAGCTGGCCAGGCCTCAAGGGTTGGGTACTAGGGGAATCCTGCAGGAGGTCCCAGTCCAAGGGAAGAGGAGGCTCACCACAGACCAAGTCAATTCATTAGGTTTGTTGTTTTTTTTTTTTTTAAGGAGATGGGGTAATGTGTGACCGTGACCCAACAGGATATTAAGTCAGATTCCCTTTTACTGAAGGGGCACTTTGTTAAAGAGAGACCAACACTATCTCCGCCTTCCAGCCCCTCCCAAGCAGCCTCCTAGAAACTGGTGCATTCACTTGGGACTTCATTCTTCAATTAACTCTTTCTCCATCCTCCCCCTGGGCCCCTCCCTCTCTGTCTGTACTTTCCTGAAAGCTCCTCCCTGCACAATGTGTATGGCTTCCTTGAACAGACTCCCCCCCCACCAGCCTTGCTCTTCTCTGCCCAGGCAGGTCCTCCCCTCCTGTCCTCCCCACCAAAGACCCTCTTAGAGAGATAGGGCAGGGCCCTCTCCTCCTTCAGCCTCCCTGGGCCTGCACTTGCAGGCCCCAAGCTTGCTTGTTCACTGCACCCCTGCCTGCTCCCCCAGAGGAAAGGGGCCACTTCCTGCTCTTGGCCTTTCAGAAGTTCCCCCTTGTGGTAACTGTCCCCCCTCCAGGTCAGAGAGAGCTGACAGGGGTGGGGCCCTCCCAAGTGAACCTCCTCAGAGTTAGCAGAGGGGAAGGGACTTGACCATGGTCACACACACAGTGTGTGTGTGTGTGTGTGTGTGTGTGTGTGTGTGTGAGACAGAGAGAGAGAGAAAGAGAATGTATATGTGTGTGTGAGAGAGAAAATATATATGTGTGAGAATGTGTGTGTATATGAGAGAGTGTATGTGTGTGTGAAACAGTGTGAGAATGTGTCTGTGAGAGTGTGTGTGTGAGACAGTGTGTGTGTGTGTGACTATGTATGTGTGACAGTGTGTATGTGTGTGTCTGTGAGTGACATGCAGGAAAGGAAGGTCCCTGACTCCCTGGGTCTTGTACCTCGTAAGTCCATCCTCAGGTTCTCAGGTCCCCTTTGCCAATCCTGCCTCCTCTGTTACTGGGGAAGGGAGAGGAGGGGTTAGGATGTGCCAGGTTAGATTAAGTACTTAATCAATGTGTAATGCATTCAATTGTGTCCTCTAGGCCTCTCTCATGAACACAAGTGGAATCAGATTCAGATGACCTCAGTGTCCCCTTCAAAGGCACAGAACTAGTTAGATGGAGACCAGGAAAACAGCAGTGGTGGGAGGAGGGGGAGGACCCAAAAATCTGAGGTTGCATCAAGGGCATTTTCTGGGTGATAAAGCCTAAGGCGGTCGGGCGGTACAGTGGAGAGGATATTGGGGAATCAGCAAGGCTGACCTCAAATTCCAGATGAAACATTTAAAAGCTGTGTGGCTGTGAGCAAGTGCTTTCACCTATCTGTGTCTCAGCCTCTTCATTCATAAGATGGAGGAGTTAGCCTGAATGGTCTCGAAGGTCCCTCCTAGCTCTAAATTTATGACCCTACAGGCCTATGAATCACTCATCCTGCAGCTGCCAAATTGGCAGGGAGCCCCTGGGGCTCTGGAGTCCCAAGGACCCTGGACTCCCCTGGAAAGCAGTGGAGTATGTACGTGTGACTAGGAGAACTTTTGGGTGACCACTAGCTTGGGGGAGCAGGGAGAAGACTGGTAGGAGTCATGTAGGTAGGAACCTCTTCCTCTAAAGTAAAGAGCTAGACCCTTCCAAAAAGCAGCAGCTCCTTGTCCTCCAAGAAATAATGTTCTGGACTCCCAGGTGTCACCAGGTGGGTGGCAGCTCAGCTAGTAATGGTCAGAGGAGAAGAAAAGGAGTGACTCCTTGCTGAGGGCCTATTTATCAATATGAGCACAACAATAGAGAGGTCTGCCATCTTCCTGGGGCATGTACCCAAGTGGTGATGGATGGAAGAACCTCTCCGAACTTGTCAGGCCTCCCAAGACTTGTCAAACCTGATGACTCCAACCCGTTTCTGGTGATTTATGTGGGCACAAAGGATACTGCCAGAAGGAAGCTAGAAAGTATTGCTAGGGATGAAGAAGACTCGGGCAAGAAGTAACTGAAGACCTATGGGGCACAGGTGGTGTTTTCATCACTGCTGCCGATGGAAGGAAAGGGCTTTGGAAGAGAAAGGCAGATTTGGGTTGGTTAAGAACCTGGTATGTGTGAATGGCATTTGGCTTTCTGGATCATTACTTCAAATACAGTAGAGAAATGCTAGATCTCTTGGGAAGGGATAACAGCTGATAAAGTATGTGGACGTGTACATACATAGATGCATACAAACACACATATATGTGCATATGTACACATATATACATCTATATGGTATCTTGAAAAATCTCACCCAAAGGGATTTAAGGTGAAAGAGGAAGGAAGAAAACTGCCTCTGTATCTACCAAGATAGATGCCAAAGAAAGGATCTACAATGTAGGAAGGGGAATGGCAGTGGAGACGCCCTGAAGTGCATAGGAGAGAAAAGCCAAGAAAGGAGCCAGTAATAAACCTTACAACCTCAGATGTCTAGTGATACAAATGTACAATGTGTAATAAGGTGAACCAGCTATCTTAAGGCTAGATGTTGGGGGCTGCTAGGTGGTGCTACAGTGTACCAGGTCTGGAGTCAGGAAGACCTGAGTTCAAATCCTGACTCAAACAAGCACTGTCTGCCTCAGTTTCCTCATCTGTAAAATGGAGCACCTACCTCCCAGGGTTGTGAGGATCAAGTGAGATAATAATTGTAAAGTACTTAGCACAGGGCCTGGCAGCCACCTAGCCACCCCTAGTTGGTGTTATTATGGCAGCTAAGTGATACAGTAGCTAGAATGCCAGGCCTGGAGTCAGGAAAGACTTCTCTTCCTGAGTTCAAATTTGCCCTCAGACACTTACTAGCTGTGTGACCCTGGGCAAGTCACTTCACCCTGTTTGCCTCAGTTTCCTCATCTGTAAAATGAGCTGGAGAAGGAAATGGCAAACCACTCTAGTATCTCTGCCAAGAAAACCCCAAATGGGGTCATGAAGAGTTGGACATGACTGAAATGACTCATGAGGAAATCCAAGGCTGGGATCTATGTGAAAAAGCACACTGGAGAGATGTGGCTGAAGATAAACATAGAAACAAAAGTGACATTGTCACAGAATTCCAGGGTTGGAGGGAACCTCAGGGGGCTTTTAGAGTTAGAAGGGACTTGAGAACTCCCCCTCATGTTATAGGGGGAAACTGAGGCCTTGCCCAGAGTCACCCAGGTAGTAATAATCAGAAGCAGGATTTGAACCATGGTCCTATGACTCTAGGATCAGTGCTCTTTCCCCTGTACCATGGTGGGTACTCCTCCTACAATAGTGTATCTGATCATCTTGCTTTTGCCTCTAGCAAAAAGGGACTTGGAACTATTTCCTGAGACAGCCCTTGGCAGACTCTAACAGTTAGGGCCTAAATCTCCCTCTCTGTACCCCACCCCCCTCTCCTCCTATTTTGTTCCTGGTTCTGCCCTCTGGGGCCAAGGAGAACAAATCTGATCCCTCTTCCATATGACAGGCCTTCTAATATTTAAAGACAGTTCCCGTGGCTCCCTCCCCATGCTTTGTTCTCTCCAGAGTAAAAAACCCCAAATTCTTTCAGCTGATCCTCACCCAAAATGGTCTCAAAGCACTTTAAAATCCGTCTTATTCTCCTCTATAAAATCATCAGCATCCTCCTTAAACTATAGCTCCCACGGCTGACTATGAGACTCCAATTGGACAGCTGGCCAACGAGCTCCTCCTTCTACTCAGTCTTCCTCTCTTCATGGAGGCCAAGATTGACTTGGTGTTCTGGGCTGCTCTAGCACTCTTGTGCTACACGTGTGCACACTCTTAAGTGTATAGGCAAAATCCTATAGCTCTTTTTCAAATGCACTGCTGCCTAGTCACATCTCCTCCATCTTGCACATAAAAAATGAATGGTTTTGAACCCAACTGTAAGATTTTACATTTATGGCTATTGAATTCCATCCTTCTCAGCAGCCAAGTTCTTTTTAGATCCAGAATGCTTTCAGGTGTGTTAACTGTTCCTTCCAGCCTTGTGTCTTGAGCAACCTAATAGTGTGCTATCTGGACCCTTATTCCCAGTCATTGATAAAAATGGTAATTAGCACAAGGCTTACTCTGCATACAGAACATCTACAAGAAAAACTTCGCTGTGGCACATTTCATGGTAGTAAAAAACTGTAAACACAGTGGGTGTCCACCCATTGATGGCTGAACCAATTGTGGTATAGGAATATAATGTAATACTCTTGTGTCCTAAGAAACAACAAATTGAGGAATTTAGAGAAGACTGGAAGACCTTGTACCAGCTGATACAGAGTGAAGTGAGCAGAACCAGAATAACAGCATAGGCAGTAACAACCAAGGAAATGTGAACAATCAAAAAGTCAAAACTGAATGTTATAACATTATAATGACCTAGCTTGGCCCTGGTGAGGAAACATGAGCAATCATTTCACCCCCTTCTTTGCAAAGGTGGGGGAGGTGGTGCAGCAGATAGAGCACTGGGCCTAGAGTCAGGAAGTCCTAAGTTCAAATCCTGCCTCAGACACTCCCTAGTTGTGTGACTCTAGGCAATTCATTGAACCTCTCTCAGCTTCAGTTTCCTCATCTGTAAAATGTACTGGAGAAGGAAATCGCAAATCACACCAGTATCTTTGCCAAGAAAACCCCAAATGGGGTCATGAAGAGTTGGACATGACTGAACAACAAGTTTTGCTGAACTGTTCTCTCTCTCTTTTGTTCTTTGTTATACAGAGAGACGAGGAACATATTGGGAAATAAAGGTGATATAAAGAGAAGAGACGTCAATAACAATTCAAACTTGAAAAAAGGTACCGATAAAACTTTTTTTTAAGTAGCATAGGACTAGCACAGATCCCTGGGGCACTCCACTAGAGACCTCCTTCCAAGGCGATACTGTGCCATTGACATCCCAATCCACCCAACTGTACTGTCATCTAGTCCACATTGCTTCACTTTGTCCACCAGAATAGCATAAGAGACTTTGTCCAATGCTGTGCCAAAATCTAAGTAAACTATTCCTACACTGTTACCTTCATCTACCAGTCTAGTTAGTAACCCAGTCCAAAAAGGAAATAAAGTTAGTCTGGTCTGACAAGCTCCTGATGAACCATGGCTGGCTCTTTGGGATCACTGATTCCTTTTCTAGATGGTCATTCACCATCCCATTAGTAATATGATTGAGAACGAGAGTTCTAAATCTTGCTATATGTGTTATGGTCCCCTTTGAAACCTATGGACCCCTTCTTAGAATAATAAATGCATAAAATACAAGGGATCACAAAGGAAGTCAATTGAAATGTAGCGATCAAAATATTTTTACAAAAATATATTCATGGAAGTCAGGCTAAGAACCCTTGTTCTAGAGTTTGGCCAGGAATCATAGAATTTTTGAGTTGGAAGGGACCTCAGAGGCCATCTAGTTCAATCTGTCCACCAAAGGAATCTCCACTACAACATACTGGGACAAGTGATCAGTCGATCTTGTTGGCCTGGAGTTTTCAGCCTCTGTCCTCTTCCATTTGGTGAAACCAGGAACAACATTTCAGGAAGGATCAGCTGTTGTTGTTTAGTCATGTCCAACTCTCCATGACCCCATTTGGGGTTTTCTCGGCACAGATACTGGAAGGTTTGCCATTTCCTTCTCCAGATCATTTGACAGATGAGGAAACTGAGGCAAGCAGGGTTAAGTGACTTGCCCAGGGTCACACAGCTAGGAAGTGTCTGATGTCAGATTTGAACTCAGGAAGATAAGTCTACCTGACTCCAGGCCTGGTACTCTATCCACTGTATCAGCACTAGCTATCAGGAAGGACAGCAACTTGCTAAAGAGTACCCAGAGGACAAGAGCCAGAAATCCTCTACAATATCCCCAACTGCTTGGAGACCTCCAGTGACATGGAATTCACTACCTTATGAGGCAGACTATTCCCCTTTGGGATAATTCCAGTGGAATCCCAGACCTCAATTCTGGAGGCTTTTGCTTCCCTGAAAGAACAGACATGATTCATTCTTTGATTTAAGGGTGGTATAACCCTCATTGTTCTTAGGCAAATACCATCTGCCAAGTGATGAAAATGGGCACAATTCTCCAGCACCATTTCAGGCATCTAGTAGGTGCTTTATAAATTCATGTTGAATCAAATTGAATTGAATGACAGATGCCACAAAAAGGCCTTGGGGCCACATTAGCCAGGTGTGCACCTGGGCTCATGCCAGTCCCTCCCCCAAGTTTGCAGTGCAACCTCCAAGCAAGCATTTGGTGATGGAACCCAGTTTAAATCCAGGTGACAAATGTTTGGAAAAAAGCTCCAGCCCTAGGGAGTAGGTGCAGGGTGGGGGTGGGGGTACCTAAGAGATCAGATGGGGCTGGGGGAAAACCTAAAGAACTTTGGCACTGGCCTAAGCTGGGGCTATGTAGAGGGTGTGGATGCCGTGGCCACAGGCCAAATGCCGGGAGTTTTTCAGATGTGGGCAGGGATTTCTTTGGAAGCCCTAGCCAGCTCAACAAAAATAACTTGACAATATCCCTTCCCCCCTTGCACCACCCCCATCCCACGAACCTGTCTACATTGTCCCCCAGTCCTTCTTCCTTTGGTAATCTTTCTCTGGGCCTGAGGTCTGGGAATTTGGTTTTTAAAAAATAGACATTTTGATAACTGGTTTCCAATATAATTGGTTTCCTTTGGAATGTTATGTATTTTATCTTGGAAGCTTAGAAACATTCTGAGAAGAGGTCCACACATTTCCCCAGACTGCTACAGGGATCCAGGCCCCAACAGAATAGTGGAGGACCCTTGTGGCTCAGAGGCTGATTGCATGCAGAGGCTGATGGGAGGCAGAGGATATGAGCAAGTGACTTCCCCTTCCCTGGGGCTCATTTTCCTCACCTGTAAAAGGAGAGAGCCTGAGCAGATGGTCTCCAAGTCCCCTTCCTCTGACAAGGGGACAAAGTGCAGACTTAAAAGAGGAGGGGGACAAAGCAAGCAATACAAAAACCATAAATGGAGGAAAGCACAAGCCTAACAATCATAACTTTCAGCGTGAATGGATTAAAACCATCCAGTAAAGGGAGACTGTCATCATAAGTGAGAGAACAAAAGCCAACAGCCTGTTAAACTGGAGAAAAGCATCTGTAAAGTAGACAAGCATAATGAAGACGGGAGATCGGAACCAAACTTACTATGTAGCAGGTGAACTCATGCTTGTTTCTCTTGTGAATTACGGTTTACAGAGCATTTTCCTTAATCAACTCTATGATGTCAGAAGGGCAAAGATTCATCTTTCGCTGATGGGAAAACTAAGGGATTGACAATTTCGATCAGGGAAGGACTACAGTGACATCAAATTCAACCCCCTCATTTAACAGAGGAAAGAATTGCCCAGGGTCACCCAAATAGTAAATATTGAGGTGGATTCAAACAAAGGTGACCAGATACTGGAGACAGATTTCAACCTAGATCTCGACTATGCAAATTTCTGTATGGCTTGTGAACTCTTGGGGTTCCACATGCACGTCCATTTCTCTTGTTCTAAACCTAGTTTTCATGGGAGTTTCGTTAAGTTGTGATTGCTCACTGACAATCTCCAGATCCTTTTTTGACAAGGTCCCCTGGCTCCAGAGAGTTTCCCCCCATCCCATCTTGGGATTCAGAGCAGCTCTATCATGGTCCACAGCCCACGAACACACTTAACTTGAACTGGAACACAATGTAAATATGTACGCGCATGTTTGCTCATTCATTCACTCAATATTTACCAAGCACCCCCAGTGCAAGGCCCAGAGCTAAGCTGTAGTCACCAGCCCTTCTCAGGCGACTCCTCCAGGTCACTGCTACCCCCGCCCAGCCATGGCTGCCCTGCATGGAATCCCCTAGCAGGATGAGGTTCTCATCTGTCGAAACAACAGCCACCAACATCTATATATGGGTTTTGTTGCCAAGACAGCTTCACATCTCCTGAGGCCCAAAGAGGGGCATTGGCTCCCCAAAAATCAAACAACAAATGGGGGGAGGGCCAGTACTGCAGTCAGCTCAGTTGGGCTCCAGCCCATTGTTAAATTTTCATTGTGAGCACTTACACCGCAGAAATCAGGCAATCGTTACAAAGGAGGGCTTGATTTATGGTTTTGTCGATTGTCTACACTTAAGAAAGCAAAGGAGAAAATATTCATAATAATGCAGATTCAACTTCCAAGTGTGCCCAACATAAATTTCTCCCCAGAAAGCTGGTTGTTAAACATTTGGCAGCACATGGAGGAATTCTTGTCAGAGAAAGCGAGTCTCCTGCCTCCTAAACTCAAGGTCCTTTCCTACTTTCATTGCCTGTATGAGATCCCTATGAGAAGTCTTTAACAAGTCCTGGAGATGAGAGTCCCAAGTGGAGAGACAGTATTAATTAACATGGATGGGACACTTGGAGAGTGGGGGAGTAGAATGATTTGAAGTTAGAAGACCTGAGTTCAAATCCCATCTCCATCACTTCCTGGCTGTATAACTTTGAGCAAGTCACCGTCCCTCTCTGAGTCTCCGTTTTTATGGGACAATGGGTGTGAGGAGAATAGTGTTTACCCTACCTACTCCCCATAGGTGCTATGATGCTTCACATGAGAGAAATGAATGGAGAAATACTTGGACTTACTTATTCTGTCATTTACTAGCTGTGTGACCTTGAGTAAGTCACCTGATTGCTCTGGGCCTCAGTTTCTTCTTCTGTAAAATAAGGTCTAAGGTCCCTTCTAGCTCAATTAATCATAACAGCTGGCATTTATACAGCACTTCCAAGTTCACAAGACATCTCACATATATATTATCTCAATCGATCCTTACAACAATTTTGTGAGGTAGGTGCTTTTATTATCCCCATTTTACAGATGAGGAAACTGAGGCTGAGAGTGGTTAAGTGACTTGCTAGTAATGTCTGACGTGAGACATGAAGACACGTCTTCTTAACAGCAAACCTGACAACTCTATCCACCACATCCTACTTCCCTTGAATAATGGACAACTTTTGGGACTAATTAAAACACATTAGGAAAAAAGGGCTGGATTTGGAGTCAGAGGACCTAGGTTCAGGTTACTTCACCCTTCAGAGTTTCAGTTTCTTCATCTATAAAATGAACTCGATGGCTTCTTTCAACCGTAGATTTATGATCCTGGGAAACAAGGCAGTGGAGTTCTATTGGCTAGTGGGGTTCATAGTACAAGCGTTACTAGCAGCACATATAACACACACACCTAATTGGCTGCTTAAGCAGTGTTCCTCAGGGCCAGGGATGCAGAGGATTTTTTTAAAATAAAATAATCTTGAAAGGTATCTGTGGCAAACCTAGTGTACCTACAGGTAGGTCTCCAGATGAATTCTTGCTTTCATTACAACCCTCTGAGTATAGCCAGTGTGGGGGAGCAGAAAGAACTCTGGGTTTGGGTCCTGACTTATTAGCTGAGTGACCTTGGATAGATGCATTGCCCTCTCTGGGCATCACTTTACTCTGTTCAATGGAGGGATTGAACTAAATAATTCTGAGCTTTCTTTCAAACTCTACCATGCTTCTAGTTTGGGCATTCCATGTTCTAAGGTCCATTCCAGCTCTGAAATTCTGGGCTTAACATTCTATGGCCTATGTTCTAAATTCTCTCTGAGATCTTTCTCTTTTCTATATTCTTAAGTCCCTCCCAGCCCCAATATTCTCTGTTCTAAGGCCCCTTCTAGCCCTGAAATTACCTGTTCAATGTTCTAAGGTTCTCCCACCTATGCAGCTCTATGTTCTAAGGCTATTCTGATCTATGTTCTATATTCTAAGGTTCCCCCTGCCCAGCTTTATGTTTCAAAGTTCCTCCCAGCTCTGAATGCTATGTTCTAGGGTACTAGTTCTGATATTATCTGTTCTATGTTGTTCAGACTCTTCCCTTACTGCTCTGACATTCTATTCTATGTCCTAAGGTTCTGTCTTCTATGGATCTTCCCAGCACTGATATTCTCTGTTCTCTGTCCTAAGGTCCTTTCCAGCTCTAAAATCCAGTGATCCTATGTGCAAGGTCCTGGGCTTGGTTGTGCCTTGTGAGAGAGCCCCCACCCCCACTCCCACCCTGCCCCCTTGTAGGAAGCTCCTTTTGGAAAGTCAGTAAGTATATGCCCTTGGATGGGCCCCAAGAGGGGCCTGCTGCCTGCGTCACACTGAATTCTGCTCTGCTGCACTGAGGGTCAGATGGCTGGCCTCACCCCCCCTCCCAAGCTCCCCTGTAGGGCAGGATGTTTCCCCATCCTGCTAAGCTTCCTGCTGCTTGGTGGGGTTTCCCCCTCCCCTCCCATCACTGGCCTAGCCTCTGCCCCATGCCTCCCTCCCCCACCAGGGCACTTACAGACTGCCAGCAACTAACTTATCTGTGGGGAAATCTTTGCCTCACCCTGCTGCCCCACCCAGCTGACAGCCTCCCCACAGCCCTGTGGTTTGGTCCCAAGCCCTGCCCCAGGCCGGGAGCAGTGGCAGGCAGGGCTGTGGGCAAGAGTTGACTGCCTCATAGAGGCCTGGGTTGTCTGATTATTTGTGGTGGTCCTATTGGCCCTCCCCATCTTGGGGGGGAGGGGGGAAGGGGTACATTAGTTCTTTTTCATTAAGTCTCCTTTCTTTCCATGCAGGCTATTGAAGGTGTGTGTGTGGGAGGGGTGAACTTGACCTCTGGTCCCCAGTTCCGCAACCCAGATATGGCCAGTCACAGCCAAAGGGTGAGGGTCATAGGACCATGGAAGGTCAGAGCTGAAAGGGACCTGAGAACACAGAGGGCAGAATGTCCAAGTTGGGAAGGACCTCAGAAAACAGAACATGAAACATCAGTGCTGGGAAGGAACATAAGACAACGTCAGAGCAAGGAGGAACCTTAGAACAGAAACTGTCAGGGCTAGGAAGGACCCTAGAACAGAACAGAGAATGTCAGAGCTAGCAGAGACCTTGGAACATCAAATAGAGAATGTTTGAGGTGGATGGGGCCTTAAAACAGAATGTCAGATTTGGGAGGGAAACTTGATGAGCATCTAATTTAGACCCTTTTTCTTATGGGTAGTGAAACTGAGGCCAAGAGAGGCTGTCCAGAAATGATGAGGTGGTGTGATGAGGTAGAGAGTAATGTTAGAGTTAAGGACTTTGAAAAAAATCTCTATTCAATTTTTTAAAAAGTTTATTAAGTGCTTACAATATTCCAGGAACCATGTTGGAACCAAGGACAAAGAGACAAAAAGAGACATAGTCTCTGCCCTCAAGATGCTTACAGTCCAATAGTGGAGATGTGACATGGACACTAATGGGTAAGATACAAGAGAGAGTCTGGAAAGGGTAAGGGAAAGATCCTGGCAAAATACTCTGAGGACGTTGGAGGAGGAAAAAGTATGTCATGGGAGCAGGGGGCTTAGAAGGGGAGGTGAGGGATCAACAAAAGATTCCGGAAGACATGTGGTACCTCTTGCTTGAAGGAAGAGCAGGATTTCAGCAATCAAATATGGAGGGGCAGGGTAATTTCTTCCAAGCATGGGGGATGGTATAAGCAAAGGCATAGAGAACCTGGAGGACAGGAGGAGAAAATCTGGACCGGGGATGGGGAATCTGCAGCCTCAAGGCCACATGTGGCCTTCCACGTCCTCGGGTGCAGCCTTTTGACTGAGTCCAAGTTTTACAGAACAAATCCTTTTATTAAAGGGATTTGTTCTGTGAAGTTTGTATTCCATCAGAGGGCCACGCTTGAGGACCTACAGGGGATTTGTTCTGTGAAGTTTGGATTCAAAGGGTGCACTTGAGGACCCAGAAGGCCACACGTGGCCTCGAGGTCGCAGGTTCCTCACCCCTAGTCTGGACTATCCTAGTTCACAGAGAAGAATGCATCACAGGAGGCTTAATAAGATTATTGGGGTGGGGTTTGGCAATAAAGAGCACGAGGGGATTGGACTCAAAGAGGAAGATGTAGAGCCCAGTGAGGAGAATAGGGCAGCTCATTGAGGGGTGTGGGAGTCCCCAGGGAAGGACTGGAATGGATAGGGTCTTACTCTCAGATAGCTCTCATAAACCCACCAATTCATGTGGTGTCAATGACTGATAATGGGTTAAGGTTAAGCTCTCCCAAGAAACATATTTCCATTTTAATGGAACTCTTTTGGAGAAATGACTCCTTAACCCAATGGACTGACAGATGGATGTGATCCAGCTGAGCTGCTTCAATTGGTCTTTGAATGGCTGGGAGTGGTGATGGCATGCTTATCCAATCTGAAGATGATACCCAGCTAGGAGGGCTAGCTGACATCGCTGAATGCCAGCCGGGAACCAAAAAGATCTTCTAGACTAGAAAGGTAAGTGGAATATAGAAAGAGAACATTTGGTAGGCATCGAAGTCTTCCCCTTGGATTCCAAGACTGCATAGGCATGGCTAGACAGCAGTTCATCTGAAAAAGATCTGGGGAATTTGGAGGACTGGAAGATCAATCTGAGGCAGCAGTGGGATGAGACAGCTGAGAAGGCTAATGTGTTTTTAGTGAAGTATAATATAATGGCCAGGGCCGAGCCAAGGCTCTGTAGTGGATAGAGGGCCAGGCCCGGAGTCAAGAACACTCATCTTCCTGAGTTCAAATCCAGCCTCAGATACTTACTAGCTGTGTGACCCTGGGCAAGTCACTGTACCCTGTTTGCCTCAGTTTCCTCATCTGTAAAATGAGCTGGAGAAGGAAACGGCGAACTACTCCAGTATCTTCAACAAGAATACCCCAAATGGGGTCCAATAAAGAGTCAGACACAACTGAAACGACTGAACAACAAATATAGTGGCCAGGATGAGGGTGATGATTGGCAAGATGCCATCTGGAGTTTTGGGTTCAGTTCTGTGTCCCACATTTTAAGAAAGACATTACTAAGATGGGGAATGTCCAGATGAGGGTCACTAGGATGATGAAAGGTGTTGAGATTGTGCCATACAGGGACTGGCAGAAGGAACTGGGAGTGTTGAACCTGGAGAAGAAAAGACAAAGGCCCCAAGAGAACTGTCTCCAAGAATTTGAAGAGCTGTAGCAGGGAAGAGATATTGGCCTCGTTTTGCTTGGACCCAGAGGACAGAATTAGGAACAGTGGTCAGAAGCGGGGAGGCAGGGAGGCCGATTTAGGGTCACCATCAGCAGAAACCTCAAAACTTGGTCAGTTCCAGCTGGCCACAAGAAGAATGGGTTATCTCAAGAGAAAGTAGAGGATTCTTATTCTGGTTGGAGTGATCCTGATGGACTTGGAAGTCCTTTCCAATGTGGTTCTAGATTCTGTGTTTCTATAGAGAGATTTGGGGGCAGTTGAGGTCAACAGCATCCTACACACAGATATTTTAGAATGTTAGAAATAAGAATCGAGATTATCTAATCTAAATAATCTAATAAGTAATCTCAATAGAGATGATCTAATCCAATCACTACAATTTTCCAAATGAGGAAACTCTGAGGCTCTGAGAGAGTCCTGTCCTAAGCTGTGCAATGAGCTGGCCCTGCCCAGGGTTATCCAAATCTTTGTTGGAGTCAGTCGTCTACAGCCCTCCAGGTCATTCTCCCTCTTACTGTAAGGAGTTCCATGCCAGGGTTCACAATTTTCCTCTCCATCCCCATCTCACATCTACTCTGGGACTTCAATACACCTGGTGATGTCTTGAGGAGACATCCTGAGACAACACCTAGGCCACCCAGTTCACCAACCTCCTCAACCCCCATGGTCCACATCCTTACTGCACCTCCACCAGGAGGATCACAGTCATATCTCACCCTCACCAGAACAGTGCTCCCTCCATGATCCCGAGCTTGGAAAATGCCCTCTCATCACAACCTCCCATCATCCCTCTCTCCCCCTAAACCTGCCCTCCTCTCCACAACCCTGTGTTTTGGCCTCACTTTCTTGCCTTCCCAGTCTGGACCCTATGTTGATCAGTTTAGCTATATACAGTCACGTAGCCTCGAATCTCTTGTGTCTTGTGCTGTTGCCTCTCACACATTGACAAACCCCAATTCTGGGTTACGACTACCAGGAGCATGCTGGAGCCATCTCGAACCAACTCGAGGGCCAATTATTAAATTTTCAGTGGGAGCATTTACATTTTGGGAATCAGCAAAGGCTACCAATCACAGCTTGATTTATTGTTTTGTTGATTATCTAGACTTAAGAAAGTGATGGAAAATGTTAACAATGCATTTGTTAAATGTAAAAGTGACATTTTTTGGAGGGGAAATCTGGTTGTTAAACATTTACCACCACACCACTGGCTACCCTACCATCTGCTTTCTCAACTCCTATTCCAGGGCTTCCAGAAAAAGTCCCACAACCATACCAATCTCAGCTGGAGCCTCACTGATGACCAGCAAGTCCTTTTATTGATTCTGATACTCCCTTCAATGATGATTCTAAACTATATCTTTTCTCTTCAAGTACTCTATACCACCCCTCTCTCTCAGCAGAGGACCATGTCTTCTATTATTCTGAGAAAAATCAAGGCTAGCCACTATGAGCTCCCTCTTTTCACTTATTCCCCACCCCCAAACCTCTTGACATCATCCCCTATTCTTTTCTCCTTTGGTCTATTCTCTGAGCAAGAGGTGGTCTTTTTCCTTCTGAAGGCCAAGCTCTCTGCTCATGCCCTTGATTCCGTCCCCTCCCATCTCTTCCTGGAATTGCCCCTTTGAACATCACTCTCCTTATCTACTGGCTCTTTCCCTGCTGCCTGCAAACAGGCCCTTGGCTCCCTCACCCATAAAACAATAATAATAATAAACCCCTTTTGCTTGACCCTGACACCCTCCTTAAACCATCATCATACATTTCTCATTTCTTTCACTGTCAAACCCTGGATAAAGAATGACGCTGCCTCTGTTTCCTCACCTCGCACTCCCTCTCAATCCCTTGTAATCTAGATTCCAGGCAGGGGACTGCAATTGCTGTCTCCAAGGTTACCAACAATCTCTTAACTGCGGAAATCAGATGGCCTTTTTTCATTGCTCATTTTCCTTTACCTCTATATATTCTGACATGTCAACCACCCCCTCCTACCCGGACTTTCATGGTGCTCCTCCCATCATCTGACTGCTCCTTCTCATTCTCCTTTGCCTATTATCATTGAGTTCCTGCCACTTTAAGCAGGTGTACTTCTCAATGGTCTGTCCTGGGCCTTCTTTTCTCTCTCTCTCTCTCTCTCTCTCTCTCTCTCTCTCTCTCTCTCTCTATGTCTGTCTCTCTGTCTCTTTCTGTCTCTCTCAACCCTTTGTGTCTAATGGACCCCTTTAGTCGCCTTCTTTTTTTCCCCTTATTTAATTTTATTTTTTCCCAATTACATGTAAAAACAATTTTAACATTCTTTTTTTTTCAAACTTTGAGTTCCAAATTCTCTTCCTCCCTCCCCTCCCCCCTCATTGAGAAGGCAAGCAATTTGACATAGGTTATACATGTGTAGTCATGCAAAACACATTTCCATGTGACTCATTCTGTGAAAGAAAACACAGACCAAAAAAACCCTCAAGAAAAATAAAGAAAGTAAAGAAAAAATATCTTTGATCTGCATTCAGGCTCTACCAGTTCTTTCTCTGGAGATGGACAGCACCTTCCATCATAAGTGCCACAGAACTGTCTTGGATCATTGTGTTGCTAAATTACTCACAGTAGATCATCATACAATGTTGCTGCTACTGTGTACAATGTTCTCCTGATTCTGCTCATTTCGCTTTGCATCAGTTCATGTAAGTCTTCCCAGGTTTTTCTGAGAGCATCCTGCTCATCATTTCTTATAGCACAATAGTACAATAGTATTCCATCACAGGGAAGCCCCTTCTTGGAATCACATTTGTAAATAATCAAAGATCGAGATACTAAATTTCAGTTAAAGGCTGGTGAAAATAAAGTTGCCATTCCCCCTTCCAAACTTGTGGGTCCCTTTGTGATCCATGGACCCCAGGTTAAGAACATCTTGCATTGTGATCTCAGCAGCTCTCATGAGTTTAATCACCAGCTCTATGCAGATGCCTTCCAGATCTATGTAGCCAGTCCTGGTTGCTCTCTTGAATTCCAGGCTTGCATTGCCAAAGCTGCTAGACACTGCCACCTGCATGTCCCACTGGCATCTCAAATTTAGTATGTCCAAAATGAAATTCTTTCTCCTCCCCTCTAAACTGGGCCTTCCTTCAAACTTCTCTGTTGCTGTTGAGGGTGCCACAGACTCCTAGTCACCTAAGCTTCCCACTTCGGAGGCGTTCTCCCCTCTCTCTTACCCCATTATAGCCACTCGGTGTCCAAGACTTTATTTTATTGGGGGGGGCAGGGAGAGGCAATCCAGGTTAAGTGACTTGCCCAGGGTAACACAGCTAGCAGTGTCTAAGGTCCTATTTGAACTCAGGTCCTCCTGACTCTAGGGCTGGTGCTCTATCTACTGCAGTGCCATCTAGCTGCCCCTAGTATACAAGTCTATGATTCTAACTAATGTCTCTTGGGAAGTTCAGGAGGTCCTCATCACCTCTCACCTGGACTATTACTGGACTATTCCTGATGGATCTCTTCGCTTTTAGGCTCTCCTCTCTCTCTCTAATCTAACTTCCACACACTTGCCAGGATAAACTTTTCCCTCCCTGGATAATCTTCCTAAGGTACAGGTCTGATCATGTTACTCCCTTACTCAGAAGTCTCCAATGGCTCCCTATGGCCTTTACAATAAAATACAACCCTCTGGGCTTAGTATTGAAGTCACTCCACAATCTGACTGCAACCTCCCCTTCTATACTGATTTCACATGCTTCCTCTTTACATCTAGCCAAAGTGGTCTGCCAGTTATTCCTGTTTTCTCTCTCACCTTCATGACTTCAAAAGGCTGTCCTCCTATATCTGGAATATACATTTCCTCCACATCTTGTGCTCTCAGAAACCTTATTATCATCCTTTAGACTCAATTGATGGGCCACCTCCTCCAAGAAGTCTACCCTGATTTCTCTCTCCCCCTCTCCAAGTTGTTGCTCCCTCCTGCTTCAAACTACCTCCTGTTTGCTTCTCTATGTACATGTTGAATCCCCGCAACAGACATTATAGGTTCCTCGAGGCCAGGGACCATACAAGTTTTTGGACTCAGTATCCCCATTGCAAGCATTTATATTCATATTGAGTTAAGTAACTGTAAAGATGATCACAGAGGTACAGCTTGAAGGGGCTTCCAGTCTACCCTGCCTCCTCCCATTTTACAGATGAGAGAACTGAGTCTCAGAAAAATGAAGCCTGCACCTAGGACACACAGCTAGTAAGTGTCTGAGGCAGAATTGCAACTCAGGTCTTCCTGACCTTCCTGACCACAGACATGTGGAGACTCAAAGGCAGGTGAGAGGGGCCCAGGGTGGCAGCCTGGCTCATGAATTTGGTTCCTGCTGCAAAAGGTCCTCTGAGTGATCTTGATTTGAATTTTCCCATATACCTGGATCAGAACCCCACAAATGTGTTATAGTGGAGTGGCATTGTGGTCCAGTTACAAGGGTGGGCACTGGACTTGGCTTTGCTACTTAATGGCTATGTGACCTCTCTGGGCCTCAGTTTCCCTTCCTATTAAATGACTGGTTTGGTCTACATATGATCTTAAAGCTCCCTTCTAGCTCTGCCTAGAGCAAAGGCAGCATGGTATAGTGGACAAGACACTGGAGTCAAGAGCACCTAGGTCCAGATCTTATCTAGAGTGCTGTGTGACCCTGGGCAAGTCACTTAACTTCAGTTCCCTTCTTCACATAAAAGAGGGTGTTGGACTCAATGGCCTTTCAGGGCCCTTCCAGCTCTAAATCCATGATCCTATGAGCTATTCTGAGAGGCAGTATGGCATTAGTGGATAGAGGTGGTCTCAGAGTCAGGAATATATGAGGTCAAGTTCTGCCTTTGACAAATACCAACTGTGTGACCCTGGGCAAGTCACTTGGCTTCTCAATGCCCCCTTAAACCTTCTAAGACTATAAATTGTAGAGAAGGCACAGACTTGTATTAGACTTGTAAAGGGAGTTTCCTTGTCTCATTCTCCCTACATCAATGAAATCATAGATCCAGTCTCTCCTCCCATGAGTTTCTAACCCCAGTCCCAACCCAGGGGATTTCTCTTGGCAACACTAAAGGTGACTAGAGGAGAAAAAGTGGGCAAAGGGCCCAGATGCCCAGAGGGCTCACCCATGGTTCTCCCCATTGAGACAGGTCTTCCTCTCTGGCTGCAAGGTTTTAGCCCAGCCTGCTCAGTGAGCTTGGGAACCTGGCATCTCTCCTGAGCAGCATCAAAAAGTGGGCCAGGTGTCTCACAGAAAGCATGCCCTTCCCCAGCCTTTGGTCACACTAGCTGTGTGACCCTACGCAAGTCACTGTCCCTCTGTGCATCTTGTAAGTATAAAATGGAGATAAAAATACCAGTAGCATCTAGGACACCCACAGGAGGTATAACATGGCTTGCTAAATTTTAAGGCATCAGCTACTGCTAGTACACCAAGGGGCTGTGACCTTGGGATGGCCTCTTCAATCAGTCAATCGACAAGCATTCATGAAGCACCTAAAATAGGCTATAAGGACCAAAAAAAGAGTGGGTCTTGGCTCTTATGGAACTTTCATTCCATCACTGTCTGGGCCAACTTCCCCAGCTGAAACATGAAGGGGCTGGACTAGATTCTAAGATCTTTTCCAGGTCTGGCATTCCACAGTTCTCTGAGAAGGCCAATCCAAATGCTCCAGGGAAGAGGGCGGGGTGTCGGTTCCTATGAACACAGTCACAAAAGAAGAGACATCTCTTTGGCCTGCAAAGGTGAAGGCAGGAGAGGACAGGACCTACAACAGCTATAAAGTCACCAAGTAGCAGGAGAGAGGATCACTCATAGGCAGCCTACTCTATAGCGTGGGCAGTTTAACAGGTCTGGGGAATGGCGTACCTGCAAGAAAGAATGTGGGCTAAATAACCAAAGCAGCTTCCCCAAAGGTGTGGATAAATTCAGGGAGGACTGAGGCATCTGGGGAGGTGAGCAGGCCCTCTGCGGGGTTCATACCTGGGAGCTCCTAGAGAGCTGGAGCCACAGTAGAGTCCTGGCCTGGAGAATCTGGGAGCCTGTGCTGGGGGAGCCACTTACAGGGCTGGGAGAGGATCTCCCGCCCCCTCCAATAACCTCTGGTAACATTCAACTGTTCAATAACTATTTGTTTGTTCATTTCCTCATTTATTTATTTGTCCACCTATCTATCTATCTGTCTGCCTTCCTGTCTATCTATCTACCTGTCTGTCTACCTACCTGTCTGTCCATCTGTCTGTCTGTCTATCTGTCTATCTACCTGCCTGCCTGCCTATCTACCTACCTGTTCGTCTGTCTGCCTGTCTGTCTGTCTGTCTGTCTGCCTGTATGTCTATCTATCTACCTGTCTGTCTGCCTACCTGTCTATCCATCTGTCTGTCTGTCTGTCTATCTATCTATCTACCTGTCTGCCTGCCTGTCTACCTACCTGTATGTCTGTCTATCTGTCTACCTACCTACCTGTCCATCCGTCTGTCTGTCTGTCTGCCTGTCTGTCTATCTATCTACCCTGTCTGTCTACCTACCTGTCCGTCTGTCTGTCTGTTTGTCTGTCTGTCTGCCTGTCTATCTATCTATCTGTCTGTCTGTCTACTTATTTGTCTGTCTATCTAGCTACCTGTCTGTCTGTCTGCCTATCTGTCTGTCTTCCTGTCTATCTGTCTATCTACCTGTCTGTCTGCCTACCTACCTGTCCATCCGTCTGTCTGTCTGTCTGTCTGTCTATCTATCTGTCTGTCTGTCCGCCTGTCTATCTGTCTGTCTGTCTATCTATCTACCTGTCTGTCTGTCTGTCTGTCTGTCTATCTGTCTGTGTGCCTGTCTATCTATCTATCTATCTACCTGTCTGTCTGTCTACCTACCTACCTGTCCGTCCATCCATCTGTCTGTCTGTCTGTCTATCTATCTATTTATCTATCTCCATTTATTAATTTGTTAAACCAAGCCAGCAGCCCTGCACTGGGCACTAGGGGAGAGACAATGTGTAGACAAGACATGATTCCTGCTCTCCTGGAGCTCACAGTCCAGCGGGAACATAAAATAAAGCTAACCCACTCACAACAGGCAACATGATACAGTGGAAAGGACACTGGACCTGGAATCAGAAGACCTGAGTTCAGATCCTGTCTCTCATGGTTACTAGCTGTGACTTTAGGCTAGTCACATGATCTCTGGGCCTCAGTTACTTCCTCTGTGAAATGAGGGGATTGGATTCCATGGTCCAGCTTAGTGTATTCTCTGATGAGGTCTAAGCAAAATGCTCAGGGGGAGAGCCCTGGGTGAAGGGGAAGGTCATGCCTTACCTGCAGGTGGAAATTAGTAAAGGGTCATAGCATCAGAGCCGTAAGCGACCTTAGAAGATGTCTGAACCAAACCCCTCATTTTAGGGATAAGGAACCTGAGACTTGGAGAGGTTAAAGTGTCTTGCCCAAGCCTACATGGCTACCCATGTGGAGAAGGTGGCATTTGAGCTGGGTCTGAATTCACCAGGTGGAGAGTTGTTGAGAAGGCATCCCAGAAATACTGAACAGCCTGAGCAAAGGTTCTGAGATGGGAAAGTACAGGGTGTGTTTGGCAGAAAGAAAGGAGATCTTTTTGGCTGAAGCATAGAGTGGGTGGAGAAGTGGGTGGAACCAGATTATGGAGAGCCTTGAATACCAGAAAGGGATGGGTGAACTTTCACCAGGTAGGTAATAGGGAGCCACTGGCAATTTTTTGGCAAAGGAGCGACATGACCAGATCTATCTACAATAAAGATGCTCTAGGGATCGGATGGCGGTGACCATAGAAGCAGGAAGGCCTGTTAGGAGCCCTTTGTAGTAGTTCAGGTAGTAATGATGACCTGTACTAGATTGGGGAAATGGGACTAGAGAGAAGAGAAAAGAAGGCATTGGGAGTGAGTGATTGCTAAGACTCAATGATTGATTAGATAGAAGAGGTGAGGTAGATCCAGGGAAGAAGCAAAGATAACCCCAAGGTTGTGGCAAAGAGCCCTTCATTCAAACCTTTCTAGTCCACTTACGTGACATTGTGGATTTCAGTTATCTGGAATTGGGGACCCCTAAGCTGTTTCCTGCCACAAGAGCCTAGTTCTTGAATGCCAACATGCTACCAGTGATGCCCTATGGCTGTGGAGCCTGGGGCTCCACAATCCATGGAGAGCCACGATACCAGACCACCCAAAAGGCAATGCATCATGAGGGTAAGTGGCAGTATATCACCAGCCATTACTTTCTCCTAAGAATCAGTGCAAAAGCCATCAAAAAGCCATCATTATCCACATGTGTGACAGGAAAAGAAGCCTCTTAAAAGACCTGTCTGTTGGGAAGTTCTCCTATGGTAGGTTTCTCAAAGACATGGGCAAGAATCATATTGGATAATAAGATGTGGATGAATTGTGATCTGTACCTTTGGAGAAAATAACCATATATGGAAGATTACAGCTAGACTGAAATATCGACATTACCTGTGTGTTTCCAGTCCCCCTCCCCTGCCTCCATAGACTGGGAGCTCTGTTAGGGTAGGACCCCTTGGCCCTTGTAGACTCTATCATCTCTGACCCGGAATGTCCCCATAGCCTTGCCATGAAGACTCTTTCCTCTTTCATTGGGGCCACTCACCCACTCCAGGAAGCCTTCTCCAATGAAAACAATACAGGTCATGGAGTGCCCTTTCTCCAGTCCCCCTCCCTCTTGACCCTCACCACCATCCAAACCACAAACACTAAACTTCATATATGATGTAAATATTGTTTTCCTCCCAGGGCCATTTGGCATGTTAGCTCTTGACCTGCTGTGGAACTGAGTATACCTATCTGCCTTGCCCCAGCTTCTGCCACTGGTTTCAGACCCTTGAGGGCAGGGGCCAGGCGTGTCCTGCTTTCCTCAAAAGAGTGGGACCCTGTGCATGTTGGCACCCTTCCAGGTCAGCTGGACAACCAAGCAGCTGGCCTGGCCCTTGCTCAGGAGGTGAGGCCACCGGGAGGTGGTCAAGGGCATTCTGGGAAAAGGGAGGGTTCTCCCCTAGGACCCTGGGCAAGTATTCCAGGTCATGAATTCAATTGCCCAAGCTCCTGTCCTCCTGTCCCCTAGTCTCTGAGGCATCTTTGTTCTACAAGGTTGAATCAGGATGAAAGGGGAAGCCTGAATGTCTACTCTCAAGACTGGTCCGTTTGCAGGTTATCTTGGGGCCCTGGAGACTCGGCTTATTATTCCCAGGCTGACCTCAAAGTTCTGCTCTAGGTTATCTCTCTGTGGCAGACCAAATGCCCAAGCTATCCCCAGATTGGCCTACTGGAAACAGTTTGAAATCAGAGTCACAAAATGATAGCAGCTAGCATGTATGTAGAACTCTAAGATTTGCAAGATGCTTTATATTTCTATATCTATCATTTCACTTGATCCACACAACAACCCTGGGAGGTAGCTGCTATTATTATCTCCATCTTACAAATGAGGAAACTGAGGCAAACAGAAGTTAAGGAACTTGCCCAAGATTCCTCAGCTAGTAAATATGTGAGGCTGGATTTGAACTCAGGCCTTTTTGACTCCAAGTCCATGACACTCTATTCACTGAGCCAAGCCTAGACTTAGCCCCTTCTGGGCCATTCTAGGCCAAGACCACAGAGTGCCAAAGCTGCAAGGGATCTTAGAGATCACCGGGTTTAACCCTTTCATTTTAGAGAGGAGAGAAGTGACAGGGAAAGGTCTCTTGATTCTGGTCTGTGTTGTCTGCCTCCCAAAGCAGCACTCTTTCCACTAAAGCAGGCCCTGGGCCTTCCCGGATTGCTAGAGCAGAGATGGGAGGAACAAGATGTGGGTGAAATGCCAGTTGCCTCCTGGCTTTGTTCCATGATTCCCAGGAGTAACTGATTATTTCCCCAAGATCATTTAATAATAACTTGATGCCAATGATGAGAACCACAACAGAGGGAAAGATGAGGGGATGAAGACGGATGCCTTAATAAAAATGATGAGGAAGAGGAGAGATGGAAGCTCTTGGGGTCCCACTCCTCCCTAGACGACCACTCTGCTGTTCAATAGGCCATTAGATACTCCTTCCACTTAGCTCCCATTTCTAAAGTACTTTACCATTTACAAAGCACTTTCTTCCTGACAACCCTACAAAGGGCTCGATATTCCTCTTTTACAGGTAAGGAAACTGAGGCTCATCAGGGAAGGAACTTTGCCCAGGGCCACATGGCTAGGAAATTTGGATGGAAACCAATGGATGGAATTGGATGGAACCCACCACCAATGGAAGGAAACCCACCCATTTCTTGATGCCAAAACCAAATGTTCCGTATGCTGTAAAGCTTTTCCAGTGTCATATGATCACAGCTAAGAGTGGTTCAGCAATGACTGTCAAGGACACATCAAGGGCTCCAGGGGGTCTCCTGGATTGGAAAAAAAAGCACTGGATTTTGGCTCAGAAAATTTGGATTCGAATCCTCACTTAGCCACTCATTACTTGTGTGCCCTTGGGCAAGCCCTTCTCCTTGGGTCTCTAAAGGTAGGTAGGACTAGGATTCCCTCTAAGGCCCAGACCACCTCGAGTTCTATCGACCTCTGACCTTTCTCAGTGGCCTGGAGGAAGCACCCTTCTCCAGACCTGAGTCACTAGATGAAGGCGGGGAGTCCTCTCAGGCCCTGGCACCTGTCCTCAGAAGCCTCCTCTCAAAGGCATGGGAGAGGAATGTTTGCGATCAAGGGGCAAAGCTTTCAGTATTCCCCAGACTGGGCTTTGGTGGGTGAGGGTGCCCGTGGTTCCTGGTTCCCTTGTCTATAGGGGTGGGGGTAGAGACAACAGTGACTGGGGCGGAAAGGAGGGAAGGTGACTTCGATATGTACTAAAGCCAGGACACTGAGTTCATGTGAAGCACCCAGCCCAGTGGGGGAGGGGAACTACAAAAGAAACTGAAGGGGCAGCCCCAGCCCTGAACTAGCTGCCTGCCTGTAGACATGTGTTCTGGGGCCCCCAAACTCACAACCATGATCATTTACTGAAAACCCCTGAGCTGGGTAACCACAGGATTAAGAGCTGGAAAGGCCCTTTGAGGTCATTTAGTCCAACCCCCATCTATTTACAAAGGGGGAAACTGAGGCCCAGAGAGGAGAAGGGACTTCAGTTTCGAGAATGTCAAAGCTAGAAGGGGACTCTGAGATTTGTTGTTGTTCAATTGTTTCAGTTGTGTCTGACTCTTAGTGACCCCATTGGGGGTCTTCTTAGCAAAATTAATGGAGTGGTTTACCATTTCCCTTTCCAGCTCATTTTACAGATGAGGAAACTGAGGCAAAAGAGTTAAGTGACTTGGCAGGGTCACACAACTAATAAGCGTCTGAGGCCAGACTTGAACTCAGGTCTTCCTGACTCCAGGCCCTTGCTCTATCCACTAAACCACTTAGCTGCCCTTACCTTAGAGATCTTCTAGTCTAATCTCATAATACAGACAAGGAAATTGAGGCCTAAGGAGGTTGTGACTTATCAAAGGTCACATATAGGATCTGAGATTTAGAGCTGGAAGGGATCCCAGAGGCCCTTTAATCCCAGCCCTTCACTTTACAGACAAAGAAACTGAGGCCCAAGTATTCAAGCTCCCACAGCTGGTGAGGAGCAAAGCCAGGGTTCAAATGGGAATCCTTTCCCTCCGAGCCCAGTGTTCTGGTCACCACATCACATACTCCTTAATAACTTTGAAGAACATTCTCTTTTCTGTGCCAAAACCCTAGATCCTTACATCACTGATTTACAGAGGGGAAATTCGTTCAGAAGGCATCTAGTCTCAATGCCTAATTTTAGGGAGGAAAAGACTGAGGCCCAGAAATTTTCCCTAGGACATATAGTTAGCAAGTGACAGGGCTAGGATTTGAATGCAGGTCCTCTGGTTCTCCATCCTGTGCTCTTTCCACTGCTGGAAAGAAGCAAGAAGCAAGAACCCCTCAAACCTCCCCCCACCCAGGATTCTATCATTGGCTCTGCTTGGGGTATCCTTATCAGGGAGGGTCTGCTCACCCTCCCGGACAGCTCAGTCTATCCCCCACAAATTTATCAAAACCTCTTAGGAAACTGGCTTCTGGATTTTAGCCTGGATTGTCCCTTAGAGGTAAGGAGTTCCATAGATGTTATAATTGCCCATTCAGTAAAGTAGGCCGGTTTGGGTTTTAATTGGCCCTAAACCTGGGCTCCCCTCTCCAGGCACCTTGTGATTTTTTTCAGACTGTTGATCCTGTCCCCTCTCGTCTTCATCTTTGCAAGCCTAAGAGGCTTCTCTTTTTGGTTTGGAACCCTGCCCCTCCTCCCCTCCAGAGTTCTAATTGGCCTGCTCTGAGACTGGGGGCACACCAGGTTTAGGCGATGCCTCATGGTGGTGAAGGTGGGTCAGAGGAGGGAGAAGGGGTTGCAAAAAGTCAAAACCCCAAAACAACACCCAACCAATCCTAAGACAGCTAGGGATCAGGAAGGCTGCTCTCCTGACTTTGCCCAGTCCATCTGTGGGAGCTCAGACCAGGTGTCAGAAGTGTCCCCCTCCCTCCACTTCAGGGTGTGTGTGTGTGTGTGTGTGTGTGGGTAGGTCACTGTAATAGGCCTGTTCTGTTCACCCCAGTGGGGATGGGTTTGTACTGTACCTTCTTCGTGCTTTCCTCTTCAGGGAGGAGAGATGAGGAGCCCCAGGGAGAGGGATGGTAGGGGAAAGGGGTATCTAAGGAATCTATTCTTGCTCCCAGCTCAAGAAATTCTGCTGGAACCCCTCCAGGACTCAGTTTCCCCATTTGTAAAAAAGGGTGTTAGTCTAACTGTCCTCTTAAGGATCCTTCCTAGCTTTAGACAGACCTTGTTCCTTGTCCCAGCAGGCAACTCAGTCAGCCGGGGTGAGAGGCCCAGGGCTCAAACCGCAGCAGCCAGCCGGGGTGAGAGGCCCAGGGCTGGGCCCCTGCCTGCTCAGGGGTGGATGCTAATTGCCGGAGCAGCCGAGCAAACACAAGGCCTTCATGGGGGGAATGCCAGACATAGCTGCAAACAAGCCACTCCTTCAGCTCCCAGCAGGTCAGGGCGGCCTGAAAGCTGCAGCCTGAGCCCAGGAGAAGCCTCCCCCAGCCCCAGGGAGGGAGGCCAGAAAGCCCTCCAAACTGAACTCCACTTGACTCACAGGACAGTCTGGCCCACTTATGGGCTAAGTTCACATGTCCTTGGAGATAGAGCTGTGGGGTCAGGTCAGTGTTCTTCAGCCTACTCAGCCTACTTCCTGAGGGCAGGGCCTGTGTCTCCCCCAGCAGACTGTGTGTGTGTGGGGGGGTGCCCTCTAAGAACAAGGCTTTTGTATCTTCTATCATATTGGGGGAGGGGACTTCCTAAGGTCAGAGCTCTGTCCCCTCCAATATACTGAAGGCAGGTACAGTGTTTCTCCTACATCAGACTGGGGGATCCCCGCAGGCAGAGCCTGACTTCACTACCAGATCAATGATTCCCTCAGTCCAGACAAAGGTGGGGAGCCTGTGAGGCCACAAGTGGCCCTCTAGATCCTCAAGTGCAGCCCTTTGACTGAATCCAAACTTTGTTCTGTGGAGTTTGGATTTAGTCAAAGGCTGCACTTGAGGACCTAGAGGGCCACTTGTGGCCTTGAGGCCGCAGGTTCCTCACCCCTAGACTCTAGGAGTACCCTGTCCAAAGGACCTGGGCCTCCTGGATGAACTCTGTCCGAGGTGTCTTCTAACTTTACATCTAGCTTCCTGTGATCCTCCCATACCAAAGCTAGGGAGGGCTTCCTTAGGGCAAGGATTTCTTGTTTCCCCTCTCAGCCTAGGTACCCAGGTCCCCTTGCTACCCTGTTTCCTCACCCAGCACTTGGTCCAGGGGGCAGCCCCCAGTAGACCCTCCCTAGATGTTGATACCTGAGACCAGGATGCCTGGGGCCAGAGGCAAGAGAAATCGGAGTTAGGAGGAGTGCCTCCCACTGGCTGGCTTCAAGTCTGTCTCTGCCCCCACCCCCCCACCATCTGAGGCCCTTACAGCCTGGAATCAAGGAGTCCAAGGTTAACTGTTCCTCCCCACTTTAAGAGCTAATTAAAATGATTAGCCACAGTGAACTGTCAAACATTAACCAGGAGAAGCTTCAGGATGAGACAGGCCTCTGTCTTGAGCAGAGAGATGAGGGACAGAAATCCAATGGCCAAACTTAGGGGGAAGGTGGGAAGAGGGAGTATTGTTGAGTGGGGAATGTGGGGGGAACTGGAGGTGGCCGCCAGGTGGGTGGAAGTGGGCCTGCTGGGAGTAGGGGGGGAAGGCTGGCCCAGGGACAAAAAGTGGGGAAGAGGCAAGGAAGGCTCTCCCATCCTGAGGTGTGCCCATAGGAGTCTGGGCCCAGAAAGCTCAAGACTAGAGATCCAAGGGCTAGGGAGGGCTACTCCTTGGGATTGTGGGAGGAGAAGAAAGGGAGGCTTCTATGGCTAATGGTTCAAAACCCAGCTCAGACAAGGACCACATCTCTTCACTAAGCCTCAGTTTCTGTCTCTGTAAAATGGAGGAGAAGAATTCGATGATCTCTAAGGTCCTTTCTTAAGAGTAGCATGTGCTATTGTCCTTTGGAAGGGCTGTTGTGTAAATAAAGTACTGGAGAAATGAGTTATACAGTCATTGAGAACCTAACTCTCTAACTTATCTTAGCAAAAGTTCCCTGCCCCTCCCCCACAAGTTCAGGCCCACTGGCCCAACCCCCCAAATCAGGCCCAACCCCCCCCCACTCAGGCCAGCTCCCCACCTAGCTCAGGCCTGCTCCCCCCAAGTTCAAACCCACTATCCCAAATTCAGACCTGCTTCCCACCCAGCTCTGGCCTGCTCCCCCTTCAGTTCAGGCCTGTTCCCCCATTTTAGACCTGCCCCCCCAACTCAAGCCTTCTCCCCCCTCAGGCCCACCCTACATTTCAGGCCTGCTCCCCGCCCCCAGACCTGCTCTCCCCAGCTTGAGCTCACTCTATATGTCAGGTCTGCTCCCCCCACCCCAACTCAGGCCTGCCCCCCCTCCAGTCAGTTAGCCATTCAATACAACTCAGCAGACTAAGATTTTGTGAGCACTAGATCTGCTTCCCTGGCATTTGCCGGGGAGAGATGCCCACTGTCCCTGGTTTAGCTCCTGGGGAAGGGCTTTCACTGAAGGAGGGGAGAGGCCAGGGCAGATGGGGCAGTGTGAGACCTTTAAAAGAACACTGAGCTCCAGCCCAAATCTCGATTCGCGGGTTATTTGCTAGATGCCTAGTGGGACCTTGAGAAAGTCACTTACAGCGACCTGCGCCTCGGTTTCCCCTTATGCAAAACGAGGGGGTTGGACTAGATGACCCCTGAGCTCCCTTCGAGCTCTCTAGGGGAGCCCCTGGGCCCCAGGCCCGGGAGGGGTGTAGTTTAAGCGCCCTACTCTCCCCCAAACACAGGTGGGCTGGCCAGACTTCTAGCCCGAAAAGCCAGCTCTCGTGGCGGCGGCCGCCGCCGCGGCGGCGGGTGGGGGAGCGGCAGGGCAGGGACGGGACGCGTCGGGCAGGGTGCCCACAGGCACCCGATGCCCACCTCCGGGCCGGTGCCCACTTTCCACTCCCTGGCAGGCCGGATGCTCTCTCCGTAAGACTGATTCTCCTTCCCTCTTCCCCCAGCCCAGCCTCTCTCCCTGCTCCCCCTTCCCCTCCCCTCCCCTCTTCTCCCCTCCTTGGGCGGCCGGGACGTACCTCTGGCAGCTGGGACTCCCGCCGCAGGACCATGGTCCGGCCCGGGATGGGCAGCCCGGTAGGAGGCTCAGCTGTGGGGGCTGCAGGGGAAGGCTGGGCTCGCCCCCTCCCCCCACCCTCAGGAGGCTCTGTCGAGAAAGGAGAACAGCAAGGAAAACTGGGGACAGCCCAAAAGGAGAACTACAACTCACTGGTGTGCAGCCTCAGCCTCCTCCCCCTCTGACTCACCTCCTGGCCCCGGCGGGCGGGCGGGTCGGGGTGAGGCTCAGCCTCTGGCTCTGCCTCTCCCACCGGCCCAGCTGCCACTGGCTACTTCGAGGGCAGTATGCAAATATCAGGTGAGCCGGGGGCGCCCCGCCTGGGAAAACACTGTGGGTGGGGGGGTGAGGGGGAGGGGAAACACTCAGAGACACGGAGAGACAGAGACCGAGAAAAAGAGGCGGAGACACAGAGATGTACAGGAGGGGGAGACAGAGATAGGAGGAGACAGAGACACGTAGAGATAGACAGGAGAGGGAGACCGTGAGGGAGGCAGAAACATCCAGAGATAGAGGGAGGCAGAGACAGGAGGCAGAGACAGAGAGATAGAGGGAGGCAGGGATAGGAGGCAGAAACACAGAGAGACAGAGGGAGGCAGGAATAGAGAGTGAGGTAAAGAAAAATCCAGAGACAGACTGAGAAACCCAGAAGAGAGGGAGGCTGAGGGAGGCCAATACTGAGAGACTCAGACAGAAGAGGGAAACAGAGGAAGAGGAAGACCCAGAAAGACAGAAAGTGGAGAGAAAGGCAGTCAGAAACAGAGGCAAGGAGAGGCAGAGATGGAATGAGACAAAATGTAGAAGAGAGAGACTGGGGACAAAAGAAACTGAGAAGAGAGACAGTCACCAAGAGCTATGGAAGGCAGGAGTCAGCCCTGACTTCACTGTGGAAACCAGTGAAGAGAAGAGAGAAATGAGAGAGAAAAAAGGGGAAATCACAGTAGAAAGACCCAAAGAGCTGAGGGCAGAGGCGGGGGAGAGGCTGTCTCCTTTGAAGCATCTGCCCGCAGCAGCAGCAGCACCCAGAAGGCACTGGGCTTCTAGCGAAGATTCAGAGCAGGAAGGGATCCCAGAGTTCATCTAGCCCTCAACTGGGGCAATCTGGTCCTCCCTGCTTAGACATAGAGGAAGTGACTTTTTGTATCTCTAGTTCTCTATCTCAGATGGGTTTGGTCCCTGGGGCTCCCAGGCCTTCTCTCCATTCTAAGTCACTGGGCAAGTTAGGCCCCAGGGTGACAGCCTGGCTGAAAGGTAACCCTGTGTCATGGGGATGTGAAGTTGGGATACCTGGCTTCTGCCTTTCACCTCCTCTCTGAGCCTCAATTTACCCTAATGGAAAATAAGGAGGTCTTCCAAGGTCCCTCTCAGCTTTGACAATACATACTCCTGGCCACCAGGCTGAATGCCCAGACTGTTGCCCCAGGGCGCAGGCCTCACTGTGAAAGGAGCTCCCCTTCCCCTATCTCAGAAAGTAGAAACTAACAGGTCCTGCCCCAACCCAGAAGTAAGCCCTGTGAGACAGGAGCCCAGGGCTGACTTGCCCAATAGACCCAGCTCTGGACTCAGAAAAACCCCAACAAGCAGACTTCCCAAATCAGCCCTCACCTTCCCCTGCTGCAAAAGCCCCTTGGAGCCTCTGGGAATCTAGCTCAATGAGATGATCTCATCTGAAATCAGACCCCGTGGGCCCTCTGATTCTCAGAGGCAACTGGTGGTCTTCCAGCACCTATTATGTCTATGCCTGGCCCCCACACTAGGCACGGGGCAGGGGCGGGGGCGGGGAGGGGCAACCAGGAGAAATGGAAGCCCTAGCCATCCTAATCCCCTCCCCCCCACCTTAAGGCTGACTCCAGCTCTCTGGTTCCAACCTACCTTTTCAGTTCAGTTTTGCCTGAGTCCCTTTCACTGCACACTGTGTGCCAGCCAAACTGGTCTACTAGTTCTCCAACTCAACATTCCATCGCCCACCTCTATGCACAGGCTGTCCCAGGTGGGACCAGGTCCTTCTTCCTGCAGGGTGAAAGCCTTCTCTGCCTTCAAGGCTCAGGTCCGAGGGCGTCTCACATTCTCAAATAGGACATATACATATACATATATATATATATGTATATGTATATGTATATATCAAGAGCTTTGTAAACCTTGAAGTGCTACGTAAATGTTTGCTATTAATATTCTAGGCAGTATCCTGCCTATTTGTGCATGTCCTAGTCCTCCTACTAAACTTTAAGCTCCTTCATGGTCAGGGTCTGGGTCATTTTCCTTTTTGCATCTCTAGCATGCTTAAATGAAATAGAAAAAACCCTCAATGTCCCCCGTAGAGCCCTCCATTTCCCATCTCCAGGCTTTTGCCCTGGCTGTGTCCCCTATGCCTTGAATGCATTTCTTCCTCCCTTCACCCTGGTTGTTTTCCAGACTCAGCTCAAGTGACAACTTTTACATGAAGCCTTTGCTGACTCCACCCCCCCCCCAACTGCTAATACCTTCCCTCCTAAGTACCTTGTATTCATTCATTTTGTATCCATTCATTCGTTTTGTATATTGGCCATCACCAGTCATCCTGACTTGTCTTGCCACTGGACTTCGATGACTCTGGAAGAGAGTGTGAGGCTGATGACTTTGTGCAACTCTGATTCAGTTCAATCCAATTCAGAAGCGAGTCAAGACATCACCCCATGATGTCATTGGATCTCTTCGAAAACGAAGGATGAACCACATACATTCTGTATCTACTTACATGTGCTCATGTGATCTTCCCAGTTAGAATATAAGCTCTGCAAGGGCAGGAACTGTTTCATTGTTCCCAGTGCCTAGCACTGTAGCTGCTTAGAAGGCAGCAAGTGCTTCGTGCTTCTTCATAAATGATTGCCGATTGGTTCTTTGGCTTGGTTCCTAGTTGCTTCTGGGAACTAATGCTCGACCCTGGGGAAGTTATGAAGCTTAGCTAAGGCTTGATCTTACCCTCAGGAAGCTCACAGGGTATTGGGAGAAGTGACACAAAGACAGATCACTTACTGTAATACACAATAATACAGACACACACAATAGAGAAAGGGCTAAAGAAAGTGATTTGTGAGGTCAGAGGGGGCTAGCCATTTGGTAAATGCTTGTTGAATCAAATTAGTTTTGGGCCGCCAGCTGCTTTTTCTCCACCTTCAAACAGGTACCATTGTTCAGAGAGACATTGCCTTTGTGCTCTTTCCCTTTCTTCTCCTCTATATCAGAGTCTGATCTGAAGAGAGGATCTGAAACTCATGTACGTGCCTGACAAGACTTTACCCATTACCTTTCTCAGGGCAAGGGAGAGTTTGTATTTTAATATGAACCAAAGGAATGAGTATCTAATGGTGAAATTTCAAGCCTAGGTAAGTTAGACAGGAAAGGTTCTTATTTTGGTGGGAAGGCATCACTCAGTTGGATTCCCACCAAAGATGCTACTAAGACAAGCTTCATTCTGGAAAAGTATTAGATAGCTGCCCCCACTAACTGGGTAACAGTGAGAGAAAAGTTCTATTTCCTTGCCAAGTGACTTGTTCAAGGTCACAGAGCTGGTAACTGGTAAAGTTAGGCACTGAACCCAAATGCTCTAATCTAGCACTATCGGAGTGTAGTCAAGAAGAACCAGGCTCAAATCTCCTTCCTAGTGAAGTGACCATAAGCAAGTTACTCATAGAGCTGTTCGGAGACTCAAATGAGATAATACATGTCAAGTAATGTCAATTTAGTATTAAACCATACCACCTTCTGCATCGGTGTGAATTTGAATGAGTGTGTTTGGGATTTGGAGGGAGGAAGAGGAGGGCAGAGTGCAAATCTGGGATCCACAAGCTGTGTCTAAGAATCTGTGTGTGGCTTTCTTCCTTTCCATAGAGAGGTGGGAGACAACAGGTACCCAGTGATGTATATACTACTGTGAAATGGGTCCAGTCATTTGGTTGAATTGCTTTTCATTTGTTACAAAGGGATGTTTCATTTGATGATGGTGAGGGGTGGGGGAGAGGGGGGGAAGTGAGGCATAACCGGAAATGACTATGAAGCAAAGTAAATAAATGAAACCTTTAACCAAAAAGAATCTATGTGCAGATATAGAGAGCCTGCTTGTTTGTATATCTATCCTTTCCTGCTCAATTCTGCCTTTATCTTCCTGGTTTAGTGAAATGCAGGGAAGCTGAGTATGAAGGGGAAGTGGGGGGCAGCTGAGCTAAGGGAGCGACAAGGGAAGGGGAGGGAAGGGGAAAGGGAAGTTAAAGCAAGAGAAGAGAGTGTCAGGCAGGGATGAAACCGAAACTGACAGAATAACTAGTATACGAAAGAAGCTTGGCAACCTCTCAAGACTGTCATTGCTCCCATGGACAACTCACCCTAACAACTCACCAACCCGAGATTCCCACCTTTAATCTGGCTACTCTGGGCTGAGGCATGGTGTCTCCAGAAGATTAGGGGTGGGCGTAGACTGCTGGGTTTGGAGGTGTTAATACATTATAGAGTATTAACTCCTGAATAGCTACCATGACAGCCCAGGTCCATTGATTTCATTAGTTGCCCCTCACATCAGCTAGGTTAGGGCATCATACCAGGATTGGCAGTAGAGGATGTGGCCTCAACTGCTCCAATTGTACTAGTTGTGCAAATGTAGGGAGGTCTCTTAACCTCTCTCTGTCTCACTGTCCTCATCTGTAAAGTGTGCATGGCACTGCCTACACTCCAGGGTCACTTATGAGGAAAGTGCTCTGTAAACCTTAGTAAGTTGTATAAATGAGTGTGTTATCATCACTGTATCATCACCACCATCGTTGTTGTCATCGCCATCACCATCATCATCGTCATCATCACCACCATTGTTGTCATCGCCATCATCATTGTCATCGTCATCATCGTTGTCATCATCACTGTATCATCACCACCATCGTTGTCGTCGTCATCGCCATCATCATCATCGTTGTCATCGTCATCACCATCAGCATCATCATCGTCATTATCATCCTCATTGTCGTCATCATCGCCATCATCATCGTTATCATCACCACCATTGTCGTCATCATCACTGCCATCGCCATCGCCATCATTATCGTCATCATCATCATTGTCGTCATTTCAGGAAACCCCTAACTGGCCCTAAACACCTAAACACTGGCCCTAGAGTCAGGAAGACTCATCTTCCTAAGTTCAAATCCAGACTCAGACTAGCTGTGTGACCCTGGGCAAGTCACTTAACCTCTCTTTGCCTTTGTTCCTCACCTGTAAAATCAGTGGAGAAGGAAAAGGCAAACCACTCCAAAATCTCTGCCAAGAAAACCCCCGATGGGTTTATGGAAAGTCAGATATGACTGAACAATGCCAATTTAAAAAGGAACCCTGCCTCCCGTGGGGAAATTCCTTCTACCAATGCAAGTCAACATCTCAGCAGCATAAAGGCTTTAGAACAAGGGTCCTTCACCTGGATATTATGCTAAGTATAGTTTAAACCAGTTCAGACCAGTTTAAACCAATTTAAGCTGGTTCAAACTAGTTAGAACTGGTTCAGACCAGTTTAAACCAGTTAGAACTCGTTCAGACCACTTTGCCAAGACCTTACCCTTGTGGGATTTTCTTGGCAAAGATACTGCAGTGATTTCCCATTTCCTTCTCCAGCTCATTGGTAGATAGTAGATAAGGTGCTGGACCTACAGTAAAGAAGATCTGAGTTCCAATCCTTCCCCAGACACTAGGTGTAACCCTGGGTATCCTTATCCTCAACGTCCTCATCTGTAAAATGGGACAATAATAACATCTATCTCCCTAGGTCATTGTGAGGATAATTTCAATACAATTTGTTCTGTTTGCAATCCTATGTATTTTATTTTATGCGTTTAAAATCATTATTTTGAGAAGGGGTCCATGGGCTTCAAAAAACTCCTAAAGGAGTTCATGACACAAAGAAGGGTAAGAACCCCTGTACCTAGGATACTAGACATACTCGTGGCTCACCCGATTCTGAAAAATCCCTCACTTGCTCCTTCCATCCCTGGTAACCATAGTCCTACATCTCTTCCACCTTTTGTAGCTAAAGTACTCCAAAGGCCATGTGTAACCAGTGCCTCCCCTTTCTCTCCTCTCACTCTGTTCTTAATCCATTATGATCTGGCTTCTGACCTTATGATTCTGAAACTGCTCTCCAAAGTTACTAATGTTCTTTTAGTTGCTAAATCCAATGGCCTTTTCCCAATCTTCATTCTCCTTTACCTCTCTGCAGCCTCTGGCATTGTGGATCACTCTCTCCTCCTTGATTCTCTCTTTTCTCTAGGTTTTAGAAATCGTGCTTCTCCTTTTCCTTCTCCTCCTTTTCCTTTTCCTTCTCCTCCTCCTTCTCCTTCTTTTCCTTCTCTTCCTCCTCTTCCTCCTCCTCCTTCTTCTCCTTCTTTTCCTCCTTCTCTTCCTCTTCTTCCTCCTCCTTCTCCTCCTCCTCCTTCTTTTCTTCTTCTTCTTTTCCTCCCCCGCTCCTTCTTCACTGGATCCTCCTTAAGATCATGCCCTGTAACTGTATGTGTCCTTCACAGTTCTATCCTGGGCCCTCTTCTCTTATTATATACTACTTCACCTGGTGATCTCATCAGCTCCAATGGATTTAATTAACCATCTCTATGCTGATGATTCTCAAATTTATCTTTCTTGCCCCAGTCTCTCTGCTGACCTCTAATCTTGCATCTCCAAATGCCTTTCAGACATCTCAAACTGAATGTCCAGCAGACATCTTAAACTCATTACGTCCAAAACCGAACTCATTATTCCTTCCCGTAAGCACCCCCCCCCCGCAATTTCTCTTTTATTATAGAGGGCACCCCCATCCTCCCAGTCCCTCAGACTTACAACCTAAGAGCTATCCTGGACTCCTCACTCTCTCAGTGCTCAATCTGTTGCCAATGCCTGTCAATTTCACCTTACATCTCTTTAATACACCCCCTTCTCTCCTCTGACCCTAGTGCAGGCCCTCATCACCTCACACCTGGACTATTACAGAAGCTGCTGGTGAGTTTACCTGCCCCAAGTCTCTCCCCACTCCAATCCATCCTCCATTCAGCCACCAAAGTGATTTTCCTAAAGCATGTCACCTCCCCACTCAATAAATGCCAGTGGCTCCCTATCACCTCCAGGAACAAATACAAAACTCTCTATTTGTGGTTCAAAGTCCTTCATAACCCAGCCCCCTCATACCTTTCCAGTCTTCTTATACCTTCCTCCCCACCAAGTACTCTTCGATCCAGTGATACCAGCCTCTTGGCTGTTCCACAAATAAGACACTCCATCTTTCAGCTCTGGACATTCTCTCTGGCTGTTTCCTATTCTTGAAACACTCTTCCTCCTCTGCTCTGACTACTGATTTCCCTGGCTTCTTTTAAGTCTCAACTAAAATTCCACCTTCTTCAGGAAACCTTCCCAAACCCCAATTAATTCCAGTGCCTTTTCTCTTAATTATTTCCTATTTATCCCATATATTGCTTGCTTTATATACTATATATTTGTTTGCATGTTGTCTCCCCTATTAGATTTTAAGCTCCTTAAGGCCAGGGACTGTTCTTGCCTCTTTTTTATCCCCAGATCTTAGCACAGTGCCTGGCACATAGTAGGCACTTAATGAATGCTTATTGATTGATTGTCCAGGGTCATATAGCCAGTAGGTATCAAGGGTGGAACTTGAACCCACATCTTTCAGGTCACCTCTCTATCCTACACACCACTGGTATCAAACTTAAATAGGAATAGGTCCCTGCAGGCTGTATGTTGACTTAGAAAACCACAAATTAACATTAAGCATGTTTTATTGTACTTTTTATTTATTTCATTAAATGTTTTCCAATTACATTTTAATGTTTGGGGCTACACTCCAGAGTTTTATGGGCAGCATTAGGCCTTCAGAATTTGACATCCCTGTTCTCTGCCACACTGTCCCTTTTTTGATTCAGTCCAATCCAACCAAAAAAGCATTAATTAATTGCCAGTCACTATGGAAAAACTAGGAAAAACAGTTCTTGTCCTCAAGGAGCTTACATTCTTATTGGTGTTAGCTGTATCAGAATTAAGGATAGCAAGAGCTCCTTCCTTTCCTGAAGGCGGGGGACTGGACCTAATTATGGGTAGCTGTCATCTTCTTTGTGACAAGGCGTGTAAGTGTCTTGAGGGCAGAGACTATTTTGTTTTCTTGTCTTTGTATTCCTAGAGCTTGGCATAGTGCCTGGCATAGAGTAGGCACTGGAAAAATGCTTATTATGTCTCCTGTAATTTTAGAATGCTGGATAGATAGCCATCCAGCAAAGGCTTGGTCTAGCTCACCTCAGAACTCCTTTGCAGCTGTGAAATTCTATGAATCTGTAATGGACAAAAAGGTCTGGGGCAGGGGTGGGGAACCTGTGTCTTCAAGGCCATATGTGGTCCTCAAGTCCCCTTTGCCTGACTCCAAACTTCACAGAACAAATCTCCTTAAGAAAAGGATTTGTCCTGTAAAACTTGGACTCTGTCAAAAGGCCGCACCAGAGGACCACATGTGGCCCGAGGCCACAGATTCCCCACTCCTGGATTCTGGAAGGTCCCCATACGCCAGGGAGAGCTAGCTTAAGGGTAAGGCCATATGCTATAGACCTGAAAGGGATTGTAGTTTAGTTTGAGCATCTTATTTCAGAGAGGGAGGAATGGTGTTCCAGTGAGGTGAAGGGACTTGACTGAATCACGAGATCACAGATTTAGAGATGGAATGGACCTTATGGGACATCTTGTTCAAGATCCCACAGGTAGCAAGGAGAAGAACCTGGGCTTGAACCTAGGCCCTCTGACTCCAAAACTAACTCTCTTTCCACTCTCCCAGGAAAAGCTGGGCCTGGCCTGAAGTCCTGATATCATGAAAGACCCCGTAATTCTCAGGATGTACATAAAGACCTATTTGATGAGCATTTTTATTATCCTCTCCCAAGAGCTTCTGCAGGTGAGAGGCAGAGACACAATTGGTCTAACAGACCAAGGCTCACTGGTGGCAGTGAAGGACAATGGCTGTCTCCCTGCAAAGGGAGCTGGGTGACAGGTAGGATTCTTTACTCCTATGTCTGAAGACGGGAGTGGGGCTACTTTATTCCCCTAGGATCACAGGTCTTTAGCTGGAAGGGACTTCAGAGGCTCATCTGGTTCAACTCCCCTCCTCTTAGAGATGGAGACACCGAGGCCCAGACAGGTGACGTGACTTACCAAACACCACACAGGCAGAGGTAGGATTTGAACCCATATCCTCCGACCTCAGAGTCAATCCTCTTCTCACGGAACCATGATGTCTCCCTGCTCCAGGGTGCTTGGATACAGGCTTAATCAATCAATCAGTCAGTATTCATTAAATACCTGTTATATTAGAGGCACCATTTCTCCTTCCCCTCTCCTTCAATTTAATAAAGTCTTGTTAAATGGCTAACACCTGAGTTTTGCTGCTCAATCAGGGTGGGGGACAGAGTAGGGAGCCCTCCTCTACCATGATCAGACCACATCTGCATTACTGGTCTAGGTTCTGGGCCTTGGAGAGCAATGAGCAGTGATAGACTTGGCTTAGCTTGAGCTTCAACAAGGCACATTGTTAACCAATACTGAACTTAGCAGTCACTAAATCCTAACCTCCTCCTCCCCCTTGCCTCCCTTCCATACCCACCCAGCCTCAGCTGCCAGGCCACAGACTGAGCCCCAGGCTAGCACAGCCATCTTCTGAACTTAGCCCCAGGCCTTACAGTGGGGGGGAGAGTTCACCTTTTCTCTGGTGGATCTGAGCAGGTGCAGTGAGCAGGGTAGCCATACTAACGGGAAGGTATCATGATGCAGAGGATTCAAAGGGGTTCTTCTGTATCTGGTTTTGGGGCCACCTTCTCTATCCTGGAAGCAGATCTACCTGCCTCATTGGCTTGGAGCAGAGAACGCAGCCTGGGGAGGGGAAAGTGAGGTTGGGCCCAGGTATAGGACCAGCGTGAGTGGGTTTGAGCAGCTGGGGGTGGGAGTAAGGATGAGTTTGGAGAGGGTCCAGGGCTGGCAATACCAGAAGGTCTGTGGTGGGAAGACCCTTACAGAGCATTTAACCCAGCTGTGGCCCTCTAGGTCCTCAAGGGCAGCCCTTTGACGGAGTCCAAACTTCACAGAACAAATCCCTCTAAGAAAAGGGTTTGTTCTATCAAACTTGGACTCACTCATAAGGCTGCACCTGAGGACCTAGAAGGCCACAAATAGCCTAGAGGCCCCAGGTTCCCCACCCCTGGTAAATCAACCTCTCATTTCATAGAGGAGGCAAGGCTCAGAGAGGGAAAAGGACTGGCCCAAGGTCACACAGCCATCAAAGGTCACAACCAGGATCCTTAACCCCACAAGAAGAAGCTGGGGGGCTGAATGGACAAAGAGCCAACTCTCAATCTGGGTCTTTCTCCCAGACTTCCCAGACCTCCGCTGCTCCAAATAAGCCAAGAGCCAAGCCAGTCCCCAGCATCTCCTCAGCGCCGCCATCTACTGAACAAGCTTGGGCAAAGCAGCTCCCGGGGCCAAAGTTATTGGCTTCGGCCTCCTGAGAATCCTGGCGGTGGCGTTCAGGGCTCTCAGCCTTGCTCAACTTTCCCAGGACTCGAGGAGCTGCTCAGGGCAGGGCGGGGCCAGAGGCGACGACCAGGGCCCCAGCCCATTGGAAGCCAGCCCCCACCCCGGCAGGCTCGAGAGCCCCGCCCCAGGCCCTCTCCCTCCCCCACGCCGCTCCCGCCGCCCAGGGCAGGGGCTCCCCGTTCCCCCCAGGCAGCCACGAAGGCACCCGCAAGCAGGGCCAGGAACCGCTGACTCATCAGGATCCCCCTTCGGCCGGCCCAGCCCTGGAAACTTCCCCTCTGTCTCGGCTTTCCAGCCCCCACTCCCCCCTACTCCGGGAACCACCGTGAGGCTTGAGAAAAGCCCGTCCTAAGATCTCCCGCGCTGAGTTAGAAGGCTTCTGAGGCCATCTCCTCCACCTCGCTCATTTTACACAGGAAGAAACTGAGGCAGAAGTAGGGCTGAGGGGAGTGGGGCAGGTTACCCACAGAATCAGACAACCTGGGCTTTAGTCCCAGCTCTGGCATTTGGTAAGTGTGGGGCCTTGGCAAGTCTCCTCACTATGATAGACTTCATTTTCTCCTTTAAGATGACAAGAGCTTGGGCTAGCTGGCCTCTGGAATCCTCTCCAGTTTGGACAATCCAAGTGGGAGGCAGGTGGCTGGACTTGAGAGGAAGAAATATTTAGGTTCCAATCCCACCCCCTCAGGCAGATCCCTCCTCCACTCTGAGCCTCGGTTTCCTCATCTGTAAAATGGTCACAATCATGCCAAGAGCACCCACCTCACACAGGGCTGTTTCGAGACACATGAAATAATCTAGGTAAAATTTGCAAACTGTGAAGTGCCAGTTATTTGGGGACTGAGTAGGAGTTGAGAGCTCATCCAATCCAACCCCTCCCTTGTTGTTGTACACATGGAGGAACTGAGGCCCAGAGAGGTGAAGTGACTTGGATAGATTCACACAGGAAAGTATAGAACCAGATGCCAGAGCTAAAAAGGACTGAAAAAGCTCTTCACGTTCAGTGTGTGGGTGGAACTGAGAGAAACATTCTATGTACATTCTATCATTTTCAGGATTCTCATACAGTAACACCATGCAGCCATCACTGATAAAGTACCTGCTGTGTGCCAAGCTCTGTGCCAGGCACTGAGCAGATAGCAAAGCTTTTTTGGGATTTGTTTCCTGGGCTCTTACAGCTTAGTGCACTAAACTGATAAGACATATCCTAACATAACTAGAATATACGATGTTATTAGGTAGAAGGGCAGAATGAGGTGAAGACTCTGAGGAAAAGTGACCAGTGGTAGGGGAATCAGGGAAGGCTTCCTGGAGAAGGTGGCATTTGAGTTGGGCTTTAAGGATTGCGTAAGAATTCCACAGGTGAAGAAGGCAGTGGGCAGGCCAGGCATAGGAAACAGCCTGAGCAAAGACAGCAATGTACAAGAGTGTGTTTGGGGGCAGAAAGTAGTTTAATTTGGCTGGGACTGAGTACATGGAGGGAAGTAACATAAAATAAGACTAGAGAAGAAGGGGGGCATTAGATTGTGGAGAGCCTTGAATGCCAGAGAGCAGAGTTTGAACTTTGTTGTTTGTCCTTCATTCTCCAAGAGGACCAATGACATCAGGAGGGTGGTGTCTTGACTTGCAAGTGGACTGGATTTAAGTGAGGCAGGGCTGTGCAAAATCACCAGCCTCACTCTCTCCTCCAGAGTCATAGAAGTCCACTGGCAAGACATAGATCAGGACAACCAGGGATGGCCCAGTGTTGGAACTTTACTCAGTTGGGAGCCGCTGATATTTTAGCGGAAAAGTGACAAAATCCATGTGTAGGAATGATTATTCAGATAGTGGAATAATGAAGGATGGAGGGAAGGGGCGGGGTGTGGAGAGAGAAAGTGAGCTTCTAACAAAGGCTGGATGGCTGCTTTTCCTGGATGTTGGAGAGAGGAGAATCCTGTTCAGGATCAGGTTGGATAGATCAGTCAATCACTGAGCACTTAGGAAGTGTCTACTGTGTACCTGAGCACTTGGGCCACAAAGATGGTTTTGGAGGTCTCTTCCGATACTGACATGCTGTGATTTTGTGGTGAAAGTAACCAAGAACCGAGGAGGTTCAAATAATTTACACCTGGGAAGAGCAATGGGGACTTGAAGGACAAGGCAGGGCAGGGCAGGGGTTTCTTCGGCCATTCTTCCTTTGGACACCCCTCCCCCAGTGCTCTCTCCCCACTCTCTCTACCACACCATAGTCCTTAGGCCAGGCCAAGGGCCTCTGCTACCTTTTGCCAGCCTCCCACTGAAAGGCAGCCTCAGAAAACAAGATTTAGCAGTGGGGACAGAGCAGAAGAGATCTTCCTTCACTCTGCCAGGAGCTCTGGTGCTCCTACCCTCCAACCTCAGCCCAAGCAAGGGGCATTTGCTCTAGGGCTCAGTCCTCATCTAGGCAAGGGGGAGAAAGAGCAGCACTTTGGTGAAAAGAGCTTCCTCAGTTTCCTCCTCTGTACAGTGAGGGGGCTGGGCTCAGTGATGGCTCCAATTTTCTGAGAATCATTAATAACGACGATACAGATGGCAATCATGAGAAGCTAAATCCCCCATTTCTGTGAGTGATGTCGGATTTCCAAAGAACGTCCCACACAGCCACCCTGGGAGGCAGGTAACAGTTCTCCAGATCCCTTCAGCTTTCATTCTCTGAGTCAATGAGCCAGTCCCAGCACCGGTTCCCACCTGCCTAGGTGGGCGTGGAGGATTATACAGCCTTTCCTTCGCTCTCCCCAGGGGCAATGAATGAAGGAGGAGGTGGTGGCTCTGGAGGAGGAGGGGGCTAGGCCCCAGGGACGGGGGCTCGGAAAAATGTCAGCTGAGAAGAGACAGCCTGGGGGATGGGGTGGGAACAAACCAGACAACCACAGAGAAAAGGGATTGGGGTGGGGGTGGGGGTGCGGGACAAGATGGAGCGAACTCTGAGAGAGAAAGGAGAGGAAGATGGGGGAAGGAGGAGAGAAAGAAAGTGATGCCCTTTGGAGCCCAACTAGCCATTTGCCCCGGGGCAGTATGTCTAGAGGACCTGAAAAATGTAAGAGGCGAATTTTCAGCTGAGCTGGAAGGTGGGACAGTGAGTGGTTTTGGAGGCAGAGAACTTGGGTTTGAAACCTGACTCTGACATTAACAGCTGTGTGACCTTCCACTCCCTCAACCTCAGTATCCTCTTGGGTAAATTGAGGGAGTTGTATTACATGACCTTTGAGATTCCTTCCAGCTCTAAATCTGTGTTCTTCTGACATGAAACACACCTGGAGCTCAGGTGCTCGGATGATGAGGGGTAAGGGTTGCGGTTCAGACTCTGGGACTGGGTTTGGGGGCAGAAAACTGTGGTTAGTGGCTAGGCCCCTTGACTTGGAGTCAGGAAGGCATGGATTTGAATCCTGCCTCAGACACTAGCTGTGTGACCCTAGACAAATCACTTCACCTGCCTGGGCCTCAGTTTCCTCATTTGTAAAATGAAAGGGTCCCTTCCACCTTGAAATCTATGATGCCATCATCTATGATTGTATGACCTAGGTTATTGGCTTGCCTTATCACACTCCCTGCCTCCCTTCTCTCCTTCCCATCTAAAGGAGGGGGAAGGCCCCCACCCTCTGGGCTGTGTCCTCTCCCCAGGACTTCCCTTCTCTTCCTCTTTTCCAGGTTGACCAGGCTCTCTCGGGCCTAGTGACCTCAGACAGCAGCTCTGGCTTAGTGCCCTCTCTTCTCCTGCTTGCTGCATGGGAGGGAGCTTTGCTAAGGCCTCTGATGGAGGATGCTGCTAGAGCCAGAGCCCCCTCACTTTACAGATGAGGAAACTGAGGCTCAAAGATCACACAGAGGATTAATCACTAGGGAGACAAAGGCAAACAATATGGTTCCTGCCCTCAAGGAGCCCCAATTCTAACCACATCAAATAACTAGATATATGCAAGATGCATACTGTGTAGATAGAAGGTAATCTCAGAGAGAATCCACTAAGTATTAAAAAAAATACCAGGAAAGGCCTGCCTTGAAGGAAGCCAAGAGCTAGAGGTGGGGAGGGAGAGCATTCCAGGAATGGGGGCCAGCCAATACAAAGACATGGAGGTGGGAGATGATGGGTGTGTGTGAGGAACAGAAAAGTAGACCAATACAGTTGGATAATAGGGTGCTTGGAGGGGAGTAAAGTCAGTCAGGCAGTCAACAAGCATTTATTAAGTGGCCACTACCATGAGGCACAGTGCTAAGCCCTGGGGATATGAAAAAAGCCAAAAAACAGTTCCTGCCTTCAAGGAGCATACATTCTAATTTGTTTTTTTTAACTCAGATTTTAATTTTATTTAAAAAATTTTCCCCAATTACATGTAAAAACAATTTTTACTATTTTAAAAAAATTTTGAGTTCTAAATTCTCTCCCTCCCTCCCTCCCCTCCCTCCTCATTTAGAAGGTAAGCAATTTGATATAGATTATACATGTGCAGTCATGCAAAACATATTTCCATATTAGTCATGTTGTGAAAGAAAACACAGACCAAAAAAAAAGAAAAGAAAAAGAAAGTAAAAAATGGTCTGCCTTGGTCTGCATACAGACTCCATCAATTATTTCTCTGGAGGTGAGTAACATTTTTCATCATAAGTCCTTGGAAATTTTCTTGGATCAATGAATTGCTGAGAATAATTAAGTCATTCATAGTGGATCATCATACAGTATTGCTGTTACTGTGTACAAGTTCTCCTGGTTCTGCTCACTTCACTTTGCATCAGTTTATTACCAGATTCTTCTCAGGTTTTTCTGAAACCATCTTGCTCATCATTTCTTATAGCACAGTAATATTCCATCACAATCATATGCCACAACTTGTTCAGCCATTCCCCAGTTGATGGCTATCCCCTCAATTTCCAGTTCCTTGCCACCACAAGAAGAACTGCTGTAAATATTTTTGTACATGTAGGTCTTTTTCTTTTGATCTCTTTGGGATATAAACCTAGTAGTAGTAGTGCTGAGTATGCACAGTTTGATAGCCCTTTGGGCATAGTTCCTAATTGCTCTCCAGAATGGTTGGTTCAGTTTACAACTCTACCAACAATGAATTAGTGTCCCAGTTTTTCCACATCCCTTGCAACATTTATCATTTTCCTTTTCTGTCACTTTAGCCAATCTGATAGGTGTGAGGTGGTAACTCAGAGTTGTTTTAATTTGCATTTCTCCAATTAATAGTGATTTAGTACATTCCTCCCCCCACCCATATTACTATAGATAGCTTTGATTTCTTCATTAGGACCATACATTCTAATGGGGACCTTCTCCAGTCATCTTGATCTATATCTGGCCACTGGACCCAGATGGCTCTGGAGGAGAAAGGGAGGCTGGTGATTCTGCACAGTCCTCCCTCACTTAAATCTAGTTTACTTGCAAGTCATGTCATCATCTCTCTGATGTCATGGTCCTCTTCAAGACCCAGAACGAAGGACAAACCACAATCACAACATTCTAATGACATGTAGATAACTAGGAATGTATAAGATATATGCAGAGTAGATGAAAGATAATCAAAGAGGTGAAGGAGAAAGGATGACAGTGGGGACAATCTGAAGGAGAAGTTGGGGAGTTATGGGATCAAGGGTGCATGTAGAGGGGTTTGCTCTTCTTCAGATGCCAGAATGGAGGAAATAATGAGGGAAGATATTTGAGAGACATGAGATGAGGAGGGGAGTTCAAGAGGAAGGTCTTGGTGAAATGTCTCAATTTTTTTTTCTGTGCAGTTTAGGTCCTGAGCCTCAGCTCAGCTGAGAGGGTGGTAGGAGGGGGTGCCATGGGACACCTGAGGAGGAGTGAAAAGGCTTGAAATAGCTGCTGTGGTAAGCAAGAGAGTAAACTGATTAAGGAGGTATAAAAGGATTCCTTGCCATGGTGAGAGCCCAGCTGAGATCAGGTACCAAATTTATAGTGGACCCAAATTGGTCTGGTTTCTTGATTTTTCTCCAGCTCTGTTTTGGAGCACATGAATAATCACAAAGTGACAGGACAAGGGGGCAAGGGATTTGAGTGTTGATGACAGTGTAGGGTTGAATCGATTCATCAAGGGGTCAAGATATGGAAGAGAGGAGAGTGTAGCCAGTGCAAAGGTGGACTATATGAGAGATTTGCCCAAGGTCATAGGCAGGCTCCAAAATTTAGAGCTGGAAGAAACCTCAGAGGCTACCTAGTTCAGTCCCTTAATTTTACAGAAGAGGAAACTGAGTCTCAAAGAGGGGAAGTGATTTGCCCAAGGTCACACAAGAGCATAGGATCCTAGATCTGGAGCTGGAAGGAACCTCAGAGGTCAGCAGTCCAATCTTCACCATAGTGTTTTTTCTCTTCCTTTGAATTCTTTATTACTGACTTCTTGGTGGAGGGTTGGTGGGGTGGAGGGATATGGAAATGAAGGTGACATTGAAACAAAATATATCCAAAAATTAAAAATGCATAAAAAAGAGAAAAGTCTTTAAAAGGAGGGCAGGAACTATAGATGTGTGTGTGTGTGTGTGTGTGTGTGTGTGTGTGTGTGTGTGTTTTGTTTTAATCCAAAGAGCAAACAGATCAAATCAGAAAAGATGAGATAGACTTGAAACTATCTCTGGAGGAATGTTCTAGAAGACACAGTGTAGGTGAGAAAAGAGTTAAAAGGGGTCCTCAATCTTTATCCCACTGGCAGTCTGGTGAAGCCTCTGGACCCCTTTCTCAAAATCATGTATTTAAATGCAAAAAAAATTACAGGATTACAAAGAAAACCAATTATACTAAAACCGTTGAGATTTTTTTCCAAAAAGTTCATAGGCCCCCAGTTAAGAATCCCTGAGTTAAAGGGAAGAGAGAGAGAAGTCCAGACCAACTCAGTTTCATTCTAAAACATTCTACCTGATGCTCTTGAATGTGCTGAGGCCAGGAAGGGGAACCTGGGTCCAGATATGGTACCTTTAGAGTTAGCACCCCACCCTTCCTGCCCGATGAGAATGAGCAGCTGCTAGTGTCTGCCTGCCCAGCCATGTTTCAGCGGTCTGCACATATATATCTTGGTGAACAGTTGGCTAAGGCGTTGTGGTTTTTGCTTATCCTACATTTCTACATATATATATTTGTGCTTCTGAACCTACACACATACACACCTCCCCCCAACTTTCCTTGCCTCACTGTGGTCCAATTTTTAGACCATCTATAGACAGTCAGGTAACTGTTGGTACATAAAATCAAGCTCCCTGTCCAGTGATCAATGAGTTGACCTTTTTTTGCTAGAAATGAAACCAGGAGACAGAAAGATATTGCAGCTAAATGGAAAGCTGCCTCACAGATTCTCCTGAGAGAGACAAATAGAGGAGCTGGTGGAGATGGTTTGATTGCGTGTCCAACGGCAGGAGAAATGTAATTTTTGTGCTCAACTTTGGTGGACTTATATACACACTATAGCCATCATGATGGGCATTTGCTGAAAATACCATACCATGAAGATAATTGCTGCTTCTGTGCCATGTGTTAATGAGGATGAGGACGCAGAGAAAATTTACAAAGAATTAGATGAGACCCTCTGATGTAAATCGGTATCTATCTTAATACATGAGGATTTTAATGCAAAGATGGGAAGGGGAGGGTGAGGAAATATATATGGGAAAAATACGGTTCAGGTTGGAGAATCTAAGCTTCATCAATACTTTAAGAAGAGAGTGAGGGGAGCACTGCCTAACATCACACAAAATGAAATTGATTTTATCTTAACAGACAGGAAGCGACTGGTTACCAATGTTGAAGTCATTTCTGAATCAGCTGTCTGTGTACAGTCAGACCCTAGACTTGTTGGAGCAAAGATCACAATCAACACCAAATTATAAGAAAGAATAAAAATGGAGTGTAAGCAAAACAACTCCAAACTATTAGAACAGATTATCGATGCTGACAACGGGACATGGACAAAGGAAGAAAGACTAATATAGATTATCACTGTTTTAAAAGGAAGATTAACCAATGTAAATCAATTGCCTCAACTGGGAGACCAAAAGAACCTAGAAACAGCCTCAGCCATCACACACTTGATTTCCCTGCCAAGCAGAGCTATGGCAGCCAAGGGAAACATCGGTTTAGAATATAAGTGTTTGTAAAATCTTATAGAGAAGGATTGTGAGCAGTATTTTCTCAAAACAGCAAAAAGTGGTGGATGGAAATTCACATTTACGGGAAGCTTGGCAAGAGACCCAATTTAGCCAGATCATCCCCAAACCATTTAAGTATGAAATTGGAAGGAGGACAACAAAGAGATGAACAGTGGAAAATATCTGTGAAGATTTCTGCAAGTCTTCTCTTCATCAAATGACAGAGGTGTGTGTGTCAGGGGTCACCACATTTGAATCCTAACAGCAGTCTCTGACGTGTTGCTCGAGCAAGAGTGGCTGGAGTAGGACAAGCATACACAGAGGAGATCTGTGTTGGAGGTGACACAACTGGAGAGTGTTGAGGTATTTTGTCTCAAGATTTCTGAAATAGGGAAACATGCCCAAAAAATGGGAAAAAAAACCACACAAGTCATTACTACCAAAAAAGGGGATGGAGGGGAAAGCAATAACTACCAGCCCCCATACCTACTTTCTCATCTCTATGCAATCTGTATGAGAGTAATTTACACATGTAGCAATGTTATCCATTAGTGTGCCCACTTAGTCACTGGACAAGGAGCTCCCATTTAGAGAAGCAATAGTTAATTTATTCTTAGCACCCTCTGGCCCCTTTTCTGATGTTGCCACTACTGGTACAGAGTCAAAAGAAGGCCACCTAAGACTTGGGGCCATTCGGCATTCTTCTTTGTTTCATGGGTTGCCGTGGCCAAAGAATTCATCACCAAGTAGCCAACCTACATGCTAATGAACTTCTCTGTACTTAACCAGGCTGTTACTTAGAGCCCATGGTCTGTCACCATGTCGACATCATCTGTCGCCAGGACCCTACTCAAAGCCTTTCCACCAGACTCGAATATCCCAGAGAGTGCTTTCCACTTGCACAAAGTTGGAGGACACAGGTCACCACCCTGAAACAATGAGATCTTGGAACAGGGCCTTATGCTTAGAGCTTAATTGTTTGTCTACTATTTCCTCTGCGTGTATCTTGTCTACCCAACTAGACGGTGAGCCTCCTGAGGAGAAGACCTGGATTCTATCTTCTACTTCTGTTTCACCCTCAAGTGACTCATACAGGGCTGGGCATATATCACAGGATCAGAGAATCAGAACCTCGCTCCAGTCTAGACCTAAACAAGAATCTCCTCTGTAAACATTTCCAACCCCAAGAAGTCATCCAGCCCTTGTCAAAAGACCTTGTAAAAAGTAAGGAGCCAGAGAGAGTGCCCCATAAATTCTTGTTCACGGACTAATTACCGCATATTCTAGCTTGGGTGCCCAAACTGGCCAATGTCCAACCTGAGTCCAAGGGGCCAGCCAAGGGCGTTATTACTATTATCACTCCTAATTATTATTAGTTATAATTATCACTTATAGAATTATTAGTAATTACTAATAATAACTCCCATTTGTCCAGAGCTCTAATGCTTAGCCTTTTCCCCACAACAACTTTGTGAAGTGGGAAGTTCAAATGTTATTTATTGCAATTTAATGAGGAGGACACTCAGGCCCAGAGAGAGGAGGTGGCTTGTCTAGCAGTGCACTGCTTAGAGTACCAGCACTGGGATTCCAACCAATTTCTTGACTCTGAATTTAATGTTTTTTTGCCCCACTATACTGTTTCTCGTGAGGAGTGTGGCAGAGAGAGAGAGAGAGAGAGAGAGAGAGAGAGAGAGAGAGAGAGAGAGAAAGAGAGAGAGAGAGCTGGACGTGGAGTAGAGAAGACCTGGGTTGGAATCTTGCCTGTACCTCCCTGGGCCTGATTCCTCCCCTGTAAAATGAGAGAGTTGGCCTTTCAGCTTGAGATTTATGTTCCTATGTATGACTTTGGGAAAGTCATTGTACCTTTCTGGGGCTCAGTAAAAGACCCAGTGACCTCGAAGGTCCCTTTCAGGACTAGATTGATGATCCTATGGTCCTTCCTCTCTCCATCTTGTTCACCACCTCCATTCCCCGATCCCGAATGAGCAAATAAGATGGAGGAAACTCAGGCAGCAGTAGTGTGCACACATTAGTTGGGCAGCAGGCCCAGGGAGCTAGGCTGGAGCACCTCCCACTGGGACTTGATTCCTGCCAAGCTCAGGCTAGACCCCCTACCTTGGAGGTTCCACTGGCACCTGGCCAAAGCTTCGGGGGTAGAGCAAATCAAAATTGACCAGGGCCCCTTCTGGCAGCCATCCGCTGAGTGCGCTCTGGTCATTTCTGTTTCCAGATGGACATTTTGAGATGATCCCTCTTCTCCAGCTGGTAGTTGGCAGCACGGAATCTCAATATTTAGACCCTCCCTGTACTCTGACCTAGTCACACCCAGACGTGAAAGCAGCCAGGCAGGGCAACGTCATTGGCTGTCACCGGCTCAGGCCATGACTCTGTGAACATATTTGTATGTCTGTGCATGTCAGAAATTCCCAACTAAGACTGAAAAGGAGGCCAGAGGTAGTCCTTCTTCATCTACATGTCCTATACCCCTGTAGGCAGCAAGGCCTTGGGCCTGAGTGCCAAGCATCCCTCAGGGCAGCAAGATGCCAAGCCTGGGAGGAAGCCTGCAGGAGAGATGCTACAGGATTCGAAACCTGAGGGAAGAATGGGAGTTGCCACAGAAGGGTGGCGTCATAGGATTTTGAGCTGGCAGGACCTTGGAGAACATGGGGTTGAATCCCCTCAGCTTACAGAGGAAGAAACTGAGCTAGGCAGAAGGGAATGACTTGCCCAAGGTCACATAGCTAGTAAAGTAGCAGAGTCTGGATGGGACCCAGATCGTCAGGCTCAAATCCAGTGCTCTTTTGATTCCAAGAAGCCTAACCCTAAAGGGGGTCCCGAAAAGCCTGAAATTTCCCATCAAGGAATTGGTAAAGAACAGGGCATGGAGGCAGCTAGGTGGCACAGTGCATAGAGTGTTAGCCCTGGAGTCAAAAGGATTTGAGTTCAAATTTTGCCTTGGACATTTACTGGTTGTGTGCTTCTGGCTGTGTGAAGCCCAGAGAGGTTAAGTGATAAATCATTTATTACTTAAGTGAATGATCACCTTAACCTATCTGGGTCTTAGTTTCCTCATCTGTAAAATGAGCACCTACCTCACAGGGTTGTGACGACCCAATGACATATGTACAGGGTGTTCCTAAAGTCTGGACACATAGGCAAAAATACGTATTTTCAAGAAATGAATAAAATTTTCAACAACATTTAATTGGAATATTAACAAATAGCATCTTCAATATGATTTCCATCACTTGTGATGCAAAGGTTGATGTGTTCTGCAAGATTCACGTGAACTCAATGCAGTAACTCCACATTGCTGTCAATTTTAGCACATTCACTCTTTTTTTTAGTTTTTTTTTTTACATTTGCTCTTTATGCATCCAATTAAGCGTGTTGCATCTGTGAGTTTCATTGAGTACACCTTCTCCTTTAGCATACCCCAGAAAAAGAAGCCCAGGGGGCTAAGGTCTGTTAATATTCCAAATATTTCAAAATATACATTTTTGTCTATGTGTCCAGACTTTAGGGACACCCTGTAGAAGCCCTTTGTGAACTTTAAATCACTACATACGTGGTGGCTATTATTACCCATTTGAATTCACCCTTACCCCCAGAGCCCTTTCTGTCCCCAGGATCAGAGTACAGCTTAGAGCTGTTTAAAGACCATCTTCTGGTCCAGTTCCTTGGTTTTATAGATGAGAAAATTGACGCCTAAAAGAAATCGACTAGCCCAAGATAGTATGATCTCATTCCGGTTCCTTCCTTGTGGGTAAGAACAGGAATCAGCACAATGACCTTTCCCTAGCAAACAAACTCCTCCTGCCTCCCTCATCCTTCCCCCCTCCCCCATCTCTATGACAGTAAAGTAAGAGAGATAGAAAATGCATCTCTCTACTGGGCTCTCGCTCATTGCAGGTGGCCACAGAAAGTTGAGTGTAATTAAGCAGTGCCAAGGTACCCAGTGAGACTGGAGATCAGGTGGGTGGTCCTGAACTAGGAATATTTGGATATGACCCTTGACCCTTGCCTTACCTCCATACTGTGGTGTGGCTCAGACTCAAACAGAAATGGAAGGATCCCTGTAGGCTGTATATTGACTTTGAAAAACTCAGACTAACATTACCAATGTTCTAGTCTCTTTTTATTTATGTTGTTAAATATTTCTCAATTACATTTTAATCTGGTTCAGAGTGGGCAGTGAGTTTGACATCTCTGGCCCATTCAGTCCCAGGCAGTGGTTGAGGTGGCCCCCAGCTGGACCAAATCCCAGTTCTCACTGCTATTTTCCAGGGAGCTATAGTCCTAAACTTCTGGGATAGCTTCATTTCCATTTTATTTTTCAAAAATTTAAATTTTTTTCATTTCCATTTTAGATTAGAAAGAACTGGCTGCTATCAGGTGCTTTGGACATCCCCATTCTTCCTGCAGCTGGACAAAACAAAGTTTGGATTCAGTCAAAGGGCTGCACTTGAGGACCTAGAGGGCCACTTGTGGTCTCAAGGCCACAGGCTCCCCACCTTTGTCTGGACTGAGGGAATCACTGATCTGGTAGTGAAGCCAGGCTCTGCCTGCAGGGATCCCCCAGTGTGATGTAGGAGAAACACCGTACCTGCCTTCAGTATATTGGAGGGCACAGAGCTCTGACCTTAGGAAGTCCCCTCCCCCAATATGATGGAAGATACAAAAATCTTGTCCTTAGAAGGCACCCCCCCAATATGATGGAAGATACAAAAACCTTGTCCTTAGAGGGCACCCCCCAGTCTTTTGGGGGAGACACAGGTCCTGCCCTCAGGAAGCTGGCTGTGTAGATGGAAGAACACTGACCTGACCCCACCACTCTATCTCCAAGGACATGTGAACTTAGTCCATAAGTGGGCCAGACTGTCCTATGAGTCAAGTGGAGTTTAGTTTGGAAGGCTTCATGCCTTCCTTCCTCTGTCACACCTTGCCAGCACATATAACAAAACTACAAGAAAACCAATCAGCCCTAAGGTGTAGTTTGAACAGCACTGGAACTTGGACCCAGAAGCCCTGAGTTCAAATTCTATCTCGGCTGCTTGCTAACTGAGTAACCTTGGGCAAGTCACATCTCTTTGGGCCCCAGTTTCTTCACCTGTAAAATAGTAAGACTAAATAATAATAATCTTTTCATAGCCAGTTAAAGTTTACAAAGTACTTTTCATATGATATCTCATTTGGTCCTTACAACAAACAGCTTTGTGAAGTAGGGGTATTATTATTATCATCTCCACTTTACAGATGAGGTAACTGAGGCTGAGAAATGTAGAGTGACTTGCCCAGGGTCACCCAGTGATGGAACTATCCGACACTCTTTCCACTTTACCACAGCCTAGAAGTGAGTGATTTCCAAAGTCCCTTCTGGCTCTAAACCATATGATTCCAGCCAACCCTTCCTTCCAGGGACCCATGATCTCATTAGCCTCCTTCTGAACCTAATCACCTTAGCTGTATCTTTCTGTGAATTCTCTCCAAGTCTGGAACTTGGTGCTCATCAGTCTTTGTCAAGTCCTTGCTATGTTCTCAGCTGATACAGGCTTATCTTGTCCTTAGGTAACACCATCTGGATGGGAAGATACGACACATGAAAGAATTTCATGTGAAATCGCAGTTCCTCCAAAGCGAGAGATCTAGGGGTACTTATTGGTTTTGAAGAAATGAAGGCTTGAACACCATCTCACACACGGCCTAGCTGTGGGTCCCTGGGCGAATCATTTAGGCTTCCTGATCCTCAGTTTCTTCATCTGTAAAAGGGAATAACACCTACACCCATAAAGGGATGAGGAACATTTGATCCTCTTTACAGGGTTGAATGAGACAAGAGGTGTAAGGTGCTTTGTAAACCTTAATTCTTATATTACTCAGTTAAGGTCATGGGAGGTAAGACTATATTCCAGTCAGGAACTATCATGAAATCAAGGAGCTGAGAGTTGGACATTTTGTGGGCTTCCACGATGAGTTTGTTCTGACTGCAGCAGAGAGCGCATACTGGGGAGGAGGAAGATATAAGCCTAGTTAAGGATAGGGCTCAATCACAGAGGACCTTATAAGCTGAACAGAGGAGTTTTGACTTGATCTGATGGATAATAGGGAGCCACTGAAGGTTCTGAATATAGCAGAAACAGGCAAAATGATTTGGGGAAGATTAGGCAGCATGTGCAGGATGGCTTGGAGGAGGGAAGAAACAAAAGGCTGGGGGACCAGCTAGGAGACCTTTTCGATAATCCAGGGGAGGAGTGATAAGAACTTGGACCATTGTCATTCTAAGGCCAAAGTCCAGGAGACAAATCTTGCTAGCTGTAAGACCTTAGCCAAGTCATTTCCCCTCCTTCTAACGTTTGCATTGCCTATAATCTCCTCAAAGGTTGTTGTGAGGAAAGTGCTTTGTAAACCCTGAACAGCTGCTTCCTCCTTTATTCACTTGCCCATTCTCTCTCCAGTCCCTCCTTTTTACCCAGATTTATCACATCTGCTAAATAGCTGGCCTTAGAGACAGACAATATTCCACCAGGAATCGGACAGAAGAGGAGATAGTATTAGATTCTCAATGCACTCCTGAGCTATGATTGCCCATCTCCTGTGCTGGGGGTAGGTCAAGTCATCTAATGGAGTGGGACTGGAATGGGCTGCCATTGGTAATGCTCTGAAAACACCTGTTGCTGAACACTCCAGGCACTGAGTCTGTCAAACCTTGGGGCGCTAGCCTGCCTTCTCAACCTTGTCACTTGGGACTTCTCTAAGTGTTCTGTTCTCTAGGGATGGTTCAATTGCTCAGGAGAAGCAGTACCTGCTTCAGAAACTTCCATCGGCTTGCCCACTCAAGCACACAACCCCCCACCCTCGACCAGCTCTGCATTTGCTTCTTAAAAAAGGGCGTCATTGAGGTGAGAAGCAGGCTTTGTTTCATTGGTGCAAACCTGGGTAATTTTGCTAGATGAAACTAGTGGCAGGATGACGACTCTTTACCCTCCAAGAATACACTACTTTCTGAACTCAACAGACATTCGCTAGACAGCTCTTGTACTAGGTACTGGGAATGCAGATGCCAAAATGGAACAGTCCTGTCCAGCCCACAAGGTGCTTCCATTCTATCAAGAGGATTGAGCATATACACAAAATCAAGTATGAGGAAAGTGGAGGACAATGTTCATGACTGCCTAAGGCTAAAAGGGAAGGCTTCACTGAAGGGACAGTGCTAGAGATGAACCTTGGAAGAAGACAAGGAGTCTCAGTGAATTTCAGGCATGGGGGGGATGCCTTACGAAAATGCCCAAGATGCTGGTCCTAATGTATTCTAATTTGGGGAATGGCTTGTAGCCCAGTCTTCCTGGAATGTCATCTGTAAAAACGACATATAAATAATCAGTCTGGAAAAGGAGGTGGGAGTGAAGGTGGAGGGCCTTCCATGTCAGGCTGAGGAGTTTGCATTTTAATCTATATGCAATAGAAAGCTATGGAAGGTTTTTGAGGGAGAGGGCTATCTTGGAATCACCGGTTACATCGAGAATCACCTTCTATGTGAAGCTCTTCTTAACCACCCCCACCCCCAACTGCTAGTGCATTCCTTCCCTAAACAACCTTGTATTCATTTTGTATATATCAGGCATATACTTAAACATGTTCATGTCTCCCCCATTAGAATGTCAGCTTCTTGAGGGGATGGATGGTATCATTTCTGCCTTCATATCCCCAGAGCTTAAAACAGTGTCTGGCACATACTAAGTACCTAATGCTTGTTACTGATGGTCAGAATGATACTACAGCAAGGGTTCTTAACTGGGGGCCTGTAAACTTGTTCTTAAAAATATCTGATTAGTAAATTATGAAATCATAAATTATGATTTAAACATAATTGGTTTCATTTGTAATCCTATTTTACACTTCTAAAAAGTCTTCCTCCAAAAAATTTGAGAACCCTGTTGGGAAGGGGTATGGATTGGCATAAGGGGAAAGAAAGGCTTGGTGCAGAGACCAGGTAGAAGACTATCAAAAATTGTCTGGTAAAGAGAGTGTTAGCCATGTGGGTGAAAAGGTGAATGAATGAGATATTGTGGGGAGGCAGACGGTATACGACTTAGCAACCAAGTGACAGAGATAGAGATGGAGGACTCAAGGGGGAGGACGGTGGTGCCCTCAATTGAAACAGAGGAGTCTGGAGGAGGGGAATGTTTAGGGAAGGGACATATAAAGTTTGAAAGGGGATATCTAGCAGGCAGTTGACAATGAGTGACTGGAATGGAGATTAGGGCTGGATATAGATTTAAAAGTCATCTACATAGAAATGATACTTGAACTTCCTAGAAGCTAATGAGATTCCTGAGCCAAGAGTAGAGAGAACAGAGCTTTGGAGAACGCCCATGCAAGTGGATGGTGAGCCAGCAATAGAGACTGAGAAGGAAAAAAGAATTAAGTGGAAAAGCCAAGAGATAGTAGTGTCATGGAAACCAAGGAGAGTGTCCTGAAGGAGGGAGACAAGCTTCAGAGGTCAAAGAGGACTGAAGAAAAGGGCATTGGATTTAGCAGTTGAGATTACAGGTAGCCTTGGAGAAAGTGATTTTCGTGCCTTGGTGGGGTCAGAATCTAGATTACAAGTGGTTGAGAAATGAGCATGTGGCAAAGTGGAGACACTGAGTAATTATTCTTTCTGGGCCTTCAATGGTGAAAGGGTTGAGAGATACAGCACAATGAATTGAAGGGGTAATGAGGTCAGGTGAAGGTTAAGGATAAGGCCAGAGAGACTTGAACAAGTTTACAGTCAGTCACCTAGCGCGTAGTAAGTGCCCACTGTGTCAGGCACTGTGCTGAGTGCTAGGCACTTCTGTTTGTAGGCACCTGGACAGGGAGCCACTAGAGACGGAGATTCAAGAAGTGTTGGCAGGTGAGCACATTGTCGGAAGTCCAGCAAGCATCAGCAGGAATATGTGTATGTAATGACTTGCTTACAATACTATATAGTTACATGACACAATATTGCATCATCAAAATTTCAATGCAGGAAAAAACCCACAAACTTAAAATAAATCATTAAATTTAAGATACGTCATTTAAAAAATTATATATTTTTTTAAGTGATGGAAATTAAAAAAAAAAACCCATTAAAGGGTTAAAGAAAGATTTCCAAAGGGGGGGGGGGGTGGGGCGCTGAGCAATATTTTTTTTGAAAAGGGGGCAGTAGGCCAAATGGGCTTGGGAACCTCTTGAGTTCAAAATCAAGAAACTGGAAAAATGAGCTAACAGAAAAAGAATCCCATTATAAAGAACTATTATGGTGGCAAGGAAGCTCAAGATACAAACCCAGAAGAGGGTGACTTCAAAACATCTACAAGGAAAGCCTCAAAGTAAAATACATCTTGGACACAAATTCAAAAGTCCTGGAAGAGATGAAACAAGAGTTTAAGATGCTTTTATCTTTTTTAAATAAGTGAGAGTACTTGAGAAAAAAATTGGAAAATAAGAATTGTTCAGTCATTTCAAAATGTTGAGTCCAACTCTTTGTGACCCCATTTGGGGTTTCTTGGCAAAGACAGTGGAGTGGTTTGCCATTTCCTTCTCCAGCTCATGAATGGGGATGGGGAAATGAGGCAAACAGGGTTAAGTGACTTGCCTAGGGTCACAAAGGCCAGAGTGTCTAAGGCCTGATTGGAACTCTGGATGATGAGTCTTCCTGACTTCAGGCCCAGAACTCTATCCACTGTGCCACCTACCTGCCTTTATGGAAGAATTAGAAAGGGAATTAACAGCTTGGCACAAGAGGTGGAAAACATGGTCTAAGCAAACTCCCTGATAATTAGAATGGACCAAACAGAAGCCAATGACTTCATGAGACAATAAGAAATATTAAAACAAAGTCGCAAGTCTGAAAAGACTGAAGAAAATGGAAGGTATCTCAAAGCAAAAACAACCAACCTGGAAAACAGATCAAGGAGAAAATATTTAAGAATCAATGGACTTCAAAGGACTATCTGAGCTCGGTAACCACAATGAAGAAAAAAAAGAATCTAGACACCTATTTCAAGAAATCTTAAAAGAAAATTGCCCAGATTTCTTAGAATCAGAAAGCAAAGTGGAAATAGAAAGAAACCCCAAAGTGAAAACTTCCAAGAACATCATAGCCAAAATCCAGGGTCCAGGTCAAAGGAAAAATGCTGCAAGCAGGCAGAAAGAATTCAAATAACAAGGAGCCACAGTCAGGATCACACACAATTTAGCAGCCACCACTCAAATGGAACAGAGGACTTGGAATATGATACTCCAAAAGGCAAAATATATGGGCTTAAGAGTCAAGAATAACTTAACCAGATAAACATAAATGATGATAAAGGACTAAAGTGTAGAATGCTTAAATTCAAATATGGGGAGGGGTGATCCATGTCCCCTCTGAACCCTATCATCAAGGGTCATAGAGAGTCTAATTAGAAAGGCCTGGGAGTAGTTCTGTTATCTTTTGATGATCTTAAGGAATGGAAAGAGAGGGAAAGAAGGAAAAAGAGGAATATACTCAGAGGAAAGGGAAAGGAAGGTAAGGGGAAATTACCATACATAATCAGGGTGCCCAAGCAGACTTCTATACAAACAGGAGGAGGGGGTAGGGAGGAGTGGCTGACCTTTGAACCTCACTCTCATCTGAACTGATTAAAAGAAGTTAGAATGCATGCACGCACACACAGTTGGGTACAGAAATACATTTCATTTAACAGGGAAATAGAAGAGAAAGGGGGAAAGGGGAAAGAATATTAAGGGAGGATTTAGTACTAAGCAAAACAAAGGATATACAAAAACATTTACAGTTCTTTTTGTGGTGGCAAAGAATGGGAATCTGAGGGAGTATCCATGAAATGGGGAATGGACAAGTTATGGCACATAAAATATGATAGAATACTTACTATTGTTCTGAACTTTTATCAGTGTAATGACCAACCATGATTCCAGAGGACTAATGATGCTACTCACCTCCCGAGAAAAAGGTAAATGACTCAAGAGGGCAGAATGAGACAATTTTTTTTTTGATATGGCCAACGTGGAAATTTATTTTGACTTTACATGTTTATAATGAGTTTTGTTGTTCTTGTGTTCTCGTTTGGGAGTGGGATAGGAAGGTGAGAAGGTGGATTTGGCTGATTAAAACAAATTTAAAAAATAAACTACCTAATAAAATAAGAGCAGGCCCACAGTTGGAGTCAGTCCCAATAATCTTCCAGGAGCAGCTCCTGCTCTGAAAGCTTTCATCTGCATGCCCACCCAAGTATACTGCTTTCCCTTCCTTTGCCCTTTAGATTTTCTTCTTTAAAATAGAACATTAACCCAATCTTGATAGTCAAAGGATATGAACAGGAAGTTTTCAGAGGAAGATATTAAAGATATCTATAGGCATATGAAAAAATGCTCTAAATCACTACTGCTTAGAGAAATGCAAATCAAAACAACTCTGAGGTACCACATCTCTCCTGTCAGATTGGCCAACATAACAGGAAAATGATGGGGCAGCTAGGTGGCGCAGTGAGTAGAGCACTGGCCCTGGAGTCAGGAGGACCTGAGTTCAAATGCAGCCTCAGACACTTGGTACACTTAATAGCTGTGTGACCTTGGGCAAATCATTAACCCCAATTGCCCTGCCTTCCCCCCTCTAAAAAACAAAAAAACCCCAAAACACAAAAATGATAAATGCTGGAGATGTGGGAAAATTGGAACACTAATTCATTATTGCTGGAGTTGTGAACTGATCCAACCATTCTGGAGAGCAATTTGGAACTATGCCCAAAAGGCTATAAAAATATGCATACCCTTTGACCCAGCAATACCACTTCTAGGGCTGTATCACAAAGAGATCACACAAGTGGGAAAAGGACCCAAATGTACAAAAATATTCATAGCAGCTCTTTTTGTGGTGGCCAAGAACTGGAAATCAAGGGAATGCCCATCAATTGGGGAATGGCTGAACAAATTGTTTCATGAGTGTAATGGAATACTATTGTGCTGAGAAATGACGAACAGGCCGACTCCAGAAAACCCCAGAAAGACTTATATGAACTGATGCTGAGTGAAGTGAGCAGAACCAGCACATTGTACACAGTAACAGCCATTCTTTGATGACTGACTTTGAAAGACTTAGCTCTTCTCAGCAATGCAAGGACCTAAAACAATTCCAAAAGACTCACTCACAATGGAAAATGTTATCCACATCCAGAAAAAGAAATATGGAGTATGAATGCAGATCGAAGCAGACTATTTTCTTTTTTTATGTTTTTCTTTCTCATGGTTACTCCTATTTGTTCTAATTCTTCTACACAACATGAATAATGTTAAAATGTTTAGTAGGAATGCTTATATAGAGCCTATATCAGATTGCATGCCGTCTTGGGGAAGGGGCGGAAAGGGAGGGGGAGAAAATTTAAAACTTATGGAAGTGAATGTTGAAAACTAAAAATAAATTAACTTATTAAAAAAAGATTATCCAAAGAATGAAATTTTAATGCATATAACACAGTTTTGATGTGATCCTATAAGGGAAAAGTCTAATGAAGACAGCACACATGACCAAAGTGCCCAAGCAAGAGGACCTCCTTTCTACCAATCTATCAGTCTGAGACACACAAAGCATAATGTCCTAGCTTGTTAAATTTAAAATTTTAAATGTATTATTTAAAATTCACAAAACTATATTCATGTAAAAGGAATTTAAGTAATTAAATTTTCTAATGATTTTTGGTAAAAAAAAAAAAAAAAAACCCAGAACATCAACGAATTGAGAAGAGACAAACTTTATTTCGTGGTTCAAATACTTCACAGAGTTTTTCTGTATGACAAACAATTCACAATGGGCTTGGGGTACATATATATGGACAAAGATGACATGGTGGGGTGAGCTGAATGTAAAATGCTCATCTCACCAATGCTGTCCATTACTCATTATTCCCCAGTACCACTTGCTTCATTTACTGCAGTAACTTCAATCTTCGTGGATGTTGAAGAGCTTGGCTATTTCATTAAGATCTTCATGCTCTTCTCCATCTTTAAGGATCTGAGGGAGAAAGGAACACCGAGTCACTGGCCAGCTCCATGTGAATTCAGTCCAGGCCTATGAGAACCCAGCCATCCTCATTCTCCCCCAATAACAAATGGTGCAGAACTAGTGCAAATGGGTTTAAATTAACCCAGAGTTGTCTGTCACCTCCTACCCTACCAGACCAAGGGGGTAAAGAAGAAATGGCCAAGAGTCAGGACCAAGCTTTTGTCTTACTTATATGTGCAGACCACATGGGCTCTGCCTCAACCCAAGTGCCCTCCTAACGCCTTGGAGGCAAAACTGAGTTCCTGAAGGTTATATCATCTAAGCACAAACTCAAGGAAAGCTGGAAAGCTGTTCAGTAAAGGCTTATGGAGACCGTTATCCGAAGACCAGGCTAGCTAGCTAAATAAGGAGGTTCATCGTCCAGAAGGTTGGCTACCAGAGAATGGATTTCACTGGCTAGACAAATTCATAAAACTGTTTACTAAGGTCTATCAAAGGGGCCTGAATCTACGCCAGCAGAGGGAAGTACTCATTACCAGTGAAATCCTAGATCTTTTAGAAATGTGTGGACTGAGAATCTTTTTCAGGAAGCTTGATGAAGTTATGGGAGCGTTTCCTAGCTTACACTTCCTCCTCTCCCCTCTCATGTAAAGGCTTAAATAGATACCTACCTTCCTTGCTACTGGCATCCGGTTAAAGATGTTCCACAACAAGATCCCCACCACAACTTTATCCCTGAGATAGAAGACGACACCTTTGCCAAAATCCTCCTCCACTATGGGGCTCTGTGGGGTCTTGGCATCGCTGGCAGGGATCTCAATGTCAGAGGCTTCCAACTCTGTCTCACTTTCTGAACGGATACCAGTCCCTGTGACAAAAGCACCCATAGGTGATCGGGGAACACTTTGGAAGTGAAGTATTCTTAGATACTTGCCCCAGTGAGCTTCACAGATGGGTGATCCTTGTTAAGAGCTCTTCTTTGTCACCAAAGCCAGAGAAAGCTCTGCCTTGCCATCTCTGGTGTGCTTCAAGAGCTGCTAAACTCGCTCTTACTTGCTAGTTCATTTTACAATTCTGCTGTGGACATCTTTGGCTTTTTTAAAATTCAACAAATATTTACTAAGCGTATATGTACTATGTGTAAGGCACTATACTAGGTATGAATTGTAGAGGAGACGCCACTGGAGCCTGAAAAACGTTCTGGGAATGCTTGTGCCAGGGCAGGGAAATATAGGCAGAATGGGGGTGGGGCAGATGGCTTCCATCCCCTGGGAGTTCCTAGGCTCCTGCCCAGTGGGCAGAGAAATGAACTGGGATCCAGTAATCCCAGCCCCCTTTTCTAGCTCTGCCAATATAAAATACTTGTCTTCCTCCCTCGTGGGAGAGAAGAGGTCAGAATCAAGGATCACCGATATAAATGTACTTCAAGTTCCCCAGAAAAAGAAGTAAGCAAATAGTCTTGTTCTCTTCAGAAACAAATCTGCCATTCTTAGAACACACAGAGCTGTGCTTTATGTAGTAGATGCAACTCCAGTCAGGACCTTAGAGCAGGGAGCACGAGTAAAGATATAGGAGCTAACGAGAGTTACCCTGGGGAAGAGACCTCCATGCAAGAGACATGTCTCCCATCGAAAGAAAAACTGACAGCAGATCTGACAAATGGGAGGGATTAAGAAGCCATCCAGGAAGTAACGACTTTTTTTTTTTCTGAGCCCAGAGCCCCCTGGTGGCCAGCAGACACAAGAAGTTCCTATGTCTGGTTGCTGGGTACTGAATCCAGATGTGGAACTACACAGCCTAGAAAGGCCTGGTTTCTGTCATCCCTCAGGTCTTTCCTTTTACCCTGACATAATACGACAGGGGAGATGAAGTGACAAAAGCCTTGGTAGCCCAGGCTGGAGACCCATATTTCTAGGCCCCTAGCTACTAACCCAACAAGGCAGTTCCACCATTTGAACCACTTTGTTGAGCTCAGACCCACCAATGACTTGGAGATCTGTCACCTGGTCTCCTGTAAAATTTAGCTTTAAACAAAGAGATGATTCCACTGATAGCTCTTCACTGGAGATATGTAAATCCTTTTCAGAGAAAGCCTGGGAAATGTGATGCGGGGAAATAAATCCAGTATCGTACAGACCACATCATATTGCCTCCCAATGCTATTTCGGGGCAAAGGGTTGCCACCTCCTTACCTGATTGTTCAGTTGCTGATTTGGGGGTGTCTTTTGCAGTAGCCTTGGCAAAAACTCCAACTGTGGGCAGACTACCATCCACAAGACCAATAGCTTCATAGCCAACATCAGGGCCCAGATCACTCCTGCGGGAAGAGGACAGGAGGTATGTGGCTAAGATATTACAAAGGAAAAAAATGTAGTGCAGGTGCCAAGTGGCTTTACAAATGTCACACTAGGTCAGACTAGTGGTGGAGTCCATCCACTTCAGCTTGTGGAAAAGTCCAGCTATATATATTGTACATGACAACCTTCAAGGGTTAGGGACATGTCCTCAAGTAGTCTTTACTTCCCTTAACTAATTACAGGTTATTAATCCATGAATTTGCCCTAGTTTTTCTTGAATCTTATGTTTTTAGCCTATACCACTTCTTGGGGGTAATGAGTCCCCTAAGCTTATCACACACTTTGTAAAACGCTTCCATTTACTGTCCTAAGACTGCCCTTCATGTATCAAGAGGGAACCCCAAGTTATATATAGCTGTGTTCACACTAATTCATGAATTTATCAATAGAAGGTAAGCTCCATGAAAGCAGGAGCTGTTTTATTGTTTCTTTGCCTGCTGGCAATTAAGTAGACACTAAGTGATAGGTTGATTCTATCCCCTCTTGACTTTGTCTTTACAAATGGAAAAATCCTTTTAAAAAACAAAGAGTATTTATTTATTAAGACTCTGTATGTGCAAGGCACTGTGCTCAAAGAACTCTATCTTTGTTCAGAAGAATCTTCATCTCATCGACCATTTAAATTGGTCTTTGCCCAAAGTTTTCCAAGTCTCTGCCATGCCTTACTGATGGTTTGGGAAGGGGCGGGGGTTGAGGGATGGGGGACTGGAACTACACACAGCATTCCAGGAGAGGATGTACCAATGGTTCTGAGAAAGGGTAGGAGATGATTCTGCTTTGTTTCCAACTCCCTTCAAGACAACACCCTATCTTTTAATGACCTTTTTTTGTCCCAGTGGCAATGTCTACAGTGACTCTTGGATTCCTTTTCTGGGTCACGAAGTACGGTCAATCAATCCACAAAGATTTATTGTCTACTATGTGCAGGGCACCATGCTAAATACAAATAGAATGAATGAAACAATCCCAACTCATATTGAACTTATGTTAATGGGAGCCCCTAAATATACTTTTGAATTCCCCCTGCCTCTAAAGTTTATAGAAATTTCAAAAAAATGTTAGAGCTAAGAAGGACCCTTAGAGATCTAGTTCTGTTCCCAGATTTTATAGGGAAAACTGAGGCCTAAAAAAGGAAAGTGATTGCTTGCTTTCCCACACATTTTTCTTGTCTGCTTTGATACCTAAGGTGGGTGTTTTACTACCAGGAACAGTCTAGTGTCGCCTGTACTCCAAGGATTTCAGTGGGACATTCCAACTTCCACATTATTTAAGAAAATGTTAATTTCTTTAATATTTCAAAACTGATGACAGTCTACAATTACCATCCTATCTCTGTGCAACCCAACGTGCCTGATTACGTTCTACTTGGTTTCATCGCTTTAAAGGTTATAAGAACAAGCTGTTTTTATTGTTGCCTTTAGGAATTTTAGACTAGTACTCATAAAGATGGACGTTAGTGGGATTATTGTACTCTGCGCTGTAACGTAGAGCACAGTAATACCATCTGTACTCGCTTCCTTAGCCTACCTTGTGACAACTGGCACAGGGTGATCATGGGACTGAATCGTTCCTTAGTATAATGCTAAGTGGTCCATACCAGGATCAAATCTCTAACCCTGTGGCTGGTATCACATTCTAACCAACTGATCTAACTGGCCCAGAATTCCCCAAACACACAAACATTACCAGAACATTGACTGATGCCAGTATGGTTTGGCAGCCCCGGTCATATTTTCTCCAGCTAATCTTCCACTCACAACAGCATGGTCATGATGCTCTACCCGTCGGCGCCCCAACTTGATGTCATAGAAACATGCAGCATCTCCTGCCTTAGAAACAGACACATTGTGAGCATGGGGAGGGAAAAAGTATAGTGTACCTATGGGATCTTGGGAATCCAAAATCCCCTTGAAAAATCATCTATCTCATTTGTCTTTCTCCCCTGCAGAAAGAAGTATACTCAGGATCAAAGAATTAAGAGCGGACGAGATCAAGGAGTATAACTCTTTCATTTTGCAGATAAACTGGTCTCAAGAGGTCAAGTTACCCAGGTAGTTAAGCAGTAGAGCCAGGATTTGAACTTCGATCTTGTGACTCCAAAATCCAGTAGCCTTTTCGTTACACCACACTGTCTCCCTTAAGCTCACTTAAGTATTTATTGCTACACTCATACCCCAAATCCCTCATGTGCTTAAAGTGACTGCTTAGAATCAAATAATGACTGGGCAGACTTACTCATAGGCTGGTGTCGCTGAACCCTCCCTGGTCCTGGTGTAATATACTTACCACCCAGATGTTAGAGCGTGCCTGGAGCTCTGCATTTACCCGGAAGCCCCCAAAATCAGAATCTACTTCCAGGCCCCCAGTTTTGGCCAATTCGACATTGGGCTCCAAGCCCACAGCTGCAACAATGTGATCGGTTTCTACCTAAAAGGGAAAGAAGAGTTGGTCAATCTCATGCATTTTCATACACAGTCAACCAAGATGAAAGCTTTTTACCAAATCACCGACTCCTCACTTGTAAACACACTTGAGACGGTTAAGAGAATTCTGTTAGCCAGTATGGGCCCAGAGAGATGGAATATAGACAGAGAGGAGCTAAGGGAAAGTGGCTCCTGCTCACTTGGTATGTCTTTTTTTTTACTGGGAAGGCACACTTCCAGAGCAAACTATGGAAGGTTAATCATGGCTGCCAAGAAACCATTCCACTAGCATTAAATGAAGGGGGAAAGAAAAAGCAAGGACAAGAGCACAACTCTCTCTCTTCTCTCCCCACCCCCCACTCCGCTCTGGTACATGAGGTGGAAACTACATTAAATTCTCCCTCTATGGAGGTGACCATGGTTTCTCAAAGGCTCTGTTAGAGAGTGCCACCTTCCTAAATAAGGCTGTCACCTGAGGGGCAACTAAAGTGTTAAGAGGGTTGGCCACAAGGGGACATACTTTTTGGCCAGACTAATGGTAAGGTGTGGTGGAGGCTGTGATCCGTACTTGCAAAGTATGTGGATTATTCCACATGAAATTTTGAAGTACATGAGCAGAAGACATTTTTCTTACCTTCCTTCCATCTTTCAGTTTGATGAGCAACTTGCCATTTTTGACACCAACTGACTGCACGACTGCATTGGGCATTACTTTAACTCCCTCTGTGAAGGAAAGAAACAGCCTTGAAGTGGCACCAATGACCAAGGGAAGTATAAAGGTAGGTGAGATGAGATCTCATTCAGTACTGGTGTGAGTCATTAGCAAGAAGGTGGCCTTGGGAGGCTCCAGCCCAAACCTATAGCTCAATTCATGGCACTTGAGAGAATTTGGCATCCGCCCTCCAGGTCACCTGGGAGAGTCTAGAACACTGGGCAAGCATGGCTTACACACATGGAAGCAACACAAAGAAGTGAAGAAGGCCTCAGGCCCAACCCAAAGGGGGCCCTGGTAATAACTGAAAGTGGTACCACAGAGAATCATAGGATCAAGAGCTACAAGGGACTTTCAAAATGATCTAGTCCAACTTTTGCATTTTACAGAGAATTAGAGGATCAGAGATCTTGAGCTAGAAAGGACCCAAAAGGTCCTTTAGTCCAAGCCCCTCACACTTGGCCGGTAGTGACACTAAGGCTCAGAGAGGCCCCAAAGAGAAGTGACATAGCTAGAATCTGAAGTTAGTGCTCTTTCTATAGTAGCACACTGGCTAGCCAACTGAGTCACACAAGGCAAACACAGGGAATTGACTTGCCCCAGGCAACACTGGTAGTAGGCAGCAGAACCAGGACAGATTTGATCCTAGGTCCTCTATTTTAAATGCAGGCTTTTTCTCATTATAACAGACTACCAGCTACTTTTTGCTCTCGAGAAAAAAAAGGGGAAATAACTTTGAAGCTTTGTTTAAAAAAATAATGCTTTATGGATGCATATGGGAGTTAACACTGCAGTCACTTCCCAACACATGGCCCTCACCCTCCATTTCCCTCTAACCCCATGCCCCAGGGAGCCCTCCCTTGCGACAACCAAAAAAAAAAATGTTAGTGCTCTGGAAAGCTCTTCATTACCTTTTCTGACTTTCTCTGTGGTCCAGTTGCTGAGGTACTCTGGGAGGATCTTCCCCATATTTCCTTTCTCAGGGAAGAGCTGAATTACTTCTGTGCCCGAAGTTCGAGCTGGGAAACAAAAACAAAACAAAGCTGAGAATGGATTGATTAGCAGAGCAGAGCCAACCTCGTGTGCGTGTGTGTGCGGGGGCAGGGGAGGCTGGGAGAGGAGAGATCAGTAAGACAGTGTTCACAGCCACTGAATTAAACATAGGGAGAAGCTTCAAAATTTGTAGGGTGCAGAGTACCAGGTGCCAGAGTTCATTCACAAGTTGAACACTAGGCTGCCACAATGGAGCTGTCACTAGGGCCAACACTGTATCCTGAACTCAGACAATACACTTGAAGACCTGGGCAAAAGTCCCCAATACAACTGCCGTGGGGCTCCTGAATGATGCCATTTCTGGGCCAAAGTCCTCATTTCACAGAGTTTCCATGTTAAGAGAAAAAGACAAGGGCCACATCTTATTTTTCCATCACTAGCAGTGTGGCGCACATAGTAGGTGCTCAATAAATATCAGATCAACTGACAAAGAAATCACTCAGATTTGAGCTCAGAGACTTGCAAATCTGCAAACCTATTCATCTGTCAGAAGCAGTGTGGTATGTTTTGCACACATAAGCTCTTGAGCAAGAGGCCTAAGACATTTTTCTGTCTTCCACATTTCCCTTTCAACTCTTTTAACAACCAACTTTCCTTAATAATTTACTTCGAAGAGAGACTCAGTCCAAGGACTGGTGGTATGGAAAAAAAGATGATTAATATTCCATATGCCAAAGTTGGAGATTCCATATTGCCTGCCATCCAAAGAGAAAGAGAGCATTCTTGCTGAGTTTTGCCCGTCAGCTAGGGATCACAGACAGGAATTAGTCTCATGCTCAGTGTCACTAGGTAAATTCCCAAGCCAAACAGAACTCTTTTTTCCCCCTGGGGTACCAGCAAAGTTATCTCTGTGATGCTTGCCAAAAGTAGGGAAGTGAAAAGATGGAAGAGGATTCTGTATTAGCTTTCTGGCTAATAAAAAGAAATGGAAATTAGCGTAGGATACTCACCTTTTCTGCCGAGGGCACAAGCCAGTTCACTACCTAAGAAGCCCCCACCAATAACTGTAATTGACTGGACCTCCCTTGAGATCTTCTGCAAGGATCTATAATCTCCAATCTGTAAAATTACAACAACTGAGTCCAATAATTTTCCAAATGGGACAAATGAAGTTATCAGGAAATAATTTTCCTCCCAAATTGTTACAGAAACCATTTATAATTATAAGTATGCCCTTATACAAAAAGCTAAATTATACTTTCAAAGTTCCCAATGTCAACTTTTTTCCTGCCCCCACCTAGAAAACCCTTCTATCAAGAACCCCAAAGATTTTACTAATATTATTGAACAGCTACTACTGTGGCTTTAGTGCTGTTGGCAAAGCATGCTGGGAGAACTGTGCAGCCTTTTGGCTATATGTCTGGGCACAAAGTTTCTTTAACACTTCCAAAGAGAAATATAAAGAGGCTAGGGGCAGTTTTGGTGACTTAAGCCATCAGGAAAAGGCAAGTGTGGAAGGGAAGCGGGCAGGAACAACGGCGAATAACAAAAACCACTAAGGGCATCTTTTTTCTGAGGAGCTGAAGCCACTGAGCAGAGAAGGGTAATGGCTTGCCCAAGGTCAGATAGCAAGGCTGCAGAAGAGCCAGAAATCGAAAAATGTGAATCTTCCCATGCCTAGATCATAAGGAGACTACAAGCTCATCCCACTTCTTCCAAAATATGCGAGGGATAGAAAATATGGAAGCAGATAGTTTACCTTTCTGAAAAGTGTTGTTCTACTCTTTACCTCTGCTCCAGCCCTATCAATAGCAGAAAGACTTCTTGGAGTGCCTCCTGGAAAAATGGGAGAAAAATTCTTTTTTAAGAATTGAATAAAATGTAGTTAGGCCCAAACAACTACCCATCTCACAAAGGTTTGTTCAGAACTGAGGTGTGTGCGCCCTCTGCTGACAGCACAGGTACATCAACAGGACACGAGAGTCCTGTACCAGGCTGATCTTTCAGCAGACTCATCACTTTCTTTCCCTTGGTCTACAAAATGCAGAGTTCCTCTTCACAGGGCCCCACCTATTCCCAAAATTAAAAAAAAAAGCTTTCTGTTCACAGGTTCCCTTACAGTTTTCCCTAAGGGTTTGCTAGATACTAAAGCCATATTAGTTTAAGCAATTATTTCATCTCCCCTATCATACTGATTTGAATCTTTAATGAAGCCATATGACCATGTAACTTTCAGACTATGCTAAGAGAGAAGGAAGGTAACTTCCTTGAGCAACAAACATGGTCTTACATGGAACAACAAAGGTAATTCAGAGATACTGCTATTCTGAGACATCTGTATTCTCTGGGTAGAGGATCTGGACTGCACTTTTCTTGGATATGACTGACTAATTAAATGATGCCTTCTATGGAGAAGGCCCATCACCGCACCTTGGATGAGTTGTGCCAAGAAAGGAAGCTACATCACAGAACACTAACCTGTTGCAATCAAGCACTTTTCAAAAGTTATCTGAGAGCCGTCATTAAGTCTCACCATGTTGTCCCTCACATCCAGATGTACCACCTGGCATACACAATACAGAGAAAGAAATATAGATGGATGTGGATGTGCCTTTCACTTAAAAGCATTACTTCAGTGATAACCTCCTGGAACCCAGCTCTTGGGCCATGTACATTTCTCTAGGTGTTCTGAACTCCCAGAGCAGCCAACAACTGTTTAAGCTAACAGCAGGCTGGAAGTGTGTGTGTGTGTGTGTGTGTGTGTGTGCGCGCGCGCGTGCGTGTGTGCGCACACACATATGCACAAGGATTCAGGGGAAAGAGAAGGGCTCCAATATTGAAAATCAGGTATGGGAAAACTGAGTAATGGGAAATCAGGCTCAAGACACTTCTCTCCTCCATAAAATAAGCAGAGAGATTCTCTGCTTATCAGCTAGGCAAGAAAATGCTAGGGTCTAGTTGGCACCAATGCTACCACTCCTGGGTTCCCACTCACTCTGTCTCAAGTCCCCTGGAGCTTGGCAGACTGTGGAACTGGTCCAATACCTGGTCAGCTCTTTCTTTATGGCCCACACCCCACCTTTCTCCCCCACTCGAATTCCTAGGGGTATATGCTCCATCTACTCTGACTTCAGGGAAGAAAAATTGTTTTTCCTCCTACTAGGACATGCTGCAGCTTATCTAAATTTTAAATCTCTCCTAGCACAGTGATCTGCACACAGTAGGCGCGTATAAATGTTTGCTGGAGTGCAGCCGAAACATGGTTGGAGTTTTTCAAAGGGAACTATGAACACAAAACAAAAGCCCTACCAGCATAGAAAAGGGAATTGTTCATAGAGTGTACAGGTTACTGATCCAAATGTAACTAAAGCATAATCACATGATATTTGGCATTACTTATGGGGAACCCAGTACCTAGATCTTGTCCCTTGTTTTAACTGTCTCAGAAACTTGATAATAAGCTCCCCCGTGTCCTGGAATATCTCTCACCTCCTTCTGGGCCCATCCTCTACTTCATAAGGGTTGGGGCAGAATGACTCAGGGCCCCTAAGCAGACAGGACAGCTGCCTTAGTATTAATGAGCTACTGTTTCTGCCATGTGGGCTTAGTCACACACCCTCATCTCAGTGGAGTGGGCACATATACATATGGGAAGATCTAGGGGCTGTTTCCCCACAGATATTTCTTTGTGAAGTCAGAAGGTGAGCTTCATGAACTTGATTCATATTCTCATCTAGGTCTGTGCCTAAGACATTCTTTGGCCCTGGGCAATTTGCATTTTGACAATCCCTCCTCATCAACAATCCCCAAGATCTGCCCAAGAGCTGGGAGAGACAACTTTCAGGATGGCCTGGATGATTTTTGTCTCCAGGTTAGATAGCAGCTCCCCCCCACTCCCAAACCTGTAAGCAGCGGACCCTGGCAACACAGAGACATTTTAGTGGACGTGATCATCCTGGCAGGAAACAGGGAAAGGGCAGGGGAGGGGGCCCGATGAGGGCTGCAGCACACCGACCTTCTTGCCAGTAAGGACAGCCACACCACCATTCTCAATGAAAGGCAGGTCCTGAGCAGACACATAGAATGAAGGTGGCTGGAAATATATGCTAGAGAGGGAGAAAAGAGAAAGAACACGGAGTTATAAAACATTCACTATCAGCCTTCCCCTGACTTCCCATGACCTCCAGCAGTTGCTCAATTGTTCATTAGGTCATAAGAAGGCCACAAGAAGCCTTCCAGGACTGCTGAAGTTTGGGCCCAGCTTACAGAATCATTCCAAACCAGAGCAACAAGCCCATCTTCTCCATGGAAAAGGGTCCTGAGCGCTGCAAGCCAATGGCAAGAGGCAGCCAGTCCAAGAGACTGCCTTGGACTCCAGGCATTAGCTGTGTGACACTGGGTGAGAGAAATTACAATTTGTGTGACCAGCTTAAAAATGGAAAGAGGGGGCATTTAAGCATGTGGCAAAGGGATCACAGGTAAAAAATCTTTTGGAAGTCCTGGTATGGAAGATAAAGCAAGAAGCCCCAGGACTCTGGTAGAGGAGGAAGTCCACTGTGGTCCGAGCCACATGCTGTCATGTGCTTAAGGTTTTGGAGTTTCTCTGCAGAGCCCTCACAATTCTGGGGAGTTTGCTAGGGTTTGGAGGAAATGGACCTTTTAGTTGCTTTTCTACTGTTCTTACAGGACATTCTATATACATCCAGTTCAATTGGATGAGCAAAAGACCGCGGTCATATGATTCTTCACAGAGGTACTATATTTCAAAGGCCAAAGGTGGAAGACAAGACATCAGGCAGCCAATCATTGCTGGATCTAAAGGGATCTAAATCTCTGGATTCTGTTTTGTAAATGCTCCACCCGCTGAACCACACTGCATTCTAAGCTAGACCATGACTCTTAACAGATTACCAAGTCATCCCACCTTCCACTTCCACAAGTTCAATTCAGTGCTCTCCTATCCTTTGTGGGGTACGGTCTAGTTGCCTAGCCCCCTCCCAGCCACAATCATTTTAGACACTCAAATGGACATACCTCCTTTCTTTTCCATTCCACTGTTTGAAGCGAAGTGTGTCTGTGACATTTGGATCATCTGAAAACCACAGCTCTTTTGAAAGAGGGGGGCGCATGTATGGCAGTTCAGCATCTTCTGAGATAATTAAGACCTTTAGACAGACAAAAAAGTTTTATAAGTGCCAAGGCACTTCAAGGCTGAAGTACCCACGTTAAGTGGCATTTAGGGACATCTGTGCCAAGCAGGAGAAGATGCACCTTACCCTGGCCCCAGGGTCACGAGCTCGGATGGATCTGGCGGCAGCAAACGCTGCTGTACCTCCACCAATCAGCAGGAAAGGAGCGTGAGCTGGTGCCTTGATCTGGGCACTTAGTTCTCTCTCTGGAGCTGTAAGCGACAGACCATACACAGTGAATCTTCTAAGAGACTCAAATGGGCCCCCTACTGCTAAGGGCAGTAAAAGCATCACCTGACAATTATTTTACTCCTTTTGCCCCAATGAAGTATGCCATATGCATTAATCTTACTAAACCTCACAACGTAATGATGGGAAAAGGAAATGAGGCTTCATCTTTATTTTCTCTGGTGAGAAAATGACAAGGAGGTAAAGGAGGTAAATGATTTTCTTAAGGTGAATCTGTCTTGCACTTGAACCTTAGCTTGGAAATTCAGAAGTATACTTAAAACCATGTATATTCAGCTTTGTCCTCCCTAATGAGGAAAGGTAGATAAGAGATTCCTAGTTCCACCCTATGCCAGCTGGGTGGGTAGAGAAAATAAAACCAGGCTTCCAATCTGGCAATATAACATGGACCAAAGATATGAGAGTTGAGGAAAGCGATGGAGATCATCCACCTAAGGGCCAAAAAGAGGAGCGGAAAGGCTCAAAGTTCCTTGGGTTCAACCATAGGCTTCACTGATTTTATGTTTGAACCTAAACTTTCTCTAAGCTCTACAATCACATTTCTCTTTCAGTTCTGAAACATACCACTATTTCTAGAGGTTTATAATCTCGCTGATGTCACCAGATGTCCTTAAACATGGCAACCAAATGGCTTTGATATTTCATTTCAATGGTTTGCGCTTCTAATTGTGTTTTAAGTCCAAAGGATCAAGTACTCACCAGTTATGCTATCCCGCCTCTCTTTCTCTTCTGGGGACAGTCCTAATCCTGAAAGTCTGTCACTGTATCTCTTTTGGTCCTCTTTCACCGTCATATAGGCCTGCAGACCCAAACATAGTGAGAACATTGTTCTGCCATGTGGCTAGCTTGCACTATTCACATAGTACTGTTACATTTCAACTAAATGATAAGATTTCGTACATATTGAGCCAATTCCTTTTACTTAAAAGCACTGAGGCAAAATGCATTTTCTCATAAGCAAAGAGAAATAAAGCACCAGGTCTATTCTGGATGTTAAGAGAAGATTTGTGAACAAATGAAAACCTTTCTAGTTTCAGGCTTTCCTGGGCTATATCTTAGAGCCACAAATCAATGTGGTATTTTGTTCTTCAGGGAGGGCCCAAGTAAAGGGAAGGCATCACCTACACTGGGAGGTACAGTAGAAAGCATCTCACATTTCTACAGCAATCTAACATCTCCAAAGTGTTTTTTCTTCATTAACAACTTTGGGTAGTACAAATGCTATGATTTTTAGTTTACAAAATGAGGAAATGAACTCTCAGAGTCAGTAAATGGAAAGTACTTGCGATATAAAGGGGTCTTGGAATAAGTGAGATACGAGGCTGAAAAATCACATCAGAGGTGGGAATGGTTCAGAACCTGGGTCATATCTTTTTCTGGCAGAATTCCCAGCTATCAGGGCAATTAGATAGAAAACAAGTATCTCGAGACATAACTGACTGCATACCACCCTTCTCATTCAAAGAATAACTCATTTTTCTCCTAAATGGGATATTTTTTCCCCCAAAAGGACAAGTCAAACAGAGTCTAAGCAAGAGATTTCATGAACAGAAATTCATAAAGTGAGGGACAAATAGGTATCTATTTCAAGCACTCCACTACACATGTACTATATCCTTCTGGCTAAAAAATGGGCCATTGCTCTTGCCATCCATTGTGGCTACAATCCTTCTGCTCTTCTCTGTCCACTAGCAGCAATTCACATTATTTAGAATTATTCAGAATATCAATAGATTCCAGGAAATTATTAAGACTACCACATCTAAGAAATTATCATAAATTTCCTCCCAAGATTATTTCATAATACAAAGAAGTATTATTAACAGTTAGCTCCAATAAGTTAATTTACCTCTCCTCGTACATTAATTTTGGAAAAATCAGCATGGTGTCTGGCACACAGTAGGTGCTCAATAAATGCTTGTTGACTGGTTGTGATGACTAGATTTACCTATGTTTATGACAAGGTGCCAAAAAAAATCAAATAAGCTACTTTTTAACAGTTTAAATGGATTTCTTCTCAGTGAGAGGATTGTATCTAACAAATCCTAATCCTGAGTGACACAAGGCCAGATCAAACAAAAAAAACTCACATAGAAGCTTGTTGGGCTGTGCACAGATTTAAGGCAACCACTTGAACATAGCCCCAGTCCAACTCAAACCTCCTTCCAGAATCACGTATCAGTGGAACCCGAGCCTGAGAAAAATCTTGGAAGTTTAATGGTGAAAAAATAGAAACAAGGCTTTTCTTTTTATGTAGAAGCTGTAAATGAGGTTTACAGAGAGCTAACCTAGCAAGTGACTTTTTCCAAGAGTTTAAAAAAGTCCTAATAATAAATACTTTTATACAGGATTTACAAAGTACTTTGCTAATCTGTGCATTTCAAATCAGGGACATAAACAAGGCAGGTTGGGTAAATGGCAGTTATGGAAAAAAGACTAGAGGCATACATTAGAGTCTATTCAACTTGAGGAAGGCCCCTGAGAAGAACCATATTATTTTCAGTATGAGACAACGTGAACAATTCCTGTCAACAACAGCTCAACAAAGACAAATGGAGCCAATTCATAACTCAGGGCCCAAAGCTTAAATATCAGTTGCACTGTAAATCTTGGCTCCGTCCATCAGTAGCTATGGGCCTATGGCAGCTACAGACCGAGGTTAAGTGCTTTGCCTAAGGCCCCACAGAAAGTCACTGGCAAAGCAGTGATGATAACTCACATCTTTGCCAATCATGGCTTCAAATGTGCAGTCTAGGAAGCATTAGGTTTAAACCACAGAGTTCCAATAGAAATTTCAGCAAAGTTCCTCCTAATCCTCAGAACAGTTTCTTCCGTTTGAGGGTGGGGTGGGAAGAAAGACTTTCAATGTCTAAGTTGGGGAATAAGAACTATTTGGGGGGAAAATTATGAGGAAACACTGAATGGCCATATCTCAACAAATGTGATTGGTCACAAGGGGAGAGTGTTCTTGAGACTGAAGTTTCCTTTCTGAGATGTGCATTATATTTCTACTCAAGTAAAATTAAAAGTTAAATATTATTTTAAACATTTACATATGAAAACACAAAAGCACCTTCACATAAGAGCTGAAAGTAGACAAATAACAAAAGCTCATCATTTGACCTAAGGGTCACATCTGATTATGCCATCAACCACCTCAGAGAACAGGTAAGCATTTACCCAGGAGCCTACAAAAATGCCTGCAGGAACCGGACTTTTCCAGGAAGGGATAGGGTAACAGTGGCTTGCTGTCCCTGAATACAACATTCAATGACCTGGCAGCCCAAGAATGAATCTGCCTGTCTGGCCTGGTGGAGGTTATCCAACCCTGCTTAGGGCAAGGCCTTTAGAGAAGCAAAGGCGGTCTAGTATCTAAAAGTAAACAGAAGCATTTACAAAGAAATATATATGAAATCCAAACATTAGAAATGCCTCTTCCTTTTTTTTTTTTTTTGAAAGAATGAGATAAGATGAGAAAGGAAAAATGAATGAGAAATGTGAAAATGCAAAAATTGCAGATTCAAAGGTCTGCTGTGAAAAATGAAGAGAGCCGTTTAGGAAAATATTTTGCTGTTACTTTGCATTTGGTTTAATTTAGATCAGATGTCAAAGTCCAGTGCAGAAACCAGAATAAAATGTAATTGGGGAATATGTAAAAAATACATACAAATACAATGGAACCCAAATGACGTCAACATGTGGCTTTCTAAGTCCGTGTGCAGCCCTAGGGATCCTTAGGTCCTTCTACTTGAGTCTGACACCACTGGTGCGGACCACTTCAACCAACAGCTTTGATTAGTGCTGCCAAAGGGAAAGTGTCAATTTGGGAAAAAAAAAAAGAGGAGGAAGATGAATTTTCAAATCTGCTCAGAAGTACCCAATAAAATGCATATGCACAATAAATAGTGATTTACCTTAAAGAGAAATGTCATCTCCCTAGAATGATGAAAGTGTCAATGGGCAGCCCCTTGAGTACAAGGGCAGATGCAATTCTGTCTGTGGCCCCAGTGCATATTCCAGCTTGAGGCTTGTTATGTTTCTTCTCTGCTGCCCGCCCCCCACCCCCCCATCTATTATTTATTTATAACATTCATTTAAGAAAAACTCTGAGTTCTAAACCCCCTCTGTCCTTTCCTCCCCCACCCATTAAGAAGGCAAGAAATATGATAGCAATTATACATGTGAAATCACACAAGACATACTTCCATATTAGCCATGTTGCAACCTGTCAACCGTGTTTTGTACCCCATCAACCAAAGATGGGTCTACAATTTTTGTTAGTACAATGGTGTCACTCATCAACCCCTGAAATGAATTTAGGGCACACATCTTTTATAAATTCCCGCCCCAGTGACAATTATTCCTACAATTAAATATTACCTACACTAGGATGCTTCCATCTTTCCCAGAAGCATCTAGTAACCTAGAAGGGGATCTCAGCTGATAACATTGCACAACTCTAGGTAAAGACAAGGTCCAGAGACAAAGACAGGAAACAGGACAAGTACAAAATATTCATGAAAAGGCTTTTCTGGTCACCACACCTCCACTGACTCTATTGATTTGCTACATTTTCACCAACATGTGCTGCCTCCTCGATTACAACGGAAGCTCCAGGAGAACAAGACCTATTTCTGCTTTTTCTTGGTTGTCTCCAGTACTTAGTACAGTGCCTGATATAAAGCAAGCACTTAATAAATTCGTGATTAAGAGAACACTTCATTACGAAGCCCTTTAGGGAGGAGCAAACAAGGCAACTTTTAAATTTTCAGTTACCTTGTTCTCAAAAAAAAAAAAAAAAATTAAAAAAAAAAAAGGGGTGGGGTGGGGAGGGACTGCTCCAGGGGATGAGGCCCAAGCCCAGCAAAAATCACTGACTCACTCTAGGCCTCAGTTTCCTCATCTGTAAATGAGAGGGCTGGATCTGATGGCCTCTTAAGTCCCTCTCCCTCCTAGATAACAGATTAAGGATCCTATTATCTTCCTTATGATCATTTTACTCACAACTAGAAAGTAATCTGGCTTCCTCATGCACTTGAAGGTTAGTGTGTGAAGATGTGGGCACACTACTCTAGTTTGGATTTCCCCTAATGATCCGGGCAGAAGAATAATTCTTCATTGACTTAACTAGCAATGGAAAGCACAGAATCTTAATGACTTCGAGCTATTTGTTCTTAGAGAAAATAAAAGGCTTCCTTCAAGCACGGGCACCACTAGGTACTAGCTTGGGTAGTGCCCTTACCTTACTGATCTGCTGAGTCACTACAATCACTGCCAAATTCTCTCTCTCTGACTGATGAGAGTGCAATTAAGCAGCTATATTATCGATAACTCTCCAATTCTACTTTTGCAATGAAACACCTCAAACAAACTTTTAACCTAAAAAAAAATATGGCACACTTTAGGCTGCTTTGGAAATTTCTAGTGAGGGTGGGGAATTTTCCCCAACCCCCCCCCCCCAAAGGTAAATGTCTTACATAAAGTGCTATGGTTTTTAGTATCTATGCGAAGATTTGGCAAAGGAGACTTTAAATTACAGATTGGGCTAAGAAGCTGCTGGAATTCCTGATCTTATTCATGGGTCAGTATATCAAATCTAGTAAAGAGACAACAATCATATAAGGGGCTGACAACATGAAGTTAAATTTCAGTAACTCTCAAATCGGTCCCCATGGGATATTAGATAGCAAGTATTTTAAAGGAGGTTTTTGGAAAGCCTTCCAAAAGGAGGAAAGGGAATTGTATCAGGTGGGAAGCAAAATAAAACTAAGAGAACAGCTATTAATGGAAGTTGGCAGCTTCTTTTTATAAGCTGCTTTTCTACTTACATATGCACCAGCTCCCATGGTTGATAAGCCCAGAACAAGGGCTAACATCGATTTATCCATTTTGTTCCCTGAAGGACCAGCACTGGTCATTTGTCTTGTCATCTGGAGCTTTACAGGAATATGCCATCGCTGCAACAGGTTGCCTAGGAGACACATTATATTAAACAACATAGAAAATTATGAATATATTAATAACTGTAAGTCAATGAACCATATTGATTAAGTTGCTGGCCAGTGAGCTGAACAGCATGCATTGCTGCCTAACCAACATGCAAAATAAGAATTAAACCTTCTAAGACTGGCATCTGACTTTCCACATCTACATTTCTAGTACCACTTAATGTTAGTATTATGAGATGATCCTATACTTAATAAGTATGTTCCGAGAGGTTGCTAATTACAGCAGCTTTCTCAGTAAGTCTAAACTTGGGTCAGAAAAAATAACAGTAAATATTTGGACACTTCACCAATCTTCCTTCACACTTTCTCCAAGTAAAACTGAGTGAATATGGGGAGGGCTTCTTAAACTGTACACTGCGACCCCATATGGGCTCTTGACCCAGGGTTTAAGAAGTGAAGGGGTTGGGAGTGGAAAAAGTTTAAAAAGCCCCAGGCTAGATTACTGACACAATCCATAATGCTAACTATAGGGCACTCACCCGAGACAATATTACATTAACCTAGAAATCTAAGAATCTTGTGTAAGTTAATTAACCCCACTAGCCTCAGTTTCCTCATCTGTAAGATAATAGTACCTACCTCACAGGGTTATTGTGAGGATCAAATGAGATAATATAAATAAAACACTATAAAAATACCAGCAATTCAAATAAGTAAAGTTTTAACTATGACCAGAAAAAAATTATACCTTAACATTTATTATTTCTGCTTTATGATAATTGGATATGTTTTAAGATTTCTTCTTCCTTTTATTTTCTAGCCAGAGGGCAAAATAATTCAACTTCTGACCTCATGGCTTTAAAATGTTCATTAAATTTATATTTCTACTGGAGAAGGCTCCTTTGGAAACCTGCTCAGAGATATACTTGACTTCCTAACTTAGAAAATCTGAACCACACACCTCGATGGCTTGTTGCCATCATTAAGTACTCTCACTGAAGGCAGGCCATATGTGCTGAGGGATGATTTTTTTTTTCCTGCTCATAACCAGGGTCTAGATTACAGAGAAAAGTAAAGTTCCTATGCTAGACAAATTTGTTTTTCAATCAATTACCTAAAGAGAATTTCTTTCCAGTTGCCTCACTTTTGCTTAATATCTTTTGTACTATCACAGACTAGTAGCACTAAGAAAATAGTGAAGCCTGCAAACTAAAGATGTTCACCAAGCCTTCTGCTAATTCATGTGGGGTTCATTCTCCTGAGAGCTTTTCTGCAATGACAGGAGGCATCCGGGATAATGGGAATGAATTTTGGGACCTGCTGGTATTAGAATGAAGTATGAAATGGACAAAACCCCGTTTGGACGTAAAAAGAATGACTCTTTAGGGAATCCACCACACTACATGCTTCCTCTATGAAACGTGAACACCAATTTATCCAACAATAGTTTTGTTTGTTTTTTAAAGCATGTTAAAGTGTTATTATTTGTGATAATTTAATACCAATTAATGTCATCAAAAGCTGGGACACATTTGGTGTTGATGGTTGATGTATGACTTTATACATTTTGCTGATTTGTGTATATATCGATGTATAGCAAGAATTTGGGTACAGCCATCTTAAAAATACTTCAAGTAAATTCGGAGTTACTCTAGCTATGTGCCATAGAGAAAGTCACCTTAGTAGGCATAAAATATTTAAACCAATGGAATTTCAACTAGGAAGTTAACTAAAATGCTGAATACTTTTTAATTTCACTGGAATTGAGTAAGAATTTGAGAGAAAATGAATGCAGTACAGTGTTAGGCAGTGAAAACATCAGAAAAAGAATATGCTCAGGGAAAAGAAGAATCAAATGATTATGTTCTACAAAGACTAGCAATTAATTAGGTATAAGAGAGAGATGTATCCAGGAGGACTACGACCAGTTGAAAGATGATAAAATACAAAGACAGAGCAATCAATGGTTGTTAGGTCTGTATTGGTAGATCAAACACAGCAAGTTATAGTCTTAAAAAGAATTGCCTGAGGATACTACCAGGCTAAATGACTTGTCCCAGGTCTTGAAATCAGTATGTATTAGGAGCAGGACTTGAACCCAGGCCTTTCTGGCCCCAAGACTGTAATGATTATGTCATCAGTCTCTGGAGTTTAGATTTTTAATGTTTAGGCAAGGATGATGACAGAGAGGTGTCATTATGCAACCAGAAGAAAACTAACATAGATAGTAGGAAACAAAGAGATCAATATCCAAAGCACCAAATGAAATCTTGGAATATTTCTAGAAAAATGCAATATCCTAGGACAATAAATAAAAAGAAGCTAACTTGCCTTCTGTTTTGAGTATGAAAGTTCTCCCTTAGAAAATCTGAGAGAAGCCCATTCTTTAAAAAATATTAGACAGACAGAATGCATGCCATCTTGGGGTGGGAGGGAGGAGAGAGATGGGGGGAAAATTTGGAACTCAAAATCTTGTGGAAATGAATGTTGAAAGCTAAAAATAAGTTAATAAGGGCTTAATATGTTACACTGAATATATTCTAAAATCACATGGGCTTTTTTTGGCTGCCATGTTATATTGTTGGCTCATATTAACTTTGCAAAGCACTAAAACCCACAGAATTATTTTTTTAGATTAAACTGTTATCTAGTTTAAAAAAAAATCAATGAGGAAGGAAGAAAAGGATGGAGGGAAGAAGGATGGAAGGAAAGGGAAAAGGAAGAAAAGAATCAAGAAAGGAAGGTAGGAAGGAAAGAAGGAAAGATAGAAGGAAGGAAAAGAGCAGAGATGTCAAGCACATGGCCCACAAAATTCCTAAGTTCAGCCTGAACCACAATAAAATGTAATTTTGAAATATTTAACAAAATCAATAAAAACACAATAAAATGCAGAAAAAAATACTAGAAACACGACAGTATAGATCCTTACCTGCAAGGTTATCTAGTGGTTCTCACTTCTTAAAGTGAGGCTGACTACAAAGATCTTTATATGAATAATACAGAAAACCACTTAAACTTTTGGACCTCAGGTCAGTTTGATCACATGGGCAGCATGTTTGGCAGTGAAACAAAATATTTCAGAAGAGAAGTCAAATTCCATTGTGTGACCCAGAAGGTCTTTAGCACTCAGACACTAGCAAGAAATGGATGCTCTGCGTATCTTGTTTGAGGTTCACAACCTTACTAACTAATCAAGACTGTGATGTTGAGCACAAGACTTGCTTTAGCATTAATACACTTTAAATTAACCTAATGTTGGTAAGAGGTACAGAACACTATTAAAATGTCAGTTATGATTATAATCATTTCAAGTAACAACAGGTTCACCCAATGTCTAAAAGCAAGACAAAGAGACAGTATGTTTTGATCCTCTACCCAATGTTGACCAAGGAAAGGAATATTCTATGGAAAAAGCAAGTCTCTCACCAAAAAGATGCAGTAAAAGCTACTACCTGAGAAGGATAGGGAACAGGATAGCTCACTTCAAGTGTTTTCATTCGAATGAAGGCTAAGACTTTTTTTCTGCTTGGCCCTAGAGGGCAAAATTAGGAACAATGTTGGAGAAAGGCAAAATCTTCTTAATTAAGGAAAACTTTCCCAACATTTCAAGCTGTCCAAAAGTGGAATTGGCTGCCTTGGGAAGTCCTCCCTCACTGGAAGTCTCCAACTGGAGGCTGTAAGATTTATCAGATACTCTGTAGAAGGGATTCCTATTCATGTAGACATCGGAAGAGACTGCCTCTTAAAGTCCCTTCCCAATAACGAGATTCAGTGTTTACATACTCTAGTGTCTTATCAGAAGAAAAAGGCTTAGTTTCCTCTTCTGTGAAATGGGAATAACATTTCTACTAACCTCACAGGGTTCCTCTGACAAAAATTCTTTGTAAACATTAAAGCAACACCAAAATGTGAATTATTAGTAATAACAGATATTAAGAAAATGGTGAAAGAGCTTACCTCGGGCAAGAATGTTAGTAATAATGGTCTACTGTAGTGTCTTTTGGGGGCCAAAGAACTTTTACATCAATGGTTTGTTTTATGGATTTTTGAAACGAGAGCAAGATCGTCAAATGTGCAAATGATAAAAAAAACCCGAGAGAAATCTTTAAAAAAAAAAAAAAGGATGAAAAAGTCCGGATCCAAAAAGATAGGCTGTAAGGATGAGCCAAATCTAATAGGGATAAATTAATGCTATATTTGTTTTTTAAAAATAAACTGCAAAATACAAGATAGGAGAGGTGTGGTTAGAAAAAAGTATAGGTGAAAAGGTTCTAGGGGTTTTAGCACACCAGAAAGGTCAATCAATAGGAGTCCACAGTGTGAAATGCTAACTCCCCAAACTAATGAGATCAATCTTGAGCCAAATGCAGAGAAGAGTGTCCAGAAGAAGAGGGGAGATCTGGGGTACTGTGTTCAGTCTGGAGCCCCATATTTCAGGAAGGTCACAGAAAAGCTCAAGCTTATACAGATGAAGGGGACCAAGAAAGCCTGTGCCATTTGGGGGATTATGCGATGAAAGTAAGGGTCAGGTGAAGGAGCTGTTTGGCTTGGAGAAAAGATGACTGGGGTGGGAGCAGAACCGGCCTTCAAGTATTTATCAGAAAGGCTGCCGTGTGAAAGGCTGGGTCAGATTTCTCTTACTTGGGAAGTCACTCCCTTCTAATGTAAAGGAAAGCTTCCTATCAGAGGTATGTCCAAATGGGAGATGAGCTGCCTTGGAAAGCTCTTTCACACATTGCTTCTATGATGACTAACTTTGATAGACTTGGCTCTTCTCAACAATGCAAGGTTCTAAGACAGCTACAAAAGACTCATGATGGAAAAAGCCATCCACATCCAGATAAAGAATTATGGAATCTAAATGCAGATTGAGGCGAACTATTTGCTCTCACTTTTTTTTCTTTTGTTATTTTATTTTAGGTTTTGTTACATCTTTGTCATGGTTCATTTGATTGAGTATAATTTTTCTTTACAACTTGATTATTGGGAAAATAAGTTTAATGTATATTAAACTTAAATTAAAAAATTAAATATACATAAGGTATATGTAGAACCTGTATCAGATTACATGCCATCTTGGGAGGGGGAAGGGGGAGGAGAGGAAGGGGGAGAAAATTTGGAACTCAAAAACTTGTGGAACTGAGTGCTGTAAACTAAAAAAATTAATTAATTAAAAAAACTGAAAAAAAAAATAAAGTTCTCTTTTACTAGAGGGCTTAAAGGTTGGATGGCCATTTATGGAGTATGTTTTAGAGGGGATTCTTCTTAGGTATGGGTTAAATCACAGGGTGTTGGAGATCACTTCCACCTCAGAGATCCTATGAATTATATAAATCTATGAAGAAGGAGCAAATAGTCAAGAGACCAGAAGTAGTAATATAGCAGCCTATCTCTGAACAAGTTATTAATGGAGGCAAAATAAAACTAGCCAATTCTTTTTAGCATTAACATCACTAAACGCTTTCAAGTGTAAGTCAAGATAACAGCATAAGCAACAAGTAGTATTAAGAAGACATTTTCCAAGGAGTCTCTAATTCCACAGATAGAAGCAACGATGTTTTAAGGTGGAGGTCAAAGTTACGAAAGGGCAAAAAGGTTATACGTAAATTACGTCTAGGAGCTGTTGTGTAACTTGCCATCATTTTGGCGTGCAGATGTCTGGAGACCAGGCTATTTGTCAAAAAGTAACCTTTTTTTTTATTACCCCCACCCCACCCCCAGAAGTCAAGGTTAAGTGACTTGCCAGGTAACAGTCACAAAGCTAATAAACATCAAGTGTCTGAGGCCAGATTTCAACTCAGGTCCTCCCGACTCCAAGCTGGTGCTCTATACACTGCACCACCTAGCTGCCCTAAAAAACTATTTTTAAAATTCCCGACAAGCCTTCAGATTCCAAGTGTAAGATCACTCAAGATATTTAAACACTAAAACTTCATTCAGGAAGCACTGTTGAGGCAATGGCTCCAGGAAAATAGTGCAAAAACTTAGGGAATCATTTTCATGTTACTTTTGATATTAGTAAGAACTCAAGACTGCTGAAAGAAAGGTTAATTGCATCTCATAAAAACCGGTAACTTACTACCACAAGAGGTCAAGCTGTACAAGAGGTCATGGGGTGAGCATATATAAGTAAAGTCCATGAAATGTTCTGATAAACTCATGGATGGCATATGCATAATGGACTAGTAAGGGCACAATTTAGGGGTGTTTGATTATAGCATTCTGAGTTGGAAGGGACTTTAATAGATTTAATACAAATCTTTTATTTTCCAGAAGATGAAACTGAGACCCAGAGGTGAAATGACTTACCTAAGGTTATACAACTAGTATCAGTAGCAGAACCAGGACTAGAACCTGGGTGTTTAAATTCTCAGCCTGCTGCTTTTGATAAGTCACCATTATTAACTTTTTTAGGTCAACTTCATGAAAGACAAATATCCTACTTTCCCAGGTGCTAGCATCAGAGCAAAGTATTAGGCTAAACAAAACATAGATACGGCATTATTTACGTTCTAATAGAAGACACAGCATTGGTTAAAAAACAACTCTAAAAACTGGAATTGAAGCCAACCACAAAGTCACACTGACCATATTTTTCAGTTCACCTTTGGCTTGCTTGCCCTCCCAGCTCTTTTGTATTTATCTCATGACTTATATTTACAGTTGTTTCAATGATATTCGACATAGCTAGGACTTCTGAATTTTCAAAGTGCTTTCACATCTATGTTCTCAACTTTAAGACAGCTAAAGTAGATGATATCTCTGTTACAGGTGACGAAACTGAGGGAAAAACTATATTACATGGCTTAAGTCACAGCTATAATAAATGGCAGAGATCCACGGTTTTTTCCATTAGACTTCCCAGCTTTCATAGTCCAATATTTCTGAAATTCCCTTCCTGTTACCTAGTTGAAATTTCATTCCTTCTCTTTGGGACTCAGGTAAAACGCCACCTCCTCCCATTAAGTATTCCCAGCTCCCACCCGAACAGAAAACATTCCTCTCTCCTTTAAACTCTCAGTACTTTTTTGCGCCACTTTTTTTGTCCTGGAACTTCCTGCTTTCTGCCCTCTCTTATCCATTCTCCGGGGTCGAGTCTCACTGATCTCCCCTACTGGATAGGCTCCCCAAAGGCTGGAGCTAGGACTTCTTTCTGATTCATCTTCCAGTCTCCCCCGGGTTTAAATAGTATTTAGCGCACGTGGGTCTCCAGAATCCCGCTTCGAGGCGGGGAAAGAAGGGGGTGGAGGTGGGGGTGTGTTAGGATCCCGGCAGCCAGAACGCCAGCCCGGACCGCATGGGCTGGGTTGGAGGGATCCTAGCTTGCAAGCCGTCGGCTGGGGGGTGGGGGTGGGGGTGGAAGCTGATGCCTCTGAAGGTCAGGCCGGCGAGTCCTGCCTGAAGAGTTTGGAGCGCTCCCAAAAGAAGGCGGGAATGAGCGTGCGGAAGGGGTTTGGCTGCGGAGGACAGGGCTGCGAGGGTGGGGGGGTGGGGAGAGACGGGGGGGGGGGGCGGGCAGGGGTTCCCCGGGGTGAGGGTCAGGGTCGTGGCGGGTGGAGGGAGGAGAAGAGGCAGAAAACTGCAACGCGAGCTTCAGGGAACTAACTTACCTGGAAGCCGGCTCTTCTGCTTCGGGCCACGGACTACCAAAGGCGCCAGTTTCTGCCCCAACCTAGCCGCGACGATGCTTCCACATCGTAACATGTCGGCGACTAAGACGACGGGAAGTCCCGCACCAAGTACGCCTGTAGCCGCCCCGCCGTCTCCCCTTTTCGGCTCTCTCCACAGCTACTGACCCGTTACCCACAGTCCGCCTCCAAGTGCCACTCTAGTCCATCCCACCCCACCTCGCGGGCGGGGCCTCCCTAGAGACGCATTCTCATTGGACCAATGGAACCGCCTGCGCAGACGCTGCCCTCCAATTGGATATTGGATAGTGGAAGGGTGAGACCTGCGTTGTTCCTAGAGCTGCGCAGCCATTGGCTGAGAAAGCGACGGTGGGGGAGCTGCTTCGCGCACGCGCACGCGCACGTGTCAGTACTCTGGCCCGGGGCGGTAATGCTTCAGGGTGGCATTTTGGGAGCATAGGTCGATACTTTCCTTTTTGTTTTGGGGCTGACAGTTTATCCCTCTAGTACGGCTGCCCACTCCAGGTCAGGTGCGGCGGCGGTGGCGGGACTTCCCGAGGTCCGGGGGCCCATCTGGTTCTGCCGATGGACGCCCAGGCTCCATAGCAACAACTCTGAGCCGCTTCTCCACAGGTCATAGCCGGCCCTCCTGGGCTCCCGAGGCCCTGGTGACCTTGGCAGGCTGGACCTGCGGCTCTCCGCCTTTGCAGCACCCAGCCTTTCCCCTCCGCCATTTTCCTTACATGAAGGTGTCATCCTGCTGCACCTCTAACTGGCTGTATTATTATTACCTTGTGCAACTCCCTTGCTTTCTCTGAACCTCAGTTTCCCTCTAAGTCAAATGAGGTTGGCCTCTATGATTACTCCAAGGTCCCTGACTCTGGACCCATGCTCCAACCCTCTCCTGTCACTGGGACCTCCAATGGAGTTGGGAGCACCAGCAACAATAACTTGGCTTCCCTTGGCTCTGTTTTCAGAAGTGTAGAATGAGAGGAGCTGAATGGAAATGAATATTCCAAGCAGTTGGAATATAAGCAAAATTGGGAAGCTGGTCTTTGGAGCTACACAGAAAATAAAGAAAAATACAAATACTATTAGTAAGTAGTAGGTTTCACTATTTAAGCATTTTAGGAATGGACTTCATGTCTCCAGAATTAGATTTCTAGCATCCTAAGGACAAGGACTATGCATTTTATCTTTGTGTTCTTTACATAGATCTTAGAGTTGGAACGATCCTTAGAGACCATCTAGTCCAAGGCTGGGGAACCTTTGGCCTCAAGGCCACACCTGGCCTTCTAGGTCCTCAAGTGCAGCCCTTTGACTGAATCTAAACTTCACTAAACAAATCCCCTTAATAAAAGGATTTGTTCTGTAAAACTTCGACTCAGTCAAAAGGCCACCCCTAAGGACTAGATTCTAGTCCAACTCTTTTGTTTTAGGGAGGAAGACACAGGCCCAGGGAGGTTGCCCAAGGTGAGACAGGTACTAAACATTAAAGGCAGTCTTTGAACCAGGTTCTCTCTGACTATAGAGCCAGTATTAAAGTAAACCATGCTACAGTACCTTCTGGTCCCTAGTACATAGGTGTGTGCTCAGTTTCTTGAATTGATATGCTAGAATATCTTTCAACAAGATCATAGATTCTATCTCCCTTTTTGGCCAGGTAGCTTTCTTTCCTCTGTCCCATAGTCACAGACTCTACATACCAAGAAGGTTTATCCTACCAGCTAGGTTGTATCTGTCAGGCTAGTTCATAGGGAATGTGCCCTAACACTACCCTAGAGCCTGCTGTACAAAGTATTCTACACTGACTCTTATTATATTTGTGACATGTACTTTTTTTTTAACTGAGAATGATCACCTTGACACCCTGAGAAGGGATCACAGATGAATGATATATCTCAGTGTTCTTGGAGAGTAGACACTGCTTACTTTTCTATGATCTGGATTTGAGAAATGTTTTTTTTTCGATACAAGCAAAGTAACTAGAAGAGTGGTTCTCAGAGTGTGGTCCACCAACTGCTGGTGGTCCCCTAAACACTTTTAGAGGGTCCTTGAGATCAAAACCATTTAGGGGCAGCTAGGTGGCACAGTGAGTAGAGAACTGGCCCTGGAGTCAGGAGGAGTTCAAATCCGACCTCAGACACTCGAGGATGGGTAAGTCGCTTAACCCCAATTGCCCTGCCCTCCCCCCTCCAAAAAAATAGATTAAAACCATTTTCATAATAAATACTAAAATGTTATTTGCTTATTAAAATACCATTTCTTTTTTCAACTACATATCTGTGTGAGGCTAGGTTTTCTTCATGTATTTCAACTAAAATGACATATCATATGACATTGAATGCAGAAACAGATATGAGAATCTACCTGTCATCTATTAAGCCAGACATTACAGAGACTTGCAAAAATATGTAAAACAATGCCACTCATTAACTTTTTTCTTTTTGGAAAATATTATTTTTCATGAAAATATGTAACGGGCTTTTAATAAATAATTAAAATGTATCGGTTTTTATTTCAAATATGGTAAATATTGATAGATACAACACATATAAACAAAAGTTCTTTGAGGGCTTCAATAATTTTTAAGAGTGTGAAGGGGTCCTAAGACCAAAAAGTTGGATAACCATTGAGATAGATGTGCAAAAAATCAATATAGAGGAGGCCAAGGACCAGAAAAACTTAATGCGAATGGGAGAGAGGGATACCCTTTGAATATACTCTGGAGATTATGTTCTATTAGAGCCTGGTCTGCAAAACCTGGAAAGACTTACATGAACTGATGCAAAGTGAAGTGAATGAGGAGACCATCGTACACAATAACAGCAGTATTGTGCAGTGATCAGCTGTTTATGACTTAGTTATTCTCAACAATACAAAGATCCAAGATAATTCTGGACCTATGATGAAAAATGCTATCTACCACTAGAGAAGAAACTGATAGAATCTGAATGCAGATAGAAGCATACTGGGGTTTTTTTAACTTTATTTTTCTTGTTTCTTTTTTGTCTGCATTTTCTTTCACAAGATAACTAATATGGAAATGTTTTGCATCACTGTACATGTATAACTTTTATCAAATTGCCTTCTCAATGAGGGGGGAGGGGAGAGGAGGGAAGTTGGGAGAGAATTTGGAACTCGAAATTGTGAAAAAATAAAAGTTAAAAATTGTTTTTAGATGTAATTGGATAAAAATTAAATTAAAGTTTAGATTCTGGTCTGGAAATTAGAAATTGACCTTGCATGATTTTGTTGAGCTTAGTTCCTTTTAATCCCGTTTCGATCCTGGATCCCAGGTTCTTGAATTCATGAAGTATGTCTTCATGTTCTATAAGCATTATGGGCCTTACAATCAACAAGGCAGGTCCTGCCCCTTTAGAGAGAGGAAAACAGTGGGGTTCTCAGAAGGGACCTGCTATCAGTCAGAGGCTGCTTCTTTAGGCCTTCCCACCACTTCTAGATATTCATCTAAGACCCATTCAGTAATCAAATGTGCCACTCTGGCCCATTATTATGACTTCAGCATGTGTTTCACAAGCTATCTAGTGAGCATATCAAAATCCAATATAATTATTCTTGATCTCTCCAACTAGATCAAAAGCTACCCCTCAGGCAGCTAGGTGGTATGGTGGTTAGAGTGCTGGGCTTAGCCGCAGTAAGACCTGAGTTCAAATTTGGCCTTAGACACTAGCTGTGTGACCCTGTCACTTGTCTCAGTTTCCTCAACTGTACAATGGGGATAAAAATAGCACCTACCTCCCAGGGTTGTTATGAGGCTCAAATGAGATCATAATAAATGCATATTCCCTCCTCCCCCAATCTCTCAAGTGAAGGGACCCATCTTATACTTCTATCTGCTACAGCATCAATCACAAGGATAGAGTCAGAGAAAGGGTACTGAATTTGGAGTCAGGACCACTCCAGCTCTGGTACGTAGCTTTGTGAACATGGGCAGATATTTCCCTCTGAGCTTGTTGTTTTTATTTTTTATTTTTATTTTATTGTTTTTATTTTTCAATTAACAGGCTTTTATTTTCTCCCTTATTACCTCTCCTTCCATTTAAAAGAAAAAAAAAACACAAAAAAAACCCTCATAACAAATGTGTATAGTTAAGCAAAATAAATTCCTGTGTAGGTTGTACCCTGTCTTGTATTGAGAGGCCATCATCTTTCTGTCAGGAGGTGGGAAGCTTGCTTCATCACTGGTTCTCTGGAATCATGGTTGATCGTTGCATTGACCAGAGTTCTTAAGTTTTTCAAAGTCATTTGTTTTTCCATTGTTGTTAATGTATAGATTGTTCTGGTTCTGCCCATTTCCCTGGCTGTCATTTCACACAAATCTTCTCACATTTCTCTGAAACTATCCCTCTCATTCTTTTCACCTTTGTTTTGATGTCTTTGGGGTATAGTCTTAGCAGTATAAGTATGGCTGGGCCAAAGGGTATGTAAGGTTTGGTGACTTTTGGCCCACGGTTCCAAATTGCTTTCCAGAATGGGAAGGCCAAGCCACAGCTTCATCAACAGTGTGCTAATGTGCCTGTTTTCCCAAAGCCCCTCCCACATTTGTTATATTCCCTTTTTGTCATCTCTGCCAGTCTGATAGGTATAAGGTAGAACCCCAGAATTTCTGGAATTTGCATTTATTTAATTCTTAGTGATTTGGAGCATTTTTTCCCCTATGTGACTATTGGTATCTTGGATTTCGTCCGTTGGGAACTGCCTGTTCTTTTGATCTTTTATCATTTGGGGAAGGGCTCTGAGTTCTACTTTCCTGATCTGTAAAATTGAGCTGATACTTGTACTACTTGCAAGCTGTTGTGGGGAAAGTGCTTTGTAAACCTGAAAGGCCTATATAAATGGGAGCTGATACGGTGGCTATTTGAACATGGGTAAGTCATTTAATTTCTCCGAGCCTCAGTTTCCTGATCTGTAAAATGGGGATAACACTTACAACTACCTATTTCACAGGGCTATTATGAGGAAAGCACTTTATAAACCTTAAAATGTTATAGAGATGGAAGCTATTATTATTTTCCTTAAAGCCTGGGTGCAAAGGTTTCTATTCATATCCATGAAGTGTCACAGCGACTACTAAAAATACTTATGTGCCTTGTACTTCTAAGACATCCTCTTTCTCCTTGCAGGACATTTTTGAAAGAGTGTTTGCACTTAGAGGCATTTGTTGTTGTCCATTCATTTTCAGTCATGCCCAACTCTCTATGACCCCATTTGGGGTTTTCTTGACAAAAATACTGGAGTGGTTTGCATTTCCTTCTCTAGCTCATTTTATAGATGAAGAAACCGAGGCACACAGGATGAAGTGACTTGCCCAGGGTCATGTAACTAATAAGTATCTGAGGCCAGATTTGAACTCAGGTCTTCCTAACTACAGGCCCAGTCCTCTATCAATTGAGCTACCTAGCTAAGCCACTTACTAGATGTATGACCTTGGAGGAGTCACTTTTCTTCCCCTGTCTAGTCCTCAGTATCTTCATCTATAAAATAATGCGGTTGGATTACTTCCAGTTTTATTTGTCTACGATCCTGAGGGTACAATAGAACTAGCAGTATTGAGGAAGCCATCCTACTATAGAAATTCTAAACTTATTTGAAAAGTAAAGAGCAGAAGGTAAGAGACATGGATGATTAATTTTTAAAAATTTGATTTAATGCTATTTCCCTTCCCCCATTGAAAAAAAGAAAAACAAAACCCTTGTAACAATTTCCCATTATCAAACAAAACAAATGTCCATGCTGGCTATGGCCCAGACTGTATGCCTTATTCTGCATAGGTTCTCTGGAATCATGGTTGATCACTTCAGTAATCAGAGATCTAAAGATCAAAAGACACTTTGAAAGACTGTCATGGTACATGGACTGTTATGGTACAAATTGTTCTTCTGGTTCTGCTCACTTCATTCTATATCAGTTCATGCAAATCTTACCAGGCTCCTCTGAAACCACCTCCTTAGTCATTTTTTTATGGTGCAGTAGTATTTAATTAGTCATGTCATTCAGCTATCATAATTTGTTCAGCCATTCCCAATTTAATGGATAACCCTTTAGTGTCCAGTTCTTTGCCACTACAAAAAGAGGTGCTATACATATTTTAGGAAATGGGGTCCTTTTCCTTTTTTGGGATGTAGGCCTAGTAGAAGTATTGTTGGGCCAAAGGACACACATAATTTAGTGACTTTGAGGGCATGGTTCCAAATTGCTTTCCAGAATGGGAGGACCAAGCCACAGCTCCATCAACAGTACATTAGCATGTCAAAGCCCCTCCAAATTTTGTTGTTTTCCTATTTTGTCATTTTTGCCAGTCTAATAGGTGGATCTGCAGAGTTTCTTTAATTAATGGTGATTTGAAGCATTTTTTTCATATTGAAACCTTGGATTTTATCCTTTGAAAACTATCTGTTCATACTCAATTGGGGAATGAAGAGCCATAGCCTCTTTAGAACTCAGAGGGACCTTAAAGATTTTTTAATTCCTTGCTCCTTTCCCCAAATTTTATAGATGAGGAGAAGGGATATGTCCTAAGCCGGACCACTTTCTCTTGCAGTTGTTTTGAGGAACATGAAATGGACTGAAAAGCAAGTACTCTGTAAATGTAAGGGATTGTTATTCATCAACCTTAAAAGATGGGCCTAAGCCTTTCTTTTATCTTTGAGTCCCCCTGGGACACAGCTACCAAGCCCAGGATTTAGTTCTAATATCCTGGCATTTAGTTGCCCAGCCAGGTGTTTATATTAACTTTAAAAGGAAAATGGTGGTCAGCACATGACTTAAAAGGCAAGCATAGGAATATTCAGATCAATATAGTTATTGGGTTATCTATGTTGTTGGAAATCAAGGCTTAGAAAATATATTGGGTGTGCTGTAAGAAATGATGAGCAGGTTGATTTTAGAAAAACATGGAAAGACTTGGATGTAATGATGAACAGTGAAATGAGCAGAACCAAGAGAACATTGTATACAGGAAGAGCAATATTGTTCGAAGAATAACTGTGAACGATTAAGTTATTCTGAGGATTATATTCAAATCAATGACAAAGGACCTATAAAAGAAGATGCTATCCACCTCCAGAGAGAGAACTGATAAATAGAAGTATGCATAGTTTTACATTTTATTATCTGTCTATCTATCTATCTATCTATCTATCTATCTATCTATCTATCTATATCTGTGTCAAATGGTGACCTTCTCTAGTGTGGGATAGGGAGGGAAGGAGACAATTTGGAACTTTAAAATGTGACAAAAATAAAATTAAATTTAGAAAAAGAAAATATATTGGGTCAAAAAGTTTTTGTAGACCAAGTCAAGGAAAACTGTTGAGCACTGTTGTACAATGCATCCAACTAGTAGACTATTTTGAGGGAATGTTTCAGGGAAAATGGCAGAGGTTGCCCCCATCTTTGGCCCAATGTTAATTGAAAAAGCAAAATATTTTTGTTTTCATTTAATGAACAAATGCAGTTGACTCTGCTGTGTGTTTCATTTGGTTATATTTAGCCTTATGCTAGGTCTCACTTTGAAAAACCGATGCTACCCATTAGAAAATACAAATAGCAAACCATGAACACTTTTATGGGTTTTCCAAAGAGTGCATTTCTGAGCACAGTTTATGCCTGGAGCAGAATTTTTTCAGTATAAATAAAACTAGCTGGGCTAGTTGGTCATGTTTGGCAGCTTCTGTCCTCATGACTAGAGGTATGGTCCATTTGGCCATGGTCCTTAGCAGAATGGCAATTTGACTGTCCTTTCATATTATTGTTATTTGTCCTTCATCCTCGAAGAGGACCATGGCATCAGGAAGGTGATGTCATGACTTGCAAGTGAATTGGATTTAAGTGAGGGAGGGCCATGCAAAGTCACCAGCTTCACTTTCTCCTCCGGAGCCATGTGGGCCCAGTAGCAAGATATAGATCAGGATGACAGGAGATGGCCCCGAGTCCCTTCGTGTGCTGATGGTTTAGAATCCCATGAAATAAGACTGCTGGTGATTGGAACCTTTAATTGTAATCAGGCTTGTTAAGAGGTCACATATTGTTACTTATATGTTGTTTGGTCATTTCAGTCTCCATGACCCCATTTGGGGGTTTCTTGGCAAAGCTACTGGAGTAGTTTGCCATTTCCTTCTCCAGCTCATTTTACAGTTGAGGAAACTGAGGCAAATAGGGTTAAGTGATTTGCCTAGGGTTACATAACTAGTAAGTGTCTGAGGCCAGATTTGAACTTGTGAAGTGGACGGAGTCTTCGTGATTCCAAAACCAATGCTCTATCCACTGCAGCCTGCCATCTTTTTGTACTTTGAGTGAAAGATCATTTCAGAGTCAAGGGCTTCTTTGCTATTACTATAGCAAAGCTGCTCTACCACTAGACTGTCTTAGAACTTTATCCTTAGCAGTAAGCAGGCACCCAAAGGACTATCAGACTGTGCATACCCTTTGACCCAGCAATGCCACTACTAAGTTTGTATTCCAAAGAGATCAAAGAAAAGGGAAAAGGACCTATTTGTAGAAAAATATTTGTAGCAGCAATTTTTGTGGTGGCTAAGAATTGGAAATCGAGGGGATACCTGTTAACTGGGGAATGGCTGAAGAAATTGGGTATATGGTTGTGATGGAATACTATTGTGCTATAAAAATGATGAGCAGCATGGTTTTAGAAAAATTTGGAAACTGAGGAAAAGTGAGGTGAGCAGAACCAATAACAGCAACATTATATGATGATCAACTGCAAAAGACTTGGCTCCTATGATCAAGACAATGATCCAAGACAATTCCAAAGGACTCATGATGAAAAATGCTATCTACCTCCACAGAAAGAACTGATGAATTCTGAGTGCAGATTGAAGCAGACTTTTTAACTTTATTTTTCTTGGGGTTTTGTGTGTGTGTTTTCTTTGCAACATGGCTAATATGGAAATATGTTTTGCATGACTTCACATATGTAATCAATATATTACTTGCCTTCTCAAGGGGCGGGAGAGGGAGAGAATTCAGAATTTAAAAAAGAATATTAAAAAATTTATCTTTGGTCTGTCAATCTTTCAGAAAATAAACATTTGTTGTATTGCCTAAGTATTTAATATTCGGAAGCACTGTGCCCATAGACTATGGCCTTGTTACCATCCAAGAGATCATCCACTGTACATGTTCCAACTCTCTTTATCAGAAAGTAGCAAATAATTAAAAAGCAAGGTGACAGAGACTTTGTTTTCTTTTCATATTTAACCGTAATCTTTTATTTTAAAATTGGGCGTAAGAGTCTTTTCCAGGAAATCGAGTTCAAGGGCTAGTGCTGAGATCAGTGCCCATACAACACTGTGTCTCATACCATCTCCATTTCTGCCACCCACATGTGTGGCCTAGATAAGTCACTTCCCTTTCTAGGACCTTCATTTTCCCTTCTGCAAAGTGGGTGGATTATACTTATATGATCTCTAAAGTCACTTTACAGAACACAGAACCTGAACTGGAAGAAACCTCAGAGCCATAGAGTCCAACCTGAAAAAGAATGCCTTCTAGCATATAATATAAATAATAAATACCTGAGGAGTGGTCAGCCAGCCTTTGCTTGAGGATCACTATGGAGGGCTTACTCGCTAACTCCTCTCTTCCACTTTTGGATAGCTTAAATTGTTAGAAAGTTTTTCCTTCTATCCAGCTTTTATCTGCTCTGTTCCTCCATGGTTTACAGTCCCTCTACAACAGTGATCTCATTAGCTTCCAGAGATGACCATCTCTTTGCAAATGACAGCCAGGTCTCCATATATACATATCCAGACCCTCATCTCCTGAGTTCCAGGCTTATATCACCAGCTGCCTGAGCATGTGGGTATGCGCAGTTTAGTGACTTTTTCTAGCTTGATTCCAAATTTGTTTTCCAGAGTGGTAGAACCAATTTACAATTCTGCCAACAGTGTACCAGGCTTCCTGTCTTCCCGCAGCAACTGTAACATATACCATTTCTGTCTTTTGTCATCTTTGCTAATCTTCTGGGTACAAATCCTTGACTCTTCATTCTCCCTCTTCTTCCATATCCAGTCAGTCGGCAAACCTTGTTGATTCCACCTCTACGTCTCTTAAATCTGCTCCTTCCTCTCCACTCACATAGTTCAGGCATTTATCATCGCTCACCTAGACTATTGCAGTAGCTACTTTCTAATTGGTCTCCCTGCTTCTATTACCTCTCTTTTCCAATCCATCATCTACACAGCTACCAAATCTGGCATCCCTAAAGCCCACATCTGATTATTTTGCTCCCCTACTCAAGAAACTTCAGTGGCTTTCTCTTGCCTCTATAAGAAAATACAAATTCATTTAGCATTTAAAGTCCTTTCCAGTCTGGCTCCAGTCTATCGTTCCGGAGTGATTTCATATCATTCTTCTATATTCATTCCATATTCTAGCTAACTGGCCTACTTATTCTCCGTCTATGACATTTCATCTTCTGCACAGGCTGTCTTCCATGCCTAGAACTCTCCCTTTTCAGCTTTAGCTACCTTCATGGCTCACTTCAAGACCTACATTCTATATAAAGCCTTTCCCTATTCCCCCAATTAGCACTCTCCCCCTCCCTCTAAAATTACTTTCTATTTACTTCATAAAATTTTGCATTGATTTAACTGTGGACTTGTTTTCCCAATAGAGGGAGGAAGCCCTTCTGGAGGGCAAAGGCCCTGTGAGTTAAGTAGGGCAAGTGTTGTGTATCCCTATTTTACAGATGAAGAAACAAGCTCAGAGATAGGAAGTGAATTGGCCATGTTCACCCAGCTAGGAAGTGCTGGGATCAGGAGATAAGGGTGCAGGTCTCCATTCCAAGTGGAGGTCTCTTGCCACCGTACCATGCCACTATGATGCTTTGGAGTCACCCAAACACTGAATTCTTTGCAGCACACTCTAGTGAAATATGGACGTATGTATTCTATGGTAATTAAAAACTCTATTACCAATGGTTAAAATGCAATATTGGTCCCATAGGAGAACTAAGGAAATGCATTTCCCTCTTCTCATGAGAGAATTGGGGCAGGGGGCGCTTCAGGAGTACAATTTCACTGTCAGACCTGGTCATTTTGTCTATCACTTTTGTTGAGCTATTTCTCTGTTTCAAGAGAGAATTGAGGAGTAGGGAAGGGAGGAGGATAGAAGAGGAAATATCTGTGGTATAAAAAACAAAAGGCTTCAATACAACATTTTAAAATGACTAAACATCTTAGTCCTTAAAGTGTTAAATTGATTTTGTTTGAAACACACACACACACACACACACACACACACACAGAGGAACGAAACAGTTTATTTCTGTACAATTCTAAATAATTTCTGTGTGATTGTACATGGAACTTGTGTTGCACTCCAAGAGATCTAAGGCTTCGAGATTTCGAGCTAAAAGGGTCCTCAAAGGCCATTAGTCCATCCCCCTTACTTGACAGAGGAGGAAACAAGATTGGAATCTTTATCAGTCAAGCTCTTTTTATAATTTCAGTTTTAATTTTTTTGTTATTCTGTACCTGACAAACATTAAGCATGAGCATTTCCATATATACAGAAGAACAAAAGATTGTATGTGAAACCATGAATTTCTATTATATACAGTCTGCATTTTAAAAAAGAATATAATTAGACATATTAGTTTCAAAACTGTCCTCTTGTCTGTGTCTCCTGAACCTCCTTTCATTCTAATTTTTGCATTTAAAATGCTATAATAGTCCTCTTTTTGGCATCCCTATTTCTAGTTCCCCTCTTCCTTCAAAATCTCTTCCTCCAATTAAAAAAATATCCTCCAATTAAAAAAATATGCATAGTCAAGCAAATAATTTCACACAGTGACCATGTTTAAAAATGTCTAAATCTACCTGCTCCTGGAACCTAAACCATCTCTAACAGGTCTTGGTAATATTTAATTTTCATCTTTCTTCTAGGCCTGTTGGACACAAGTAGAAGATTCCAGATCCTGACCACCAGGTTGAGAGTGCCCTGAGTCTTGACCCCACTGTGGTCAGCCCCAGACTTCTCTGACATCCTGCCCTTCTGTGCCTGGAAAAGGACTGGCTAGCCCTCTTGGCCTCCTTAGTAAGTAACCTGGAGCATCCCTGCTCCCTGGGGCCCAGTGCAGATTATGGCTGTGAGGCTGGATGCCCTGGTTGGTACCTACACAGTGATAGGTGATCCTAAATTGCAGGGACTGTCTTCAGTTTCTATCTGTATCCCCAGGGCTTAGCTCAATATTTTGCATACAGTAAGTGCTTAATAAATACATTTTCATTCATTCATTCCTTTATTACTTTGTTTATCTATGTCCACTCTCACTGGATAGTACATGCCTAATGCCTGAGAGCCCTTAGAGCAGGCCTACACAACCTGCCCTTGGGTACCCCAAAGGATTTTGGGAGGTCCCACAAAAAGTGTAGAAGATGTACAAATGTAGCCTGCCTTAGAGACTACTTGGGACTTCATGCTATGGATGACTTTCACCTTTTGCTGGAGACCTCAGTTGGGACTGTGACCACTGTGACATGAAGGTGGTCAAGCTGCTCAGTGTGAAGCTGACAAATGCCTCCTTAACTAGCCAGAATACCCCTGGGAGCTTCCCATTTTTGGGGGGATATTCTCTATTTTCTCAGTGCTACTGGAGGCAGTGTCTTAGTGAATAGACAGCCAGGCTCAGAGTCACAGAGACCTGGCTTCAAGATTGACACAAACTGACTCTGTGACCCTAGGCAGGTCACTAGACCTCTCTGTGTCTTGGGTAACTTTGTAAGACTGGAAGTTGCAGAGAAGGTATCGACTTGCATTGCCCAGGAGGTCTGTACATCGATGAAATTAGAGATCCAGCTGGGCCTCATCCCTTTCTCTACTCCATTTCCTTAGTGGGAAAAGAGGTGGAAGTAGTCCCCCTCCAGGCCCAGTTAGTGGAGCATACCCTGATGGGGTCAGTGACAGACTGTCCATGCATTTCCAAGCCTATTAGGAGAGCTTCCAAGTGTACAAGGTCCAGGTGTCTGGCAGATCATCAGTCCTTTTGTTCAAAGAAATATTCCTTGGAAACTGAGCTGGGAAAGTCTGGCTGGTTCATGTCAATTTGCCACAGAATTCCATGTGGTCTGAGAATGCCTGCAGGCCTTTGGATCATGGCTCCAACCATTCATCCCTCTGGTATCTACTTTCCAGTTTAGATATTTCCCAATGAGAGTGGCCTGGGGGACTCATTTCCTGTGTTCCTCTTTCGGTCAGCCATGCCTCTTTTCGCCTGATGCCAGGCTCATTTTTCTAAGCCTAAACAATTTCAGGGCATGGCTGGCAAAAAGACCACTAGGCCTATGTACTGTGCCCTGGGAGGTGACCTGTGGTAAGAACTAGACAAATGTGCTTATGTTTGGTTCTTCATTGTGTATTGCAATGGACTAGTGATCTCACTAATGTGGCTATAAGACTTCCAGTGATGCAGATCCATTCGTGTCTGCCTTTGTTTTGAGTACGTTCTGAAAACTTACACAGCTTACAGCTTCTAACTGTGTCCCGATGCGGGGAGGAAGCCAAAGTCCTGTGAGAATGGGTTTGTCCTGGCATCTTTGAGTTCTATGTGGCTATTAACTGCTGCCCCCTTCTGACAGTTTCAGTAATAGCAAGTGGAAGGTGGAGGAAAGAAAGCATCTGCTTGGGCTTTTCCCTCATCACTTCTTCCCGACAAATACGTGTGAACAGAAAATAAGTATCACATAGTTATTTTCCCAGATGACCTCTCCTAAGATTCAAGGATTTAGATCTAGAAGCTATGCTATAGATCTTTCTTAACCTGAGGCCCATGAACTTATTTGTAAAATTCTTTGATGATTGTATTTCAATATAATTGGTTGCCTTTGTATTCCTATATATTTCATTTTATGCATTTAAAATATTATTATGAGGGTCCATAGGCTTCATTAGGCTGCTAAAGAGGTACAGAACACAAAAGGTTAAGAAGCCCTGGTCTAATCCAACCCCATCTTTTTACAGAGATGGAAACTGAGGCACAGAAAAAGTTGTAATTTCCCCCAGCTGGGCTATTAAGCTGGGTCTTGTTTTCTGGTTCATTGTTCTGTTTTGCTCTGCTATATCTATTAGCCCTAGGTTTTTATAGCTCAGGTTCAGAGAGTTTGAATGAATTGCCCAAGGTAATGTGGCTGGCATGTGGCATAGCTGGCCATGGAATGGAGGGCTCCTGAGCCCCTAGGCCAGAGTTCTCCCTATCACCTCGGGCTTGCACTGGGGCTTCTCTCAGGACACACCATCCAGCTAGAATGTTACCTGTACTTCCCTTCCCCCAGTCTGGCAGCTCTGTCTTTCCTTATTCAAACATCTTATCACTCTAGGCAACAAAAAATGTACACTGCCCATTCATTTACCATTCTGCCAGGCCCAGTGGGAGAAGGAAAGAGGGAGAGAGAGTTGGAAAGAGAAGGAGGGAGAGACAGATGGACAGAGAGAGCGAGAGAGAGGAGGGAAGCCCAGGAATCAGCCTCTTTGAGATCAGGTGAATGTAGGCCCATGTTAGGGTCACTCACAGAGAATAGGAAGAATGTACCTTTGATTGTTATAGTTCTAAGGTTTGCCTTTGAGATTTCTGAATGAGATTGTGGCCTAATCTTTGCAACCACACTTGTGCTTACATAGTGTGATCACCATCAGTAACACTGTCTTCAGAGAGAGCAAACTCCCTCTATTTAGAATCCAGGTAGTAACAGTTTTGTTCAAAGCAAGACTAACTTCTCTTCTATATCATTTTATTGTGTTCTAATTCTTTGCTTATTGAATGTTCTGTGTATGGTGTCTGTGGTAACTCTTCATCAGCATATATAGGATAACTCTCAGTTAAATAACTTATTAACCAGAGCACCCCATCCTTCAGCTGTTTTGCTTAAATGGGACTTTTTTGTGCTTACAATAATGTGGTTCTTTCTCTACAAAGATGAGCCAGGAGCATTGTCTATAATGTGCTGTTGGTCTTGGGGGTGATTTGTACTGCTCTGTTGATGTGACTTTCACCCTGTCCCCCTGGGGACCAACCTGTGACCCAGGAACAGAATAAACTTAGCTGGCCCATGGGGAGATTGAATCCATAACCTTGTGTCTTAATGAAAGTATGTTTGCAAAAAGGGGGGGTGGGCAGGTGATGGACCTTGAGAAAATTCTCCACAAAGCAGTGGCTGCAGCTGGACCAGGGCTACAAGTGGGAAGGCAGCTGCACTTGGCCAGAAGCCAGGATGTAGCCAGAAGCTTTGGCCACTTGCCCTAGTGAAAGCTGCTCCCATTCACTGTCTTCCAAGGATAATATGAGTTCCTGGAAATTGAGGCTCTGACACTAAGGTCATGGGATCTATAGTTGGAAGGCACCTTAAAGATGAGCCAGTCATCTTCATTTTGCAGTTGTGGCGAGGGGGAAATGATTTGACTAAGGCCACACACTGAATTGGTGGCAGAGACAGGCTTTTAAAATTCAGTTCTATCTCTTTGTTAGAAGAGAGATTGGCTTTTGGCTATGTGTTCAGGTAAGGCGACAAAGAGCCACGTGCTCTCCTTGTCTGTTGTTAGAGCACAGTAGCCAAACTGGGGTGCATGTACCGCCAAGAGTTATATGAGAAGTTTGTGAAGGGTGTATGAGGAATAGTTGATAAATGATTGCATTGACCTGTTAGAATATTCCAAAAAGTAGTAGTATTAGTGGAAAAATTTATGTACTAAAGTTTTCGTTATGAAAATTTAAAAAAGTTTTCTTACATTTAATTTTCTTACATTATTTCTTACATTAAAATTTCTTACATTAAACACACTGCTTAAGGGACCTTCTCTCCCCAGCTGCACCCCCCCTCCCCATCCCCTCCTTTAGAGGATTTGCTACTGTAGTATACAGGGTCCCTTGTTGGGAGATACAGTAGAGTCCTAGGAATGATTCCTGGAGAACAAAGTTCTCCTTTGGTGGAGCAGCAAATGCCAGCTTCCCCCTTGGAGAGAACGGAGATTACTCTCCAAGCTGGCAGGGCCCTTCCAAATTATCTTCTTATAGAATTTCAGAGTATGAAGGGACTTCAGAAACCATCAAATCCAAAATATACTCGAATAGGCATTCACCTGACAACATTTCCGTTAAATCAGTATCGAGAGTTTCCTTGTCTGGTGATAGGGAGCTCCCCGCTTTCCAAGAGAACCTATCTTAGAGTTTGATTGGGAGAGTTTGATTAGTTTCTCCTGCTTTGTGCCTTGCTAAGGTGTTCAGTGAATTTTAAATTGAGTCATATTGAGCCTAAATTATCCTCTCTGCAGCTCTTTGGGCAAAAAGAAGGAACTCGAATCCCACTTTCACGTGCCTGCCCTTTTCTGTTTTAGCTGTGGGGAGACGGTGACAATTGATGAGGGTCTGAATGGGGGGGGGGAGGCTGCGCTGTGTAGCTGAAGAGGAGGGGAGAAGAGGGATAAGAGAAGCTAAGAGATTGGGGACGTGGAAGTGACAAAGCTTTGCTAGTGTTTGAGTTTGGAGGATACTGAAGGGGAGGATAAAGGCTGTCCTTTATACCGATTTCATGGCCTTCTTTGAAGGAAGTGAGGTCTACAGGTCCCATCATGATCTTATCTCCCTAACTACCTTTTAAAGCCGGAGTTGTTAAATGTGTTCAAGAAAGGAAAGGCGCCTGGAAAAGTGGAAGGAAATTCACCTGGGTGCCAAGAGATTGGAGATGTAGCCCCTAGCGGGCCGGACTTGCCCCGGCGGTGGGGTGGGGCAGGATAGAAATTGGAGGTCTGGCCGGGGGCTGGTCTTCAAAGAAGTGTCTAGGCTGCATTTTCACCCACTCTTTATATGGCACGAGCTGAGTACCGCAGCCTTCACTAGCCCAGTGGGCAGCCGAATGAGCTATCCCTAATGTGGCGCTCACGGCCAGTGAAGAGATTGCTAGCTTTGAAGTCAGCTCACCCACTTGGAAATCCCTGTTCTACCCTACCTGGGTGACCCTGGGCAAGCCACTTCACCTCAGTCTTCTCTAGGGTGAGCCTCGGACCAGATGAAATTGAAGGCTACTTCCAGATCTGAATCTGACATCTGGGTCCTAGTCCTGGAGGAAGCTGAGGCTTAGGCTGGTGAAGGTTCATGGCTGATGTACTACAGCAACCTAGCGGTAGCGCCTTGTTGGACCCTGCAACTCTTGACTCTAAGGTCCGAGCCGCTTTCCCTTACACCCCGCCCCTGCCCCTTCCTCCGCGTGCGAGGCCTTGCCCCCATTGGCTAGCCGGAGGCAACCGACTGGAGTATCCAATGGGAGCACTGTCCTGGGCACCGTGGGCGAGGGGAACTCTCGGTGTGACTGGGGGGAAGGGGGGAGGCCGGAGCCTGGCACGAGGAGCCTGACATCTGGTGAGGCGGTCGCTGGCCCCTCCCCTCTCGGCGAGCCCCTAGGGAGGCAAGGGCTGCCTTAGACGGTAGCAGCAGCCTCGGCGGCGGCGGCGGCGGCCGCCGTGAGCGCCACCTGATTGTTAGACCTGCCCACTCGGCACTGCCCACGCGCCGCCGCCGCCTCCCGCCGTCCGCCTTTTGTGCCGCGCGCGCTCCCCGCACACACACTCGCGCGTACCCGCACACGCACAGCCAGCCCCGCACAGCACAAGCCCGGGCCGACTCCCACACCCTCTGACCCGAGGCGCCGGCGAGCAGCCGCAGCGGACCCCTCTCCTTTGTGTGGCGGCCGCCGGCCGGCCGGCCAAGGCCGCCCTCGGGCCCGGCGCGCGGGGCCATGCCGCATCGCGCTGCCGCCACCGCTACCGCCTCCTCCTCGGACACGGCCGGCACTAGCCTGGCCTCCCTGGAGCTCGACTCGGCGGCCATGGAGCACTACGTGCAGGTCCGCATCTTCAAGATCATCGTGATCGGCGACTCCAACGTGGGCAAGACGTGCCTGACATTCCGCTTCTGCGGCGGCACCTTCCCCGACAAGACCGAAGCCACCATCGGCGTGGACTTCAAGGAGAAGACGGTGGATATCGAGGGGGAGAAGATCAAGGTGATGGGGGCAGGGAGGGCGCTGGGCCCGGGCCGACTGGCCGAATCTCGGGACCACCGTTCTGCACCTCGGGCTTGGGGACCGGGACGGTGCCAGCTCGCCAGCTTGCCGAGCCACACCGTTCCCGCACCCACCCTTGCCATCTCCCTTTCCTGCCCCCCCAACCCATTTTAGGGCTCCTCGGGGAGTGGTTAGTTTTCGGGATCCAATTCTTTCTTGTCCGGACAACCCGATCCCAAGGGAATGCCTGGAAAGATGCTTGACTCCGCCCTTGACCTCCGACCCCTAGCGGGCCGGACTTGCCCCGGGGGTAGGGTGGGGTGGGGCGGGATGGAGATCGAAGGTCTGCCTGGGGGCTGGTGCAAGTGCCCTAGAGGAGGGGGGTAGTGGTTCGTGAGCCCACTTCCTAAGATCCAAAACTGCAGACGCCTTAGAGACCATCTTAGTCAAACCTCGTCATTTTTAGAGTCGGGAAACTGAGGCCCAGAAAGGGGAAGGAGTCTGTCCCAAATCACCCAACTAGAGATTTCACAGCCCTGATTTCAGGTCCTCGCACTGGCCTCACTTTCAGCTAGTGACTCCCTAGTCTGACAGTGCAGCCGCTGTCCAGCACCAGAGAAAGGGTGTTTCCCTAAGAGAAAAACTCTTTGTACTCCCTAAATCACTCTGGACTCCCAAGAGTCTCCAGCCCAGCGAACAAGAGGTCCTGCTGTCTATTCTCCGTCCCCATAGATAGTGATGCCAGCTGTCCCCCTCCCCCTCTAGAGCCGGTGCCCCTGACAGATGTAGACAACTGATTCTCTGAGCTTTACTGGAACGAAGACCCCATTATTAGGGAACGATATAAAATACATTGTTCTTGAAAGGAAAAGGGGAGGACCACAAATCCAAACAGTGTGGTCCTTTTAAGGTACATATTTGTGCACATATCTATCAAAGGGTATTTTTCAGTCTGTGGAATGGATCCCAAAGCACTTTGTAGATGATGTGCAGGTTTCCTTCTGTACCTTGGCTGCCATTAAGCTACAAGCCAATTTGGCAAAGCAGTGTTGGAGTGGAGGGCAGGTGGGAAAGAATGGGAGACATCAGCAAAGAAGGCCACCTGATTTTGTATTGTAATTGAATGAAGCTTAGCTGGGCTGAGAGATGCTTAAAGAACCACGAGGGCTCTTGGAGAGTATCTCTTGGAGAGTATCGGGCCACGGCTATTGCTGTGCCGAGACAAAGCAGAGAGGGAGCCTTATGTGGTCATTTGAGAGGCTCCTCAACCCTGAGTGCCCAAACTTTTCCTGATCCCCAACTTGCTTCCCAGTGTTGCATTCTTTTGGATTAAGGTATTGTTTCATAGGCTCTGCAGAAGGAGGCTCCCCAAAAGAATTTCCATTAGGTAGCTCATAGATGAGATCTATCTGAGATGAACTCCAGGTTAGGGATGTTCCAGGGTTTGTGGCTTGGTAGGGAGTGAGCACTGAGAATGGGTATGTTTTGTGGAGATATTGGGGAACCCTGAGTGTGTCTGCTTGTGGGAGAAGGTGAAAACAAGACTAGAACGGGGGTCAGGGGAAGCAGGAAACAGACCCAAGGTAAAGGAATTATCAAACTGAAGAATTCAAAGGGACCTCAGAGGTAGTTCTGTCTGTGAACAGGAATCTCTACAACATTTCCTCTGTTCAAACAAAATCCTACCCTTTTTTAAAGATCTTCGCTAATGGGGAGCTCACCTCCCAAGACAACCCATTCCCCCCTTTAAAAATCAATGTTTTATTGATGACTTTGATTTTTACATTATAGTCATTTCTGGACATACCACCCCACCCACCACCCAGCTGAGGCTTCACTTGTAACAAAGAAAAGCAGTTAAGTACAAACCTCCGGCGCAGCAGCCAGCACATCTGAATCAGATCTAACACTCAGCTCCTGTAAGCCCCCACCTCTTTGATCATTACAATAACAAAGCTTTCATTTTAGTGGGGGTTTTTTATTGTTGTTAATTGTGTTTCTTGTCCTCCTAGTTTTGCTTGTTTTGACCTGCACCAGTCCATGTTACTCTGGATTCCTCACATTCATTTTTTTCCCATAGAGCAATAACCTTCTTACATTTCTTTTTGTCAGGCCATTTCCCAACTAATGGACACCTATTTTCCTTTTGATTGTTTGCTGCTACAAAAAGTGCTACTTTGCCTGCTCTATATGTATATATGGCACCTTGCTGTATTCGACTTCCTTGGGATGGCGGGGCTCATTTCATTTTGCTTTGCTGCTTCCTAGTTGTGTGACCCTGAGCAAGTCACTTCCTTCTCTGGGACTCAAATTTCCTCTTCTCCATAACGGGGGTGACTTGTCTTTGCACTCACTCCTCTGAAGGCTTGTGAGGGAAATTCTTTGTCAGCCTGAAAACAATGGAGAAATAGGAGTTGTTCTTACGGTTCCAATTGCTATAGCTGAAACTATGGTGATAGTTCTCCAAGCCCATCGCTCAGTGCAGGGCATTGTTCTTCCCAAAGCCAGTCTGGTGATTTGGGAGAATCTGACACATGCACAGGAGAAGGATTTCAGACCTCCCATAGTGGCTCAAAGCACAAGCAGCTTCTGTTTCTCCAGGGTTCTGACATTTACAAAGCCCGTTCCTGGACAATAGCCCTGTGAGGAACTCTGATCAATGCAGTGACCAACTGTGACCTCGGAGGCCTGACAGTGAAGTGTGCCCTCGATGGCAGAGGGGTGGTGGACTGAAGGTGCTCAGTGAGGCATCTATTGCCAGACCAGGCTGGTGTGTTAATGTGCTTTGTTTAATGGTTACTTCCTTCTTATAAGGGAAGGCTCTAGAGTGGTGGTGGTGGTGGTGGTATGTGTGTATATGGGGAGGGGAATGAGTCATTGGAAAGTGACAGTGATGTTTTAAAAAACTGAATCATGTGTACGTGAGTGTCTTTTGTGTGTGTGTGTGTGTGTATACACATACACACGTACATAGCCCTAGGAAGGTGTACAAGGATTATTTTTCCCATTTTACAGAAAAGGAAACTGAGGCTTAAGGACAAGATACAATTTGCCAATGGTCGCATCACTGTGGGGCCAGAGCTAGTGTCAGAGTAGGAATTTGGACTGCCTCCAAGTCTAGCCCATGTCCTGTTCTACAACGAGCTCTAAAGAGTGATTAGAATTGGGGAGACTTCCATATCAGGGTTGCTGATCAGTGATTGGAAGGTCTGGCCTGGTCCTGGTCTCCTTTCAGTCTTCATTAGCTTTGAGTACCAGCAGCTGGCCAGTAGGGGGCACTGGCAGGCAGGAGACATTGGCACGGGAGGAGAGAGAGGCCCCCATCAGAGAGGGGGAGGAAACCAGTCCCAGGGCCCTAAGGAAGTACTTTAGTGGGGTTTGTGCCAAGTTTTTCAACCTTTTCCCCAGAAGGCATGGGCCTAGGTCTGGCACGAGTCACCAGGCACAAAGCTAGTTCAGCATCGAATCACATGCGCATGGATGCTTCATCAAAGCTTGTATATGCTAAGGAATTGCAGGGATTTGGCCTGAGATGGTAAGCAGGACACATCTGTACATAAGGGGAGAAAGGGTCCCATGCCCGAAGCATAGTCCCCGAAGGAGCTGGGGGTGGAGTCTGTGACCTTGCCTCTTGGGGAGCTGGGCCTTTAAAAGGCCAGGATGTATGAGTGAAGGTGGCAGAGAACAGACAAGCTAGAGTACTCTGAAGTTTGGAGAAGAGATTCCCTTGGCCATCCCTCCCCCTACCCCCTTACTCTCCTACTTTGGAACTTCTCAAGGAAGGAGTGCCAAAACCACCCAGCTAGGTGGTGACTGCCAAAGGCTTCCTCCTTTGTAAGAGATACTACTGGCTGCTTCTTAAGCCATGCTGACAGTCCTACAAGAGAGACCAGATGCAGGGGTGGGGAACCTGGGGCCTTGGCCTTGAGGCTGCAGGTTCCCCACCCCTGGACCAGAGTATAAGGCCCTGTTTACTATAGCTGGAGCCTCAATATTAAGGAATCATAGGAATGTTGGGAATCAAAGTCTAGGCATGGAGAAATGAACAGAAGTCTGAGGGTCATGGCAGGGAACTCACAGAAGAGGGGATGGAGGTGGAGGGGCACAGGAAAGCTGGATAGGGCCATCCTGGGCCTCAGGAGAGCTCTTGACAGAGCTAGACACAAGTTCAGAATATGGGAGAGCTAGCAAGAAATCTAGGCTATCATTGGAAAATTGGGTAGGAGTTCTGGAGGTCCCAGTTCCCACTGAAGCCCAGAGCAGGGTGTTGGGCCTCTCCTCTGCTGCCTTCTAGAATAACAGGTATATCATCCATTTAGGGGATCTGGGGTAGAGGGTTGAAGAGTGATTTGATGATAGATGGCCCTTCTGTGGGCTTTAAGGTTTACAAAGCACTTTGATCGACAACACCCCTGGGAGATTTGGAATGGAAGTCCATTGTCCATTGTCCTCCCTTTGCTGAGGAGAAACCGGAAGCAGAAGGTGAGGCAACTGCCCGGGGCCACATAAGCCACTTTTCTTTTTTTGTTTAATTGATGCTCTTTAAAAAAAACAAACCAAACCCCTAAATATCACTTCCTATGACACCCCTCCCTCCATGTAACAGACAAGGGCAGACAAGCCAAACAAATGTGCAGGTTGGCCATGTTTGACCATGCACACCTCATTCTGCACCTGTAGTCCTCCACCTCTCTGACTGAGGTTAGAGCCCAGAGATGTCTGCTGAAGTCAGGAGCAGTCACAGCATTGATCAGACTGGTTTATAGCAGACTGGTTATTGTAGAAATTGTTTTCTTAGTCCGCACCCCCCCCCCTTCAGCTATGCTGGGCTTTCTCTTGGAGTGGGTGGAGTCCTAGCCCTGACTGACAGCCAGGTCATGGCGGGGGGGGGGGGGGGGGGGGGGGGGGGGAAGGGAAGCACTGCAGAACCAAGAAGAAGACCCCTCCCCCCCTCCTCGAGACTGGACCCAGCATCTGTGTGCCCTTGGCAAGGTTTGAAAATTATGCATACACTATCCCCTTCCACATTTGAAAATGATGCTCCCTGAGTATTACTGTTCCCTGGAGGCTTTGAGAAACACACGTGATTTATTAAAAAATAAATCCCAGTGGACCACAAAGAGCAGGATTTTCCAGCCTTACAGATGAGTGCATTTCCAGAAAAGCATATGAAGAAGTGTCCTTTGTCTTTAACCCAGTCTCTATGTGGTGTGGCACTGGAGGTGTCTGCCTCCTCTGCCTCTGCAGACCCCTGCCCAACCCACTGTTTTCAGCCAGGTGCAACCTGGGTAAAATGACTCCTGTCTTGGCCCTTACTGACCGGGTGGTCTTAGGCCAATCCCATCCCCTCTCTGGAGCTCAATTTCCTTTTCTATAAAATTTGAGGGAACCGTACACTAGAAAGGTCCTGAACCTGAGGGCCCTTAACTTTTTTACAAAAATATTTTAATCATTGTATTTCAACAAAATTGATTTCCTTTGTAATCTTCTGTATTTTCTTTTATGCATTGAAAAACATGATTGTGAGAAGGAGGCCATTGGCTTCAGCAGCCACTGCCCAAAGAGTGAGGTGGAGAAGCCTTGGCCTAGTCATCTCGAATGCCTCTCGGAGCTCTAGGAAACCTAAGCTAGGAATCCCTGGGGCAGTCTGGAAAGGGAGTATTAAGGAGGAGGAGGGGTCCCAAAAGGGCCAGGGGGTGGGATGGTTACTAGGCAACCAAGAGCCCCATTGTCTCCCCTCTTCCAACCTAGTGTACATCTTTTTTAGCGATTCCTGGCAGGCTCCTCTTTCCCCTCCTCCCTTGCCATTCTATCTACCTGGTTGGGGCCTGCTCTCCCAGATCTTGGGGACTTGTGGGAGGAGTGGTCCTGTTGCTCACTCCTAGGAGAGAATGCCTCTGGAAGTTGAGAGCTGAGAGGGCATCTGTTCCCCCACGACTGCCTGAGGTCCTTAGGTCCAGGAAAGGGATGTTAAGGACTTTCCACTCTTTGGGTGGCCAGAATTGAAAATGGAGTCTGAAGGGAGGCTAGTGCAGTGGGAAGAGGCAATGGGCCTGGGTTTGAATGCTGAATCAGCCTCCTGTTGGCAGGTAAGACACTTCCTTTCACTGAGTCTTAGTTTTCTCATGTAAAATGAAGAGATTGGCCCTTCCATCCCAGAATTCTACCTCTGATGTGGGTACCCAGACAAAGACTGGGGGAGGCCAGGGATGTCCTTCTGTGAGTAGAATTATGGGATTTAGAGCTGGGGAGAGCTTCCCCACTTTACACATGAGGAAACTAAGGCCCAGAATACTCAAATGACTTGCTCACATCACCCAGCTAATAATAAATCTGAAGTGCCCCAAATACTTTTGTTTCCAATAATAACCTATCGTGGGTCAGCCATCCATGGGTTTTGTAGCATTCAGCCGGTAAGACTTCTCGGGGTAGCCAACCAGTTCCATCAGTTTTTCCATCGAGAAGTAGGGCTGCTCTTGAAACTCTTCAAAAACAACATCATTAGTGTTTTAAGAAGGGGGCCCAGTCCTAGCATTAGAGAGCCCATTTTCCCAGCCATATCCTTGGAGGCACACTGGTTAGGTTTGCAAATGAAATTCCAAGGCCATCATACCACTTCTTTGAGGGTTTGGGGGGTGGGTTGAGGAGCTTGGTAGGCATTATACCTTGTTTCATAATTTCTAGATTCCTCCCCCCTCCCCACCTCCACTTGCCCTTGACAATAAATAATAGAAATACTTCATTCTGTACACAGTACAAGTAGTCCCCAGCTTATCCATGTTCCAGAAAATTTTATTGCAAGTCAGTCGTTTGGAATTTGGAACCATTTGTTTTAATGGAAACATTGTAATACGGACTGGTTTGATTATCAGGACAGCCCACAGCTGCCTACTTAGTCCACAATGTAGCTGAAATGGAGTACTCGTTGTACTGTACTGAGGGTGTGGAAAGATAGAGAAAGAGGGAGAAGAAGAGGAAGAAGACATAGTTTCCATTCTGCTTGGGCTCAAGGCCAGCCCTGGGCAAAATTTGGAGCTAGGTGACATTAGCATTTGGCTGTTCTCATTTTCTGCGTCCCCTTTGTATGTATGGCCCATTGAACCTCCCAGTGACCTTATGCATCCCACTGGAGCACCCTGCGTCCCAGGCCTGCCTAACTTCTCATGCCCCTCAGTTAGTGGAAAGTGAACAGGATTTGGCTTTAGAAGGTTTAGGTTTGACCTTACCAGCTGGGTGACCCTGGATAATTCTCTTCGTTCCAAGCCTTTAGTTTCCTTTGAAGGAGAAGCCAATACTGTCTGTACTCCTGGTGTAGGTCTTCTAGGGCTCTTGGAGCAATTGTCTCCCTTTCTTCTCCCCCACCTCCACCCCAATCAGAACTGCTGTTATATGAGGGAAAGCAGATCTCAGCCGAGTGTTAGGAGGAAAAGGGCCTGATTTATACTTAGGTAAGTATGACTGATAGTCCTATAATCCTCCAGAAATTATCTGTATTTTTGAAAGAGAAGGCTTGTTAACACCAGTGAATCTAATACATTTCACATTTCCTACAGCCTGGACAAAGTGAAGAATGAAGAGAAACAATTGTTAGCAGCAGCAGGAGGAGAGAGAGATTTGGGAGCTGGTGATGGTCAATTTGATTCAACAAGCATCTATTAAATGTCTGATTATGTTCCAGACCCTGTGCTAGACACTGTGGATGTGAAGATACAAAAAAACCAGTCCCTAGTTTTAGAGTTGGAAGGGACCTTAGAGGTCATCTTGTCCAGCTGTCTCATTTTACATATGGGGAAACTGAGGACCAGAGGGGTTCTGTGCCTTGCCCCAAGATGTACAGGCAGTTACAGAGCTAGGATTCGAACCCAGGATCTTTGACTTCGAGTCTAGTAAACTTTATACTGCCCCTCCACTCTCATGTAACATTAGGCCTTCTAGTTAGTGTGTCTGTGTCTTAGTCCCTTGCTAGACTGTGAGGACAAGGACTGGATCTCCACCTAAATTTGTATAGTCCTTGGTGCCCAGCACAGGGTTCTATACACAGCTGGTGCCTAATAAATGTTTGTTGAAAAGCTATGGAAAGAAAGGGGCATCTTAGCCTGGCCTGGAAGATAATTTACAAGGACTAAACCAAGCCCTCCAGGATGCCAGGACATTATCCGAAGGCTCCCCCCCCCCCCCCCGCCAGGGAGAAACCTAGAAAGCAAAGTTCCCCTGTTGGTCTTTGCCAAGCAGGGAAGGGATAAGGAATGGCCCAGCCTGCTGGGTATGGGTCAAGTTGGCTCAGGGAGAGCTTCTCCATCCTGGGTAAAGGGAGAGCCTGGGGACTTGAAGCTGCCCTCCTCAAACTGCCAGGCTCCAATCCTGGCTCCCTCAAGCAGGTAGCCATGACTTTGGGCAAATCAAAGTTTCCCCTATCTGGATATAAATTTCCTGATCTCGTTGGAAGTGGTGTGTGTGTGTGTATGTGTGTGTGACTGTGACTTTGGCAGCAGCTGTGTGAAGGGTTAACTGGGAAGGGGAGAGACTAGATGATCCTGTGTCATATGGCTTTGTATCATGAGAGCAGTGCCTAGCACACAGTTGGCACTCAATCAATGCTTGTTCCCTCCCACTTTCAAATGTGGAGAGAAATGTAATACTCTTTTACGCCCTCAGATTCTTGCCTCCTGGTCAGGTGCTTTTGTATATATATGTGTCTGCTGTATGGATTGGGATGGTACAAGTAACTGGGGGTCAGGGCAGGGTCCAAGTTGGCATGCTGGACTTACAAACAGCAACAACAGTGACTTGTGTATCTATAACACTTTGAACCTAGAAAGCAGTTTCCATGCCACAGCCCTGTGAGGTAGGTTGTACAACTATTGTTATATTCATTTGGCATATGAGGAAACTGAGGCCTGTTGGGGACATTGCTTGGTCTTTAATCATGGCTAGTCAGTATAAGAAGTGAGACCAGAACTCAGGTCTGATGAATCCCAAGCTTGTGCTCTCAGTCAACTACCCCAAGGGGGGTCTAGCCATTTTGGAAGAAGCAAAGCAGGCTTCCAGAAAGGGGGGTCCTTCCTGCCCTGACACAATTAGAGTATCACGATGAGAAAACCAAATACTTCTCCCCCTCCCTTTCCACACCACCCCCCTTACCACCTTTGCCAGATATTTTTAGAGCCTTAGTGTTAATGCATCTGCTTTATACCTTCAGGCTTTTCGGGATTCAGCCTCCTGGAGTATAAAAAGTAATGGGGTCACAGATTTCTACTTGAGAATTGTACATGCTAACCTCTTCCTGCTCCCCAGCCTGATTTGGGCTTCCCTTGGCCTTTCCCACTGCTGAGGGGGTGGGTGGGGCCTTCCACTGGGAAGAGACCACAATCTTTCTTCTGCTGGCTGTCATAAGCAAATCGACTACCGAGGCTGGATGACTTCCCCTGGGGATATTTGCACTGGACTCCTCGTTAACCACATGTTTGTTAAGCACCCATTGGGTGCTTGGTGCTAGGTGATCTGTAAGGGTCATGGAATATTCAAACAGAAGCCTTCAGGGATGCTAGAGAGGGAAAGTGTTTTTGCACCAGGTATGAGGTCATACTTGGATCATAGGGCTGACTCAGAGGTGGAGAGGCCCCTAATCCAAACCCTGTATTTAACAGATAGGGAGACTCCAGTCCTGAAACAAAAGGTTACTCCTCTTAGGTCCTATAGGAAGTAAATAGCAAAGGCAGGTCTTCTGATTCCGAATCTTAAACTCTCTCCACTCCATTGCATACTTAGCAGGAAAGCTGGGAATTTAACAGTCCGTTTGGAAAGCAAATGATCACTGCCTAATTGAGGTTTTCACTAAATACTGATTTTCATATGGCAGATTTGCTTTAAGTGGATCACATCTGTATATTCCCAGCAACACATCGTCTATGTGTATAAATGTCTAAAAGCATTTATTTAAACATTCAATATGTGCCAGGTAAACATGAGAAGCCCATTTAGTGGAATGGTTTCTAGATCCTGAGTAGAGCTACTGGTTTGCCAGTTTCCTGGAATGGTGGCTCTCTTGTTTTCCCCTCCTTTCAGCCCACACCCTTTTCTGGCTCACGCTTGTCCAGTGCACATTCAGAAGAATTCGGTTGATCCACACTTCCTTCACCCCCCCAAAGGTACTTTCAGACAAATGTACTCTTTTATCTATTCACCCTTTTCCATACAGATTTATGGACAGCTAGGGGGTTCTTCCTTTGGGCCCAGGAGGGAGAGACCTAATTTTCAGACACCATTGCTAAGGAACAAAATCCTTCTGAGGCCATATCCACTGAATCACAATTTCTTCATAGAGTAGAACCCAGATTAACCAGTGCCCTCAATGAACCCACAGTTCTCAGTTTTTAGGAGAAAAAGGTAAAAGGAAAAAACAAGATTAAGTCACAGAGTCAAGAAAAAGAGAAAAAAAATACTTCCGAGGGGTGTCTTAGGAACTGTCCAACCATCTAGCCAGCTAAATGGTATTTTTCTGTATGTATTTATGCTGATCATAAGCTTCTAGAAAGCAAAAATGTCAGAGCAGAAAGGAACCTTAGAGATAATTGAGTCCAGCTCTCTCATTTTACAGAAGAAGAAACTGAGGCCCAGACAGGGAAGGGACTTGGTTCCTGCCCTCCTGGAGCTCACAGTCTAGAGTAAGCACCCATGTACCTTCAGTCATTTCCTGCATCTTGTTATTCCCTTATCCACCTTAAGGTGATTTTAAAGTAAAATAGAGGGAAACTTTGGTGAACTGATCTCCCCAGGGAATGGGTGGCAGGTGGGAGGGAAGGAGGGAATTCTAGGGTAATCTCACTTTTTCATTAGCTAACAGTAAGTCAATCATTTTTTAAAAAATAAATTTTATTGACATCTTGTTTTTACATCACCTAAATTTCCCCCCTTCCATAGAATCTTATAACAAATAATTTTTTAAAAGACAAAAAAATAATCCAGCAAAACCAATCAATACTTTAAAAAATCTGCCATTCTGTGGACCATCCACCCTGCAAAGGAAGGAGGGAGGTGTTTCCTCATACCTCTTCTTTGGAGCCTGGCTTGTCTATTCAACAAGCATTTATTAAGCGATTACTATGTACTAGACACTTTGCCAAGTACTGGGGATACAAAGAGAAGCAAAAAGAATCCCTCCCCCGAGGAGCTTACATTCTAATGGAGGAGACAATATAGAAATGATTAGATAGATAGAACTTACATAGCGGGTAGATGGGTGGCACTCTAAAAGGGGAAGCCAATAGCAACTGAGGACCAGAGCAGGAAGGGGGACCAACAAAGGCTTCCTGGGATAGATGGGATTTGAGTTGAGTCTTGAAGGAGATTCAGAAAAAGCCCTCAGCCATTGATGAGAATCATATTGCTAATGTCAAAATCTACATCCCTATCTTAGTAAGTAGAGGCAGCATAGGGAAGTAGAAGGATCCCTGGATTTGGAGTCGGGCACTAGATTTGAATCCTGGCTCCTGCTGCTTACTAGCTTTGTGACACTGGGCAGGTCATCTAACCAAACTCTCTGGGCAGAGGATGAGAGAGACAGAGATGCATTGTTTCGAAGGAAGAAATGACAAGACATGGGGGGAAATCCTCTGTTGTACGAGCAGTGTACAGTTAGATTTATTAAACTGTGGGAGAGGGAGGGAGAGGACCCAGTAGAAACATCTAGGGGAATTGAGCTTTACTTAGCTATTAAATGAACCTAAAACACTTTCACGGAGCTTTAAAAAAAGGGAATTATTTTATTGATTTCATTTAACTCAGTAAAACTGCTTTTAAGTGAATTTTGTCAAGCCCCAAATTAAGTTTTCATCTGTACTTTGGCAAGTCACATCTGCTGATTTGAAAGTGGGCCACTTTCTGCAAGGTGGCAGTAACTGTCTAGTTTTTCTCTGTTCACAATGTCCACTGGCCATGTTCCCTCTTCTGTCTGTGTGTCTTCCCTCTCCTGAGTCGAGATCCCGATTCTCCTATCTTGCAGGTGCAGGTCTGGGATACTGCAGGCCAAGAACGGTTCCGCAAGAGCATGGTGGAACATTACTACCGAAATGTGCATGCTGTGGTCTTTGTCTATGATGTCACCAAAATGACTTCCTTTATCAACCTGAAGATGTGGATCCAGGAATGCAATGGGCACGCTGTCTCTCCACTTGTCCCCAGGGTGCTTGTGGGCAACAAGTGTGACTTGAGGGGACAGATCCAGGTGCCCTCCAGCCTGGCTTTGAAATTTGCCGATGCTCACAACATGCTCTTGTTTGAAACATCAGCCAAGGACCCCAAAGAGAGCCAAAATGTGGAGTCGATTTTCATGTCCTTGGCCTGCCGTTTGAAGGCTCAGAAATCACTGCTGTACCGAGATCTGGAGAAGCAGCCAGGGAAGGTGCAGAAACTGGAGTTCTCACAGGACCCAAACAGCAAAACTTCCTGTCCCTGTTGAAGCCAAATGGTTTCAGATGAGCTATTGTTACAATTTCTCCCCTTTTCCTGTGACTCCACCAAAACTGATGAACACAGCTTGTTTCTGTACAAGTTGACATTAAAATATGATTTGTATAGATTATCACTTGGGTTCCTCTTTTGTTTTCTTTTTGGTGGGCACTCGAGTTTTCTAGATTCAGGGACAACATTACATGATACGAATAACTCCCTTTCCCATAATGCTTTGGTTTTGACAAAGCATTTTCCTCACAATGATTATGTGAGGTAGAGAACGATAAGAACAAGGGGGAAGCAACTTGGAATTGTTTGCCCTAGGACTGGGCTGTGGCAGTGATGGGATGGAAGGGGGCTCACTTGGGGTGGTCCCAGCACCGGGAAGAAGTTCCTAGAATGGGCTGATGTTTCCATGCCACTGAATTGTATTTATCCATGCCGGGGAGATAGGGGGATAATATAAGGACTAGTGTCCAAGAAGGATTCTAAGTGCCTTTCCTTAAGGCTGTATCATTGAGAGTAGGGCCAGATGAGGTGGAGCTGCTAGGAAAAGGGAAGGGAGGGAGCAAGCCTTGGGATGATGCTGTCTGTACTCTCAAAATTTCAGAGCCAAGGAGTAAAGCTCCCACTATCCTGCCTTAGTTATGATTCTGATAAGGGGTCAAATTTTTATAACACTTCACAGACATATTCTCATTTGTTCTCACAATCAATCTCCCTTTAGATGGTAAGCTCTTTGACATCACAGACTGCCATTCTTCATCTCAGTTCCCCAGGATCCTGATCATAATAAATGCTTAATCCATGTTTGTTGAATGAATGAGGTAGATTGTGTTACTATTCTCATTTTCAGAAAAGGAGACTGAAATTTTAAGAAGAGAAATTACTCGTCCAAAGTAACAGCTAATAAGTTTTGGATTTAGGGTTTGCATTCAGTTCTTCTAGCTCCAAATCCTCTTTCCCTTAGATAAAATTTCTTATCTCACAGTTTTAAGTAGGCCTCCTCTCACTAGATTGATTTTAGATTAGCTTATGCCTCAATTACCCAAGCATGTCTTTGTAAGAAAATATAGCAATTAAATTAAAAAAAAGAAAAAAAAGAAAATATAGCAAGTATTTTTTCACCAGAGGGTAGAAGTAGAAATAGAATTTTGCTTTCTCATTGTGGTAGGGAAGGAGGTGCTATGATCTCCACAAAGTGGGCCAAAGAAATTCCCATGATTCTACTGGGCATAACTTCCAAAGGCTTAGCCTCAACTTCAGGTAAAGCACACTTGGCAAAGCCCCAAGAAGTCTTGAAGAGGTCTTCATCACACTAGTCACAAAAATTAGAGCTGGAAAGAAGCCTGAAGATGATCCTGTACAGAAGGGAGTCGTGGTGTACACCTATCAATATTTCTTATCTCTAGAAGTTGCCCTTGGGCATCATCTAAGTAGAAAGTAGCCTAAGAGCCTTGCATCTTCCCCCATACTTTCCAAAGCAGCACCCAGCAGGACTGATAGCTTTATACCTACCATGCTGCTGCTTCCTCCTCCTGTAAAATTCGAGTGTGGATTACTTTACAGGATACTCAGATCCCACTCCCCATTCTTCTAGCTAATGTCTTAGGACAATGAATCTTTGCTATATTGCCTGAGTTGGATCCCTCTTCCTCTAAGTCACAGGTGCAGGTACTAAAAGCATTTGCAGACTTTTTCCCTTCCCTCTCTCTTTTGGAGATCTTTGTAAAAGCAGTTTGGGAGTCATTTGAATGGCTTGGAGCCAAACAGGAGGTATAGAAGAAAGAGAAAGGCAAATGGAAAGGATGTTTAAATGCATACCCTTAACCATTACTCCCCTCCAGCCAAGATTCAGTGGGAGATGATAACTTAAGCAGGTTGAACATTGCTTAAATATTTGGGGAGGGAGGAGATAAATGAGGCAAAAGTACCCTAACCCTCCAAGGAGGGAAAACCAATAACTTTGGTTGTGTAGAGGAAGTTTCCACAGTTGGTTGGTTGTTGTCCTTCGTGCTCAAAGAAGATCAAAATGACGTCATTATGGTGAGGTGAAGGTACAATGCATCCAACTGTGGCTGATCAGACTAGTACAAGATCAGAAGGCTGTCACATGGATTGGGCACAAATGGTCCGTATGAACATTTGAAGTGGAAATATCTTTAAATTTGTACATCTCATGTTTCATTTGAGCTACTGCAATTCTGCTTTGCTCATAGAGCACAGTGCCTTCTTTGACATGGGCACACCATGCTGGATAGTCCTGGGCCAGTGTTTCCCATGTCTCCCAATCATTCCAAAGTTCTTTCATTTAAAATTCTTCCTTTCCTACTCCTTCTGTCTTCTGCTCTCATCAAGACCTGGCTCCCTCCTTGGACAACCTTTTCTACACTAGTTACACTTTCACTCATTCCCCCAAATCGCCAGTTGAGGTGAGGGAGTTGGATTACTCCTTGTTCCTCCTTGCCATTTCCAGGCTGTTCCTCTACCACCATCACACAGTATGTTCTCCTCCTTTGAGGTTCACTCAGTCATATTTACCACCCAGTAAAGATTCTTTTAGCTGTTTCCTACCTACTCAAATTCATGTCCCTTTTTCCCTCAATGAGTTCAGTGCCCGTCTCAGAGTCTTTCTTTCCTCCCCAACTCCTGCCCTCATTCTAAAGGACCTCAGTATACATACTGACACTCCCTCAAACCTCCCAGTCCTTCAGCTTACCCATTTTCACCCTACCACAGAGATGGTCATAATTATGATGTTGCCATCACTCTATAAATGTACCAGAATGTAATTCAGAAATTCCTTCATCTAAGCACAATCTGCTGTCATCCTCTCTCTCTCTCTCTCTCTCTCTCTCTCTCTCTCTCTCTCTCCTCTCTCTCTCTCTGCCTTGCAATCCCAGAACGTTATCTCCATCTTCACTGTGACTTCTAATACCTACACCCCTAAGTTTTTTCCCAGGTTATCATTTCTACACTTGGCTACACTTTCCTCCCTTCTGCATCTTGATCCCTTGGTGAGCCAGTTAAACTTTACACAATCTTCTTCTCTTGAGTCCCTTGCAAGATTTTGCCCTGCCAAACCTCAGCCTTGGATTATTCCTACCATCCACTGCCTTTGCTTCTACTCATCTGCTACTGAGTGAAGCTGGAGAAAATTGTGAAACCATGCTAAGTCCACTACGAATTTATATTTTTGAGCTCTCCCTACGGCAAAGGCAATCTTTTTACACATTCCTAATGGACACACTACCCTATTAATCATAGTGACTTTTCTAAATCTTTTCTTCCTATCTCAAACTTTCCATTGCTCCCCATTCCCATCGTCAAAATTCTCAGCTGAGAATTTTGTCTCACATCTCACTGAAAAAATTGAGGCCATTCCCCAAAAGCTTGCTCATCTTTCCTCTCATCTCACATTACTCATGTGCCTTCCTCCAGTATCTCCTTTACCCTTGTCTCACATGAAGAGATAGCCCTTCTCCTTGCCAAGAAAAATCCCTCTACACTTGTAAGGGACCCCATTTCATCCCATCTACTCCAATGGTTTGTTCCTTCTACCATCCCTATTCTCTCACTTATCTTCAATCTCTCCCTGTCTACTGGCTGCTTCCCCACTGTCTACAAATATGCCCATTTATATCCCATCCTCAAAAAACTCTTGCTTGATTCACCCATCCCTAGTAGCTATTGTCTCATATCTCTCTTCCCTTTCATGGCTAAAATCCTTGAGAAAGACATCTACAATAGCTGCCTCCACTTCCTTTCCTCTCACTCTACTTAACTCTCTATGACCAGGTTTCTGACTTCATTGTGCTCTCTCCAAAGTTACTAATGAGCTCTTAGTTGCCAGATCTAATTGCCTTTTCTCAATCTTCATCCTTACTGACCTCTCTGCTGCCTTTGACACTGTTGGCCATCCTCTTCTCCTTGATACTGTCATCTCTTTAGGTTTTCAAGACATTACTCTATCCCAATTCTCCTACTACCAGTCTCCTTTGCTGGATCTTCACCCAGGATATACCTGATAACGGAGATCCTGGGCCTTCACCAGTCAAGTTGACCTTTGTCTTGCCACCAGTGACTCTGGTGCCAGTTTGATGACTCCGGAAGAAAGAGAAAGGCTGACAACTTTGCACAGCTCTGCCTCACTTAAGTCCAATTCATGAGCAAGTCATCACCCTCATGATGTCATCGGTCCTCTTTGAGAACGTGGAGGACAAACAATGACAATATGCTAATAGTGGATGTCCCCAAAGGCTCTATCCTGAGCCTTTTTCTCTTCTTCTTCTATACTGGTGATCTCATAAGCTCCCATGAATTCTATTATCAACTGTATACTGATCATTCTCAGAGCTACTTATCCAACCCTAGTCTCCAAATTCATAGCTCCAACTGCCTTTTGGACATCTTGAACTGGATGTCCCATAGACATCTTAAACACATGTTAAAACCGAACTCATTGTTTTCTCTCCAAAACTCTCCCCTCTTCCTAACTTTCCTATTACTTTGAAAGGCAACACCATTTTCCCGGTTACCCAGGCTGGAAATCTAGGTCCCATCTTTAGCTTCTTGTGCTCTCCCCACCCCCATATCCAATCTCTTGCCAAGTCCTGTTGATTCTACCTTTGTATAACATCTAGTTATCTCTAGTATATTGCCCGTTTCTCTCCTCTTGCTCTGCTGCCACCCTGGTGCAGGCCCCTACAACCTAGTGCCTGGATTATTGCAAATAGCCTGCTGGTAGGTCGACCTGCCACAACTCTCTCCCTAATCCAGTCTATCCTCCATTTATCAAAGTGATCTTCCTAAAGCACAAGTCCAACCACATCACTGTCTTATTGAATAAGCTCCAATGGCTCTCTATCACCTCCGGATCAAACATAAATCCCCTTTACAACTTGGTCCCCTCCTACATTTCTAGTCTTCCTATGCCTCACTAACCCCTCGCCCCCTGTGATGCAGTGACACTGGTCTTGCTGCTGCTTTTACAAGACACTCCGTCTCCAGATTCTGGGCATTTTCACTGGCTGGACCCCATGCTTGGGATATTCTCCCTCATTTCCCTGCTTTCCCAGCTTCCTTCAAGTCCCACCTAAAATTGCACCTTCTCTAGAAAATCTTTTCTGATCCTCTTTAATTCTAGTGCCCTCCCTCTGAGATTCTCTACTTTATCCTGTATATATCTTCTTTGTACATAGTTGTTTGCATGTTATCTCCTCCATTAGACTGTGAACTCCTTGAGGGCAGGCACTGTCTTTTGCCTTTCTTTGTATCCTCAGAACATAGGTGCCTGGCACTTAGTATCACTGAACCTAACAATACCACTACTAGGCCTATGCCCCAAGGTGATCAAACAAAAAAGAAAAAAAAGACTTATATATACAAAAATATTTATAGCAGCTCCTTTTATAGTGTCAAAGATTTGGAAACTAAGAGGGTGTCTATCAGTTGGGGAATGGATGAAAAAACTATGCCAGATTAATGTAATAGAATACTCATGTGCTTTATAATATGATCAAAGAAATCACTGATTTTAGTGAAACCTGGGAAGACCTTGTATGAACTGATGCAGAGTGAAGTGAATAGAACCAGGAGAACGCTTTATACACTGACAACAACACTGTAAAACTTTGAAAGCCTTATGAACTATAATCAATGTAATGACCAACCATGATTCTAAAGGACTGATAATAAAGCAAGGTACCCACCTTTTGACAGAGGTGATGGACTCAGGGTGCTGAATGGCACACATTTTTTGGGATATGGACAATATGGGAATTTGTTTTGCTTGGGTATTCATATTTGTTGCAAGGATTTTCTCTTTCTTTTCTCCAAGTGGTGAGGATGGTATAGGAGGAAGAGAAAATTGATTTTTGTTAATTGAAAAAATAAAATTTAATTTTAAGAAAGGAATAGATAAGCAGGATTCAAGGAAGCCTTCTATGGGAAATTGAATTTGTTTTGGGGTATGCTGGTATAGACTTCCTGGACTCTTCTGGCACTGAGTAGGAGGCACAAACTACCTAATAATTTTTATTTGCTGAGGATTTAAGTAACTTTAAGATTTGCAGAGGGCAGTTAGGTGATACAGTGATTTGAACTCAGGTCTTCCTGACTCCAGGCCCAACGCTGTCTCCACTGGTCCACCTAGCAGCCTCCTGGCTACCTGGCCACCTTGTTATTAGGAAGCTTTTTCTTTGAGCCAAAATCTGCCTTCATATTACTTTCTACCACTGATTGGAGTTCTGCCCTTGGAAGCCAAGCAGAACAAGTCCAGTCTCTTTTGCACATGGAAGCTGTGTAAATATCTGAAGACAGCTAATGCTTCACCTCAGTCTTCTCCAGGCTCAACACCCCCAGGTTCTTCCTTAAGTTGTTTCTCCCACTATAGTTAAGTAGTTTTTTTCTCCTGATCTCTCAAAGGGAGAAATTGTCAAGTATTTGGCATATGTACTATGTCGATACAGGGGATATAACTAAAGAGATTTAAGGGTTCCTGCACTCTAGGAGTCTATACTCTAGATGAGGAGTCAAGATAAACCCAACTTGCCCATGGTCTTATACTTAGTAGGCCCTTATGCATTTCTTGAATTGAATTGGATTGAACTTGATGGCAAGATTCTAGGACTTGGTTGTATACTGAATTTAGGAATGCTATGAACTCTCAATTTGCTATGAATTCCAAGAAAGGAGAGATTGTTGTGAACCAACATTAATCAGGGAAGCAAAATTGAACTTAAGATGAATTTTTAAGATTCAGAGTGAAATATGCAGGGCCAAAAAACCAACATGCATAGAAACTACAACAATGGAAATAGAAGGAATAACACACCAACAAAACAAAAATGAACGTAACAAATTTATTTTCTAATTTTTACTTTGAATTCCAAATTCTCTCCCTCCACTCTTCCCCTACCCATTAAAAAGGCAAGATACCCATTATACATACAAAGTCATGTAAAACATATTTCCACATTAGCCATGTTGCAGAAAAAAGTAAGAAAAATAAAGAAAGTGAAAAAAATAGGTTTTAATCTGCACTCAGAGTTCATTGGTTCTTTCTCTGGAGGTGAATAGCATTTTTCATCACTAGTCCTTTGCAATTGTTATGGATCATTGTGCTGATCAGAGTTACTAAGTCTTTCACAGTTGATTATTGTTAATGTAATAAAATTAAAAGATAAAGCAAGACTCAAAGGAAGAGATTTCAGAAGACACCCCCAACCCAATCTTCATGGAGGTAAGAGATCCACAGGCATCACATATTGCACGTTTTTGGACTTTTTTATGTATCAGTCAGTTGTGCTGACTTGTTTTTCTTCTTTAAAATATTATTTGCCATATGAGATGGCTTTCTGGGAGAGGGAAGGATGTTCGAGATAATTATGGTGATGTAAGAAATGGAAAATATCAATTAAAAACTTATTTTTTTTCTAAAAGATGGGTTTGTAAGGAAACATTGGATTTGCACTAGTAAGCGGGGAAGGAGGGGAAGTAAAGGAGGAAGGAATTTTAGGAGCAGAGAACAATGTAACCAAAGACTTGGGGATTGGAAGAAGCAGATATATGGAAAGGCCAATGGCATGGGCTAAGACACAATAGGAGATAAAATTGAAACAGTATGCTGGAACAAGATAATGGAGGCCCTCGAATGCCAGGCTGAACTTGATCTGTTAGATAATGGTGAATCAGCCATTATAGATTCTTCAGGAGGTATTTCTTAGTATATGTGGCTGTGATTTTCCAGGTTCTAATGTCCAGAAATTATAAAAGAAAGAGTTGTGATCCTTGTCTCAGAGACACTCTTATGATATAAAGGACACAAGTCCACTTTGGGGCACATTCTTATTGTCTTGGCTCAATCCCTCTCACCACTAGGAAAACTAGCAAAACATATACATGATACCCTCTGGTATACTGAGACCAACTCCCCACTTGCATTTGTAAGAATGAAATTCATAATGATACCAAAGAAGCTTTTATTAAGAGAAGGAAAACAAAATATAAATCCTAGAATGAGTGGCCATTAATTCCAAAGACATATGTATATCCCAATTGTCACTTATAGTCCTGAAGACAAGTGTTCGTCTGGCAGAGACCCTGCTCTAGAAGGCTTGCCTTGGCCTACTGCTGACAGTTATTTGTAACAAGGATAGGGGGAGCAATGTTTTGTTCCTTTTCTTCTTTTTGCAATTTCTCATGGCTTCATTGCACATTTCCCAGTTGCTCAGGGCAGGCTGGGTAAGAAATAGGTAGAGGCAAGGACTTGTCTGAACTATTCTAAATTCCCCTCCAAACAATGTTAAACCCCAATGCCTCAAGATTAATTCTGGAGTGGCAGAACCAAAAGAAGTTCAGGGTGAAACAATTTTCCAGTCCAAGACAACTTAGAAGATTGGCAGGAAAAGTCTGTCTCACTGGGGTGGGAGTGGAGGGCAATCCAGCACAGGCCATGCCCTGGCAAGCCAGTAGCAGGAATGGGGGTAACTGAATCAGTGGCTTCCAGAGCTCTCAGCCCACAGACAGTAAGGGAGTTGGACAACTGGTCAGGAGATTATGGGGTACCCTTTGCTGGTACTGGGAGCAGGATTCTGTTGCATTGCCCATACATGGTCCTGAGACACAGTCCCAAGGTGAGGAGGAGCACTAGAAGGAGCAGGAACCCTGGTCACAGTTCCAGGGTAGAAAAGAATGCTTGTGGTTACTCACAGACTAGAGTACAGATCAGGAGAGCAGTGACCGCACATTTCCTTAGATCATACCACCTTGGAAGAACTGAAAACTTTACAGACCCCCAGAACTAGCTCTGAAAACAGCAGTATGAAAAACCCTAAGCTAAGTGCCCCCTCCGCCCTGGAAGCAGAGCCCAACTTTAAAGTAAAGTTAAAAGTCAAGAAATGGTCTGGGAAAATGAGCAAACCACAAAAGAACCTGATCATAGAAGTTACTATGGTGACAAGGAAGATCAAAACACAAATTCGGAAGAAAACGATGTTAAAACAGCTACATGCAAAGCCTCAAAAAATGTGAATTGATCTCAGGCCCCAAAAAATTCCTGGAAGAGCTCAAAGGAATTTTAAAATCAAATAAGAGAGGTAGAGGAAAAAATGGGAAAAGAAATGAGAGTAATGCGAGAAAATCATGAAAAAAGAGTTAGCAGCTTGGTAAAGGAGGCAAAAAAACTGAAAAAAAAAAACCACCTTAAAAACAGAGTAGGCCTCTTTTATATGAAATAATGTACCCTATTCTATTTCCCCCTTACACCTTACACCTTCTCCCGGTACATCCCTCTTTCTCATCCCTTAATTTAATTTCATTTTTTTGGATATCGTCCCATCATAGTCAACTCATACCCATACTCTTTGCTTATGTATACCCCTTCTAACTGCTCTAATACTGATAAGATTTTAGGAGTTACAAGGATCTGGAAATGGCACGGGGAGCACCTTCACTTATTTCTCCTCCTGGTCTCATGTGTCAGGGGACATGAGAGAAGTTGCCTGCGGTACTGGAGAGACAGAGAGACGGTGTCTTTTGATGTATGGGAGGAGGAAGGTGGAGAGTGAGCCAGGTCATCACGAGTGCCAGAAAATGTAAGGCATACAGGAAGAAAGGATCTAGTTTGTTTATAATAGAACAGGAGCATCTGAGGAGCACAATGGAAGGGGAGGGCATGGCTGCGGGCGGCTTGGGAGGGCAGAGTTGGATGTACCCTTGGGAGGACATGGCTGGGAGGGGGCTTGGGAGGGCAGAGGTGGATGGGCACTTGGGAGGGTGAGGCATGGTAGCAGGGGAATTTTTTTTAAATTTTTTGCTTAGGCAGCCAGCTATAGCTCTATATCCCCAGGAGTAGGAGAGGAGGAAGTGTCCCATTCCACTCTTCTGCCATTGATTTCTATGATGCTCAGAGGTATCCCTTCTTCCCTGGCCCTCTTCAAATGTCACTCAGTCATCCCTCTGGAATATATTCCCTTAGTTTCTGTTGACCCTCATTCTGCTCTCATCACTGAGCATTCAGGTGGCCTTTGCCCCTGTCTCTGGACAAAAGCTAAGCTTCTTGCACATACTGTTCCTCTTTGTATTTGGGTCTAGGTCCGGCTGTGCTTTTCTGCAAAGTAGCCATAATTCTTCCTCGTTATCTCCCCTTTCTCCCCCTTCCTTTGCTAATCCAAGCCAGATGACAAGTCTTGAGTCCTCAGAATGTAGCCACATCTCCTAACAATCAAGGTTTAGGGAAGGAACAGAACAGCTCTCTTGGCTTCCCTTAAGCTACCAGGTGCATTATCACACGTTGTGTCCTTGGACCCAAGCCAGTTCTGCTCCAGATTGCTCTGGCCCTCAGTCACTTTAACCCCTTGGTTGCCATAACAATCCAGCATGTATACGATCAGCAAAGGATTTGGGCTGTTCTTGTTGTGAAAGGAAGAAATTAAAGAGGACTATTCTAGTATCCAGAGAATGTTTTAAAATACATGCATTTATATATATATATATGTATATATACATACGTGTGTGTGTATATATATGTGTGTGTATATGTACATACACAAACACAAACACACGCATATAAATTTTAACTACCATTGACAAGCAGAGAGATTCAAATATATAAAAAAAAGCTTGAGAAAAGAAAAGGCAGTGTGGTATAGCAGATAAAGTCATTAAGACCTGGGTTCAAATCCTACTTCTGATGCTGACTACCTATGTAATCATGGGCAAGTCACTTCTCTGGGCCTCAGTTTCCCCATATGTAAAATGAATAGGTTGGACTATATGGCCTCTGAGGTTCCTTCTTATGAACTTATGATCTGACACTTACTAAGTGTATGAACCTAGGATGGAAATCTCTGATCCTGCCTAAGACACCTCATCTCTCTGAGGCTCAGGAAACTTCTCTGGATTTATTGGCTAAGTCATAGGCTAGTTGAGATCTGCATTGGTGGAAGGATTTTCCACATAAAGAGTTCCCTACCTTGACAGAATCGTAGCTCTTTCTAGCATCTTCATATATAAGAAAATAAGAAAAAGGAGCAGACAAGATGAAGCCCTGATCAAGAGATTTCACACGCCTGTAAACTTTTGTTTACTCATCAGCATGGAATGTGGAGTCAGAGAGCCCTGCTTCAAATCCTGCTGCTGCCTCTTCTTATTTGGCAGAGTTTGGACAACTGACCAGACCTCTGTGAGGCCCAGTTTCTTCTGCAGATGACCTTTGAGGTCCCTCCCACCTTGAAGTCTATGATTCTTTGAACCTCATCCCAAAACATACGCAGATATTCATTCTCCTTTGTCACCTTCTTTCCTGTGTCTGTAACATGGTTTTGTTGCCATTGTTTGGTTGTAGTTAGTATGTGTGTGTTGTTTTTCTGCCTTTGCTTTCCTTAATTTCCTCATGTCTTCAATATTTCTTTGAATTGTCCGAATTTATATTTTCTTGCAGTCAGTCAATGAGTGCTTGTTAAGCATCTACTCTGTGCCAGGCACTGTGCTAAGTGTTTGGGATACAAAAGAAGACAAAAACAGTCCCTGTCCTCAAGAAGCTCCCAGTTAACGGGGGGGACAACATGCAAACAATTATGTCCAAACAAGATAGAAATACAGGATAGATAGGAGGTAATCAACAGAGGGGAAGCATTGGCATTAAGGGAGATGGGGAAAGGTTTCCTGCAAAAGATGAAATTTTAGCTAAGACTTGAAGCAAGTTAGGGAAGTCAGGAGCAGGAGGAGGAGCAGGCATGCGGGACAGCCAACTCAAAGGCATGAGGATAGGGAATGGAGTGTTCAAGGAACTGCAATTAGGCCAATGTAGCTGATTCAGACTGTATTTGTTGTTCACTTGTTTCAGTTGTGTCTGACTCTTTGTGACCCCATTTGAGGTTTTCTTGGCAAAGATACTAGAGTGGTTTGCCATTTCCTTCTCTAGCTCATTTTGCAGATGAAATAACTAAGGCAAACAGGGTGAAGTGACTTACCCAGGGTCACACAGCTAGAAAGTGTCTGGGGCCAAATTTGAGTTCAGGAAGAGGAGTCTTCCCAATTCCCAGCTCAGTGTTCTGTCTACTGTGCCACCTAGCTGGAGTGTATGGAGGAGAGGAGAGTAAAGAAGACTGGAAAGGTAGAAAGGAGTCAGGTTATTAAGGGCTTTGAATGCCAAACAGTAGATTTCGTATTTGATCTGGGAGGTAATAGGGAGCTACTGTAGTTTATTGAATAGGGAGGTGATGGGGGGGCAGAGCCAAGATGACAGCTGGAAAGCAGGGACTTGCCTAAAGCTCTCCCACAGGACCCTCCAAGCACCTATAAAAATGACTCTGAACAAATTCTAGAACTGCAAAAACCCATGAAATATCAGAGAGAAGCAGGGCTCCAGCCCAGGACAGCCTGGATAGTCGCTGGGTAAGGTCTATCACATGGAGCTGGGAGTGGAGCGGAGCAGAGCCCAGTGTGAGCTGTGCCTGGACCAACCAGACTGGGAGGTGGGCAGAACAGGCCCTAGAACCATGAATCAGTGAGCTGTGGCAGTTATCAGACTTCTCAACCCACAAAAACCAAAGACAACAGAGAAGGTTAGTGGGAAAAGCTGCGGGGACAGAGTGAAAGGAGTTTGCGTTTTGGCCACCACCCCAGGGGCAGCAGAGGTGGTGCAGCTCTGAGGACAGAACTACAGCTGCAGTTGCTTCCAGCCCCAGGCCCACCTGGGGAGGAATTAAGTGGCGGATCAGAGCGGGAGTGCAGAGCCTGCTTAGATCTGAGTCTGGTCCGGGTTGGCGGTTCTTGGGGGAGGAGGAGCGCTGGCATGGCAGAGCTTGCTGTGTCGAAATAGCTCTGAAAACAACAGCACAGCCCCTCAAGCTTGGGAAAAAGTACTCTATACTCTACAAGCAGTCATACCCCGACGAAAAACTCTAGGGTCAAGTAGTTGGCTGGGAACATGGCCAGGCAGCAAAAACGGACTCAGATTCAGACTCAGCCTTTGGAATCTTTCTTTGGCGACAAAGAAGATCAAAACATACAGCCAGAAGAAGTCAACAAAGTCAAAGAGCCTACAACAAAAGCCTCCAAGAAAAACATGAACTGGTCTCGGGCCATGGAAGAGCTCAAAAAGGATTTGGAAAAGCAAGTTAGAGAAGTAGAGGAAAAATTGGGAAGAGAAATGAGAGTGATGTGAGAAAACCATGAAAAACAAGTCAATGACTTGCTAAAGGAGACCCAAAAAATACTGAAAAATACACTGAAGAAAACAACACCTTAAAAAACAGACTAACTCAAATGGCAAAAGAGCTCCAATAAGCCAATGAGGAGAAGAATGCCTTGAAAGGCAGAATTAGCCAAATGGAAAAGGAGGTCCAAAAGACCACTGAAGAAAATACTGCCTTAAAAATGAGATTGGAGCAAGCGGAAACTAGTGACTTTATGAGAAATCAAGATATTATAAAACAGAACCAAAGGAATGACAAAATGGAAGACAATGTGAAATATCACATTGGAAAAACAACTGACCTGGAAAATAGATCCAGGAGAGATAATTTAAAAATTATTGGACTACCTGAAAGCCATGATCAAAAAAAGAGCCTAGATATCATCTTTCAAGAAATTATTGAGGAGAACTGCCCTGATATTCTAGAGCCACAGGGCAAAATAGAAATTGAAAGAATCCACCTATCACATCCTGAAAAAGATCCCAAAAGGAAAACTCCTAGGAATATTGTCGCCAAATTCCAGAGCTCCCAGATCAAGGAGAAAATATTGCAAGCAGCCAGAAAGAAACAATTTGAGTATTGTGGAGACACAATCAGGATAACACAAGATCTAGCAGCTTCTACATTAAGGGATCAAAGGGCTTGGAATATGATATTCTGGAGGTCAGTGGAACTAGGATTAAAACCAAGAATCACCTATCCAGCAAAACTGAGTATCATGCTCCAAGGCAAAATATGGATTTTCAATAAAATAGAGGACTTTCAAGCTTTCTCAGTGAAAAGACCAGAGCTGAATAGAAAATTTGACTTTCAAATACAAGAATCAAGAGAAGCATGAAAAGGTAAACAAGAAAGAGAAATCATAAGGGACTTACTAAAGTTGAACTGTTTTGTTTACATTCCTACATGGAAAGATGATGTGTATAATTCATGAGACCTCGGTATTAGGGTAGCTGAAGGGAATATATATATATATACATATATAAAATCCAGTTAAGGGATGAGAGAGGAATATATTGAGTGAGAGAGGGAGAAAGGGAGAGATAGAATGGGGTAAATTATCTCACATAAAAGTGGCAAGAAAAAGCAGTTTTGTTGGGAGGGAAGAGGGGGCAGGTGAGGGGGAATGAGTGAATCTTGCTCTCATACGATTTGACCTGAGGAGGGAATAACATACACGCTCAATTGGGTATCTTACCCCACAGGAAAGAAGGAAGAAAGGGATAAAAAAGGGGGGACGATAGAAGGGAGGGCAGATAGGGGGAGGAGGTAATAGAAAGCAAACACTTTTGAAAAGGGACAAGGTCAAGGGAGAAAATTGAATAAAGGGGAATAGGATAGGAAGGAGCAAAATATAGTTAGTATTTCACAACATGAGTATTGTGGAAGGGTTTTGCATAGTGATACACATGTGGCCTATGTTGAATTGCTTGCCTTCTTAGGGAGGGTGGGTGGGGAGGGAAGAGGGGAGAGAATTTGGAACTCAAAGTTTTAAAAGCAGATGTTCAAAAAAAAGTTTTTGCAAGCAAGTAGGAAATAAGATATACAGGCAATGGGGTATAGAAATCTATCTTGCCCTACAAGAAAGTAAGGGAAAAGGGGATGGGGGGGAGTGGGGTGACAGAAGGGAGGGCTGACTGGGGAATGGGGCAATCAGAATATATGCCATCTTGGAGTGGGGTGGGGAGGGTAGAAATGGGGAGACAATTTGTAATTCAAACTCTTGTGAAAATCAATGCTGAAAACTAAAAATATTAAGTAAATAAATAATCATTTCAAGATCCAAAAATAAAAAAATAAAAAAAGAATAGGGAGGTGACATGATCAGACCTGTGATTTAGGAAGATCATTTTGGCAGCTTAATGGAAGATAGATTGGAGTGGAGAGAGAAAGCCATCGTAATAGTCCAGGTATGAAGTAAAGAGGGCTTATACCAGGGTAGGGGCAGTGTTAAAGGAGAGAAGGAAGTTTGGAAGGCAGGATTAACAGGATTTGGCAATAGATTGGTTATGAGGGGTCAGAGTGACAAGTTGAGGATGACACTTAAATTATGTGCTAAAATTGTATCTTGTTATGGTCCTCCTGACCTCCCCACCTCCTTCTAGTCAGTATAGTAAGTGTATAAGTAGCAATAGCAGCAAGGGAGATTGCAAAGGGGAACCTAGAAGTCAGGTACAAACTGTCCCAAAGATCAAAGGGGCATAATTTACAGATTGCATAATCCATTAACCAAAAATTACATCCTAATAATATGTGCTGAATCAGGGGAAGCCATCTATCAGGATTTTTCGGTCCTATGAGATCTATCTGTCTGTCTGTCTATCTATCTATCTGTCTGTCTATCTATCTATCTATCTATCCTGTCTATCCATCCATCCATCTATCTATCTATCTATCTGTCTGTCTATCTATCCATCTATTTTTCAGACAAATTTCAGACATCCACAGTAAGATAAGCAGAACATCAAATGGTGCTGATAACTCTTAAGATGATATGCACGTGTTAACTTTAAAGATTTACCGACAATTTTGAGATAATTCTGATATTTTAATGAACTAACCCTAAGGAGGCACATATAAGAGTTAGTCCTATAAAAATGAGACTTCAAACTCCTGCTCCTGAGCCCTCCTCTCTCTCCATCGGGTCCATTATGCCAAGTGCTCCCAACTCCAATTTGTGGTTACTTGAGTGATTATTTGTACTTTTCCTCCTCTTCCCATACTGTCCTCCTTCACCATCCCAAGTCCTGTTCCCACACAGTCTGCCTCTGTACCCCCTTTCACTGTTTGTTTCTGGACTTTCTGTGCTGTTTGCCCCTGTGCCCTCTGTGCCTTATTAAAGTGTGATTGTGGTTTCTTCCAGCTGCTGCTGTGGTCTTTCCTGGCAAGTACCCAAAGAATCGGGCGTGCCTGCCCTATTTCATACTTTCATAATTTAATTATAAATTCAGGTATTGAGCCTTGGTGACTGGGAAGATGGCAGTGCCCTGGACAAAGCAATAACACTCCATTATATGCATATATCTTAAGTTGTTCAGCTGTTCACCAATCAGTGGGTACCTAGCTATTTTCCAAGTTTTTGCTATTATAAGTTGTGCTATTAAGAATATTATTGTACAGATAGCTCTTTTTACCTCTCTCAATAAATTCCTTGTTGATACAGTCCCAAGACCAATGGGTTTAAGGGTATATACATCTTTGTAATTCTTATTGAATGATTATTCCATATTGTTTTCCAAAAATGTTGGACCAGTTCAAAACTCCATCAACAGCATGATAGTGTGTCTATGTTTACCATAGCCATGGCAGGAAATATTTTTTCATCTTTTATTTTACCATTATCAACATGACAAGTATTAGGTATGATCTCAGAATTGTTTTGATTTGCATTTCTCTGATTTTCTATCAAATAACAAGCTCCTACTATATGCCAGACATTGTTTTGGGCAGTAAGATACAAATATAAAGAAATAATCTGTACTTCAAGGAACTTACATTCTAATGGGGGAGACAAATATACATATGACTATAGACAGAATAAATATGCAGAGAATAAATGCAAATAAATACAAGGTAGTTGGGGAAGGAAAAAGGAGAGTACTAGCCCATGAGGGGATCATGAAAGGTTTCATTTAGAAGAGGGGGCTTGGGCTTTATGTTGAAGGAAGAGAGGGATTCTATGAAATCTAGGTGAGGAGGAAATGCATTCCAGGAAGAGCAAATATCCAATGTAAAGGCTGGTGATGGGAGATGGAGTTCTGTGTGTGTGAAACAGAGAAAATTCCAGTTTGGCTTGGTTGCAGAGTTCAGGAGCAGGAGTAATGTATGATGAGGCTGTAAACACAGGCTGGGGCCAGGTTTGGAAGGGCTTTAAAAGCTAAACAGAAGAGTTTGGATTTTATAAGAGAGGCAACAGGGAGCTACTTAAAGTTACTAACTAGGGGAATGAAGTGGGCAGATCAGAGATGATATAGTTATTAGATATTTTGAAAAGTTTTGTGTAGTCGGTGATAATTTTTTCTTCTTAGGAGTGTCTGTTTGAATCATCTGTCTTCTTATGCAGTAGAGAAGGGATTTTACTCTTACAAATTTGTGTCAGTTTCTCATAAATTTTTGGATGTCAGACTTCTCAGAGGAAGGGTTTATGGAGATAGGGTGGGCCCATAAGGAGACTCAAACTCTGGCAGAGGGAGAAAAGGTAGAACAGCCTAGGTTTGTTGAAAGTTTTCACATTGTGGGAAGCTCTGGTTTGGCCTGAAATAGCTCCTTGACAAAACCCTGAGATTCTGGGTAGGCCAGTTCTGGGTAAAGACCATTTTTATTGTGGAAAGTTGTAGCAAAGCTGGTCTAAGCAGATGACCTGATAGCCATATTCTGCAGGACTTTGTCCTCATTCCTCATCTACCTGCTCTTTTAACTTGGTTTGGATCTCCTGGGTTTTGCAATGGGTCAGCACCTGGATGTGGCTAGATACCTGCTTCCTGACTTGCATTTTCCCAGTTTGGTGCCTAGTGTGGTAAGCAATCAACTCATTCTGGTTATATATCTTGTCCTCATTGGATAAGATGATTTTGAGCCTTCCATAGGGTAGGAAGTTCTTGGAAGCTCTGCTCAATGTCAGGGGTCCATCCACCTGTCTGCTCCATCATTGTTGATGAGTTTGTCCAAATTCTCATTGCCCTCAGGAAGGTGGGAGAGCCCCACTTGTTGGAAGTAATTGTGCCAACTAGGCCTTCCAAAAGTCTGCTTGGAGGATTGTCAGATCTATCTCAGCACTGGGGGGGAGGGGGAAAGGAGTGGTGTGCTAAGTTGATTCTGGGGGCATTCTCAGATGCACCAACTCTGTTCCAGCTTTCCAGGAAGGCTGTAGAGAACGGACAAGGGAAATTACATTGAGATGTCGGAACTGCTGGATGTCCTCTTTTGATACAATGCTCTCTGCTGCAGGGAGACTCGGGCTTGGGAAAAGTAGGCTGGGGTATAGTGATGACTGGATTCTCAGAATATAGCTCACAATTTGCCATGCACATGAGCCCCAGTTTGGGGGTGGGAGAAAAAAGCGGGAGACTGGAAGGGAGAGAGAAAAGAATTTTCCCAGGACCAAATTGACATGAAAACACAAAATACCTATTCTTAGAGGGGTAAGTCAACTGGAAAAGAGGAAGAGGAACTCTGAGAAATGAAAGAGGAAGAAAACAGGGTTCAAGGAATAGAAATGGAAGGAAGAAAGGGGAATGAGAAGAGAGAAGGAAAGTATGAAGTTGGGAAAAGGGAAGGACAGGGTGAAGGATGGAGAGGAAAGAGAAAATGTAAAGAAAGAGTAAAGAAGGGACAGAGGAGAGAAAAGGGAAAGATGGCATTAAGAAGGAAAAGAAAGAAAAAGAGAAAAGGCCAAGAAAAGACAAATGAAGGGCAGGATAAAGGGGAAAAGAGGAGAAGAAAAAGGAAGAAGAAAGAAAAAGAGAAAAAAGAAGAAAAATGAAGGTGAAAGGTGAGGAATAAGAAGAGGAAAAGAGCTAGAAGGAGCTAAGGAAGGTGAGGAACTGAAGGAGAGGGAAAAGAAGATGGGAAAAGGAGGGAGAAATAGGGAGGGGGAGGAGGGTGGGGGGAAGTACACTTTCTTTCTTTTTCATAATTTCCCGATAGTCTTGACCTTTTGTACTTCCATATTAACATGATTGTAATTCAATACAATATGCTGGTTTTTTTCTGACTTGAGGAAAGCAGTTGGCTGCTTTAATTTATTAAAAAAAATTTTTTGTTGCATTTTGAGTTCAGAACAGTCTCCCTCCCTCCCCACCCCACATTAGAGAAGGCCACCATTTGACATGGATAAACACACACAGATATATGTAAAGCCATTCTATGCACACTTTTATTTATCAGTTCTTTCTCTGGAGGTGGATAGCATCTTCCTTCATATGTCCTTTGTAGTTGATTTGAGTATTTATAATACTCAGAATAACTTAGTCATTCACACTTATTCTTTGGATAATATTGCTGTCATTGCATACAATGTTCTCTTGGTTCTGCTCATTTCACTCTTCATTATTTCATAAAGTCTTTCCATGTTTTTCTAAAATCATTTTATAGCACAGTAGTATTTCATTACAATCATAGATCACAACTTGTTTAGCCATTCCCCAATTTATGGGCATCCCTTCAATTTCCATTTCTTTTAGATGATGCAACTCAGGTTCAGACTGGATCTCTTCACCATGGCATAGCATCTTGTACATTTCTGTTACATTATTGGTTTTGTTGGCATATAACTATATTATTTTCCAATAATTTCCTTTGTTCATTGTGATTTTCCCTTTCCCATTTTTTGATTTTGATAATTTTGTTTTCTTTTGCCTCCTTTTTGATTGTTACCTAATGGTTTATTATTTTATTGGTCATTTGGAAGAAAGGTGCATAGAAATGAAAAGATGGAGAGAAGGGGCCACTGGAACTATTTGCGGGCTCCTCATGAACCAATATTTACTAAGCCAACATTCTCAATGCTGAAGGAGGTATAAGGATAAAATCACAGTTCCTTTTCCTCAAGAAACTCGCAATTTAGTAAGGGTGGAAGACCCACAGATAACCCAGATTTTTTACAAAGTACATAATTGCATGAGAGAAGAACAAATAAATTCTTAGGAGAGCTCTGAGGGAGATGAGATAGGTAATCATTCACTGTACCCAGAGACTGCAGGGCCATCATTGCTTCACATATTGTTTTTGAAATATGGGGCTTAAGGATGAATCTGGGTCTCCTCCAATGTCTTTTCCTCTTCACCCCTTAATCTTTCAATACTCTAATCCGTTGTGTTTACCTAGAGTGGAAATTCCCAGAACAAAACCTGGGATGTGGTGTGGGGCGAGTTTGTGTGTGTAATGCTACCTGATAAGATAATAGGAGTTTCCAGGACATTTTACAGATGGGAAACTGAAACGCTGGGAGGTGAGATGACAGAATTATAAGAGAAACAGATCTAGAGTGGGGGAAAAGGACTCGAGGGGCCATTCAGTCCTGTCTCCTCATTTTTACAGAGAGGAGAAATGGTATGACAAAGAGTAACCCAGAGGTAGTAGTAGACAGGATTTGAACCCAAGTCTTCGGTTGCTGCTTCTCATCTCCCACAATGCCCAGCTGTTATATCACCTGGGCTGAATACCCTCCCCTTTGTGGGACAGTTTCTTCCTTTGCAAAATACGGATGACCATGTTCGTCTCCTGTCACTCCCAGGTGGTTGTGAGGAAGCGGTAAACCTCCGAGGGAGACAGAAATAGGAATGAGCTTTATGAATTCATTCCGCTTGGAACCAGCCCCCTGGGGCCTCCCCAGCAGGTGCACAAGCGCCACCTGGGCTCTTTCCCGCACCCCTCCTCAAATGCCCCTCTCCTTTTCTGGCCCCCTCCCCCGCGGACCCAGGTTCAGCAACCCCCCCGGGGCGGCAGACGCACAGGGACGTGACGTCAAATGACATAACATGATTTGACGTGACGTTGCCCCCTTCCCCGGTGAGGAGTGAACCTCTCCCTCCGTAGAAGCCAGGCTGCCCCGCCTCCATCCCTCCTTTCCCTGCTCGGCTTCGGCTCACGGGATTTCGGGTGAACCAGTCACTGATGGGGGACCCCCCCCTCCTAATCCCACCCCCCCCCCCCCCGGCCAATGTTGCCTTGGCAACAGCTTGGCCACTTCCGTCGGGTGCTCCACTCCGCTTCCGGGTCGGCGTTGCGGTGTCTTCGCCCGTAAGAATCTACCGACCCCTCTCCAGCCCCGTCTCCGGTCCCGTCGTGGACTGATGAACCCGAGCCGGTGAGTGGCCGCCCCCCCGCGGGCCCGGGCCGTCCGTGCATCCGTCCGCCCTGGGCTCGATCCCATTTCTGCTCCCACCAGCTCTTCACCCCACCGGGCCTGGCAGCCAGCTGGGCGCCTCCCCTCCCCTCCCGGTCCCTCCCCCTCCCTGCCGGCCGGTCGGGCCCTTGCACGTGTCCGAGGAGCTGGCCAGCACTGCTGCTCCTGCTGCTGGTCCTGGGGGTAGCGTCCTTTCTTCCCTGCCCCAGCCCACGTGCCGGCCTGGGCTGACGCGGAGGCCGAGGACGAAGCGAGCAAACAGGCGCCTGCCTAGTGGGGACTCGGCTAGAAAGAGCTCACATTTCACGTCCCCTTTCCTTGAAACACCCCTTCGAGGAAGGCAGTGCAGGGATTATTATTCTGGTTTAGTAGAGGAAACTGAGGCTCCGAGAGAGGGAGTGGAAGTGCCCAAGGTCACAAAAGCTAGGCCATGGTATAGCCACGACTAGAATTCAGGACTTTTGCCTTCCATTTCAATGCTTCCCCCAGCCCCCAAATCTCGAATCCATTACTCTGTTACCGATATCGAAATTCCCACATTAGCCATTCCTTTGGATTAAGGCATTCAAGAGTCCCATTGCTATGAACATGTTACCCGACAGGGGTAATGTATCCTAAGAAACACTCCTTTAAGGTGATTCTGCTCTCCTCCAACGGAACCCTCCTTTGCAGCAAAGGAAGAGGGGAAGGGAACAAGCATTTTTAAAGCTCATGCTGTATGCCAAGCCCTTTACAAATATCTCATTTGACCCTCACAACAACTCTATGGAGTAGGTGCTGTTAGGATCCCCATTTTACAGTTAGGGAAACAAGGCTGGGACAAGGTAAGTGCCTTGCCCAGGATCACAGAGATTGTAAGTGTCTGAGGCTGGATTTGAACTCAGGTCTTTCTGACTCCAGGTCCACTACTCTATCTACTATGCCACCTACCTTCCTAATTCAGTTAAGATACTACTCACCTCCTGATGGAGAGATGATAGAGTCAGACTGCAGATTGAGATCTATTTTTTTTTGGACATGGCCAATGTGGGAGTTTGCTCAACCAAATATGTTTGTAACAAGGGTCTTATTTTTCTTGCTTTCTCAATTGAGAGAGGGTGAGAGAGAAAGAAGGCAGATTTCTGTTAATTTGATAAAAAAAATTCAGTTAAGCAAAACAATTTAATATTGGCTGTATTTAATAATAGCTAGCATTTCTATAGGGCCCATTATATGCCAGGCACTGTGCTAAGCACTTTGATCCTCATAACAACTGTGGGACATGCTATTGTTATCCTCATTTTACAATTAAGAAAATTGAGGCAGAGAGGTTAAGTGACTTGCCCAAGATCACACAACTACTAAGTAGCTGAGATCAAATACCACTGCATAACTTAGTTGCCAGCATACGCCTCATACCATTCCAATAGCCCATTTCTTCTCTCTCAGGAAGGTATGCTTCACCTCTAAAGTCATGAGTGAGCATTGCATTGATCAGAGTTCTCATGTCTTTTGATGTTGTTCTTCACTTTGTTGTGGTCATTGCGTAAATTGTTCTCCTGGATCTGCTTATCATTCTGTATCATTTTCATAAAACTTGTGCCAAATTTCCCTGAATTCTTCATATTTGTCATTTTTACAGCACAAAAGTCCTTGACAGTCACACATTGTATAGCCATTCACCAATTAATGGCCATCCACTTTGCTCAACTACCACTGAAAGTCACATAGTGCTTATTTTGAGGGTACCTTTCGCTCTTCTCTTTGATCCCCTTGGAGTATATTCCTCATAGTAATAAGCTTATTCTTGCCAACAATACTTTATCAGGTTAGGTTGCAATAGAAATGTGACCATAAGTACCGTTTTCTGTTAGTGGTACCCTTGCTGTTCCTTCTTTCTTATCCTAGAATTCTAGATTTCAAGGTGGCAAGGACCTTAGAAATCTAATCCAGTCATTTCACTTTACTCAGAAACTCAGGCCCAGGAAAGTAGTGACTTGCCCAAGGTCACACAGGCAATAAGTGGAAGAACTAGAACCTCCATGGTTAGGGATTAGGTCCAGAAGTTGAGGAAGGATATTGATAAGAATGGTTTTCTGACAAGTTTTCCTGAACAGGTGCTTAAGGTCATTGTTTAGGCCCTTGTTAACTCCAGGTAGTCTGAAAGTCTTAGTGCAGTTTCAATTCTACCTCCACAGCAGCTCCTACATTGGTCTTCTCTCTATTCCCATGACCACTACTCAAATTCAGATCCTCATTGCATCTTGCCTGGATTACTGCTTTTTAATTGGTATCTTTGCTTCTAGCCTTTCCCCTATTTAATCCACCCTCCTCAAAGCCACCAAATTACTGTTCCTAAAGCACAGATCTAACTGTGTTATTCCCCTGCTCAGAAATTTTCAGTGGCTTCCTCTTGCCTCTGGGATAAAACACAGCCTCCTCAGCTTTACACTTAAAAGCCTTTTACAATCTGGTTCCCACTACCTTTCCAAACCTATATTCTGTACTTTCTTTTGTTCTTTGTAAATGTTTTGTGATAATCTTTTTCAAAAACACAAAAAAATGCTGCCTGATGACTCCTCCTCCCTTATGACAGTTGAGCAAAACAAATCAATTAGTTAGTCATGTCCAAAGATGTATGCCTCATTCTAGACTCATTGTTCCCCATCTTTCAATTGAGAGGTGGGAGGCTTGCTTCACTGGCAGTTTTCTGAAGTCCTGTTTGGTCATTGCATTGATAACTATTCTGAAGTCTTTTGTTGTTTTTTTCTTCATTTTATTACACATTATTGTAGTCACTGTATAAGTGGTTCTTCTGGTTCTTTGTACTTCACTTCCCAGCCAAACTGGCCTACTAGCTATCCCCCAAACAACTCCATAGCCTAGGCTATACCCGATGCCTGAAATATACTCCCTCCTTGCTGCCATGTTTTAAAGTCCTTATCTTTCTTCAAGGCTCAGCTTAAGTGCTACCTCCTGACCATTCCTGATCTCCCTCTCTCCAGATGTAGTAACTCTTTCCCTCATTAAATTATCTTTTATTTATTTAGCTGTACACATGTTGTATCCCCCAAATAGAATTGTAAGCTCTTTGAGATCAGGGACAGTTTTCTTTTTGTCTTTATCCCTAGTGCCTATCACAGGGCCTTGCACATAGTAGGTGCTTGAAAAAAGTTTGGATTGAATTGAATGGTCTATGACCCCAGGGTCATCTTTGACTCTTCCCTTTTCTTCATCCTTATGTGTATTGTCTGCTAAGTCTTGTTTATTTTCCTTTAAAATGGCTGTTGGGTTTGGTCCTTCATTTCTGTTTTCATTGCCATAAACCAAGTCCAAACTCTCATCAATTCAAGCCTTGATTACTAAAACAGCGGGAGGAAATGTGCCTTGTTATTGCTGGTTTTTTTGTCTGGACTTGGATTTTCGTTAGCATAGGGAATCCCTGATCAGGAGACTGCTCCACCAATGCAGATCTGCAACTGTTCTTAGTTTCCTGAGACATAGAGATATTGTGACTGTCAAAACAGCCACTGTCACTGTCACACAGTATATGTCAGAGGCAAGACTTGAACCCAGGTCTCTCTGACTATGAGGGTGGTTCTCTATCCACTATGCCACGCTGCCCCTCTTTTATTACCGTATGCTATCAATACTACTACATGTATATGCTATTTATATAATGTATATAACTATGTCTAAGCCATTCTCCATTGTCTCTTGAATGCCAATTTATTCTTTTTACATGCTACAGCTAAACTCTTCCTAAAGCCCCTCTTTGATCAGGTCATTCCTCTGCTAAAGACCCTACATTATCTTCTTAGTGTCTACCATATCATGGCCAAGTTACTCTGCTTGGTACTCCAGGAGCCCTGTTTATCCTTATGCCCTGTGAAATTGCTCCAGTTACATTCATCTCCTTATTGTATTAGGCATTTACCATGCTCATTCCCATGTTCTGGACCTTTGCTCAGAAACTCTGAGTCCTGCCCAGTTAGATTTTTTAAATAGGTGTGAGGGACTTCTGGTAAAAGGGCATTCAATTCAACAATCCGTAAGCACCTACTATGTATAGGGTGCCATGCCAGGTGTTTGGGCAAAAATGAAGTGATCCCTTGGTAGGTATACAACAAGTAAATTCAGGTCCTGAAAAATGGAGGGTCTCAGGGAGAAATAAGATAGTTGTCCCAAGCATTTACTAAGGAAATAGGTCTGTTTGGTGGGGTCTCTTCCACTATCCCCTGGGAATGGAGACGATGTTTTGTACTTGTATCTTGAGGAGACAACGCCCCCTCGGCTGAGTCATTGCAGGGAGTGTGCAGGGTCTTTTCCTGCTCCCACAGCATGCAGATCACGGAACATTAGGAATGGATGAGACTTTCCCGATAAAGAAACGAAGGCCTAGGAAGGCTGTGTTGACTTTTGCAAGGTTCCACAGCTAATGGGGAGCAGAGCTGGGCTCTTCTGCCTCCCACTGCAGCGTTTGTTCTTCTGTATCAGGCTCTTCTATCTATACTATTATTTGTATTACAAAAGCATTACTAATGGCATTTTCATCAGTGTGTGGGGATGTAGCTGAACAAATTATTGTGTAGAGAAGCCTCCTTGCTCTGCCTGTTGCTGCTGTATCTTTTAGACTTATCTTTTACAGCATCCTTGTACCCCAAAGGCCAATCCATGCCAAGTAGGCCCATAGCTGTGCTGCATGTTTTTTAAAGGAAGCTTCCATACTACTAGAATGTAGACCTCCTTCTTGGCCCACAATAGATTGGCATTTATTGAAAACTTCAATTTTACCTGCCTGTGGGGAAGATTTCTCTGCCTCGCTTTGGTTGCAGACAATTCTCTATGTAAAAACCCAGTCTCTCTCTGGAGAGACTGGGAAATGTAGGGATCGGCTTCAGGTTTGAAGTTATTGGGGAGTGTCAGTGTTTAAGAAAGCATCAAACCGTTTCTATGAAATAGTTTTTAAAAATTGAAAGATCCCCTCTTCTCCTGCCCCCCCCCCAAAAGAAAGAGCTGAAACAGAAAGAATGAACAAAGGACAAAGGAAGCAACAGAGAATCAAATGTAGAATATCAAAAGGGAGGAGTTGTGGATAAAGTCAAGAAACGGAGAGGAACTAGGCCAAAAAAGAGAAGAGAATGACCCAGGGTGTGTTAGTCCAGATAAAAGAAAAAGGACATCTCTTATGTTATAAGCCAAAGAGGAGATAACGTTGTTCCCCCCCCCATCCTCGTTGTTCCTCTCATTCCTCCTGGGACAGGATGGTGGGAGGAGGATGTTGAAAAGATAATAGTTTCATCCCACAGCTGGAGGATAGAAATAAGAAGGACCAGGCAGAAGGACTACAGTCCCATAGCTCGGAGCCTGCAAGACAGCGTAGACAACAGGAAAGAAGGACCTCTTTTATTCCTTGAAAGCCCCCCACAATAGTGGGATAAGTTAATGCTTTCTACCTGAACGCAATCGACGGAATAACAGGAATGGGGATTGTGAGTTACTTCAGCTCTAAGGTCTAGCTTTTAAGTCTCTCATACCGCAGACAAGTTTAGGTTAGACATCTGTGTGTGGGTCTGCAGCAGGCAAAAGGAGGAGGGTACTGCTGATGAAGCCAGAGAGGTTGTGGTGGTGGTGGTGGAGGAGGTGGTGATGGATCAGTAAGGGAAAGTTGGGCTTTCTAAAAATGGAATTATTTAGTGAAAACTTCATATTGACTCTCAACACGAATAACTAAATGTGTTTATGTACAATTAGACTGATTTAAATGCATAAAATGGCATGAGTCTGCAGTCACTCCCTTTTCCTAATATGGATATAATGTAGATGCTCTTCTGGGTTTTCTTTTTTAAAATTTGCATTATATTTCATAAAGGTATTTCCAGATTTCTTTATAGTTCTCAAAAATGTATTATAGCATTCTGTAGTATTAATGTGCTGTAAGTTATTTAACCACGATCCAATTCTTTGAAGTTTGGATTATTTCTGTTTTGTAGTAATTACATATAATGCTGCTATGAGAATCATGAAAGTCTTTGAATAGAGAACTGTTTTTTCCCCCGAAAATGCCTTCAGGATATCTTCTCGACATTCTGTATACTTATACTACCAGTTTGTTTTCTCCTCGAAATTCTACAGGTGTTTAATACCACCAGCACCGGATGCATGTACCTGCTTCTCTCCGATCTTCCCGTCTCCCTCCCAGCATTGTTTTGTTTTATTTTTTTCGAATTTGATAGGTGTGAGATGGTACCTCAAAGTTGGTTTAATTTGCATTCCATTATTAGTGAGTACAGTCAAGCATTTTTTCAAGTGGTTGTTAACAAATTATGATTCCTCTTTAAAATTGTCTCTTCATAGATTTTGATCATGGACTGGGAGTTCCTTTTGTTAATTTTTAACGGTTCCTAATGTATTTTAGATGTTGTTTTCTTTGACATGTTTGCTGTAATTTTTTAAAAATAATCTGTTTTTTCTCTTATTTCATTTTTGTTGTTGTTGTGAAGGACTTTTAAAGCATTTTGATAATCAAGCACATTTGCCTTGTTCTTAATTTCTTCTGTTTGTTGAATAGAAAAAAAATTCACCTCCCTGCCATAATTGGGACAAATATATAATTTAATTTTTTTCTAATATCCTTTTTATGTTTGTCTCTCCAGCTGGAATTCACTGAGGCATACGGTGGAAGATATGGGTTAAGGCTTGGTTTTTAATGGCAGAAATCTTCCTTTTTCTTCTTGGATGCTTGCAAATGAGGACTATCCAAGACTATCTAGTGGCTGAAATGCTACCTGGTGACTCATTTCATGTCATTACTGGTTAATTTTTTTTCCAATTACATGTAGCATTCATTTAAAAAAAATATTGAGTTCCAAATTCTTTCCCTCCTTTCCTCCCCTCCCCCCTTCTGAGATGGCAAGCAATTTGGTACAGTTTATACAAGTGCAATCATGCAAAACATATTTCCGTATTAGTCATGTGAAAGAAGACACCAACCAAAAGAAAAAAAACATATTAAAAATACAGAAAGTGAAAAATAGTGTATACTTTGATCTGTATTCAGACGCCATCAGTTCTTTCTCTGGATGTGGATAGCATTTTTCATCATGAGTTCTTTGGGATTGTCTTGGATCATTGTATTGCTGAGAATAGTTAAGTTAGTCACAGTGGATCATTGTACAATATTGCTGTTCTTGTGTACATTTTTCTCCTGGGTCTGCTCACTTTGCTTTGCGTTGGTTCACGTAAGTCTTTGCAGGTTTTTCTGAAGTCATTTTGCTTGTCATTTCTTATACGTTACTGGTTTCTTATGAGGCTAGTTTCACCTGGACCTGTTTCATTGAGTAGTTCTGATAAATTTTGATGAGCAAATGTTTAACTTGGTTTTTTTCATGTATCACTGTTATTTCCCAGTGTACTACCTGCTCTCTCTCTCCTGTCCCCCCTCCCCTTCGCTCTCTTATATTTGTTTCTTTACAGCAACCGGAGACCACTCTAGGTCATGAGATGTCTGGGCTGAATTGGAAACCCTTTGTCTATGGCGGCCTTGCTTCTATTGTCGCAGAGTTTGGTAAGGATCTTGTGAAAGTTTTGGAATCTGTTTTCCTGGTAGCAGTTGGTTGGCTCTAGGCTTTTGTTATAAACTTAGGCCAAAGGAAACAAATATAGTAGCTCATTTGTATCAGAAATGGTTGTCTTAAAACATTTTCTTTAATATTTTGGGGACTGTTTCAGTGTGAACATTCCTATCCAAGTAGATCCTAATACCTTTCTGATCTCAAACATGTTTTTCAAAAGTAGCTGAGGTCAAAAGCGTATATATCCCCCTTCAGCCAACTTGTTGATGAGCCTCAATGAACTTTATTGGGTTGATTCTCAGATGTTTAACTGACTGTATAGAGCTTCTCCACCATTGGCTGCAAAGTATGGAATCAATCTGATTTCGATATTGATCATCTGGTGATGTCCATGTGTAGAGTTGCCTTTTGGGTTGTTGAAAAAGAGTGTTTGATATGGCCAGTGAGTTATCTTGACAAAGTTTTATCAGTCTCTGCCCTGCTTCATTTTGTACTCCAATGCCAAACTTGCCTGTTATTCCAATTATCTTTTGCTTTCCTATCTTAGCATTCCAATCCCCTATGATGAGTGTGACATTTTTTTTGGTGTTATTTCTAGAAGATGTTGTAGGTCTTCCTAGAACTGATCAACTTTGGCCTCTTTGGCACCAGTGGTCAGGAGTATAGACTTGTATTACTGCGATGTTGAATGGTTTGCCTTGGATTCAAGCAGAGATCATTTGGTCATTTCTGAGATGATACCACAGTGCTGCTTTTCTCCCCCTTTTGTTGATTATGGGGGCTACTTCATTTCTTCTAAGGGATTCTTGCCTGCTACAAATAGTATTATTAGAGGTCATCCTCAGGCTTTGTACAAGTAAGCTTTGAGGGAGAAAAGTATGACAGATTGTGACAGTAGATGTTCTTCTTAGGTCCCCATAGGAATGGGAAGCTAAATAAGGTGACAGTAGCACATCGTCAACACCATCATCACAGTCAATCCTTCATCTGTTGGTGCTTTGTGGCATATAAAGAATGTTTTTTTACCTTGTCAGAGCCAGGGAGACCTTCAAAGCAGGGTTCAAGTCCTGCCTCAGACAATCCCAGCTGTGTGTGCAACACCCTGGGCAGGTCACTGAACCTCTCAGTGCCCCAGGCAACTCTCTGTAACTCTCAGTTACAGATCCAAATTAGTAGATGCAATCTTTTCATCTGGAGCTCCTGCACTGATAGAATTATGGGCTCAGACAGAGCCAACAACCTTGTGAGAGGTGTGAGGGCAAGCCCTATTATCTCCACTTGATTGAGGCCTAGAGAGATAAGGTCACATATTGACTAAATATCAGAGACAAGACTTAAAACCCAGAGCTTCTTATTCAAAATCTTAGTCTCTTTCCAGTATACCATGTTGCCTCTCTTAAGCTATACATTGATAGAACTTGTGCTTAGTTGTAGGCAGATGAAGCTATGAAAAACCAGATTTAAGGGAGCCTTTTCTGACATTTGAGCTTTCTGACAATAAATTGCAATAGTCATCAAGGCAAAGTGATGGAAATGAAAATGGAGAGCTGGATAAGCTAGGTAGATTCAGTGGGATCTCATATAAATCCTCTTATTTGATTTTAGGCTTCTAGATTGAAGAGAGTGGTACATTTTCTCATCTCTTCTCTTGTGCTTCTTATTATATAGGTTTTTTTTTCTTTTTTGGTACTTGGACCACCAAAGACTGTCATCTTGGGAACTTACAATCCTTGAAATAATACTTGCTTCAGTTTAACCCATTTAATTTATAATAACCCCGTCTATGATTTTATAACAATGAAAAAGGGGTGTAACTAAACAATACTTATTTTACCAGATCTTGGGATTTGGGGATGAGTTCTCCACTGCCAGAGAGACCAAGTTCAGTGGAGCCAAACAGAACTTTCTTTCAGTTTGGCCCCAACCTGCCTTTCCGACTTTGTCACCTACTGCCTCATATTCTATAGTCTAGCCAAACTAGACCCCTTGATGTTATGCCAACATAGCCATGCTTTTTAACCTTGTCATCTAAACTGATTCTTAGGCTTCCAGTGCCTCTCTCCCTTATTGACATCCTACCCATCCTTCAAGAATCAGGTCAAATGCTACCTTTTGGGCTCTTTCTTTCTTGATTTGGTGATCTGTCTCTCCCTCTTTGTCTCCCCACCTTCTAAGCTGGAAGTGATGTCTCCCTAATTTGATCCTGTAGTACTTTAGTCTCCTTTCATACATTTCTATTCTAATTTGTGTTATTTATTTTCTTTTTTTCATATTAGATTATAAACTTTTTGATGGACTTTGTCTTGCTTATTATCTTTGTAGCTTCCCTTAGAATTTTCAAAACAATCTAAAAGGAAATAATCTCCAAGGTCCACTCTAACTCTAAATTCTGTGGAAAATAATTGACATTCTTTTTTTCTAAATAGATTTTTATTGGTATCTTTTTTGTTTTTTGGATCACCAACACTTCCCCTGTGTCTCTTCCCCTCCCCCTCCTGATGGAATAAGAGAAAAAATTTAGCAAAACCAATCAACATATTAAAAAACCCCTGAGATTATATGCATTGCTTTATACCTGGGGACCTTCATCTCTGCAAAAGAGCAGGAGTTGGTAATTGACTTGTTCTTAACTGAAAGGCTGGTTGGACTGTTCATCTGAGAATAGCAGAAAACAATTGCCTGGCAATCTATACCTCCTCTATAAGTTTGCAGTAATGAAAAAAGAGTTTGAGTTTAACAACAGATAATTCCCAGATCTCTCTTAGTATTCATTCTGCACTTATTTGTAGGACTTTTGGAGCATTTTGTGGGACAAAAACTCAGTCCTAATAGCATACTACAAAAACAACATTTTGGTTGTTGATTACATTTTATAGAATTAGCAATGAATTAAAACCCTGCCTAAAATATCTTGCTATACCGTGAGTTCAATAGTATTAATACTAGAAGTCATCTAGCAATATGGTAATTTGTGATTATAATAATGTAATAGCTTACATTTCAATAGTACTTTAAGGTTTACAAAGTACTTTGCATATATTATCTCATTAAAGTACTTTTCACTTTAACACAAAAAAGCCTGGTCCTCTGACAGCTTTCTGTTGCAGTGTAGAATCACAGCACCATAGAGCTGGAAGGGAAAGACCATCTTGTCTAACTCTTGCATTTTATAGATGGAGAAGCCGAGGCCCCAATAAAAGCAATCATGTGCCTAATATCACACATCTAGTCAGCATTTGAGTTACAATTATGATCTATTGACTCCTAGTCCAGTTTTGTGCTATTGGTTATGAGAGTGACTTCTAATCTTTTTTTAAATTGTCATATATTTGGACTCAATTCTTGGGCTCAGATTTGCCCCTGGTACTCCTTGTAAATATCTCTGAATGGATGTTTCCCTCTCCAGGAACCTTTCCAGTGGATCTTACCAAAACACGTCTTCAGGTTCAAGGCCAAACCATCGATGCTCGCTTTAAAGAGATAAAGTATAAAGGAATGTTCCATGCCTTATTCCGGATCTATAAAGAAGAAGGTATTCTAGCCCTGTATTCTGGGTAAGACCATGTTTCTCCTTTTTACGATACGTAGAATTTTCAAAGAAGCCACAGAATTATAAATATATGGTTGTGTACTCTTCATGTTAACCAATATGTTATCCAGTTCATACTTTACTTGCCAAACCTTAAGTCCGGCGTTCTATGTTATGTTGTCTATAACTGATAGATTCCCAAATCAGTGTGACATCCTAGAACTGGAATTTTCTCATCTTCATAAAGGTTAGTTGTAGCCGTCATAAGTAGCCTAATTAACCATCTGTCAGGGTCTGTGGTTCTGTAATAATTACTTCCTTGCTGGGTTGAAAGAATTGGAATTCCCCTTTAAAGGAAGAGTATTCTAGCTCTTGGCCTATGAAATGGAAAGCACAGAAAGTGAGAGTGATGTGGAAAGAGTGTCTGTCGCTTATTGCCTCCTTCACCTTGAGCAGATCACTCTCTGGGACTCGGTGCCCTCATCTGTAAAAATGAGGACATTGTACTAGATGACCTCTAAGGTCCCTTCCAGCTCTGACATGCTGGTCAATTAGATAATTTGAAGGTAGGCCTCCAGAAAGTCTGATTATCTGGGGCCTCTCCCAAAGTATTTACACTATAATATTGTATTTTAGAGCTGTCTCTATTTCTGTATTAGTCCTTCTTTAAAGTGAGTTCCATGACAACAGGGACTAAGTTTTACCCGTAAACCTTGTATCTTTCCCAATGCTAGTACAGTGTTTTTAAAATTTTTTTTTATTTTTTGAGAGGGGAAGGCAGGGCAATTGGGGTTAAGTGATTTGCCCAAGGTCACACAGCTAGTAAGTGTGCCAAGTGTCTGAGGCCAGATTTGAACTCAGGTCCTCCTGACTCCAGGGCCGTTGCTCTACTTGCTGCACCATCTAGCTGCCCCTAGTATAGTGCTTTCCATACAGTAGGTGCCTAATTACTATTTGTTGAACTGAATAGAATGGAAATTAACCTTATCAATCTTAGCCAAATGTTATTTGGACAGAAAAACTACAGGAAAAATCAAATTGTAATGCATTCTGAAGTGAACTGGTAATGATTCACCAATATCCCATGTCTTCATGTTCCTTATGACCAACATGGATAATCAAAACATTTCTTGCTTTTGTCAGCTTCTGCAATCTAATTCCACAAACACTGTTTCATTGCCTGGTACATAGACTGTGCTTGGTACTGGGGAGACAAATACCCAAACCAAGGATCCACTGTCCCTAAAGAGCCTCCATTCTGCTGAGAGGCTACCTCGGGTACATAGATAAATGAATAGAACCTTGGTGGAGGAGGGAGCAGCTATGTTTACTCTTTCTTGTGAGGTAGGCCATGGGGGCATCAGGACAGGCTTCATGTAGGGGCCTAGGAGCTATGCTGAGCCTGGAAGGAGATCCAGATTCTGAGAGGAGGAGCTGAGGGAGGAGTACATTCCAGGCATGGGGGATGGCTTACATGAATTCACAGAGATTGATTGTCAAGTGTGAAGAAGAACTAATAAGCCAATTTGTTTAAAAAGTAAAGTACATGAGAGGAAATAATATGCAATAAAGTTAGAGAGGTACGTTGGAACCAGATAGAAGACAGCTTTAAATTCCAGGCTGAAGAGTTTGTTGGTTTTTAAAAAAAAACAATAGGGAACCACGGATAGCTTTTGAGCAGAGGAATAACTTGGTCAAACCTGTGTCTTTGGAAGATTATTTTGGCAGTTTCATGGAGGGTGGATTGGAGAGGAGAGAAACTTGAAGCAGTGATCCTAATTAGGAGCCTGAACTAGCACACTGACTGTGGGAGGAAAAGGGGGGCCAAATGTGAGAGGTCCCATGGTGGTACAGTGTGGGAGACTCGGCAACTGGCAGAGTAGGGGCTATGTGGGACAAGGAAGGGTCAATGATGACTCTGAGGTTAGGAATCTAGGTTACTCTGAAGCCACCCAGATCATGGTGTCCTCAGCAGAAATAGGGAAGTTTGGAGGGGGCCGTAGTTTGTGTTGATGGAGCACTAGCTGAGACCTGTCTCACAGTCCTTGGTAATGAGGGGATTGGAATTTAGGTGAGAGATTCAGGATGGATTTGGGAGTTATCTACTTAGAGATAATCGATCTAATGGGAGCTGCTGAGATTACCAAGGGAGAGAGTATAGCCAGAGAAGGGAAACCAGGACAGAGCTTTGGGGGACACATACTTAGGGGATAGGAGATGGATGAAGAGCTGAGAGGGAAGACTAAAGGCGAGTAGTCAGATAGATAGGCAGATAGCGTCATGGAAGCCAAGAAAGGGAAGTACTAGGACCATAAGACAGTCAGCAGTGTTAGAAATTGTAGAGAGGTCAGGGAGGATGAGGCCTGAGGAAAAAGCTATTAGATTTAGTAGTTATGAGATGGTTGATAACTCTTGAGAGAGCCACTTTGGGTGGTGGGATCAGAAGCTAGATTTCAAGGGGTTGACAACTGGGCTTGGTAACAAATAGTAGCAGCAAATACAGATAATTCTTTCTAAGAGTTTGGCAGTGCAGGGGAAGAGAGATGGTGATAGCTGGAGGGAGTGAAGCTTTGAGGGTAGAGAACTCTTTCATATATTTGTGGCCGGTGGAGAACTGAGCCACAGCTTCAGAGACATAAGAGATAAAATTCCCTGGGTTCCCGAGCAGCCTTTTAAAAGGGTAAGATCTTTTACAGGGGTGGGAACCCTGTAGCCTTGAGGCCACATGTGGCCCTCTAGGTCCTCAAGTGTGACTGAATCCAAACTTCACAGAACAAATCCCCTTAATTTGTTAAGATTTGTTAAGGATTTGTTAAGGATTTGTTAGGATTTGTTAAGAGCCCCTGCTCTAGTGTCTCTTGAAGGTTTGTTCTCTACTGTTTATGAAGTAGAGGAGAATTTTAAAAAACCATTCTAATTCTTTTACGTCCACATCACTGCTTCTCAAAAGCCCTCTTGGTTTTCCCATTACATACTAAATGAAAAATGAGCTCTTTAGCCTGGCGTTCGAAACTTGTCCCAGCTTTCCAGCCTTATCCTGCTCTACTCCGTCACATACTAAATGCCCTCCCACGCACCCCAGCTCTGATCTTGTTCCCTTTGCCCTCCTTCCTCACTTCTTCTGTTGACATCTTAGCTATCCCTGGCTAAAATGCTACCTTCCCAACATTTCCTCTCTCAGCTGGCAGTGATTTCTCCATCCTCTGATTTCATAGTGCTTTAGATTTCAATTTTGTAGTTATTTTCTAATTTGTGTTATATTTATTTCAATACACATTTTCTGCTCCCACTAGATTGTAAGCTTCTGTAGGGCGTGGACCATGTCTATGTGTCCCCCAGCAGCTGGCACAGGGCTGTTCATACATGCTTGATAAGTGTGGACTGAATGAAGTACCTGAGATCTAAAGAGGACCTGTGTGATGCTGGACAGCTCGTTTGCAAATGTTTGCTCATGTCCCTGTCTCTTATCTTTTGCAGAATCGCTCCTGCTCTGCTAAGACAGGCATCCTATGGCACCATCAAGATTGGCATCTATCAAAGCTTGAAGCGTTTGTTTGTAGATCGTTTAGAAGGTCAGTGTGGGCAGTATTCTTGGGGGTGTTATTTGAATGGGTTATTGGAAACCTCCCCATTCCCGAGACTTGATGCCAGGCCGCAGCATGACAGATGATAGCTCACCTCGTGTGCTCGGAGGGAAGTGTTCTCACTTAACCTGACTGTCCCTGGGGAGCTGACCTCTGCACACCGTGGAATCACCCTTCAGGTTTGCCCCTTCTTTTCCTGGCCCTGCTGGAGAGCCCAGCAAAAGAATAAGGTAATCCCCTCAGAGGGGTCCAGCTGCCCCTTTAGTTCTCTCCTCTGGGGTAGAATGATTTCAGAATATTATTTCACTCGGTTTGGTCTTCCAAGCCTCTATAACCTGGCCCCTGATCCAGTGACACTGGCCTCCTGGCTGTTTCATGAACAAGACACTCCGCGTCCGCCACACCTAGCATGTTTCTCCTCCCTGACTTCCTTTAAGTCCCAACTAAAATCCCACCTTCTACTGGAAACCTTTCCCAGCCCCTCTTAATTCTTCTTCATGATTTCCTACTTATCCTGGATTTGGCTTGTTTGCACATTTTTTTTGTCTGTTACCTCCCCCATTAGAATGTAAGTTCCTTACTCAAAATTATGTAGAACTGAGTGTTGCAAACTAAAAATAAAAAAAAATTAAATTAAAAAAACCCACAGCAAAATCCACCCCCGCCAAAGAATGTAAGTTCCTTGAGGGTAGGGACTGTCCTTTGCCTCTTTTTGTGTGTCCAGTGCTTAGCACAGTGCCAGGCATGACAGTGCCAGGCACATTGGAGGCACTTAGTAAATGTTTAGTGGTTGATTGATTGCTAGTTCCCTTACTCTGCAAAGAAGAGGAGGGAGATGCATTTTCTCAGTTCTTCTTTGGAGCCGAGCTTGTGACTGTGACTTTGAAGAACTTAAAGACTCTCAGACCTAATGTGGCATCTTCAGTCTCTGGATTTCTTTGGCAAAAGATCAGCAGTTCTACTTTAAAGAAACCTCTGCTGGTCCCATGGCTTTCTTCTGCCACCGTGCCAGCACTATGTTCTGGGATACATTGAGTGATCTCCCATCCTCTTTCTTTCTAGATGAAACCCTTCTAATTAATATGATCTGTGGGGTGGTGTCTGGAGTGATATCGTCCACTATAGCCAACCCCACTGATGTGTTAAAGGTAAGTACGTGGCCTCTCGGGCTGATTGGAACATGTGGTTTTCTGCTTGAATTGGGGCTTGGTGAAAACCCAAGGTAGCTGGCCCCGTTGGGGAAGGAAGACATCTCCCTTCAGGTTTGTCAAGTCTGAGAAGCAGCAGAGCTATTTAAAACCCAAATGAGGTGGCAGGGAAGGAGTGCTCAAGTTCACTCGAGAACTCAGGCTCACGAAGGGTTAAGCTCCTTGGCTGAGAACATCATTCAGGGCTTCTTAATCTGCTTTATATGTCCTGGACCCCTTGGGCAGCAGTCTTGGGAAGTCCAGGGATGGATCCCTTCTCAGAGTCATGGTTTTACATCATCGAAGGAAAGGCTAAATTTCAGCCAAAGAGCAGGGAAAATAAAGATGATACTTTTTTCCATCCAAGTTCACAGACTCGCAGAAATCTAGCCATGAACCCCTAAGTTAACTCCTGAGGTAGGGAGAAGAACCCTGGACTTAGAGTCAGGAGAGACGAGATCTAATCTTGGGTTTGACCTTTATTGGCTGTGTGGCCTTGGGTGAGTCATTTCTCTTCCCTGAGCCTCAGTTTCCACATCTGTGAAATGAGAAAAATAATTTGCACTCCCTCACAGGAATGTTGGGAGAAAAGCATTTAGTGTTCTTTATAAATGGGAGCAATTTTTGTTATTAATTTTTAAAAGGGATTTGCCATCCTGCTAATACCAGGAAGCCTGGGAGTCACAGCCTACTGGAATATTAGAATGTAAAAGGATTTTAGTTTGCAGAGGGAGAAACTGAGGCCCAGAGAGATGGTGGCTCACTGAAGGTCACACAACTCATTAAGCAGCAGAGCTGACACTCGAGGCCAAGGTCTTTTGACTCCAAGTCCAGGATTCCTTGGGTTAACATGGGCTTTCATAATAGAGGTCATTCAGTCCAATCTCTGCCTTGGGCAGTAGTGTGAAATACTATTCATTGAAGCATTGTGACATAGTGGGTATGGAGCTGCCCTTGGTGTCAGGAAGCTCTAGGTTCAAGTGTCACCTCTGACACATATTGGCTGCGTGACCCTGGACAAGTCACTCCCCCTCATTGCCCCAAGCATCTCAAAAACTCGAAGTTGCAGAGTAGATACCAGCTTTCATTGGTGGAGGGAGTTTCCTCACCCTGAAGTTCCCTACACCAGTGATATCATTGTCTAGCCCCATTCCCCACTCCCTGACTTCCTACCACTGATGGGAAATTGAAATAGATAAATAGCTTGAACTTATGGGAAGGTGGAATGAAATTTCCTTTATGAAGCCTTTCCTGGCCTCTTTCCTGCTTCTCTCTGCCCCCAATTTGAAAATGGTCTTTGATGTACATTTACTCGTGTACTTTGTGGGCCAAAATACTTAGTATTTTCTTTGAATTCCTGGGGTTCTCAGGCCCACGAGCATATGTTGTTCCTGAGCACCATCTCTGGGGCTGTGAATACTCTGCTGTTAGTGATCCAGGTTTACTGCCACTTTCTTGTTCTGTGAGAGTCTCAACTGTAGCTCTCAATATGGCTTCTACTGCCTGGGGGAGAACTGGAGGCTCTCCTCCAGCTCAGGGGGTCTAGGAACTCTCTAAAAAATCTGGATAACAATTTGGATGTAATTGAGTTCCTTTGTAAATACTGTGGAGTGTATTTTATACATTAAAAATCATTCTTCTGAGAAGGGGACCATAAACTTCCTCTGACCGCCAGTGGGATCCAGGACACAGCCCTCTGGGGTGTCACTTGGAGCACCTTGGGCTGTCTCTGTCATTTCATGAGCAGTGCATTTCCTTTTGGGGATTTAAATGTCTTCTCTTCATTTCCTCATTGAGCTCTCTAGCCCTGGATCCCTCAGAATTACTTCCCTTCTCTAGTAATGGCAGAATTTGCTTATGAGGAATGTGAGGCAGGAAAAACCAACCTTCCTTACCCTTTCTTCCTGCCCCTTCGTGAAATCTGACATGTTTATTTCATCACGATGGTCAATGATTTTCATTTAAGCCCCATTTTATTTCTTTAACCACCATGTTCCTTTTAAGTTCTCTGTGGTCAGAATGAGACGTTTGCCTTTTCTTGTCTTAGATTCGAATGCAAGCTCAAGGAAGCTTGTTCCAAGGGGGCATGATCGGCAGCTTCATCGATATATACCAGCAGGAAGGCACAAGGGGCCTTTGGAGGGTGAGAGCTGCTTTTCTGGGCATTATTCTGTGCGAATGGCAGTGGGAATTGGTTTTAGAAATAGATCCTACTGTTGCTAAGCAGTTTTAATTTCTTGGGCGATTCAAGAAATTCAGTAACAAGTCCTTTACCTTTATGGTATCAAATTATTTATGAAAGGGCAACACTTTGCAAGTAGTCTTAAGGTTAATTTTTATTGGGAGTTTATTATCTGGTTTCACTCATAGACTTAAAGAAATCTTCAACAAGAAAGGTTTGTAGAGATGGTCTAGTTCAGGGGTGGGGAACCTGTGGCCTCCAGGCCCTCAAGAGTGGCCCTTTGACTGAATCCAAATTTCACAGAAAAATTCCCTTTCTTAATAAAAGGATTTGTTCTATAAAACTTGGACTCAGTCAAAGGGCCGCACCCGAGGACCTAGAAGGATGCATGTGGCCTCAAGGCCGCAGATTCCTCACCCCTGGTCTAGTTTAACCTTCTTATTTGACAGGGAGGGAAATTGAGGCCCAGAGAGGGAAAGTGAGTTACCCAAGGTCATATGGTAGGTCTCCTGGCTTGTACAGTAGGCTGCCTTTCTCATTTAATTTTGATCCATTATACTAGTATATGACCATGGATTTAGTTCCTTGATCACTCTTTTCCATGCTGTTGACTTATGGCCAAGAACTATGGGACCATTGTAAATAAAGACAAATGAGACTCATCTTCACAAGCCTGTTGTGCAGCAGGTGGCTAGGCAGAGAGAGAGAGAAAGAGCAAAAGTGGAAATCCTTCTGCAAAGTTTTAAATAAAAAGATGAGCTTGTGACTTGATAATGACAGCCAGTGGCCTTCCTGATTCTCCTGACTGGAGCAGTGAAAGAAACCCCTCAGCCTAGTTCCTTAAAGCAAAGGAGAGACAAAAAGCGGAGGAGTAGTGGGAGGTGGGAAATTCGGAGGTGCTTAAGCCCCTGCTCTACCATTAGCTGGGGGCCCAGGGAGACTCTGTGGTGGTACTGGCTGGGAAGGAAGCCTGGCTCCCTGGCAGAGCTCCAGGGTAGGGCCTGACTGCATGGCCCTGTTGCCCATCTGCTTTCTGCCTTCTTCGTTTGTTGCCTTTCTGGCATGCATCCTTCGTGACCGTAGTAGGCTTAGATGGAAGAGCCTTGGGATGAGCTTTCTTCCTTGTTGGCTGGTCTCACTGCATATGTTTTGTTTTCTTTTGTTTTGTTTTAGCAGAAAGACTGAAGTAGGAATTCTGATATCTTAGCGCTAGAGCCCTGATTCCCAGAGAGCCATTTCTGGCTTTTCAGCCTGGGTTGTTTTGGCCCTTCTCAGCCCCCAGACTATTTGCCGCTCTCTACCCCATCCCAGTCTGCTGTGCTTTCCCCTGAGTTCACTGACACTTGTGTTTGGCAGGGTGTGGTCCCCACGGCTCAGCGTGCCGCCATCGTTGTGGGAGTGGAGCTGCCGGTCTATGATATTACCAAAAAGCACTTGATAATGTCAGGGCTGCTGGGAGACACAATCTTTACCCACTTTGTGTAAGTATGCCATGCAGCTCCCACTCTCTATTCTGGATCTTGAGTGCTTCTGAGGCCTCATTCACTGCATTCCTGCCATGAAATCAGTCACTGGCCTTTGTGGCCAACATTGAGGAAGACCTTTGCGTTTCCCATTACCCAAGCCGCAGGCCTTCTGAGCAGTGTTCCCCTCGGGGATTCCAGGGAGTGTAAGCAGCACTCCATACAGCAGCAAAGCAAATGCCTAGAGGCTCGACACCTATTTGCACGGAGTCCCCTAGTGAAGCCACACACTTGGAAACTGCTTCGGCCTAATGTTCATTTAACATTGCTCAGCAGGAGTCAGGGAGAAGCTGAAATTCGATACAGTCCATGGATCGGAACCATAGATCCTGGCTGAGCACTGGGGAGTTTTTCTTTCTCTCTTGGATTTTCTTGCTTATTCCTGTAATCAGATAGTCTGCCGTCCAAGTGCGTTGTGCTTCTGAAGCTATGGTTTGAAAAGCATTGGTAACTAATGGATGGTGTGTGATGCTTCCTGCTCATATAGCTTATCTCAACTCATAACCTGCCTTCCCAAGCAGCAGGCTCAGTCTGTGTTAATAACTTACCAGCTGGGTAGAGGCTTCTCTCGGAATAATGCCACAGGGGCCAATATTTCTGCCTCCTTAAATAGGTACAAAGGAGAAAGCTTCCGGTTCTTCCCAAAGGGCCAGCCTTTTTAGGAGTGGGGAACCATGGGGTAGGCTTCAGCCTACTGAGCTCTTCTCTGAACAGTTTGTGTCTCTTCAGTTCCAGCTTTACCTGTGGTTTGGCTGGAGCTCTTGCTTCTAACCCAGTTGATGTGGTACGCACCCGCATGATGAACCAGCGGGCCATCGTGGGCAACGTGGAGCTGTACAAGGGCACTTTGGATGGCCTGCTGAAGGTATGAGGTATTCAGATGGGATAAGAGAGCTTCTAAATGCCATCTTGAAAGATGACTTCAGAAGCACCTTATTTAGCTTGCTGAGATGTTGCTTCCCAGCCTTAGAGTTTTACCAGGGGTGAAGTGGGATTGGGTTGAGTTGTCTTGTCTTCAGGCCCATCTGTTCTTGCAGAAATCTTTGGTCAATCAATACAAACCAGGCTTGAAATTGTTAGCATGACCCCTGAAAACAAAGTAAGCTCGAAGGATGTGATTGTCTCTCCGTTGCTAATGATGAAAGTGAATCTGACCCTGAGTTTGAGAAAGGTCCAACTCCCCTAGCTATTTGGGTGGTGAGAGCTCCAGAGCCTGGTTTGGTTTGTTTCTTGCTTTGGGAAATCTTGCTTTGACCAGTTTATGTATAGAAGGGGTGTGTGTGTGTGTGTGTGTGTGTGTGTGTGTGTGTGTGTGTGTGTAAAGTTCTCTGAATTTGGCACCTTTTCCCACGTTATTTTACTCTCTTCTCTCCATCCTCATTTTTTGTTAACTTTGTTTTCTTTCTAGTTTTCTCTTAGTCTAAAAATACACAGGGACATCAAAGTCGACCCTGGGACAAATTCTGAGGCATAAATATCTTTAAATAACAATCTTCTCCAAGTATATTAAAAATAAGAAGATCTGATATGCAAAAATGTCACTACATACTTTTAAGAAACACATGTAATGAATAAATCCAGGGATGTCCTTGTATATACAAAGTTGAAAATAATTTTCCTAATGCAGAACCCATAGGTCTCACTTTTTTTAACTCCAAATTTCACTTTCCAACATGTGCTGCCAGCCTGGGCAACAGTTGCCTCCCAGCAAAGAGGTATTGGCCAAACGAAATGATTTACTGACATTTCACAGCTGTCACATCATAGCTGTACTTCATGCACTACTTGAGATCTTGGACCCGCCTCCTCTGTTCCTTTGGCATTGTCTGCTAGCTGCCCAGGCCTACCATTGCCGTCCCTATCCTGACCCAGCCTTATCCCCTGCTAGAAGGGGACACTGCAGGCATACTCACCCAGCAACCCTCTTGACCCTCTCAGATGCTTATTAGGTACTCATTTCTAAGGACCTGACAAAACCATAAGCTGTTTCTAAAATCATTATTTTCTCTTCCCTCATAATGAAAACCAGGAAAATGTGCAGAGTAAGTCTGCTTTGAATTATTGCAGTTCCCCCAACTTGTTATGTCTTCAGTAAAGTCAATTTTCAGTTACTAGCATGGTTTTTGATATCACAAAAGGTTTTAAAATGTGTTTTTTTTGCTCTACCTCCAGAATTTATATGTGTTCAACACATAGTAAGCTTAAAAGATCCCCAGCAGGTTTCTGTGAATTTGATGCCTTGTATTTGAAGGAAGGCCAGACCCCACTCATTTGTGGTGTTTATTACCTGTTGAGTACCGTGGACTGACTTGTAGAATGCAAGGAAAGAAAGAAGGCTTCCTTGCCCTGTGCCATGGATGTTCTTGCCTTTATTCTGTCTCAGACCAGGGCATCAAAGTTATTTTGGGGGTGATGGTGATAGTGGGCCTCTAGGAAGTTGACCATTGGCCAACCAATTGGTCTATCCCATTGTTCTCTGTGCCTTTTACTTCTGGCTGCTTAATTCAGCTGGGTTTCATTTGGGCTGCCTTTCATCCTTTTCTGGCACCTAGGCTAAAAAGAATGACCTGGGTGCTATAATTGTCACCTGGTAAACACGTTCTCAATGCCTTGGGTAAGGGAGTATACACAGGGCACTCAGACAGTATCACTTCTCTAGGCAATTCCCAAACAGCCACTAGGTGGAGCTCATTCCAGCTGTGTTCCCAGAAATAGAGTTACATCCCGAGTCAAGTTTCATCTGCATGGGCCCAGAGAATTGGTTGGGAAGGCTATTTTTCTCCAGTGCTTCCAATGTCTTTTGCAGAATAGAGTGGGACATGTTTAATATTGTTATAGAATATATAATATGTATTATAGAACAGGGCTGTCCAATCTTAGGTTTTTATTGAAACAATAGACAACATATTTTGATTTGCCATTTTAGTGAGAGCTCTGCGGTAGCTCGGCTTCACTTTCTAAAGCGTTTATGTCAATTTCTATGCTTGTAGGCGGGCCACATAAATCACACTGCGGGCTACATGCAGCCCACAGGCCACATTTTGGACAGCCCTGTTATAGAATATCATTATAATATATAAAAATATATTATATTTAATATGCACATGAATATACAGGGCCTATCCTAAAAAAAATCTAAACTATTAAGAAGTTTTAGGTAAAAAGTCTGAAACAATCTTTGTTCAGGACAGACTCCTCAGAGAGGCTGTTTATAGAAGGCACATATGTGTTTAGGAAGCAGATCCTTCTAGCAATGCTGAGGACTTAGGCTGCTTTGGATACGTAACCATAATCCCTGTGGGAAGGGGGATGGGATTGTCTGAAATGAAGACTAAGGCAAAATAAATACACTCTGCTTTTTGTTTTCTGTCTCCTCAGACTTGGAAGAGTGAAGGCTTCTTTGCCCTGTATAAGGGATTTTGGCCCAACTGGCTCCGCCTGGGCCCCTGGAACATTATTGTATCCTTTGGAACTTGAGAAGGGAAGCAGGTGCTTCCAGGTAACTATAGATAGAAGGCAAAAATTCATGATTGTCAGGAGGTTCGGGTGGTAAGAAACTCAAGGGCACAAATGGTAGCAGAAATGAACAAAAATTTAAAGCAAAACTCATGTCCTGAGTGGGACAGGGTCAGATACTGAAGCAGCTTATCAGATGAGGCTGGGCTGGAGAGCCACAGACCTCTCTCTCTAAAGGCTGATGCAAACCAGAGGGTTTGGAATAGATGGGCAAAAGGTGGTTGGTTTGGGTTTGTTTCTATTTTAAAAACCGTTCTTGAGTTGTACATGGCAATGACGTGGCTCCTGAGCCACAAGGTTTCCAAAAAGCTTTTGGGGAGGTACCTAGAGGACGTAGCGCACTGGGGTGGTTTTGCTCTTACTCTTCTCCCTGATACAAAGTAGAACCAAAATGGCTGGGGATGAAGGGGACTCAGGAAGATGCCCTTGGAAGGAAGATGGAGTAGGTATCCAGAGCAGAGTAGCATCGGCATGGAAGACTCTCTGCCATAATCAACATTGAGCATTGGTGTGCTCATTGGAAGGTTACCAGCAAGTACATTCCCTGCTTGCTTGGAGCCTAGCACTAATTGGAGGGATGGTAGTGGGAAGGACTGGGGAATCTTTTTCTATTCACAACTCCTATACCATTCAGTCTAACACACACACACACACACACACACACACACACACACACACACACACACACATATTTTGGATATATTTTGTTTTGACACAGCAGACATTTCCCAACTGATACTCTCTGCCCCTGACCCAAGTGCATTTCCCCAAACAGGTCAGCTAAACCTATGAGAGTGTGATTGCCACTGGTAGTACAGATTATTTCTTCTAGCATTTATGTTGATCTCTGCCATTGGATGTAGCTAAATATTATTTTTCCAGCAAAATTTTAAACTCACTAAAGGCAAGGGCTGTGGCTTATATTCACAGTATCCATAGTTTTTGAGCCAAAAACCAGGCCACTGGTCCAACAATGAATATTCCTTCTGTGAAGACTTGTTAAGTTTGTGCCTAGCGCAGTGCTGGACACATAGTTGAGTAATGGGTATATTTTCAAGGCCCTTTTGAATGAGTGCAGCTTAGAATAGTGGTCACTAAGTACCTGAGGGCTAAGGGGGCTTGTGTGGCTGTGACTGAGTGACCCAATCTTGTGTCTCTTCCATGACTCGGTCTTCAGTTTTTTATTACCTATGAGCAGCTTAAGAGGCTTACCTTCTAAAGGCAAGTGATGCTGTTCACAGTAGCTCAGATGTGTGTCAGCCCAGCGCTGCCAACCCCACCACCATTTTCTCCTGCTCCCTGTGTCTTGGCGCACTTTTGACAAGAACCTTTGTATCTGCTGAGCACGTGGTTCCTGAGGGCATCCTGGATGAAGAGGACCTGAAGGGCTCAAAGGCTTTGGAGTTGTGTTATGTGTTTGTGTTTTCATGTGGTTGGCTTTTCCATGAAGTGAAATGTCAAAAGTGAGACTCTCTGGCCCCAGACTGGTATCTTCTGTGAAGATGGATGCTAACGGGGATTTCGAAATTGACCTTCTTCCCAAGTTGGGTCCAAACGCAGTTAGGCAGCCCCTGCTGTGGGGTAGAGCAGAAGGCAGAGGCCAGGGCAGTTCCTGCTGTTGTAGTCTTGCAGACCTTGTTTCTCATTAAAGTATTTATTGACAGGATTGCTTTGGTCTTGTCATTATTTCCTATTTGCTCCTCTCAAGAAAGGAGGGAGGTAACAGTGGGGAAGGGAGGGCAGGAGGAGAGGAATATCTCCCTAATTCTCTTAAAGCAGTCACGTTTAAGGTTAGACCTTGGATATTGTGCTCTCTAGGTGCCTTTCATTGATGACAAAATTCTCAGTTTGTATGGAAGTTGTAGTATTTCTTATTATTAGGTGGAAGGATTTGTATGCAGGGACCATACCACGTGATCAATTGGTGGCCCACAAGTCATTTGACCTCCATTTGCTTTGGTCTCCTCCTCCAGAAGACGGCCTGTCTGCCTTCCAAAGGGATCCTGAGGTTCCCATGAGAGAGTAGATGGCAAAGCATTTTCTGAATTGTAAAGAACACAATTGTATCTTGTGGTTTTTGTAGTTCTCCCTTCAAATCCTGGCTCCTTTCCTGCCTTAATGGAGAGGCAGGGGGCTGAGGGGGTGGGGGAAAGGAAAAAAGACAGGAGTTAGAGTCAGGAGACCCAACTTTCTACCATAGCTCCTTGCTTACAAGCTGTGCCATCATAGTGAACGGCTCTTCCTCTGCTGTAGGAAGCCATTAGTATTAGCCGTCTCTCCAGACATCAGATGAGGCTTTTCTCCCTCCAGATCCTACCACTCATCCTTTTCTTTCTTCCTGTTTATTTAGTAAATATGATCACCACCGGGATAGGTCATTTTTGGTGGCTGTGATTTTGGCCAACAGATATCCTTATTTACAAGCTAGTTTTCACTCCCGATGTCTCCCTAGATCTATCTGTCCTTCTGATTTATGATCCCATTAAATGGGATCTTCTGAGTTGGTCCATGGGAAATCTGGCTTTGCTATTGGCTACCCACTGTCACCTTTACCCCTCTTGGGGCCTCATTTTCCTTGGACTTGGTGTTATCTAAAGGCCCTTTCAGTGCTAGCCCTCAACCCCAGCCCTCTGATCCTATTTTCCCCATCCCCGGGGTGATTTAGTGGTAGTAGTGTCCTTTCTCTTCCATCTCCCAAACTACTTATTAAATAAATGCAAAGACTTAGGAAGTAAAAGCACATTGTGAACTGATATATGAAGACTAATAATAGTTAACTTTTATACCCGTGCCGTAAACACAATGTGTAAGGTCCGTTCCTAAACGTATACACTGTGCATGGCTTATAATTAGAAAACACTTTCCTCTATGCTGTTTCATTTGGTGCTCACAACAGCCTACAAGGGAGCCATTATTTATGCCTCCTTTACAGATTAGGAGATGGAAACCTTAGGTGAAATGATTTGTCCAGGGACCCACAGCTAGTGAATTGTCAGGACTTCGACTCAAATTCAAGTCTTGTGGGACGCCCCCCCACCCCACCCCTGAAGACCAATACTGTCTCCATTGTGTCACACTTCTCCCTACACAAGTACACAGCACTGGGTCAGTGATGTGAGGATTTTCAAAATTGTCCAATCTGCAAGAAAAACCACTGAGGCAGAGCTCTGAGCCAATGGCGTTTTATCAAAGGATCCATGGTCTCCTCTAATGAAGTGGGCCTGAGATCTTCCTCATGATCTAAGGTGACCTGTGTCTTGGTGTGTGCACTTGAGATAAATGTGAGAGACAGGGCTGGAACAGAACTGGATTTATTGTAAGAAGTGGAAACGTGACCCAATATTGGTATGGGAAATCCCAGTTTTGGGATTAGCCACCAAGGTATGTCAGCTAGCCCTGGAAACAGCCTCCAGGACCTCTGCCTGGTCATCCCATTGGTACTCCAAACTGAACATGCTGAAAACCAAATTTACCATCTTTCCTCCTGAACGTGTTCATCCTTCTGACTTCACCATTTCTGTGTGGCACTACCATTCACCAGTTCTTCTATTTTCACAACTTTGGAATTATCTTTTGATTTTTTCCCTCTCCTTTATCTTTGATATTTCACATTCAGCCTCTCTTCTATTTCTACTGCCACCACCCTTGGTAGGGACTCTCATTACCATCCACCTAGACTGTTGTTATCACTTCCTATGAGGTCTTCTCACCTCCATTATCTATGCCTTCTAATTGATCCTTCCTACCACTGCCAGAAAAATCTCTTATTTATTAATGTGTAGATCTGGTCATATCACTCTTGCTCAAAAATCTTCACTGGTGCCATATTGTCTCCTGATAGGGACATGATCTGTGACTTCATTGATCTAGGGACCTTCTGGATGAAGACACTTCCTCTTACCAATTCCTAGCGATATCATCTCTGCAACAGTCTCAGAGTGTTGCCCAGGGCCCTGATAGATTAGCTGGTCTGTCTAGGATCATATAGTAGTACATTCAGAAGGATGACTTAAACTCAGGTCTTTCTGACTACAGGCCTACCTCTCTATCTACTAGGCCATACTGCCTATCTACTGAACAAAGTGACAACTCCTTTGCGTGGCAAGACCCTCTAAAATCCTGGTTTTCTAGTCTTATCTTCCATCATTCTTTTGCTCTTGAGCTCTATGTGCCTTCCTCATCCCCACCCCTACCCCCACGCCCCATGCTGCATTTCCCCACTTCTTTGTCTTTGCTGTTGCTATTTCCTGTGCCTGGAAAACTCTTCTTCTTTTCTCCTCTTTGCCTCTTGAATTCCTACTCATCATTTTTTAAAATAATTTTTTATTTTTTCCCCCAATTACATGTCTCTACTGATCTTTTAAAGCCCAATTAAAATGTCACCTTTTCAAAAAGCCTCTGGCTAGTTCCCCTGATGGATAACTTTCCTACCTGAGACCTCACATAGCACTTTGCACCTCCATAATTCATTTATCATGTAATATCTTATGGTATAATTTTCTATGTCTCTGGGGCTCAGTTGCTTTATTTTTAACATGAAAGGGTTGGACTACATACCTTCTAAAGTCCCTTTCAGCTCAAAATCCATATATATATATATATATGTATATATGTTTGTATCAGCCCCCAGGAGTCAGAAAACCTATACAAATTTGAACTGTGTGGCCTTGGGCAAGTCCCTTCCCCTCTCTGGGCCTATGTAAAATGAGGGCCTCTGAGGTCCTTCTCATCCATACATCTTTGAGCTTCTGATACTGGGATTTGTGAAGGCCTCTCCCTGGTGTTTCCTAAGCTTTGTATTTCTTGCAGTATACAGTGGAAGCACACAGTCAGTATTTAAAAAATACTTGACTCAGGGGCAGCTAGGTGGCGAAGTGAGTAGAGCACCAGCCCTGGAGTCAGGAGGACCTGAGTTCAAATCCGGCCTCAGACACTTGACACTTACTAGCTGTGTGACCTTGGGCAAGTCACTTAACCCCAATTGCCCTGCCTTCCTCCCTCCAAAAAATACTTGACTGCATTTCAGCAAGGAGAAGGAGCTTGCCTGAGGTCCTGTATGTAGTAAGTAGGAGAGCCCAGAGTCAAACTTGGATGACATCTTGGACATGTACCCTCTCTGGACCTCAACTACTGTGTGCTATAAGTCTGTCTATAGATTTTTAAAAAAGAAAAAGGAACAATTTCATACATGTAAGGCAGCAGAAATTGAAGATACCTAGCAGCTGCTTGGGACGTTTCCAGGACTCCTAATGAGAGAGCTCTTCTAGCCTGATGGCTGATCTTGGTCCCAACAGCTTGTAAATCCGTGGAACATATGGCCGGATAGCAGCGTGTTAAACTCATGTGCAGTTTACACTGTGGCATTCGATCCATTAGGTGAAGTGAGTTTTTCCCCTTCAGCAAGGGTGTGAGGCTGTGGTTTCCTGACTAGCTGACAGCTAGACCTGCTGTCAGGCTCTCTGCAAAGGCACTTTACAAATGAGGAAGATTGCCCAGCCGAAGGAGCCCAGCAGGGAGGCCATGGAAACAACCACAGGACCCGAAGTCAGAAAGGCTGGGCTCAAATCCTGACTCTGGACAAGTCTGGACAAGCCTTTTCTGTGCCTCAGCTTCCCTATTGTAAAATGAACTAGACGATCTCCAAGGTCTCAGCCATTTCTGATTCCCTGGCGAAATAAGCACTGCATTGGTAACTAGGGGACCTAGAGTTAAGACCTCCTGCTGCAGGGAACTATAAGAGAAAGTTCAGGTCTGGAGGGGAATCTTATGGACACCTCCTCAGAATCATGGTTTTAAATGCTTAAAACACACTGGATTACAAAGAAAACCAAAGGTGAGTGAAAATCAAGATTTTTTCTTCATACAAGTTCACAGATACACTGAAATCTATGCACAGACCCCCCAGGTTAAGAACACTCGAATCTAACCCCTTCCTTTTATAGATTAGGCCCAGAAAAGGAAAGAAATTTGCTCGAGGTTACACAGCTAGTAAATAGAGAGGAAAAACTTGAACTCAGGCCTTCTGGCTCCAAATTCAATATTATTTTAATTGCAATATAGTGTCATGACCTTAGGTGGAGTTTTTTCTCTCTGGGCTTTAGTTTCCCAATTTGGGCCTTAGTTTTGACCTTATAAAATGAGGGCATTGAACCAGAATGCAGTGAAGCACACTGGAAGGAAGGAAACAAGCATTTATTAAGCACCTGCTATGTGCCAGGCCCTGTGCTGAGCGCTTTACAAATATGATTTCATTGAATCCTCACAACAACCCTGGGAGATAGGTGCTATTATGATTCCCATCTTACAGTTGAAGAAACTGAGGCAGACAGGGTTGAAGTGCCTTGCCCAAGTTCCCTCAGCTAGTGAGTGTCTGAGGGTAGATTTGAACTCTAGGCTCAGTACTGATCCACCTTTAAACAATATTTTTAAAAAAAGCAACAGGTGCCTGTGGCTGAGATCTGTTAGTGAGTGGGGAGCTGCAGAGTGATTGAATTTGCCAGGGTGACTCCACAGGAGATGAAGGTTCTTCATCCCAGCCCTTGACCCCTGGAACCCAGGACAGAAAGGCAAGGCTTTTTGTCCTCTGCAGATGAAACTGGGGCTTCTTCTGCTCCCCTCACCAGCATACACGCACGTACACAGACTCCCTCCACATCCATGTACATGGTCTTGGGATGAACCTTGTTGCTCTTGGGAAAAAGGAACAGTGGATTACTCAAAAGTTGGAGCTTTTCTGTCATCTTTCAGGAGCACAGGCCAGGGTATGGTATCCTTGGCTTGGCTTGACAACTGCCACCATCCTATTGTTCTCTCCAGCCACTGTGGCCTTGGCCCAGTTCCCCGTTTGGATGGGCTGCTTTTATGTTCTGACCATTCTGTAATAAAAATCTTTTCCTTTGGTTAGAAAAAACCCAAACTTTCCAGTTGATGGTTGCCATGAGGTGTAAGCCAGGATAGGGGCTTATAAATATCTGCAAGAGTCACGGAGGAGGGGAAAGTAGGTGGCACAGTGGATAGAGCACTGACTCTGGGATCAAGAGGACCTGAGTTCAAATCCGGCCTCAGACATTTGACACTTACTAGCTATGTGACCCTGGGCAAGTCACTTAACCCTTATTGCCTTGGGTGGGGGGAATCATGGAGGAACAAACAGTCAGATTTAATATAGTTCTTGTAGGTGCATTGCTGGCAGTAGCCCCATTATATGCCTTCCACAGAATTCCCTGGTCTACCAGACCCAATAAATCTCAAAGATTGAGATACAAGGTTAAAAACAAGGTTATGTTTCACATTCACATTTGCTGTGATGGGTGAAAACATCCAGTTCTCAAGGGTGCAACCTATGGTAAGCATGGGGGCATGGGCATTATGGTGTCTATCAGCTGAAGTTTGCCAGCCATAGCTAAAGAGTGTGCTGGACACCACCAGGGGCCCCTAAGAGTCTTAAACTCCTACTGGGTAGGTGAAGATACAGCCTACAAATTCTTTGAGGTTATTTTAATTAACCCATTTCATAAAGCTATTAGTGGAAACCCTGACATTCAGTGGATCACCAAACCAGTGTATAAACACAGAGAGATGTACAAGCTTATGTCTGTTCTCAGGAAAAGCCAGGGTCTTGGAAAGGGTTACAATTTCCCTCATACTCTTGGTAGATCTTGTCATTCTGCTTGAAGAAGGCACGGTACCCTCCGACTGTTTAGTCGTTTCATTTGAGTGACTCTTCATGACCCCATTTGGGGTTTTCTAGGCAAAGATATTATTGTGGTTTGCTATTTCCTTCTCCAGCTCATTTTACAGATGAGGAAACCGAGGCAAACAGGTTGAAGTGACTTGCCCAGGGTCACACAGCTAGGAAGTATCTGAGGCCAGATTTGAATTCAGAAAGTCTTCCTGACTTCAGGCCCAGCATTCTGTCCATTGCAGCGCCACCTAGCTGCCCCAAGAAGGCTAATACTTTGCTATATAAAAATACATAATATAAAACTACAAATGTAAAAATACATAAATATAAAAATACATAGATAACTAGTGAGGGGGATAGGAGCCCACTGCCTGCTGAGGTAGCCCATTCTTCTTTTAGCCATTTGTAATTGTTAGGGAGTTTTCCCTTTTCTATCAAGCCTATATGTGCCTCTTCTCCAACCCTCTAACTTTCACATGTTGTTCCTTGTTCTGCCCTGTGAAACTAAGGAGGACCAGTCCATTCCTTCTTTTATATAACAGCCAGTCAAACACTTGAAGACAACTATTGTGTTTTCCCTAAGGCTTCTCCAGGCTAAACATTACCAGCTCCTTTAACTCAGGCCTGTACAACATATGGCCCACAGGCCACTTGTGACCCACCAAAGGATTTCAGGTGGCTGGCGAAAAATGTAGAGGATGTAACAAGTGCTTTGTCTGTGCCCTGCTTAACCCACCTTCCACTAGTCACTATTGTGCTTGTCATGTAACTTGGCAGGTGGGTTGCCACTGCGAACACTCTCCTGTTTGTCATGTGACCCAAGGCAACCAACCATCGTCAGTCTGTCTCTAGTTTGAGAAGAGCGAGAGTCCTTTTCACTGTGTTTTCGGTCATTACTAAATGTAAATGGTAAGAAAACCTGAAAAAATGTATTATAACTTGTACCGTTTAGCAAAGTAATTTTTAAACATTAATGTGATTTCATGATAAATAAAAATCTTAAGTAATAAGTATAATTAATTGATATTAATTGAAATTTCCCTTTTTAAAAAATATGCTTGATTTGCAAAATAGTTTAATCATTAATTATACCTTTACTTGGAAAGTGAGCCACTAAAAACATATCTGTGGTCTGAAGAAGTTTAGTCTATTTTACTTTTGGCCCCTACCTACTGCCAACTTGTGCATGTCTGCTTTAACTGATGCTCATGATGCTACCTGGCAGCCTTTCACTGTTGTGGGCACCTTCACCTGAATTGTCTTCAGCTTCTCAGTGTCCTTGCTAAAATATGGTGATAAGCCTTGAACTCCGTCTGCTACTTTTACTATCTGACCAAAGTACAGGCGAGTGGGACAATCATTTCCCTCATTTTGGACACTTACTTCTCTCCATCCAGCCTGGGATTATACCAGCCCTTTGGGCTACCATAACATACAACTGATCCATATTAAGCTTGTAATGCCCTGAAGTCCCTGGTCCTTCTTCAGACCAAGGGCTCTTTCTGGCTAGCCATGCCCTCCTCCATCTTGTACTTGGGAGGTGTATTTTTGCAAACCCATGCATTTATCCTTATTCAATTATATCTTACTAGATTTGGCCCGATGTTCTAGCCTGTTGAGATCTTTTTGGACTCGAACCATCATCCAAAGTATTAGCTGTGTATCCCTTTCGGCTTTTCTGTCTGCAAATTTGAAGAGCATGTCCACAAGACTGAGGGTTTATATTCCTTCAAGGTTGCTTCCTTCTTGTCTTCGAGGCAATGTGGATAGTGGGAAGAGTTCTGGTTTGGGAGTCTCAAGACCATTCTAGTCCTGGTAATTCTACTTACCAGCTTTGTGACCTTGGGCATGTAACTTCACTTTATCCTTTTGGGACTCAGCTTCCTCATCTGGAAAATGGACATAATAATCCTGGCTTGACCTGCTTCCTAGATAGGATGCTAGGATCACTTTGTAAACAGGAATGTGTTTTGTTACCATAAAGCATTTAAATTGTTATTAAACCTTATCCTGTTATTTGTTGTTGTGTTGATAACTTAGATAAACTTCATTGTTTAATAATAATAGCTAGCATCAATAGAGAATTAAAAAAAGAGCATTTTAAGGTTTGCAAAGTACTGATCATATGTTATTTCATTTGATCCTTGAAACAACTCAATTTTATAGAGGAAGAGATTAAGGCTGAGAAAGGTTAAGCAGGATTTGAACTCAGGCCTTCTTGGCTGCAAGACTAGCAGTCTATCCATCTTGATCTCTAGCTGCCTTTTTAGATACAGAAGAATGTAGTGGATAGAGCAGGGTTGGGGAACCTGCATCCTCAAGGCCACATGTAGCCTTCTAGGTCCTTGGGTTCAACCTTTTGACTGATTGCAAGTTTGACAGAACAAATCCTTTTATTCAGGGGATTTGTTCTGTGAAGTTTGGATTCAGTCAAAGAGCTGCACTTGAGGACCTAGAGGGCTACATGTGGCCTCAAGGCTGCCAGTTCCCCACCCCTGGGATAGAGTATTAGACTTGGTACTAGGAAAAGCCAGGTTCAGATCCCACCTCAGAAACTTATCAGCTGTGTGACCCTGGGCAAGTCCATTAGCCTCTCCGTAAAAAGAGGGGTCCCTATGTCAGAGGGTTGTGGAAGTGAAGTGAGATATGAAGTGCCATGAAAACCTTGCGGGGCTCTGTAAATGTCAGCTATTATTATTATTATTATTGCTGTAGCAGACTCATTATTCTTACAGGGTCATAGACATTTTGAACTGACTTCTTTTTTAAAGTGTGGTTTCTTTGTAAGTTCTTTTGGTGACTGCACATTGAGTGCCTGATAAAATCTAAATGTCCACCCTCCAGTGCCTTGCCTTCATCTGGAAAAGAGTCTTCGTCAAAGAAAGGCATTAGGTCTCTGGCATAATCTGTACCTCGGCTGTTAGTGGTTTATTAAACACGATGTTCCTAACGATGGTGTCTTCAGGCCAGGTGTGCAGTAATGGCCCTACCCTGAACCCCCACCCCTACCCCCAATGCAGTTTTCCAGCCACCCTTTGTGTTCCAGGGTCACTTATTTTTAACATCCAGGGGATGGGGGGCATGGAGATCCAGGTTTTCAGGTAGAATTTTCTAGTTTGTTCTGATGGCCCCTAATATTTAAATTTATAGGACCACAGAATTTAGAACTGGAAGGGGGTCTTAGAGATAGAGCCTCATTTTATAGATGTTTATGAAACTGAGGCCCAGAGAGGGGAAGTCATTCTCCCAAGGTCACATTTGAATCCAGGTATTCTGACTACAAAGCCTATGCCCTTTCCACTGTAGCACTCCCTGACTTTGGGCACCTGATTGTTTTATTCTGGAAGATGTGAAGCAGGAAAGCTGTGGAGCTGTGATATTCCTAGCTGACAAATGAACACCATTATGTAGATGTCTTCTGGCAGGCCCAACTGGCTCAGCACGCACTCCTTTGGCTGCCAAACACACTGCTCTTCCCTCCTCGTGATGGTCAAAAATGGTTGTTCACCAGTTGTGGGAATGTATAGTTAACGTATATGGTCAAGTGCTTTTCTTCAAGAAAAATTCAAGGATTTTCTTCTTCTGAGTTGTTGTATTAAGGAAAACACACAGATCTAGAAGGTTCTAGAAGGGGATTATTTGATCCACTTGGGGCCAGTAAGGCACAGGATATCTTGGGAAAGAGTTTGGTGGTTTTTTGTTGTTGTTTTAAGCAGCGGGAAGATGACTAAAAACTTGTAGGTCATCCTGGGAAAGCCAGAATGAAAGGGGTCTGATCAAAGTCTTAGAGAACCAGGAAACAGAGGGTGAGCCTCCAGGGTGGGTTATAGGTCTGGTTTGGGGGGAATTAAATCCTGGTGAAGAACAGAATGAAAGGGTAGGAGGTATGTGTGTGTGCACGCGCACGTGCACACATGCACACATAGGCACACATGTTCTTGTAATGTCATAGAATTATAGGAATCATCTAGATGCATATCTGATCTTTGAGATTTAAAGCTTTGAGAATAGCTAAATCAACCCTTCATTTAAAAAATGAGGGAACTGAGACCTTGATTAGGTGAATTGCCCAAGATCTCGAAGTTAGTGGGTAGCAGAGCTGGCATTTATCTGGGTTGTGCACTTATTTTGAGATGTGCTTGTCACTGAAGCCCAGAGCCCTCTGGTACCTCGCTGATTTAGTCATCAGATCAGGTGTGGTTTGCCCTTATCAAAGGAGATTTGACTCTGAAGCCTGATTCAACAAAAAGAGATTACTCCTCACTGTGGTAAAATGCCTCTAAAGCTTGCTTTCCCTTGCCCTCTGTCTAGCTTGTTTGCTCAGCTGCCTTGCTGGGAGACAGCTCAGTTTAAGGACTTGGGATATATTGGTTTGGGTCCCACTAGAGGAGAATTCTACAATGAAATGTAAACTCCTGCTGGTGATTGCTGACTGACAATCCCATCCTTTAGGAATTTGTTTTAGGAGAAGCCTGTGGGGGGTGAGAGGTCAGTCTTTTATATTTTGGGCTGGGGGGTGAGTTGAATTCATGGGTCACCCCTGCCTCAGTCCTCCCCCACCTCAACCCCCATAGATCCACATTTCCTCATGACTAGTCTTTGAATCTCCTCCAGGCCAATGGGCTGTTCGTGTACCTGTGCAAAATGGTTAGCTTTGGGGATGGTGGAAAGGCTTGCGGGGTCAGGCAGTGGATCAGGGATGGGGAGTCAATTTTTGCCCTTCTCGAATTTCTGTATACTGGAGAAACTCAGGTCTAATGTAAAATTCTCAAATACCAAGTACTTCTGTATTTCCCAGCCCCCCACCCCCATTCTACTCTCCAGAGGGTGCCTCAAGTCAGCAGGAGTGGTTGGGGGAGATGTGCAGTGGAAGCGCCAGAGAAGCCTGATCTAACTCCAGAGGGAGGTGATTGCTGGAGAAGAGGTTGGGGTGAACACAGATGTTGGGCTCTGGGGAAGCCTGGTTAGGTGGTGCCGGGTGGTTCTAAGGTGTAGTTTGTAGTAGTGACGCTATTGTGGGGAAGTCCCCTAACCTCCCCACTTCTTTCTTTCTCCCCACACTCCCAAAACCCTGGGCTTTGAGTCTTAAGGCTCCTAGAGGCATTACTGCATTGAAGGCAACAAGCATTTATTGAGGACCCACCAGCTACATATCACTAATGTGGGCCAGCAGCAGGCAGAAAACATCTCAGAGACTCGCTCCTTAGTCACAGAGGAAAAAGGGGAAAGGGGAGAAACACTTCCGGGGATCAAGTTTGCCCCGAGGAGACAATTTTCTGAATACCACGAGGTTGGCCACAGTGCTTGGGAGAAACTTGGGGCTAGGTTGCTGGTACAAATATTCTTTTACAAATACAAATACACAATATGAAAATCTCAATTGACAAGGTAAACCCAGGGTGATCCTTGTTCTATGCAAGGATCCTTGGAAGTAAAATTTGATTTGCACCCAACTTTCCAGGGTCACAGAGTGAATAGCCAGTCTCCCTAGACAAAAGGAGAAACTGGCTTATCCCAACAGATGGCTTAGGGGACAGGGGGCTCTTTTCCAAGTTGGGGGATTTGGAGGGGCAGAGATCGGAGCCTCTGCCTCAGGTGGACTGAAGATACTGGTAGTGGAGTTTATTTTCCTGGCTCGAGTGGATATAGCTTCTGGCTTTTCCAGGGGACGAGGGAAGGAAGAGAGTGTTTTACGGAATCACAGGAGGTTAGACCTGGAGAGGGACCTTAGGACATACAGGGAATCATAGAATGTCAAAGGTAGAAGGAACCCAAGAAATCATCTGCCATGTTCTCATCTTGCTAAGGCCCAGAGGGGGGAAGGGGATCTGCTCGAGGGCATATAGGGAAGAAGTGGCAGAGCCAAGACTTGACCCCCCCGGATATCTGCAAGCTTCTCTGCCCTTACCGTCTCAGCCCTACAGGTGGGCTTGGGAGATGGTGACAATGTGGCAGGAACTTTCCCTGGGTTCCCTTGGGCCAGGATCCTGGGGGAAGATGAGGAAGAAGAACAGAACAAATTTCTTTTTAATTCCCACAGCCATCTGGGAGAGCTGCGTCCTCACGTCCTTCTGCCAGTAGGCATAGATGAGTGGGTTGAGGAGAGAGTTGCCCACGCCAAGCAGCCACAGGTACCTCTCGAGCACTTGGTAGAGCTGGCATTCCTGGCAGGCAACCTGCACGATTCCGGTGATGAGGAATGGGGCCCAGGACAGTGTGAAGCTCCCGATGAGTATAGCCACAGTTCGGAGGGCCTTGAGGTCCCCAATAAACCTGGAAGAATGACAGTGGCCTTTTGGGGCTCCTGCATGCTCTATCTTGCGGATCTGCTTGTTGTGCATGGAGGCGATCTTGAACATGTCACAGTAGAAGAAGACAAAGAGCAACAGGGCTGGGAAGAAACCCCCACAAGACAGAGTCAGGATGAAATAGGGATGGAACACAGCAAAGAAGCTGCAGGGGCCTTGGTATGTGGCCTGCTGGAAGAAGGGCACCCACAGTGGGAGGAAGCCAATGATGTAGGACACCAACCACAGTCCAGCCACACAGGTCCCAGCCAGTGGCCCGTTCATGATCCGAAAGTAGCGGAAGGGTTTCTTAATGGCCAGGTACCTGTCAAAGGCAATCAGCATCACAGTGAGGACCGAGGCAGCCGAGGAAGAGGTGACAAAAGCCATACGCAGGCTACACAGAGTCCTCTGTGTTGAATGGGATGGACTAGAGAGCTGGTCTTCGATGAGGCCGGAGATGGCCACACCAATGAGGGTGTCAGCCACAGCCAGGTTCAAGGTGAAGCAAAGGCTTATGCTGTCAGTCTTCTGGATGAGCAGAAACACTGCCACAGCCACCAGTGCATTGATTGCGATGATGAGGCAGGCCAGGGTAGCAAGGATCACCCCAAAAGAAAAGGTGGAATCCATGGCTTCTGGTCACGAAGATAGGCTCACTCTCTGCTGTGTTGTCTTAGGATGCAGAGAGGGAAGGCCCCATGCCCTTGTGAGCCAGCAGATTGAAAGCACTCCTCAGAGCCACAGAGCTTCAGGGCTAGCCACCACTTCTCACTCTCTGCTCCTCATTAAGGATCTTCTCACTGGGTTTTTCTTTTTCTACAGGGCTGAGGGAGTCAGCTGGGTCACTGGCAGTTTCAGTCCTCGGACTCCCGCCTCCCCCGCTCTCTGAGGGCAACAATCCCAGTGCGGACTGGTCCTCCTCCCCCTCCTCCCACCCCCCCACCTGGGCAAGTCCCTCCCCCTCCCATAACCAAGTTACTAGACAACTCCGAAGTACCTGGCACACACTGTCTCACTCCGACTCCCTCTCATCATTGCTGCTTCAAGGGATGGGGCCGTTTGTCAAGTCTTGTGTCTGTTTGAAGATGCAATTGACTCTAATCAGCCTCATTCCTCCTCCATAACACAAACTAAATTTCCGCTTCTTTTCTTCTGAAACCTCAAGTATTAGCAAAATAATTCTTCTTGGTTGCTATTATTAGCACCTTTCATCTAGCAATCAGGCGAGATGATCAGAAACAGCTGTATGGAGAAAGAGCTGTAGGCACACACGAGCTGCTTTCAGGGTCCAAGGTAATTTTCACGAGTACAAAAGTTCAGTGGGGAGCTTGGGTGACTAGATTCAAATCCTAGTTTCACCATTTCTTAGCTTTGTCAAACTCACCCAGTGAGTTTGAGCCTCTCACTTCCCCTCCTTCCCCCAGACTCATTTTCCTCATCTGTAATGGGGGGTAGGGGTTGGGGGGGAATGATCCTTGAACTACACACCAGACAGGATTATTGTGAGCAGCAAATGAGATCCCAGCTGTGACGTGTGTTCTAACAGGACATGACAGTACTATGGATGGACATGTGGCCACATTGCCTGGCTGGTCCTCTTCTTATTCCCTATACAGGTACCACAACTTTTAACCCCATGTGATTCTTGTCCATTTCTTTTGGTAATTCCTCTGAGGAAGATCTTCCCAGTGCACTGGAAGCCTTTCTTTGGCTATTTTGTGGGTACCAGGGCAGCATTTGGGCTAGCCATCTCTTACTCCTCCCTCTCACTACATGGCTAGCCCATTTCTTCATTTGGTCACACATATGCATCTTCCCACTGAGATCTTTTACACCATATTTTATTAAGTGCTCTAGAAATACAGACTCTGCGACTCTGCTACCTACTAGCTGTATGACCTTGGTCAAGTCACTTTAGTTCTCTTAGTCACAATCTCCTCCTCTGTAAAACCAAGGGTTTGGACTAGATCATCCCTAAAGTTCTTAAAAGCTCTGGCTATCTATGACCTATATTGGAAAGTCCCTCTTAGCTCTGAATTTTGGGTCCTGTAAGGCAGGCAGTGGTGTCAAACTGAAGTAGGGATGGAGACCATTAAATGACACATAAGGATCTCTGAAGGCCTCGTCTTGACTCCTATAGAAATCCACACGTTTATATATTTCTTTTTTTTTTTGTTAATACAGCAATACATTAAAATCAGATAGGAACTACTACATTTTAATCTGGCTCTGCCACACTCAAAAGCGTTGTGGCCTATGGGCTGCGTGTTTGACACCTGTGCTTTAAGAGATGGTGGGGATGACCATGAAGATGATGATGATGACGTTTTTTCTTAGGGTTGATTTCTTTGCATCCATTTTCCAGTTTCCCTTTTTCTTATGGTATAGAACTTGGGCTCATTCTCATCCCCCAAGCCTCTATGTAACCATCTATGAAGAAACATTGCTATACCAGATCTCCTAGGTGTGTGGATTAAGACAGAAGAGAGAAAGTGGGAGCAGCTAGGTGGCATTGCAGTAAATAGAGTACCGGCCCTGCAGTCAGAAGGACCTGAGTTCAAATGTGACCTCAGACATTTGACACTTACCAGCTGTGTGACCTTGGGCAAGTCACTTAACCCCAATTGCCTGGCCCTCCCCCCTCCAATAAAAAAAGAGAAAGTGGACTCTTCTCTAATACTTGGAGGTAGCTTTTCACAAATGGGAGTTTAGCTAATCAGTGTCACTGAGAAAAGTGAAATGGGTTTGGAGGAAAATACATACTTTACAGCCATTGTCTTGCTTGAGCCTCCCAACAGCCACATGAGGATCCATTTCATGTTCTTTACCCCATTTTACAGATGAGGAAACTGAGGCTCAGAGAGGAGGCATGACTTGCTCAAGGCTGCACAGCTCAGCATGTGGATTTCATCCTATTTTAAAGTCACAGACCCATTTGCACAGATCCATTAGAATTAACCTTTCACCTGCTACTCTCTTTCTTCTTAGATACCAAGAAGGGAGGGAGAGGAAGAGCTGTTAGAACCTTGTTTGCACAGTCTAGGGGGAAGCACAAACAGGATAGGGGATTAAGTGAGGAAGTGGAGAGCCACGGGCAGAGACATTTTCTGGTCTGTTTGGACAGTCTGTTGACGCACTGCAAAATAGCAAAAAGGTTCTTTCATCTGTCTGCGTTTCAGAGTGGCAATTTTGAGAACAACTTGTATTCTTTCACGTGTCTATTAGCGACTGGATTGGGAGGTTATGTTTGGGCTGATTTCACACTTATGGTTAGGGGGCAACTGCAATATAGTGGACAGATCTTAGATTCTGATCCTGATCCTGATTCTACTACTGACTAGCAGCATGACCTTGGGCAAGTCACTTCTTGTCTCAGAGTCTCCATTTCCTTGTCTGTAAAATGGGAATACATTTGCACTATCTCAGAGGGCTATTGAGGGGAAAGTGGCCTGAAAACGTGCTCCTCATTCCCCAAACTGTTGAATCTTTCCCTTCTTCAAGGCCCATCTCTGGTGCTACCCCCTCCACGAAGCCTTCTCTCATAACCCTTTGCTCCTAAGGGCCCTCAAAAAGTCAGAGAGGCTGGGCCAGTATCACCTTTGGTGGACTTGTATCTGCGAATAAAACCTATTAATATATAGAAAAACACAAGACAGGGTCTAGAGGAAAGTGTGTGTTTTGGAGACTAGCACATACAGGTACCTGTTATAGGTTCTTAGGTTATGGGTTATAGGAACTCAGATTGTGCCTTAGCCTGTAAGAGAGAAGAAACATGAGAGGTATCTGAGTATTTGAAGGACTGCCATGTTTTGCTTGGCTCCAAAGATTAACCCATATGGATGTGAGTTACAGTAGAAGGAGCTCTGGTTTGGAGTCAGAAGGCCTGGGTTTGAGTCCTGGTTTTGCCACTTAATAGGTGTATCAATAGCTTAATAGCTTGGGGGAAAAATCACCAAATCCCAGTTGGAAGGGGCTTCAGAGGTATTGGGCTAAGCTGTGTCTGGAAAGGAATGCTTTCTACAGTCCCTCCAGTGAGAGGACCCCACTATATCCCAAGGCAGCTCATACTACTTTGGGGCAACTTTAATTGTTGGAAAATTTTTCCTTGCTTTAAGCTGAAATCTGCCACAAACCTTCCATCTATTGCTTTTGGCTCTGCTCTCTGGAGCATGTGAAGGAAATGCTATGAGATGTATGGGCAGGCAAATTAGTCAGGGTGCAAAGAACTTTGAATGCCAGGAGGAGGTGATTGTACTTTACCTGATAGTTAAACCCCCTAGAGCAGGGTGGGGAACCTGTGGCCCTGAGGCCACATGTGGAGCTCTAGGTCCCCAAGTGGGGCCCTTTGACTGAATAGGGCTACACTTGAGGACCTAGAGGGCCACATGTGGCCTCAAGGCCACAGGTTCCCCATTCCTGCCCTAGAGCTTCCACTCAATTTCACAGAAACATAGAACTTAGAACCAGAAAATAGAATGTCCGAGCTGGAAGGGACCTTAGTAGTAACCATCTTCTTTATTTTGTTTTATTTATTTTTAATTAAATTTTAAAATTTCTTTTATTATGAATTTAAGCACTAAAAAGGGAGCATTTCCATGTATGTAGCAGAACATAAAAAGAGGATTATCTATAAAACCCCTTTTATGATGGATTGATTATAACCATGAATCTCCATTTCACATTGCTTACTTAAAAAAAGTATCTAACAAGTATTATCTTCAGAACTATCCGGCTTATCTGTGCTTCCTTCCAAAATTCCTTCTGCTTTCTTTTGTGCATTTTGAAAAAATGTTTCAATGGGTCCTTTCTTTTTGGCATCTGAATTGCTAACCTTTATGTATCCCACTCCTCTACCCCAACCAAGGGAAAAAAAGAACAACAAAAAACTCCTTGCAACAAATAAACATAGTTAAGCAAAAATGAATCCACAAAATGGCCATGTCCCAAAACATCTGTCTTTGTGGGTACCTTGTACCCATCACTTCTCTGTTGGGAGGTGGGTGATGTGCATCATCATAGATCTCTGGAACCCTGGCTGGCCATTGCATCAACTGGAGATTTGAAGTCTTTCAAAGTTGTTTTTCTTTGCAGTGTTGCTGTCCATATATAAATTGTTCTCCTGGTTCTACTCATCTCTACATCAGTTCTTCCTACCCAGGATTATCTTAAATTGTCTCTTTTGCCATTTCTTATGCTGCAGTAATGTTTAATTATATTCATGTATCACAAATTTTTAGCCATTCCCCAACTGTCTTAAGAGATAATTAAAGGCACTCCTTTAGATTATAGCTTTTTCTTTCTTTCTTTTTTCCCTTCCCTTTTACTCCCCTCTTCAGGATCAGGAAATTTGTTTTGCTTGCAGCTATTGTTTCTCTGGTATCATTGTCTTTTTAAAAGCCCTTCTCCCTTTTCCCTTGTTCCTTTATTGAATTTGATCTATTTCTATACCAAACTGTGTGTATGTGCATGTATTTAACCCTCCTTTGTTCATTTCAGACAAAAGTGAGGTTCATCTGTTGCCCATTCCCTCCACCCCTTCTTCCATGTTTATATACTCTTCTCATGAACCCCAGTTGTGAGAAATGGCAAATTCCATCCCATTCTTCCTCCGTCTAACACTAGTGTGCCTTTTATCCTTCCTTCTCTTTTCTCTCTTCAAATGCTCAGAACAGAATCAATCCACCCCCAGAATCTGTCTTTCTTAAGTCTCTAAATATTCTCACCCTATTAGAATGTTAGCAGTGAATCGTCATGCAACACCTTCCAATTGCTCAAATAAATTTGCCTTTCTATGTTTCTCTTAACTTTTGTGTTTGCATTTCAAAATTACTATTCTGCTGTGGTCTTTTCATAAAAAAACTTGAAAGTGCTCTATTCCATGAAAGATTCACTTTCCCCCCCTTTAGGATTATACTTAGCTTTGCAGGGTAAGTTATCTTTGGTTGTAAGAATATACCTTTTGCCTTTTGGAATAGTGTATTTCAAGATTTCCTCTCATTTTTAGTAGAAGCTTCTAGGTCTTGCCTGATCCTGATTATGGTTTCTTGGACTACTTCTTTCTGGATGCTTGCTTTGACATGGGATCCTTGGATTTTGCACATTCTTGGGGCTGTTCCTTTTGGGTTTTCCTTCAGGACATGATTGGTGGATTCTTTGTATCTTCGCTTTGCCCTCTGCTTCTGATATATCCAGGCAGTTTTTATTTATGATTTCTTGAAATATAGCACCCAGGTTCTTTTAAAAAATCATAGTTTTCAGGTAGTCTAGTGATTCTTAAATTATTTCTCCCTGACCTGTTTCCACTCCCTAGGGCTTCCAAGGTCCCCATCCTCAACCCTGACTTCATGTGATCCATTTCTGGTCATATTGGTGCTAGCTTTGCTAGAGGGTCCTCCTCTTCTATTTCTCATGGACTTCTGGTTGATTTTTAATAGTTATGGAGTGGAAGAAGTAACTTACTATATAATTTCTCATTGGATTTACTAACCATTATTTGATCTGATGTGAAATTCAGGGCTTTGTTAAGATAAATATGAGAGAGCTTGCCTCCAGTTCAGGCAGCCATCTTGACCAGAAGTCCTAACTCCTCCATTTTAGAGTGGAGAAAACAGGCCTAGAGAGTGGAATGGAATTGTACAAGCCCACTGAGGTAGCCTACCTTAATAACCCACATTAGTAACCCTGGTCCTCTATCTCCAAGTTCAGTTCTCTTTCCAAACCTTCCTCTCCAGCTGAATCTGCTTCCCTATTTCCTCAGGCTTTTCTCTTCCTTTTCTGAAACAACAATAGGGGGATTTGACAATGCCTCCATTTTTCAGAGCCTCCTATTGTTAATATGGGCTGTGAAAGGAAGGGAGCAGACCTAAGGGCTCTTTCACGACCTCCTAAGGTCCTTTGAAACAATTAGAGAATAGGACAGTCTATAATCAAGTGTGCCCAATACCGGGGTTGGGGCAGGGGAGAAGGTACAAAATAAACGGAAGGTAGTATGGCCTTGGTGGGAGGATGTCTGAGTTCGAATCTCAGCTCTGCTACTTCCTACCTCTGTGTGTGTGTGTGTGTGACCTTGGGTAGTCACTTCCCCTCTCTGGGCCTCAGTTTCCTCAGCCATAAAATGAGAGGGTGGATGAGATGACCTTTAAGGTCCTTTCTAGCTCCAACTCTGTGAAGTGAGGTTTTTGACTCTGTGTGTACTCTGGTTGGACAAGGCTATTTCCTCTTCTGGCAATCCTTTTCACTCTCCACTTTCATTATGTAGAACCTACTTCTTTTGGCAATGACCTTTTCGGCATCTCCTAAAATCCATAAGGCCCTAGACAAGTCAGGACACTGCTTTGACCTTGGCCTTGACTTTGATGAGAATGTGAATGAATACATAATCAGCAGAGAAGATTCTTAATTTTTAGAGCAAAGCTACTGTGTCTTTTTTTTCCAAAAAGTTTTACCATGTCCTTTGTTTTTGAGACAATACTCATTTCCTTTGAACTTCCCCTGGCCCTCATTGACCTTTTCCCCTAAGGAAGGAAAACACTGAAGCCAAGCTGAGGGGTAGCAGGCCATGTATACAGCCTGTATCCTCACCCTGTCTATTGAGTGGAGGAAGATGTGTTTCCTTATGAATCTTCTTGTACTAAGATTGGTCATTAGAACCAGTCAGGAGTTCCACCACCCGCTTGGGGGGTGGGGTGGTGTTTGTTGTTTACATTATTGGTTGATTATGCTTATTGCTTGTTCTGCTTCCTTCCACCTCTACTTCTGAGGAACTGAACCTACCCTGTGATCTCACTCCTTACTCTCTCTTCCACCAAAGGAACACAGTGAAACTTTCCATACAGATATCATCTTTGCTCTTCAGCAAACAGCTGTGTCAAGCTACAAGTCAATCTTTGCCTCTGACCCCTTAGCATCAGACTCACATCACTCACCCTGATTCTGCAACAAAGGGCTAAGAGGCGATTGGCAAATAGAGTCCACTTTGAATTTTCTGGGTATGCAGCAACTGTTACCAGGCTTTTTGCGTGATTAAGTGGAGTAGGTGTTTAAATCCCAAATGAACTCAATGCCGACATCTTGTTTACTTTCATATCCCTAGACTTCCAGGAGTTCAGCACCTTTCTAATATTATTCATTCACTTACTCACTTAATCAGCAAACATTTATTAAGCCCTACTACGTGCCAGAGAGCCCCATGCTTGTTGGGGAGTGTAGAGAGAGCCAGGAAGATCTGGATTCAACTCTCTGACACATTCTGGCTGTGTGACCCTGGGTAAATCACCTAACCTCTCAGTTCTCTAGTCAAGGCCTTAAGACTGTAAGTTGTAGAGAAAGTGTCCATCTTCACCAGTAGAGAGAAATTTCTTCCTTAGAAGTTCTCTCTACCAATGAAATCCCTATCTCTCTTAATGTGCCAGGTACTACAGTACCAGTGAGTCAACTAAGTCCCAGACTGGGCATGTATATTGTATCAGTCAGGCAGCCTGGCCTCTGGGAAGAAGCATCAGGGTGCCCTGGAAAGAGCCCTAGCCTTGGAGGCCCAAGGTCCAGTTACTAGCCATGGGACTGTGGATAAGTCACTTAGCACTGTAGAAACTCGTATATTTCTATAGGGATTTCGCTGTTGTTGTTGTTGTTGAGTTGTTTCAGTCACAACTCTTCATGACCCCATTTGGGGTTTTCTTGGCAGAGATACTGGAGTGGCTTGCCAATTCCTCCTCCAGCTCATTTGGCAGATGAAGAAATTGAGGCAGAGAGAAGTGACTTACCCAGGGTCACATAGCTAGTTAAGTGTCTGAGGTCACATTTGAACTCAGAAAGAGGAGTGAGTCTTCATGACTCCAGGCCTGGTACTGTATCCACTGTAGTGCCAGCTAGCTGCTCTTCTCTAGGGCTTTGTTGTTTTCAAAGCCCTTTCTTCATAAGGGTGGTTTTATCCGTACAATAAGGGTTGGAACAGAAGGTGACCTCTAAATTTCCTTGCTTCTCTAAGTCCTTTGAGTCTGTGAGTCCTGGAAGGTAGTCAGGACAAGTATTATCTCCATTTTGCAGGGGAGGAAACCGAGCCTCTGAGAAGGAAAGCAACTTGTCAACAGTCATACATACAGCTAATAGGTTAGCAGAGCCTGGATTCATACCCTGTGTGCTTTCTATATTATATCACCTCTTTTGGAGCCTTACTTTCATCCTTTGCAATCATCTGTGCACTACCTACCTCATCAGATCATTGTGAGGCTCTAATGAGATTTTACAAACTCTGCTACATGATGTATGTATATAAAGGACTTTAAAAATGTCATTTGTTACTCTGGGGCTTTGAGACCTGCTGTGGCTGAAAATGCTGTCACCCTGAGGCCAACCACCTGAAGAGTTTCTCTAGGTTAGCCAGGTTGGTGATTAGACAACAGACACACCGTACCTTGGTACAACTTGCAGAGCTTGTGTATCACTGGCATCGCCTTTGAGAACCCAAGGTCCCCTTTATGTCGTGATGAAGTATTAGAATAGGGTGGCAGAGACCAACTTGTCTTATAGCAGGACAGTGGAAACAGTGCCTGATTTGGAGTGGGGAGGAAAGCCCTGAGTTTAAGCCTACTTCCTACTTGGATGACCTTGGGCAAGTCCCTTTCTTTCCCTGGGCCTCAGTTTCCTCCTCTGTAAAATGAGGGGAGTGGACTAGATGGCCTCTGAGGGCCTTTCTGGCTCTAGAGTGACCTTGGACAAGTCCCTTCCCCTTTCTTGGCCTCAGTTTCTCCCTTTGTAAAATGAAGGAGTTGGACTAGGCCTCTGAGAGCCCTTCTAGCTCTAGCTTGAGGATCCCTCTGGTTCACTCTATATCTGAGCAGGCACTTCTTTTACAGCATTATTGACAAGTGGTCATTCAGCCCCTTTTTGACCCTACTCATGGCTAGCTCTAATTGTTAGCAAGTTTGACGTTATAGCAAGTCCAAATTGCTTTTGGAACTTTTACCCATTGGCTCCTAGCTCTCCCCTCTTGAGCCCCCTCCACAGGCAGCCTCTCAGATCCTTGAAGAGAGCTCTAGTGCTCCTCCTAGGTCACACTGAATACCTCTCCAGGGGCCCTCCCTCAGCCTCCTTTCCCATGTTCTAGTCTCCCCCACCCCCGTTCTAGTTGCTCTCTTCTGGTGTGCTTCAGCTCCTTTATGGCCTCCCAGAGCTCCAGAGGTGGCCAGACCAGAGTTGGGGAAGCTAGACAAGGCCTTCCTGGCTACTATGTACCCACATGTAGCCCAGGGTAGTGTTCAGACGTTCGGGCTGCTATTTTATACTGCTGATTCATGTTGGATGTGCAGTTGGCTGAAAACCCCAGATCTCTCTTTAAAAACAAAAACAAAAACCCTTCCACACTTACAGAAAGTTATTTTTGGACACGTTTTGTTTTTTATCCCATTCATTTCTCTATATCCCCCCCCCACATTCCCTTGTAAGGAAGAAAAACAGTAAGAGACTTCATCCCATTTCATACGCAGCATTCCACACTGATAGTTTATTGAGAGGAATGGAAGTTAGTGTGTTTCATCATGTGGTCTCTAAGACCAAATTTGGTAGTTGCAATTAATATCGTTAATTTAGCCACCTTCTAGTGCTGTTTTTGCATATTGTTCTCTTGGTTCTACTCATTTAACTCTGTATCAATTCATACAAGTCTTCCCATGTTTCTCTGAAATATTCATCCTCCCTTATAGAACCCAGATACCTTCCTTCCATCCTCTGTCTCTTTTTCTTTCTTTCTTCTCTCTCCCTTCCTATTTTTAATATTTAATTTTTTTGATTACATGTAAATTTTTTAACATTTTTTTTAGATTTTGAGTTTCAAATTATCTTCCTCCCTCTCCTAGCTGCTCATTGAGAAAGCAAGCCATTTGATATAGATTATACATGTGCAATCACACAAAATATATTTCAATATTGGTCATGTTGTGAAAGAAAATACAGGCCTCCCCCCAGAAAAACCAACCAGCCAAACAAGAAAACTGAAGGAATTTTAAGAAGTATGCTTTGATCTGCATTCAGACTCCATCAGTTCTTTCTCTGGAGGTGGATAGCATTTTTCATCACGAGTCCTTTGGAATTGTTTTAGATCATTATATTGCCAAGTCATTCACAGTTGATCATTGTACAATATTGCTGTTACTACGTACGATATTGTTCTGATTCTTCTCCCTTCACTTTTCTTCAGTTCATCTAAGACTTTCCAGGTTTTTCTGAAAGCATCCTGCTTGCATTTGTTGCAGCACAATAGTATTCCACCACAATCATATACCACAATTTGTTCAGCCATTCACCAATTGATGGGCATCTCCTCAATTTCTAGTTCTTTGCTACCACAAAAAGAGCTGCTATAAATTTTTTTGCTAAAGCTGTTAATTTTTAACTAGTTTTTTAGTTGATTCTCTAGAATTCTGCAAATATACCATAAAATCATCTACAAAAATGATAGTTTTATTTCCTCATCGCCTATTTGAATTCCTTCTATTTCTTTTTCGTCTCTTATTATTATATCTAACATTTCTAGTACAACATTGAATAACGGTGGTGATAATGGGCATCCTTGCTACTATTAGTTTTTTAAATTACATTTTATCAATGCCTTTTGTTTTACATAATTTCCAAACATAATTGCCACAATCTTAACATAGCATTGAAACTTTCCTTGGAACAAAGAAAAACAGTTTAGCAAAAACAACTGATATGGTAAATTCTATCTGACAGTGTAGAGCCCCAGTCTCTGTGCCAAGAGGAAGGAAGTCTTTTTTATTATCTTTCCTCTGGGAATGTCATAGTTAGGTTTTGCTTTAGTGTTCTTTTCCTTTACGTTTTTGTAGACATGTATTTGCCTGATTCTGCTTGTTTTGTGCATATCGATTCATTAAAGCCTTCCCATGTTCCTCTGAAATCTTTATATTCATTATTTTTTACTGCCCCATGATATTCTATTACATTCCTATATGAGAGGTAGTGCATCATAGTGGATAGTGAGCCCACCAGGAAGACCTGGGTTCAAGTCCTTCCTTGACACATACTGGTTGTGTGATCTTAGGCAAGTCACTTCACCTCTCAGTACCCTAGGCAAATATCTCAGACTAGAAGTTATAGAGGAATTGCTGATCTGTATTTGTTGGGGGGTTTCTTCACTTGGGACTTCTCTGTATCAATTAAATCACAGATCCAGTCCCAGGCCCTCTCCCTATATTCAGGTACCACAGTTTGTTCAGCCGTTTCCCAAATAATAGAGACCCATTTCTTTTATTATACTATTTTGTATATTTAAGGCCTTTCTTTCTGTTTTTAACTTCCTAGGGGGCATATGCCTCGAGTTCGAATTGCTGGGACAAAGGGAATTCCCTCAGATCTCTTTCACATGAATTATTGTCCAGGCACCCTTCTTTCCACTCATTATGCCACCTCCCTAATTCAGGCCCTCATCACCTTTCACGCATTGTGATAGCATCTCCCAATTGGTCTTTCAGTTCCAGTCTCTCCCCTTTCTAATACACAATACTCCATTCTATACTGTGGCCCAAGCTGTTGTTCAGTTGTGTCCAACCCTTTGTGATGTTGCTGAATTGAATTCATTTGCTTTTTGATTGGTCTACCTGAATCTGTTCTGTCTTTCCATGAAAGCAAGGACTTCTTCCTTAAGAAATTTTTGTTGTAAATGACTATAGTAATCTACTATTTGATAAAGCAAAAGACTCCAGTTTCTGGGATAAGAATTCACTATTTGACAAAAACTGCTGGGAAAACTGGAAAATAGTATGGTAGAAACTAGGCATAGACCAACATCTCACACTGTATACAAAGATAAGGTCAAAATAGGTACATGATTTATACATGAAGGGTGATACCATAAGCAAATTAGGAGAGTTGCCTGTCAAATCTATGGAGAAGGGAAGAATTTATGACCAAAAGAAGAGACGGAGAACATTATGAAATGCAAAATGGGTAATTTTGATTACATTAAATTAAAAAGGCTTTGTGCAAACAAAACCAATGCATCCAAGATTAGAAGGAGAGCAGAAAGCTGCGAAACAACTTTTACAGCAAACTTCTCTGATAAAGGCCTCAAATTTATATGAATACAAGTCATTTCCCAAATGGTCAAAAGATATGAATAGGCAGTTTTCAGAGGAAGAAATTAAAGCTATCTATAGTCATATGCTCTACATCATTATTGATTAGAAAAATGCAAACTAAAACAACTCTGAGGTACCACATCGTGCCTATTGGCTTCGCTAATATGACAGAAAAGGAAATAAATGTTGGAGAAGATGTGGGAAAATTGGGACACTAATGCATTGTTGATGTAGTTGTGAACTCATCCAGCCATTCTGGAGAGCAATTTGGAACTATGCCTAAAGGGCTATAAAACTGTACATACCTTTTGATCCAGCACTACTAGGTCTGTATCCCAAAGAGATTGTAAAAAAGGGAAAAGGACCCACATGTACAAAAATATTTATAGCAGCTCTTTTTTGTGGTGGCAAAGAATTGAAAATTGAGGGGATGCCCATCACTTGGGGAATGACTGAACAAGTTGTGGCGTGTGAATGTAATGGAATACTCTTGGGCTATAGGAAATGATGAGCAGGTGGATTTCAGAAAAACCTGGAAAGACTTACATGAACTGATGCTTAGTGAAGTGAGCAGAACCAAGAGAACATTATACCCAGTAATAGCAACATTGTGCCATCACTGACTTTGATAGACTTAGCTCTTTTCAGCAATACAATGATCCAAGGTAATTCCAAAAAAACTCATGATGGAAAATGCTATTCACATCCAGAAAAAGAACTATGGAGTCTGAATGCAGATCGAAGCATACTATTTTCACTGTTTTTTGTTTTTTTTTCTTTCTCACAGTTTTTCCCTTTTGTTCTGATTCTTCCTTCACTGGATAACTAATGACTAAGAAATATGTTTAACATGATTGTACATGTATAACCTATATCAGATTGCTTGCTATGTTGGGGAGGTGGGAAAAGAAGGCAGGAGGGAAAAATTTGGAACTCAAAATCTTATAAAAATGAATGTTGAAAACTATCTTTGCATGTAATTGGAAAAAACCAAAATACTATTAAGTGGAGGAAAAAGAAGTTTTTGTTGAATTGAATTAAATTGAATTCTTTTGCGTTTCTCTACAATTCCTGCTAGCACAGGGCTTTGCATATAGTGGAAGTTCAGGAAATGTTAACTGAGACTAAGAATAAACTTACATTCAGTATGTTCCTTGGTTCCCAACCCTATACAGACTATTCTTCCCATGGACCATCAAATAGAAATCTCAGTCACAAATTCTCTCCAAAAGCATCCCAATGGAGAATCTTCCTGGCTTTTCTTTCTCCTTTAGGCACTTTTAACTCATCTAGCCTCTGAGAAAATTGCAGCCTAACCCACTGGATGGACACTAACAAGTTTCTCACATTATCCTCATCCCAAATTGTTTCTCTCTGTCCCCTCCGTAAATTAACAGCTTACATTTATGTAGTATTTCCCCCACAGTAACCTTGTGAGATGAGTATTATAAGTATTAGCCTTACTTGACAGATGACTTGTTCATGGTCACACTGTTATTACATGTTGGAACTGGGACATAAACTCGCCTTGAAATCTACCCTTTTTTCTTCTATACCACATTGCCTCTTCGGTGTCAGCTAAGGCTGTCTCACTCTTTCCTTTTGTATCAATCCTTCCTCCTCCATAAATCTGATGATTAAACCTTTGCTAAGGTTATGTGCAGCCCTGAACCTCAAAACCCTACATCTCTTGGGAAGTAACCACCTCTAATTTCACAGCCATTTGGAGAAGCCCACTGAATAAAAGCTCTGGGATATTTTTACCACTCTGCATGGCTACTTCTGCCCTGACAACTAAGCAACCTGAGATCTCTAGAGACAGATAAACCACATACAATCTGTCCCTGTTTAGCTTTCCCTGCAGAGATAAATCTAGGAAGTTAATAAGTAGCTGGGGGAGGGGGGAAAGGGGAAGTATTGGGATAGATGGACAGAGAATGAATGGAAGAGCACACAACGTTCCTATTGATCATCAGTCTTGATCTTCTCCAGGGCAGATAGTGTGAATACTTAGTCAGCTGGGGCAATATCTTTTCATCAGAAAAAAGAGGTTTCTAATGAATCTAACTGCATGTGACGCTGCTGTGCCAGACCTCTGCAAAATAAATATGTAGATGTAATCTCCCCTCTTTGCAGGCATTTATACTATTAACCACTTCTTCTTGTTAGATATTCTCTCCTCTCTGAATTTTCTTGATTCTGCTTTGTTGTGGTTCTCTTCTAACTGGTTAGATGAATTCTTCTTGAACACTTCTGTAAAATTGTCATTTGTGTCCCATCTTATAGCTCTGTCTTAGTCTTCTCTTCTTCTTTCTCTCTATTTCTTCTAGGCAATCTCAGCAGTTCCCATGGGTTCAACTCTTATTTCTATGTAGATGACTCTGAAGTGTCTATATGGCCCTCATCTCTCTCCCAAGTTCTAGTCTTACTCTTCAACTACCTGCTTGACATTTCCACCTAGATGTCTCATAGGCACCTTAAACTCAACATGTCTAAAAATATGTCTATTTCTCCCTAAATACACCTTTTCTCTTAACTTCCATATTTCTGTTGAGTGTACCCCCATTCTTCTAGTCACCCATGTTGGCAGCCTCAGAGTCATACTTGACTTTTCCCTCTCACTTAATCACTGCATACTACCATCTGGGGCATATGGAGTGTTCAAGGAGAACTAGCACTTCTGGTATGAGGGATTTCTGAGGTTGCTCATCCACCTTTGATGCCCATCTGCCACCCAACTCTCACCTGTGGCTCCAAGAAGCTCTAGCACTTGTAGCAGCCACACCCCGGTAAACCATCTAGGCAGATGGGCTAAACCAGGTTGAGGGTAACCAACAGGCCTCAACCTTGTCATTGAGTTAGGAGGATGTCATTCCTGGCAGAATGGGTGGATGAGAACAATTTTTTCCAATGGCCATGAAGGTGGCTGAAGCGTGGAGTGCTTAGAGCTTGGTCAGACATCCAGGATGCCAAGGTCACCCACTGCATCCTGGGCCATCGCCAGTCATCTTGACTTTCATCTTGCCACTAGACTTCAATGGTTCTGGAAGAGAAAGAGTCAGGCTAATAACTTTGTGCAACTCTGCTTCGCTTTAATCCAATTCAAGACATTACCCTGTGATATCACTGGCCCTCTTCGGAAACGAAGGATGAACAATAACAACAATACAACCAACTGCCAAGTCTCGTTGCTTCTATCTTCATAACATTTCTCATATCTACTCTCTTCTTTTCGCTCGTAGTACAACCTACATAGTTGAGGCCCTCAAGATTTCTTTCACCTGCACTAATGCAACAGCCACCTCATTGGGATTTCTGACTTTAGTCTGATTTCTCTCCAATCCATCCTTTGTATAGCTGCAAAATTGGCACCCCTTAAGCACAGGCTTGACTATGTCACTCCCTTGCTTAAGAAACCTCAGTGGCTCCCTATAGCCTCTAGGGTAAAATGCTAAGTCTGTTTGGCATCTAAAGTCCTTCACATTCTGGCTCTAACCTGTCTTTTCAGGCTGATTCTGCATTACTCCAACTTAATGTTCCAGCAGAACTGGCTTATTTAATGTTCCTTATAAATGGCACTCACTCTCCTGCCTCAGTGCTTTTCCATAGACCGTCCCTTGTGCTTTGTATGCTCCATTTCCTTCCCTTTGCCTTTTGGAACTCATTGTTCTTTTCAAGGTTCAGCTCAAAATGCCACCTCCTTCAAGATGTCTTTTCTGATTTCCCTATGCCGGCCCAATCACTTTGAACTTATTTTGTTTATATCATGTATTTATTTATTTGGGAGCCAGCTGTGTTCCCTGGTGGAATGCAAGCTCCCATAGAGCAGGGACTATCTTGTTTCTGTATTTGAATCTCCAGTGCCTATCACTGTACCTAGTCCTAGGGTATAGCAGGGGCTTGATAAATGCTTTTCGATTAATTGGACATGTTGAGTTTGATATGACAGCTGGATATTCAGGGAGAGATGTTCAACCAGTCTTTGGAAATGAAGTGTTTTGAGGAGACAAGTGGTTATAGGTCTGTGTGTGTAGGAAGATTAATGGGTAGCGTGTCAATGATAGAAAAGCAGAGAAATTGGGGAGGGAAAAGGAGCTCACTTTTGGACATGCTGAATTTCAGATGTTGGTGGAATATACAGGTGGAGATGTCTAGAAGGCAATTGGTGATCTGAAGCTCATAAGAAAGATTAGGCCTGCAGACTTAGGTTCGGAAGCCATTTTCATAGAGATCTGGGCAATGCTTTAGGAGAGCTATAATCTATAATCTCCCATAGAAAGTATAGAGAGATAAGAGATGAAGGTTCAGCATAGAACTTTGGGAAAACACTCATGAAGGAGTGAGGAAGAAGACAAAGAGCCAGTGAGGGAGATAGACAAGCGATTAGAACAGAATTAGGTGTCTAGTTGTCATATAAGTCAAGGTCAAGGAGGATTAGAACTGAGAAAAGCCACTTCATTCTTTAATTGGGAAGCCATTGGCAATATGTGGGAGTAGCTTGAGTAGAGAGGTTAAATTGGAAGCCAGAATGCAAGGAGTGGTAAGGAAAGAAATGAAGGCAATAAATCACCTTTTCTGTTCAATTCGACGTGCATCTATTAAGGACCTGTGTGCAAGGCACTGAACTGGGGACTGGGAATATAAAGTCAGAAATGAAAATATCTCTTCCCTAAGAAGCTAACATCCTACTTGGTGATACAAACAGGTAACATGAGAATTTGAAGGGAAAAAAGGAGGAATCTCTAATACCAGGGGGAACCAAGAAAGGCTTCTTGTAGGAGGTTGCATGAGAGATGAACCTTAAAGGAAGCTAAGGATTCTACAAAATTCTAGATTCCAAGATTTGGGGCATTTTGCAGTATGTGGCAAGGATAAATGAAGGCAATGTCACGTGTAGAAAAAGCATTGTACGGGGTGGTCCTTAGGGGACCTGGGTTCTAATCCTGATTTTGCTGGCTGCTAACTTGATGCAAGTCCCTTCCCTTCTCCGGGCCTCATTTATCTCCTCCCTACAATGAAGGGGTGGGACTCTGGACATTCTTTGCTCAGTTTATTTTAGGAAGGGAACAACTATATATATTTGTAGGCAGAGGAGATGGAGCCAGTTGGAAGGGGGAGAGAGGGGGGGGTGGAGGGAGGGAGAGGATGAATGAGAATAAGGGTACAAGTTGAGTTATTAAAAATGTGAATTTCTAATGTGATGGATTTGGAAATGTGAAGGGATATTTTTATCATCAGCTCAGTTAATAAGCAGTTATTATGTGCCTACTATGTGCCACGTACAGTGCTAGGTTCTGGGGATATGGACAAAAGTATTTGTCTTCTTGAACTTAAAGAACTTACATTCTTTTTTTTATAAAATAGATTTTTATTACTTTTTAAAATTTTTACATCACCTAGGTCTGTTCCCGCATTCTTCCCCCACCCTTTCCCAGAAGGCCATCCCATGTAAACAAAGAATGTTTTTAAAGAGGAAGTGAAAAAAAATTCAGCCAAACTGATCAACGTATCAAAACAAATGTTCTATTCAGTGTTCCATACTCATGGACCCCTCACTCTGCATAGGAGTGGGTTGACATGCTTTTTCATATCTCTTCTTTGGGGCGTAGTGTGTTCTTTGTAATGTTGAAACGTTCAGTTTCTGTTGTTGGGTGGTGGGTGTTTTCTCTGCTGACATTGTTACTGTCATTATGGACGGTGTTTTTCTGACTTGGCTTATTTAACTTTTCATCAGTTTGTGCCTTTTCATATTTCTCTGTACTCATTATGTTTGTGATTTCTTACAACTCAGTAATATTCCATTATATTCATGTAATACACTTTAGCCATTCTCCAGTCTATGGGCATCCACTTTGTTTCTAGGTCTTTGGTACCACCAAAAAAATGTTGCTATAAATATTTTGGTATATAGAGTCTTCCTTCCTACATTCCTTCCTTCCTTCCTTCCTTCCTTCCTACATTCCTTCCTTCCTTCCTTCTTCCTTCCTTCCTTTCTTCCTTCCTTCCTTCCTTCTTCCTTCCTTCCTACATTCCTTCCTTCCTTCCTTCCTCCCTTTCTTCCTTCCTTCCTTCCTTCCTTCCTTCCTTCCTTCCTTCCTTCCTTCCTTCCTTCCTTCCTTTCTTCCTTCCCTCCTTCCTACATTCCTTCCTTCCTTCCTTCCTTCCTACATTCCTTCCTTCCTTCCTTTCTTCCTTCCTTCCCACATTCCTTCCTTCCTTCCTACATTCCTTCCTTCCTTCCTTTCTTCCTTCCTTCCTTCCTTCCTACATTCCTTTCTTCCTTCCTTCTTCCTTCCTTCCTTTCTTCCTTCTTTCCTTCCTACATTCCTTCCTTCCTTCCTTTCTTCCTTCCTACATTCCTTCCTTCCTTCCTCCCTTTCTTCCTTCCTTCCTTCCTCCTTCCTTCCTTTCTTCTTCCTTCCTTCCTTCCTTCCTTCCTACATTCCTTCCTTCCTTCTTCCTTTCTTCCTTCCTACATTCCTTCTTTCCTTCCTACATTCCTTCCTTCCTTCCTTTCTTCCTTCCTACATTCCTTCCTTCCTTCCTCCCTTTCTTCCTTCCTTCCTTCCTCCTTCCTTCCTTCCTACATTCCTTCCTTCTTCCTTCCTTCCCTCCTTCCTACATTCCTTCTTTCCTTCCTACATTCCTTCCTTCCTTTCTTCCTTCCTTCTTCCTTCCTTCCTTCTTCCTTCCTTTCTTCCTTCCTCCTTCCTTCCTTCCTACATTCCTTCCTTCCTTCCTACATTCCTTCCTTCCTTCTTCCTTCCTTTCTTCCTTCCTTTCTTCCTTCCTTCCTTCTTCCTTCCTTCCTACATTCCTTCCTTCCTTCCTTTCTTTCTTTCTTCCTTCCTTCCTAAATTCCTTCCTTCCTTCTTCCTTTCTTCCTTCCTTCCTTCCTTCCTTCCTACATTCCTTCCTTCCTTCCTCCTTCCTTCTTCCTTCCTTCCTTCCTTCCTTCCTTCCTTCCTTCCTTCCTTCCTTCCTTCCCTCCCTTTCTCTTTCGCTATGACTTCCTTTGGGTATGGAATCTTTGAACCAAAGGGTGCAGACATTTTAGTCACCTTATTTTGAAACCCCAACTATCCTTCCAGAATAGTCCTACTGGTTTACAGCTCCACTAATAAGGCATAAGTGTGCCTGTCTTTCCACAATCTCTCCAACATTGACCATTCCCCTCTTTCGTCATCAATGCTAATTTCACCCTTAAGATTGTTTTGATTTGTATTTCTCCTATTATTTGTGATTGGGAGAATTCTTTCATGTGCTTGTTGATAGTTTGCAATTCTTCTTGTGATGATTGTTCATATCCTTTGACCACTTCTATATTAGGGATTGATTTTAGTCTCATATATCCTTTTAGTTGTCTGGATATATTAGATATCAAACATTGACCAGAGATATTTGATGCACAGATTTTTTTCCTAGTCCCAGGCTTCCCTTCTATGTCCTAATTTTGTTTCAATTTTATGTGTAAGAGTCAGGGCTCAGCTAGAGAATTACTTCCATCCTACTTAAAGATGGGATCTATTTATCAGGTGAGAACACACTTCATTGTTACTACATGTAAACCAGGCCTGGGCATCTCCCTAAGTCTGCTCCAATAGGTCGTGGTCCTATATAAGACCAGTAGCTAGTTCAAAACTTGATGAGGATTACTCAGGATGGGGAGGGGGGAGAGCAGGAAGAACCTCTCCCTAGAGCTCTCTGGTTTGCAGCTTGTTTTAATCTCCTGAGTTCCGAACTTCTTTAACTTTTTCATATACGCCTCCTAGGGTATGAACAACTTCCTATTGCACCTAGGGAAGTGTCTAGGCCTTGCTTACACTAAGTGAACAACTAAGATGTATTCTCAGCTGATAAATATAGCAGGCTTATTATTTACATATTACATATTACATCTTATTATTTACTTTAAGTGAGGTAGGATTATTGTCTAGGCTGACCCTTGGCCATATGTATGTCAAGTCGATTCATGCTGTTCGTTTGTTCTTGAAGAGGACCAATGACATCAGGAGGGTGATGTCTCGACTTGCAAGTGAATTGGATTTAAGCGAGGCAGAGCTGTGCCTCACTCTCTCCCCCAGGGTCATCAGAGTCCAGCGGCAAGACATAGGTCAGGACAACTGGCAATGGCCCAGGATACAGTGGGAGACCTTGGCCTTTTTAAGCTAAGGTCTTTCCCAGGTCTCAGTTTGTCTGAGGCAACACCCATTCGGTAGTTAAAGGTGAGAAAAGAACTGAGGTAGAAGATGTTCTACTTTGCCTTTCCAAAACAATCCCAGACAAAGGAACTCTGTTTCTTGTGAAATGTGACAAGCAATAAACAAGAAAAGGAGATTTAGGTGTACTCATGCCTTGCGAATAGCCACAAACAAGCAAGGGAGCAGGATTTGAACTCAGCGCCCTTATATCTCCAAATTCACCATACCTTTCATCAAACACCTAAGAGGCAATTTTAGAAATTTTTTTTTTTTGCAGGGGAGAAAGCAGGGCAATTGGGATTAAGGGACTTGCCCAAGGTCACACAGCTGGTAAGTATGCCAAGTGTCTGAGGCTGGATTTGAACTCTGGTCCTCCCGACTTCAGAGCTGGTGGTCTACTCACTGCACCACCTAGCTGCCCCAATGTTAGGAATTTTACACCATAATTAGGTAACATCACCTTTGGTGATGGTGGTGATAGCATGAATAAAAATCAGTTATATTACTTCATTGCTTAAAATTTGACTAACAAACTTCTTAGTCTCCTTGGAATTAGATGGTGATTATTATTTTTATTATTAGGGCTGCTAGGTGGTAAAGTGGATAGAGTGCCAGGCCTGGAATCAGGAAGACTCATCTTCTTGTGTTCAAATCTGGCCCCAGACACTGAGTAGCTGTATGACCCTGGGCAAGTCACTTTACTCTGTTTGCCTCAGTTTCCTCATCTGTAAAATGAGCTGCAGAAGGAAATTGCAAACCACTCTAGTATCTCTGCCAAGAAAACCCCAAAAGTGGGTCACAGAGTCAGGCACAATTTAAAAATGACTAAACAACAACAAATTATTATCATAATTAATAACAACAGTGGTAATAAAATAATAGCCTACATTGATGTGTTGAGGTTTATAAGATGCTCTTTTCACAACCAACTGTAAAATCTTCCTTTAACATGCTGAGAAACTGAGACTGTGTGTGTTGGAGCCCAGTAGGACTTGAAACTCAGACCTTATGATTCTAAGTCATAAGATCATGGGATTTTAGCATTAGAAAAGTACTTGCAGGTCATCTAGTCCAGTTCCCTCATTTTAAAGATGAAGAAGCCAAGATCCAGAGAGTTTAAGTGACTTGCTCAATTCCCATAGGCAGGAAATGTCAGATGGGAAATTTGAACCCCGGTTTTCAGCTTCCAAATCCAGTATACCAGACTGCCTCTCTATGTAAATAGCGATGGCATGCTTTGTGACTGAAATGTTTCTTTTACTGTTAAAAATTTTGAGGAAAATTTTGGAAGAGTCATAGTTTTGTTCTGGTTACCAATGGCCCCCGCTCACAAGGGGTCCCTGTGTCTGCTTTCAATAAAGATCATGGTTTAGCCCTGGGGGAGTTCAACCCATTCCGACTTTTCTTGCTCTCTTCTGGCTAGTTATGCCACACTGCCCCCACCCTCCATCTCAGGGAAGATCTAAATAAAATTTAGGCATGACTTATTTTTTAGGGTGTCCCAAAAAGGATTAGTAAGGTCCCTCTAGAAAAAGCACTCTATACCAGACCCAATAATATTCAATAAATATAAAGAAAATCTTCTGAAATTACCTTCATCCAGCCCAGGACAACAAGCCAGAAGCTAGAAAGGGGCCCACCAGAAAAGCCAGCATGAGGGCAGGCAAACGACAAAAACTACCAATGAAGATCAGGCACATTTCAGTGACAACTAACACCTCCATCACTGTGCCTGGGAACAGGGGATTGGTGAACTCAGATGAGGCTCCAAAAACACCACTATTCACAGAATACCAACTCACTGGTTAAGTTAGTCCATAGATATTTATTAAATGCCTACTATGTACCAGGCACTATGCTAAGCCCTATGGATACAAAGAAAGGCAAAAGACAATCCCTCTTTTCAAGGAGCTCAGTCTAATAGGGGAGACAATGGCAAACAACCACGTACAAACAAGATATATACAGGCTGAATTGTAAATAATCCTCAGAGGGAAGGCACTTGATTTAAGGGGGATTGGAAAGGCTTCCTGCAGAAGGTGGGATTTTAACTGGGACTTGAGGGAAGCCAAGGAAGCTGGGAGTAGAGATGAAGAAGGAGAGCATTCCAGGCATAGGGGACACAGCCAGAGAAAATGCCTTGGATGAAGGAGATGTTGATTTTATCATTTGTCATTACCTCTCTCCCTTGTTTAATTAAGAATTCATGCCATACCCATAGCTGTGAAAGGGTTATGATCTGTTTCTTTTCTAATTGTTTCATGCTATGATTTTTTAATATTTATGTCATATACCCATTTTGATACATGGTATATGGTGGTTGCTGTTGTTTTTACCCATGTAGATTATGTATATTCCTGTGGGTCTGTGGCTCACAGGGAAGAAGGAATAGGCATATCTAGTCTCTTTCCCCTCTACCTTCTGCCTGGGAGTCTTTAATTCCTACCAGGAAGCAGGGGGTTAAGGCCATAGGCTAACCACTCTGTTCTCCTCTGGGAGAGGGAGTACTGGGCTAGAATTACACCTATCTGGTCTCTTAAATATTATTAATCTAGGGGAAGTAATTTTTAGGCTTAAGCTAAACTCCTGAATACTGTTCAGGGTCCCACACTTTATATTCAAGGGCTTAACTCCCTTCCCACTAGATGCTAATTCTAAAATGAACACACATAGCAAATAGCAAATAAACCCACTTATCTAAGTAGATGATAAAACAGAAATCAGAGAAACTATACATAAGAGAAATACACCAGACAACATAGATTAAATGAACTCTCCTTTTGGGAGTTAAATAATTCAGTTCAACCCGGAGAGGGAGTCCCAGATCTCACTCAAGGGGAAATTCCCCAAATTCTCTAGAGTAGCAAGCCAGGGATAGGGACATGATAGGGATGGCCATCTTATCTACATACCACTTCCTCCTAGTGTCCCTTTCTCTTTCTCTGAAAAAAGGTTGGAATTGTTTATCTTCTCTGTCAAAGTTGGAAGCCACAAGTCCTTTGAGCCAAGGGATTACAGGTATAAGATCTAAGCCTAATTTCTACCGAACTGCTTTTCAGCTTTCATAGTTCTTATCAAATAGGGAGTTTTTTTTCCTAGAGAATTTATGTTTCTAAGTTAGGAGCTTGCATTCTAACAGGGTAGAGAACATGTATATCCAAGGTGATGGGGATGAGGGAGGCAAGAGGGGACCAGGAAAGGCTTCATGTAGGTAGAAGATGGATGAGTGGTGCTCAGAGACAGAAAAAACGGTAAGGGAAGTGAGGTAAGTTTCACAAGTATGGTCAGATTTCTAAATGACAATTGCCTCAGGAAAGTACTTGTGTCTATTATCTAATTTGAGTATTTCAATAGTCCTGTGAGGCAAGTGGTACCACCACCTCTGTTTTACTGATGGGGAAACTGAGGTTCATGAAGGTTTTTATCACTGACTCCCACAGTGAGTATGAACTTGAACCCATGTCTTCCAGACTCCAGGTACACGTCTACCTCTCTAGGACACACTGTCTGGGTGAGGCTTGGGGCTCAGGGGATGCCAGGGCCGCAGAGCAGCCTTTGGTACCACTTCTGACTTGTGTTTTACCTTCTTAAATTTGATGCCAGTCAACTTTTTCATTCATCAGTTTAGGGCTGGAAGGGACCTCAGGAGCCATCTATTCCAATTCCCTCATTTCACAGATGAGAACACTGAGGCCCAAGGGGAAAATGGATTTGCCCAGAGTCACACAGGTAATCCCTGGAAGAATCGGGATTGGAATCCAGGTCTTCGGACTCCAAAGCCACAGCTTATTTCTTTCTTCCTTCTTTCCTCATTCCCTTCCCTTGTTTCTTTCTCTCCTTCCCTCTTTCCTATATTTTTTCCTTTCCTCCCTTCTTTTCTCTTTCCTTCCTCAGCTGCACGCCAGTCCCCCTTCGAGCTGCAGTCAACGGTCTTTTGAACGTTCCATTCGACTTCACGCGAGTCCTGGTGCAGGCCCCGCCCCTCCTTTTCTCGCGACCTTCCGGCGCGCATGCGTGGACTTGGCTTCTTTGTGTCGCGCAGGCGCCGTGCCCCGGGTGACCCGGAAAGACGACGTTCGGGCAGTAGCTGAAGATGAAGTACGAAACCTATAGTTTGATGGGATTGGGGACCCTGGGGGAGGCGGAGGGGTGGGCGGGCGGAGTTGGGGCTGGTTAACTGGCCAGGCCGGGCGGGCGACCCAGAGCGGGGGGGCCAAGGACCGGGCGCTGGCCTCGGGCGACGCGTTCCGGCCTCCCCCTCATCTCCGCTCTCCTCTTGTCGCCTCCGCAGTGCCCTGACCAAGGTGAAGCTCATCAGTGAGCTGAACGAGCGGGAGGTGGAGCTCGGGGTGGCGGAGAAGGTATCCTGGCACGCCGAGTACAAGGACAGCGCTTGGATCTTTCTGGGTGAGGCCTCTGCGTTCCCTTCTCCCTCCCACCGGAGCTCCGAGTCTCCTCCTCCTCACCCCCCCCCCCCCTTCTCCTCGGCCAGACGCTTACCTGTAGGGCCACCCTCCTCTTCAATTCAGTTCACTAAACGTTTAATAAGAGCCTACTATGCCCCAGGCTACGCACTCTTCCAGTCCCCTCTCAGGGCAGTAGCCAGTGCACCGTTAGGGTCTTAGTACGCCCCTCCAGATGTCTTATGTCTTTTGTCCCCTCCATAGTCACAAGGAATGTCAAGCTTAGCATTTTCCTTTACGGAAAAGGAAGGTATAGCAGGTAGGGTAAAGCACAAGATCTACTACGTCTCTGACAACAAGCTATATTAACCTGGGGGACTTCACCTCCATCTCCCTGAGCCTTAGGCAGCTCCCTAAGATTTCTCTTTTAGGTTAAATATGGTTGCCATGTCTAGAAGCTGGTACCTTGATATAGGGAAGTTTAGAAGAGGCTCCCAACCTAGGTGTTAATCCTCAACTGCACATTACACTCTTACCCCCCCACGTACAATCTGTTGCAGAGTCTTGTCGATGCAGCCTTCTGTTAACATCTCTTTTATGTGTTCCCTTCTCTCTTCTAACACTTCTACCACCCTGGTGCAGGTGCTCATCTCCTCATACCTGGACTATCGAAGTAACCTGCTGGTTGGTCTTCTTGCCTCAAGTTTCTCCCCTCCCCCCATTCACTTTCAAAGTGATTTCCCTAAAGCAGAGGTCTGACAATGTCACCTCCCTATTTAATAAATTAATTCTCTTTCCCCCTAAACTCTGCCCCTATCCAAGGTTCCCCTGATACTGTACAGGGCGCCACCATCTTCCCAGGCCCCAAGTCTTGAAACCTAGATGTCATTCTTGACTCCTCACTCTCCCTCCCCTCCCATATCCAGTCTGTTGCCAAGGTCCGTTGATACCTTTGCAACATCCCTCCGATATACCCTCCTCTCCTCTTATATTGTCACCACCTGGGTACAGGCCCTCATCATCTCATGTCTAGATTATTGCAATGGCCTGCTTCATGGGTCCACCTGCCACAAGTCTCTCACCACTCCAGCTCATCTTCTATTCAGCTTTCAAGGTAATTTTCCTAAAGTGAAGGTCTAACCCTATCATCCCCATACTCAGATTTCAGTGGCTCCTTGTCACCTCTAGGATCCAATATAAATCCCACTGTTTGACTTTCAAAACCTTTTCTAACTTGGCCCCCTCTTACCTTTCCAGTCTTATACTTTACTCACTCCTATGTACCGTGCAATCTAGTGGCCTGCCTTCTTTCCTCCCTCCCTCCCTTCCTCCCTCTCCCTCCCTCTCTCCCCCTCTCGTTCCTCTTTCTCCCTCCTTTCCTTCTGTCTACATAGGGAATCATACCTTTACCTTTGGGTGCTCTGCCCAAAGGAATATAAATTTTGATCGCTGAAACCTTGCAAGATATCTTAGGGTTTGCATGCTAGTTTTCTTTCTTTTCACTTCCCTACTTGTCTGTTCTATCATTTAAAAAAAAGTGGGACAGTTAACTCTTTTGCCCCCACGTAGTTTCATTTATGATTTCTTGAAATGCAGCATTGGAAACCTAGGCTTTGAAAAGGCCCGTTGGGATTCAAATACAACTAACTACTTCACCATGCCTTAAACCCAAGTCACTCTGGCTCTCACTGATTGGCCAGCAATAGATGTCAGCCCAAGCCTCACTTGGTCATTGTTTGGGTGCTGATGGCTCAGAGTGAGTGTAAATAGTAATTGTTTTTGTTTTGGCCAGAACCGTGAGGGTCTCCCCCCCCCCCATTGATTTTTTTTTCACTAGCTAAAAAGAGGTCATTTTTGGCCTCATTTCTTACCTAGCCTTAATTACTGAAAGGGCATTGCCTCAGACAAACTGAGACCTTGGAAAGACCTTAGCTTAAAAAGGCCAAGGTCTTCCACTGCATCTGGAGCCATCTCTGGTTATCCTGCTCTGTATCTTGCCACTGGCCCCTGATGGCTCAGGAGGAGAGAGTGAGGCTGATGAACTTGCATAGCCCTGCCTCATTTAAGTCCAATTCACTTGCAAGTCAAGACATCACCCTTCTGATGTCATTGGTCCTCTTTGAGAACAAAGGACAAACAACAAAGCAATAGAAATCTAGTGACATTGACCTTCTTGCTGCACTCCATCTTCCAACATTTCCACTGGCTGTCCCCTGGTCCTGTTCAACTAGCAGCTAAAATCTCGCCTTCTACAAGAAGTCTTTCCTATTCCCCATTAATGCTAGTTCCTTTCCATCTCCAGTTTTTCCAGTATACCATTTCTTTGTATATAGTTGTTTGCTTGTTGTCTCCCTGTTAGATAGTAAACTCTCTGAGAGCAGGGTCCATCTTTGGCCTTTCTTTATTTGCCGAGTTAACACAGTGCCTGGCACATTGTAGGCATTTAATAAGTGCTTATAGACTGACTTCAGTCTTCTGACTGCAAATCTACCACACATGACTATTTTTTTTACCTTTAATACCTTCTGTCAGTTATCAGTTTTATTCAGAAGCAGAACATTCATTTTGTAGGAAGCTTTTATAATGTTGCTTAAGAGTTTCCTAAAGATTTGTCAGGAGAGAGAGAGAGAGAGAGAGAGAGAGAGAGAGTGTGTGTGTGTGTATGTATGTATGTGTATGTGTATGTATATGTATGAGTGTATGAAGTTTTCCTGTAGGGGCTGTTGCCATGGGCAAAAATAAAATAGTTAAAAATAATAGAGTATATGGAGAGAGGCAGTGTGATACAGTAGATAGTGCTGGGTTTGGAGTCAAAAAGATCTAATCCCACATTTGGTATTTACTAGCTGTTTGATCCTGAGCAGATCACATGGCTTCCATGTACCTCAGTCACCTTTCTAGGACTTACTACCAAGCCATTTGTTGCTATGATCTGTATTGTTTGAGGATGCTCCCGTATCGGAAATTCCCTATGCTGACAAAATCATAGAGCCTTTGGGCATTTATGTATAGTATAATGAAAAGAACACTGAGTTTGGAATTAGAAGACTTGAGTTCAAATCCCAGCTGTGTGACTTAATGGCTCTGTGACACTAGGCAAGTCACTTTTACCTTCTGGCTCTCAATTTCCTCATCCATAATATCAGCATGATAATATTTGTTTTGCTAACCGCTGAGGGTTGTTGTGGAGAAAATACTTTGTGACCTGGAAAGTGCTATATAAATCAGAATGAACAATTAATATACCCTGGACATGACTTAAAAGTCTATATATACATACATAGAATACATAGTATACATAGAATGAATCCAGGATACATATATTCATAACAGTGAAATATACATCCATCTTATTGGAGTGCTGAGTGATGGTTAATGATCCCTGTTATCTTTTTTCCTAGGAGGCCTCCCATATGAATTGACTGAAGGGGATATCATCTGTGTGTTTTCTCAGTAAGTTACATTCTGATTGCTGCTATAATAGTGAAACCTCATTTCAGGGCTGCTGATAATGTTAAGAAGAGAGGCAACAAGGAATGATGGAAACATCTGGGAGTACGTTAGTTTTCTGGAGAGAGAGGTCCTAGTCCTAAGTTTGCCAGTAATTTGCCATGTGAGCTTGAATGAATAAGTTTCCCTCTCTGGGACTCAGTTTCCTCTAGTGTAAAATGAGAGAGTTGGACTGGCTTGTTTTTAGGCCCTTTTCCAGTTATTCCATTGGGTGAGTTTAATAATTATAGAATTCATTTGTTCAGCAAGCATTTAGTTGTTAATTTTGTGCAAGGCACTGTGCTGTGTGCTGGATACAGAGAACAATCAATCAACAAGCATTGATTAAATGTTCATTCCTCCCCCAGACCAAGTGCTGGGCATACGAAGGAAGGTGAAAACAGTCCCTTATTTCCAAAGAGCTTACGTTCTGATGCCAGAGACCATGTGCAAATAAATACAATAAATATAAGATACAATAATACAAATAAATACAATACATACAATAAATAAATAGGAGATATATGCAGAATAAATGGAAGGTAATCTGGGTGAGACTAGCAATTTGGGAGTTACTGGGAAAGACCTTGTGGGATTTTAGCTGAGTCTTGAGGTAAGGAGGGAGAACAATCCAGGTATAGAGTCAGGAGGTATGGAGTGTCTTATGTAAGGAAGAGTGAGGAGGCTAATGTTGCTGAATCACTGAGTGTGTTGAGGGGAGTAAAGTATAAGAAGACTGGAAAAAGTTGGAAGGGGTCAGGTTGTAAAGTGCTTCAAAAGCCATCTAGGACTTCATATTTGATCCTGGAGGTACTAGGGAACCACTGGAGTCTATGGAATGGAGATGCTGCCTGGTCAAACCTGAACTTGAGGAAAATCACTTTGGCAGCTGACTGGAGAAGGGATTGGAGTGGGGAGAGATTTGAAGGAGGGAGAGCAGGCAGAAGGTTATTGCAGTAGTCCAGGCGTGAGGAGGTGATTACATGTAATAGGATAGTGGCTGTGTGAGTAGAGAGAAGAGGACATATAGGAAAGATGTTAAGAAGGAAGAAACAATCGGACTTGGCAGTCAATTGGATATGTGGGGTGAGTACAAGTGAGGAGTTGAGAATGACACTTAGGTTTTGTGACTGGGTGAGAAGAATGATAGTGTCCTCAGCAGTAGTCAGAGGATTTGGGGGGGAAAATATTGAGACTTGTTTTGGACATGTTGAATTTGAGATGCCTATGGGATATCCAGTTTGGGATGTTCAATAGGTAGTTAGTGATGTGGGATTGGATGTCAGGAGAGTAGAGATGGATAAGTAGATCTGAGGATTAGCTGCTTTGAGAGAAATGAACCTGTGTGAGTTGATGAGATCAGCAAATGAGAGAGTATTGAGGGAGAAGAAGGCTCAGAACACAGTCTTGGGAGACACCCATGATTGTTACATTCTGGATCAAGAGCCAGCAAAGGAGACTGAAAAGGATCAGTCACCTGGGTAGGAGAACTAGGAGAGGACAGTGTCACAAACACCTAGAGAGGAGAGAATATCCAGGAAGAGACTGTGATCAGCAGTGTCAGATAGTGCTGAGAGGTCAAGAAGGATGAGAATCGAGGATAGACAGTTAGATCTGATAATTAAGAGATCATTGCTTATTTTCAAGAGAGCATTTTTTCAGTTGAATGATACATCTGGAAGCCAGATTGTAGATAGTAAAAAGAGAGAGAGAATGAGAAGAGAGAAAGTGAAGGCATTGAGTATAGATGCATTTCTTAAGGAATTTAGCTGAGAAGGGGATGAGAGGACCACAGCTGTTGGATGTGGTTGAATTAAGTGAGGGGTTTGTAAGAGTGGAAGGAATGTGAGCAGGTTTCTAGGTAGCAGGGATGAAGCCAGTAGATAGAGATTATAGATTAGTGGCAGAGTGGAGATGATAGAAAGAACAGTCTATTAGAGAAGATGGTCAAGGATGGACTCAAAGGTCCTTGTAGAGGAGTTGGTTTTGGCAAGGATTACCTATTGGAGAATGGAATGAAGGAGGAGCTAGTGGGAAAAGTTGGCTGAATGATGTGAGATGAGGAGAAGGGTGAGTGAACTCTTGGTGAATGGTCTCAGTTTTTAAGAAGTGTTAGATGAGGTTCAGCTGAGAGAATGAGGGAGGAAGTACCCTCATAAGCTTGAGGAAAGATGAGGTTTGGAATAGCCCCTATGGTAAGTGGGATGGAGAATCAATTAGGAAGGAGTAGAGAGATTGCCTTGCTGCAATAAGGGCCCATTTGATATTGGATAACATAAATTAATAGTGGGCCCAATTAGCATGTTTTCATGATTCTCTCCAGTTCCATTCAGCAGCACATGAATAGGAGTGAAAGGTAGGTGGTGGGAATAATCATGGGGTTAGGATTTGGCAATTTGTAATTGGTGATTGGGCAAGGGAGCAAGGGATACAAACATAGAAGATAGTGTAGAGTTGAATGGAATCACCAAAAGTTAGAGATAGGAAAGAGAGAAAAGTGGTGATGGCCTGGGAAAGAAATGGAGAAAATGGAGTTCATAGTGAGGATGAAGAACAGGGTTAGAGGCCCTAAGGCATGAGGAAAGATAGAATCAAAAGATTGCAATGAAATGAAGGTATTTCAGAGTTCATGAACATGGATTAATCTATTTAAGGTAGATATATGCGGAAGCCAGTGTGGATACCAAGGGGCTTGTCTTAGCTTGGCAACTAATTCACTTATTTGAGGTCTCAATTTCCTCTTCTCTGAAATGAGAGGGTTAGCATAGAACAGATAATGAAGGATACCTTCCTCCTCAGTGGAATTGGGGGGACCATGAGAACAGAATGGTGCGTACGTTGTCAAAGCCGATTACTCTGTTGGTTGTTTTTGATTAGCTATTTTTCTTTGCTGCAGTGGGGTTCACTTTCAGATTGTGTGTGTTGGGGAGTGGTTTTACAAAAGAATAGTATATTAACTCTGTGTCTGTGTGACTGTCTATGTGCGCGCGCACACACACTGTCTCTTATTACACACACACGCACACATACACTCTCTTTTATTGCACACACACACACACACACACACACATACTTTTATTTTTGTCCAGGCCTGTTATTTCATCAGTATAACAAGTTCCCAGTGAACAACTTTACCACTAATGCAAATTTGTACCTGCTCTTCAACTCTTGTTCTTACAGTTGCCTGGGAGCAATTAGAGGTTGAGTGACTTGCCCAGGGTCACACAGCCAATATGTGGAAGAGACAAGACTTGAAGCCAGGTCTGTCAGGCTCTGAGGCTATCTATGTCCACTATGCCATGTTGTCTTTTAGATTGTGTGTGTGTGTGTGTGTGCGCGCGTGTGTATACATATATACATATATACGTGTATATATATGCAGAGTATGAATTGGAAATATAAATATGAAACTGAATTAGAAAAAAGAAATAAGGTGTTAGATGAATTGATCTCTATGGCTCCTTTAGTACTGAGAAAATGAGCCTTTGAAATTCTTGTTAGCATGTAAGCAATTGACTTGCTTTTTAAAAATAAATTTTTAATTGCTGTCTTCTGCTTCTTACATCGTCATAGTTATCCTCAATCTCTCCCCTCCCCCCCGCCCCGAAAGCCATCCCATTTAACAAATTTCTTAGAGCACAGTAATATTCCATTACGTTCATATACCACAATTTGTTCAGTCATTGCCCAGTTGATGAGCATTTATTCTGTTTCTAATTCTTTGCGATCAAAAAAAGTGCTCCTATAAGTATTTTGGTGTATATGGGGACTTCTCTTATCGATGGCTTCTTTGGGGTATAAGCCCACTAATGGAGTCTCTGGTTCAGAGGGTCTGGACATTGTAGTCCATTTATTTGCATGATTCCAAATTGCTTTCCAAAATGGTTGTACTGTTTCATAACTCCGCTAACAGTGTATTAGTGTGCCTAACATTCCACAGCCCATCCAACATTGAATATTGCCATTTTTTTGGTCATCTTTGCCAATTTGAAGGGTATGAGGTGAAACCTTAGGGTTGTTTTGATTTGCGTCTTATTATTAGTGATTTGCAACATTCTTTCATGTGGTTGTAAATGCTTTGCAATTCTGTTTTTGAGAACTATTCATGTCCTTTGTCATTTATATTGGGGAATGTCTATTAGTCATATGTGTGTGTGTATATATGTGTGTATGTATATATATGTGTATAAATTGTATATATGTGTGTGTATATATATAAAATTTTGTGTATGTATGTAGTTTATATATAGATATATATGTTTATATCTCTTGTTTGCCAAACTTCTATCAGAGAAATTTGATAAAAATATTTTTTTTCTCATTTGACCACTTTCCTGCTTATCCTATATGCATTAATTTTGTCTGTGCAGAAGCTTTTCAGTATTATGTAATCAAAATTATCTATTTATCTTTTATCACTGTCTCTTGTTTAGTTAGGAATACATCTCCTACCCATTGCTGTGACAGGTATATGATCTTTTTCTTTTCTATTTTTTATAGTATGATCTTTAATATTAAGGGTGCATGTCCATTCACATTATATTGGTCTAAGGTGTTGGTCTAATCCTAATTTCTACTGGACTTTTCCAATTTTCCCAGGAATTTTTATCAAATAAGGAGTTTTTTCTTAGATAATTTGTTTTCCATTTTATCAAACACTGAGTTACTGCGTTCCATTGTTTCTGAATCTCCTTTGTCTAGTCTGTTACATTGACCTATCTCTCTATTAACCAATGAAAGATGGTTTTGATGACTGCTGCTATAATTATAATATAGTTTGAGGTGTGAAAGGGCTATTTCCCCTTCTTTCCTACTTCTTTTCATCATTTCCCATGATATTCTAGATCTTTTCTTTTTCCAAATGAATTTTGTTGTTATTTTATCAAGTTCTATGAAGTGTCCCCCTGGCAATTTGATTGGCATCGCATTAAAAGTGTACATTAACTTTCATAGTACTGTCATTTTTATTATATTGGGTTGGTCTGTCTATAAACATTAAAATTTCTCCCAATTATTTAAGTTGTTCTTTATTTCTTTAAAGAGCACTTTGCAATTAAACCTATACATGTCTTCTGTGTGCTTTGATAGGTAGGTAGGTTGATCCCCAGATATTTTATGCATTTTGTTGTTACTTAGAACAGAACTTTCCTTTCTAGTTTTACTTCTTGAGTTTTGTTATTATTGTATAGAAATGCTGTTGATTTTTGAGGGTTTATTTTGTAACTTGCAACTTTGCTGAAGTTATTGTCTCAAGTAGTGTATTTGCTGATTCACTAGGATTTTCTAAGTAAACCATCATATCAGTAAATAGGGAGAGCTGTATCTCCTTTTTAACCCATCTTTCAGCCTTTAATTTCTTTCTCTTGTCTTATTGCTGTTACTCTTATTTCCAGGAGCTTTTCAGTATAATAATAGTGTGGAGAGTAGGCATCTTTCTTTCACTCCTGTATTTATTGTAAAAGGTTCTGTATATCCCTACTGCATAAGATATTTGCTTTTGATTTCAGATAGATGCTTTTTATAATATTAAAAAAGTCCCTCTGTCTATACTTTGTATTGTTTTTGGCATAAAAGAGTGCCGTACTTTGTTAGAGGCTTTTTCTGCATCTATTGAGATGATCATGTGCTTTTGGACATTTTGGTTTTTAATATGATTAATTATGTTGATTGTTTTCCTAATGTTGAACTATCCTCTCATTTGGTCACAATGAATGATTTCTTAGATAAATTTCTGTAGTCTGGTAGGATTTTGTTTAAAATTTTTTGAGTCGGTATTCATTAATGATATTAGCCTATGCTTTTCCTTTTGTGTTTTATCTTTCCCTGGTTTAGGTATTAGGTCTGTATTTGTCTCATAAAAGGATTCTGGTAGGGTACTTTCTTCAGAGTATGAATACTATTGTTCTTTAAAAGTTTGATAGAATTCTCCTGTGTATCCTTCAGGACCAGGAGATTTTTTCTGTGGTAGTTCCTTTACAGCTAGACCTATTTCCTTTTCTAAGATTGGGTTATTTAAGATCTCTCTTTGGTCTTCTGATACTTTGGATATTTTATATTTCAGAAGATATTCCTCTGGTTTTGTTAGCATATAACTGTATACTGTATTTTGAGTATTCCTTTTATTTCTTTTGGTTTTGTGGTGATTTTACCTTGTTTGCTCTTTCACTGATTTGATTTTCTTCCCTCTTCTTTTTAATCATATTAGATAAAGATAAAAGTATCAATTTTATTAGTCTTTTTAAAGAGCCTGCTTTTGGTTTTATTTATCATTTCTGATTTTTTTGTTTCCAATTTATTTCTCCTCTAATTTTTAATGTCTCCTCTTTTGTGCTTGTTTTAGGTTTGCTTATTTGTTGGCTATCTAATTTTTTAAAATGCATATTCGGTTTATTAATCATCTTTTTCTATTTTGTTAATATATGTTTGTAGGGATATGCTTTTTCCCCTGAGGACTGCTTTAGCTGCATCCCAGAAATTTTGGTATGTTGTTTCATCCTTATCATTTTCTTTCACAAAATTATTAGTTGTTTCTGTGATTTGTTCTTTGACCCACTCATCTTATTGGTAAAGTCTCCATTTGGTCTATGTCTTTTGTTTGTCCCTGACTCACTGACTATTGTGTTATTGTGTTACAGTCTATTAAACATGTGTTAACTATTTCTTCCTTTTTACATTTTGTTTGCCATGTATCTGTGCTCTGATACATGGTCAGTTTTTGCAGAAGTTCCATCTAGTGCTGAGAAGTGTGTATATTCTTTGGCAGTCTCATTTAGAAGATACCATAAGCCTTTTAGTTCTACTTTCTCCAGCAATCTGTGGTTTGCCATTTTCCTTTTTGTTTATCTTTCTTTTAGGCTTATCTGAAACTGAGAGAGGGATATTGAAGTCTCCTGTCACTGTTGTGTTACTTAGCTCAGTTAATGCTTCCTTTATGAATTTGAATGCTAAGGTATTATTTGGAACATAATAGGTTTATTGCTGATACTGGTTTGTTGTCTATGATTCTTTTTAGTATAATGTAGTTTCCTTGTTTATCCATTTTTATTTTTCGAATGTTTATTTTTGCTTTGTCAGATAGGATGATTATAACTCCTGCTTTTTTTATTCATTTGATGCATGGTAAATATTTTTCCACCCCCTTTTTTTGTCTTTGTTTTTTAAATGTGTTTCTTAATCTGTCACTCTTTTTCATTTTATTATATTGTTTAATCCATTCACATTTAAAGTTGTATGAATTAGGCTTATATTTCCTCCATTTATCTCTATTATCTTTTTCTAGTTATGATTTTTTCTCTCTTCTCTGTAAACACCGTACTATGTTTCTTCAGTTATTTTAGAGTAATCTTTTTTAAGATGGCCCCATTCCCACTGGCTCTCTTTCCCTCACTTCTCATCCTCCTATTTGGGGTTTTGCTTATTAGATCCTTTTTCTTTCCTACTTTTATCTGTTTATTTAACTCTTCCCCCTTTTTTTCCTCTCAGTCAAGTGGATTCTCCCTTCCTCTCCTCTAACTAGTCCTGTTCATTAGTTTTTAAAATTTCATTTTTTTATTCCCCTTTCCAGAGAGGATTTCTCTCCCTCCCTCTGTTTATTATCCACAGTCTCAGTCTACCCTGGTCTCTCATTTGTCTGGTTGAAAACCCATATAATTATCTAGTCTCTCTCTATTCTCTGTGTTTTTCATGCAGTTAAGACTTCCCAAGATATGCATTCTGGTTATCTGTCCGCTAGGCAGTTTCTACCATTGCCTTGTAGCGCTTGCTTCATGGATTTCCTCTTTTACATTGTGATACACTCCCAAAACAGTGCCAATTCCTGCAGGTGACATTGCATTGCTCCATGATAGGACTTCCTTCTACCATGTTGCTGATTATGCAGCCTACCACTCACTGATCTATATTCTCTTCCTGGTTACCTTCTTTTCCCATTGGTCCTCAAAATCTCTGGGTCCATGTGCTCACACTCCTCCAGATGCCATTTGCTCCTAAGAGTTCCAGCTCCCCCTCCTGGTTGGATGAGTGGTCTTTTCAAACACCAAATCCCCCAGACCACAAGGTCCTTATCTCCTATCACAGAACATCTCTCATTTAATAGGAGTATTCATCAGTGGAACCCCCTTCCACCACCAGTCCAAGGCTTCCCTCCTTTACCCTGCTTTTCAGTCCTTTCCTCATTTTCCTCCCCCACTCCCCTGTAGGCTCCTCTCATCCTGAGAGACCAGGTTATCTTCCCCTCCTTGTTAGCCCTCTCTTTGACCCAGGCATTTTATACACTCCTCTCTCATCCCTTCCTCCCCTCCTTACCTTTCATGCACCCTCCCATTTTGTAATGCTCTACCAAAAAACCCATTGATTCACCTGTAGGCAAGGTGTCACTAGGTTCTGTCTATAATGCCCTTGGCCTGCCTTTTCACTGTTACTTCCACCTGACTACTTTCTACCTTCATCCCTGTTCCTTTTGTATATTTAGAAAGAACTCTCTTACTCTATCTGCTCTTACTCTATTGCTGTCTTTCACTGCTGCATTTATTCACCCCACATGTATTACTGTTGTCTGGGGTGTTCAAGAAGCAAATAATCTTTTCAGGTCTGGTTTTCTTTTTAAGAATGTTTCAAACAACTCTTTATTATTGAATGTCCCATCTCTTTCCCTTTATGGTTGATCTCAGATTTGCATAGTAGGTCACCCTACGTTGCATCCTGTGCTCCATTGCTCTTCAGAACATATTATTCCATTCCCTCCTGAATTTTATGGTGGGTGAAAAATAGTCTTAATGTTATTTGTTTTTGCTTTTATATTTGAATGTCTTCCTCCTGATGGCTTGCACAACTTGTTTCTGAATTGAATTTTTTTATGATTAATTTATTTTTAATTTTCATCATTCACTTCCATAAGATTTTGGGTTTTAACTTTTCTCTCCCTTCCTTTCCTCTCCCCTCCTCAGGATGCTGTGCAATATGATATAGGCTCTATTTATGCATTCATATTAAACTTATTTTCACATTAGTCATGATGTAAAGAAGAATTAGAACTAATGAGAGGAACCATGAGAAGGAAGAAGTAAAACAAAACAGATTGAAAAGGAGAGCAAATGGTATGCTTCCATCTTCATTTAGACTCCAAAGTTCTTTCTCTGGATGTGGATAGTATTTTCCATTGTGAGTCTTTGGGAGTTGTCTTAGATCCTCGCATTGCTGAGAAAAGCTAAGTCTATCAAAGTCAGTCATCGCACGATGTGGCTGTTACTGTGTACAGTGTTCTCCTGGTTCTGCTCATTTCACTCAGCCTCAGTTCTATAAGTCTTTCTAGGTTTTTCTGAAGTTTGCCTGCTCCTCATTTCTTACAGCACAATAGTATTCCATTACATTCATATGCCACAGCTTGTTCAGCCGTTCCTCAATTGATATCTCCTCAATTTCCAATTCTTTGCCACCACAAAAAGAGCTACTGTAAATATTTTTGTACATGTGGGTCCTTTTCCCATTTTTATGATCTCTTTGGGATACAGACCTAGAAGTGGTATTGCTGAGTCAGAGGGTATGCACAGTTTTATAGCCTTTTGGGTATAGTTCCAAATTTCTCTCCACAATGGTTGGATCAGTTCACAGCTCCACCAACAATGCATTAGTGTTCCAGTTCTCCCACATCTTCTCCAACATTTATCATTTTCCTGTTTTGTCATGTAGCCAATCTGATAGGTGTGATGTGGCACCTTAGAGTTGTTTTGATCTGCATTTCTCTGATCAATAGTGATTTAGAGCATTTATTCATATGACTATAGATAACTTTAATTTCTGCCTCTGAAAACTGCCTGTTCATATCCTTTGACCATTTATCAATTGGGGAATGACTTGTATTCTTATAAATTTGACTCAGTTCTCTATATATTTGAGAAATGAGGCCTTTATCAGAGAAGTTTGCTGTAAATATTGTTTCCCAGCTTTCTGCTTCCCTTCTAATCTTGGTTGCATTGGCTTTGTTTGTGCAAAAAGTTTTCAATTTAATGTAATCAAAATCATCCATTTTGCATTTCATAATGTTCTCTATCTCTTGTTTGGTTGTAGATTCTTCCCTTCTCCACAGATCTGACAGGGAAACTTTTCCTTGCTCTACTAGTTTGCTTATAGTATCAGCCTTTATATCTAAATCATGGATTTTGACTTTATCTTGGTATACAGTGTGAGATGTTGGTCTCTGCCTAGTTTCTGCCATGCTATTTTCTAGTTTTCCCAGCAGTTTTTGTTTATAGTGAGTTCTTGTCCCAGAAGCTGGAGTCTTGAGATTTATCGAATAGTAAATTACTATAGTCATTGACTATTGTTTCTTGCGTTCCTAACCTATTCCACTGATCTACCACTCTATTTCTTAGCCAGTACCAAGTAGTTTTGATGATTTGAATTGAATTTTTAAAGTTGACCATTGTGTGTTTTGGAGTTTATAGGTTCAGATTTTTTCTAGAGGTGATCTAAGAATTCTTTTGATTGGCATTTCAGTTTTTGTGTACAGACGTTCTGGTTAGTTCTGTTATTTTATTTCTTGCATTATGATATGCACAATTTTTGTCTTCAGGGAGACCTGTGATCCTTACATTGTCTCTATATATCCTGTCTTTGGGATTAGTGTCTTGCTTGCATAATGGCCATACTTTCTTTTAATGTTATTGTTTTTTGCTTCTCTTCCTCTAGATTGTCCTTCACTTCTCTGTATGTCATTCCCAATTTATTGTTCTCTCTTCTGTTTCTTTGCTGAGATTTGCCACCTCGGGTTCCATTTTTCTATTCTATGCATTATTTTTGCAATGGAAGCCATAAATTCTGCTCTCTTAATTCTCACTTCTGCTTTAGACCATTCAGGAGCCTCATGTTATGGTTCCATGTTTTCCTCAAATTCCAGGGTCCTCTGTCTTATCAAGTGTTGAATAGTTTTCATTTGTTTCATAGTATTTATTCATAGATGCCTGAATTTGTTTACTAGATCTGGAGACCATATTTCCTTTTGCTGTTATTGTTTTTTCTATTGGTTTATCTGCTTATTTTCAAAATCTTTCTGTTTTCTTCCTGAGATTTTTGGTAATTTTAGTCTTTTTCTCCCCCCTTATTTTCCCCTATAACTCATTTTCTGATACACTCTCATCTGGTAGTGGTTTCCTTGGGGATTGGATCTCAGAGTGTCTCATCCTCCTCCCACACTGGGCATTTCATAGTTCACCACTGACGTGTCTGCACTGAGTGACCTTTGGGGGGACAGAACTGGCTCCAGCTGGATGCTGGGCTCTTTCTCTCAGGCTTAGTGGAGTGCACACAGCGTACCCCACATCCCCTAACAATGTCATGCTGTCTTGGTGTCCTTTCCTGTTCCCTCTGTTTCTCAGTTCTCTGGCCTGGCAGTGCTGATCCTACAGGGTTGAGTTCTCTATTTGGGATCTCCAGGGCTCTGGGAGGAAGGGGTTGTGGGGGATGTGGGGTTGAGCTGTATTTCAATCCCAGACACATGTCTTGTTCGTTCTGCCCTCTTTCCTCTGTTCATCTACTCTCAGTGATCTTTTGCATTTATAGAATCCTGCCTCCTTCATACTGTCTGTCTGCAACCTGGAACCTCCATGGCATTGGAAGAAGGGAGAGGAGACTAGGGTGTGGGGTTGGGTTTTATTGCAAGCCCGTGTGTTGGGTCTGTGGGTTAGTTAATACAGTCTTGCTGCTAGTAGTGTGTGTGTGTGGGGGTGGTCAGGGGGAATGGGGATGGGGTGGTGAATGAGCTCAGGATAGGCCTCAGTTCATGGAGCTTTTTTCCTTCATTTGGATTCTAGGTGTCCTAGACCATAGAGACAGGTGAAATTACTTTCTCTTTGATTGCATAAGTTCTTTTTTAGAGAGAGCTAGAATTTGAAAGGTCCTCAGATGCCATCCTGTCCAATACCCTCATTTTGCAGTTGAGGAAGCTGATGTCCAGGACAGTTAAGGGACTTGTCCAAGGTCACACAGTAAGCATCAGATGTGACATTTGAACACAGGTCTTCTGACTAGAACCAGTGCTCTTCACCATCATTGGGTGTGAGCAATGCTAATGAGCAAGGTTACTCTCTTCCTCCATGGACCACAGGCCCACCTTAGGGGGAATGATCAGGTGAGTTAGCCAGCGTCTTGGGCCAGGAGCCCCAGGTTTGAGTCTGGGATTTTCATAGCTGTGATGTACCTTCACTTCTCTGGCCCTCATCTGTAAAATGGGGATGCTCTCAAACTGCCTCCTTCACTCTGAGACCACGTGGAAATCTCTTGGTTAACTCTCAAGAGTTAGTGAAATGTCCATCTCACTGCAGCAACAGTGATTTGGGAAGCCCCATGGGCAGAACCATACAGGAGGGCCAGAGAGGAAGAGATACTCTTTCTCAGGTGCTAGTCTCTGAGCTTTGGGAATTCAAGTGGAGGAAGGACTTCCCAGTTGAGACTCTTGGGCGTGCCTCTCTCATCCATTCAGCTCTTTGGTCAGAGACTATTGAGTGGTAATCACAAGATTGTGTACTTGGTAAAAGTCTCTCTCCTATCCACACATAGATCGATTGCTTAAAAGGAGGTAAGCTTCGGTTTTCTAGGAAATTCACTTAGGTGAAATACCTCATTTCCTGAGGATGGTGGAGAAATGAGGTGTTACTCTGTGTATTTTTGTATCTGTCCATATAGGTTTTTACATACATGGATAAACACACCATTGGCCTTTAAAGAGGGTGATATTTCTTTACTTGAAACCAGCATGACAAAGAAGTTCTACAGTATTATGGTTTTTTTTTTCCTTCCAGGCCTTTCTGCTGAACCAGTTCTTTAAAAGGCCCAGTTATAGGACTTCAGCTAGGGAGCTGGCCTTGGAGTCAGGAAGCCGTAGGTTCTAGTCCTGCCTCTGACACAGGCCTGTGTCACGTTACCCCATGTGCTTTAAGCTCAGTTATGGGTATCTCTAAGTAAATCGGTAGATTGCAGAGAAGGTGCGGAGAAAGTTCCCTCACTAGGAAATACCAACACTGAGGAAATCACATATCTGCTACCCTTCCCCCTCCCACCCCCCTGCCAAAAAAGGGCCAGAGTATTGCACCCATGGACTAGGGTGGCCATTCAAGGAACACTGGAGTCAGACTGTGGGGTCACATGTCAGCTGTTCTGCTTGCTTCCTCTATGATTGGAGCATGTTACTCAAACCCTATGGGACTTGGGATTCCTCCTCTGGAAAATGAGTGAGTTGGGCTAGATGACCTTGAAGAGTCTCTTCTAACTCGAGATTGGCTAGTCTGTGATTGCCTTAGTGATCAGTGCGCATTCATTTCTTACTGAAATATTTTCAGGATTCGTGATTTCCTTCATGGGGTTGGCTGTCCAGTAGACATCTTAAACTCGTGTCCAAAACAGAACTTCTCTTCCCCCCTAAACCTCCTCTCTTCCTGTTGAGAGCATCATCATTCTCCTGGTCTCCCCAGCTCACAACTTAGTAATCATTTTCAACTCCTCACTTCTCTTACCCCCGCCCCCCCATATCCAAGCTATTATATGCCAAGGCCTGTCAATGTCAGCATCTCTCATATACACCCCCTTCTGTCCTCTGACACTGCCCCCACTCTAGTTCAAGCCCTCATCACCTCATACCTGAACTATGCAATACCCTGCTAGTGGGTCTGCCTGCCTCAGTCTATTCTCTATTCAGCCACTAAAGTGATTTTCCTAAAGCACAGGTCAGATCATGTAATCGCCACGCTTCCCATTCAGTAAACTCCAGTGATTCCTTGTCACTTCCAGGAGCAAATAAAATGCTCAGTCTGGCATTCAAAGCCCTTCATAACTTAGCCCCTTCCTACTTTTCCATTCTTCTTACACCCAAAACATACTCTTCAATCCAGTGATACTAGCTCTTTAGCTGACCAACAAACACACTATCTCTTGGCTCTGGACATTTTCTCTGGCTATCCTCCATGCCTCTGCCTCCTCACTTTAAGTCCCAACCAAAGTGCAGATCATTTATAGGAGCTTTTCGCAACCCCTATTAATTCTGGCGTCTTCCCTTCTTTAATCATTTCCCATTTATCCTGTATATAACTTGCTTTGTGCATATTTGTTTGCATGTTGTAAACTGTTTAAAGGCAGAGACTGTCTTTTGCCTCTTTTTGTAGCACAGTACCTGGCACCTGGTAGGTGCTTAATAAATGTTTATTGATTAACTGACACAGATCTCAAGTCCTCCAGGCCTTGAGAGACATTTGTTTTGAGTTACTTTGTATGGACAAATGCTTTACCTGGTGGCCTACCCTCTGAAGCTAACCCATTTTTAAATCTTTTTAAAATCAATAGATATGGCGAAATTGTTAACATTAATCTTGTACGAGATAAGAAGACTGGGAAATCCAAAGGATTCTGTTTTCTTTGTTACGAGGATCAGAGAAGCACAATTTTGGCTGTTGACAATTTTAACGGGATCAAGGTGAGTGTGTCTCTTCAGGTGGTCAGGCTTCATTTTGGTTGTTCCCATAGGTGCCAGAGACGCCTGCTTAGTCAACACAGTCCTTACCAGCCACTGCCTTAATTAGAACACGGTGTTGAAGAGCTGCTGTGCCCATGGTAGTGGGAGAAGATAGGCTGAGGCCCAGCCTGTGTAGGTCCTGAGTCCTCCCACCTTTCTTGCTCTTAGATGTAGAGGCATACAAATTCAGAGTGTGAGGAGACCTTAGAACTAATAATAATGCCGCCTCCATTTTGTTAGCTCTGCAAAGTTTCCAGAGTGCCTTCTGCACAACAGGGTAGGTAGTGGTGATCTTCATCCCATTTTATCAGTGAGGAAACAGCCCCGGAAAGTGGGAAGAAGCCTTACCCAAGGTTGCGAGGCCAGTAAGTGTTAGAGCCAGGGTTTGAATTTAAGTCTCCTGAGACCAGGTCCAGCACTCTGTGCTGCATGTGTTCAACCCCCTGATTTTACAGATGAAAAAACTGAGGCCTGAGAGGGAGTGGCTTATTGGAGGTTCAGAACCAAGGGACTTGTTGCGTCTTCCCTAGCCCTCTTCCATTCTTGCACATACTCTCTCTTCTCAAGCAGGCTCCTCCCCATCATCCCCTTCCAACTCCAACATGTTCCCTCCCTGATATGTCTGCTGTGTTGGGGGAAATACACAGCTCAGCGAGGGAGGAACGGCTCTGGCCTGGGAGGCAGGAGGCCCTGATTCACATCTCATCTCAGAAATGTACTGGCTCTGTGGCCTCGGGCAAATTACTTCCTGGAGGTGAACCCCAGTTTTTTCCTGTGGAAAATACAGGTAATGATAGTTGCGCTCCCTACCTTACAAGGGCATTGTGAGGAAAACATTTTATCAATCCTCATGGTAAACAGTTTTTAAACTACGAGTCCAGCAACAAATTCATTCAAATTAAGCATCTGAAGTGTGTAAGAGGCAACTGACAGCACAGTGGTAAGAGCACTGGGCCTGGAGTCAGGGAGACCTGAGTTCAAATCCAGCCTCAGACACTTACTAGCTGTGTGAACATGGGAAAGTCACTTAACCTCTGTCTACCTCAGTTTCCTTATCTGTAAAATGGGGCTCATAGTAGCACTGACCTCCTAGGGTTGTTGTGAGGATGAAATGAGCTAAGATTTGTGAAGTACTTTGTAAACCTTAGAGTGCTCTACTAATGTCAGCTTTATTGTTATATTATGAAACCTCAAAGTGCTAGAGACATGGGATCCTTTGTCTTTGGATTTTCTCTGGGCTTCTTTGTTGTGTATGCAAAATCTGCACCTGCATGCAATTTGCGTATTCCTTCATAGGATTCTAGATTTAGAGCTGAAGGGGCCTTAAAGGTCATCTAGTCCAAACCCCTCACTTTTCAGATGAGGAAACTGGCCCAGAGAGGTGAAGTGACTCAAGCCCAAGCCTGTACAGGAAGTAAGTGGCATAGCTGGAATTTAAATCCAAGTACTCTAACTCCAAATTGAGCATTCTTCACACTGCCAAATCAGCTCTTTGGAACTTCCTTCTGTTGAGGACTCCATCATGTTTCACTTAACTCAAGTTTGCAACTTGGAAGTCATTCTCAGCTCCTCACTCTCCTTCACCCTATATAGCAAATTTAAGGCTCACTGTTTTCTGATCTATGTCAGCAACATCTCTGGCATTTGTCTCCTCTCTGTTCATGTGGTCCCCACCTGAGTGTAGGCTCGTCACCTCTTGCTTGGACTACTGTTACCGTGGGTTCCTAATTGGCCTCTCTTCTTTCTCTTATCTGTCCTCTCCATGGCAGTCAGAGTTATAGGTCTGACTATGTCACTCCCTACCTCAATAAACTCCAGTGGCTCCTTCCTATAACTAGGGTCAAATATATGCTCTGTTTGACTTTTAAAGCCCTTCCTAATATGACTCCCTAACCCTACCTTTCCAGCCATATTAGATGTTACTTCTCTTCATGCACCCTTGGGTCTTCTTGCCTTCTTCCTCATCTCTGTCTCTTGGAATCCCAGGTTTCCTACAAAACTCAATTCAAGCACCTACTTTGGACCTCCCCAACCCCCCCCCCCCACCGCTGCTTGTGTCCTTCCCCTCCCCCCCCCCCCCCCCCCCCCGCCCACTGCTGCTTATGTCCTTTTTGCCTAAATATCTTTGTATTTATTGTGTATCTGCTTATTTGTATATGTGTTGTCTTCACCTTGTGGGCAAGGCCTGGTTCATTTTTGAAAGTCTTCAAAGTAAAATTTTTTTCGATGGCCAATTCAATAATAAATTTAATTAAGCACCTATAGTGCAGAAGTGTCTGTGCCAAGGTCTAGGGGCACAAAGATGAAAAACAGTGTGGTTCTTGTTCTCAGGCAGTTTGCTCTATGAGGGTTTGGCACATTTGGCACGTGTACAGGATATGGGAAGCCCAGTTTGCTGGAGGTGTGGAGGCCGTGAAGCAGGGAGGAGTTGACTTGACACAAGGAAGAAGACTAGAAATGTGGGCTTGAGCCAGATAAATAAAGGAAACCCTTAAATGCTGAGTCATCATACTAGCTGACATTTCTATAAGGCTTTAAGGTTTGCAAAGCACTTTATAGATTTGAACTCATTGGAGCCTTGGAAGAACCCTGGGACCCTGGCAGATATTCTTATGCTAGTTTTACCAATGAGGAAACTGAGTCTCAGAGAGGTTAAATGACTTGACCTCATTCTCACAGCTGGAAACTGTTAGAGGTGGTATTTAAACCCATGCCTTTTTGAATCCCAGTCCAATACGCTCTCCACTTGTAGGAGTCACTGAAATTTTTCTGAGCCAGTGGGATGATATGGTCAGATCTGATTGTGCCTTGGCTTATTTTGACAGCTATGAGAAAGATGGATTGGAGAAGGACAGTCTGGAGGTCAGGCAACCAATTAGGAGGCTCTTATAGTACTTGAGTCAAGAGGTGATGGGGGTTTGTGCTAGGGTGGTGAAAGTGAGCATGAGCAATGAAGAAGATTGGATTGATTCATTTCAATAAGCCTACTGTGTGTAAGGCTAGATGTTGGATGTTGACTATTTTGGAGTTAGAATGTTAGGACTTGGCAGCTTGGTGGTTGCGGTTGAGGGAGAAGGGCAAGTCAAAGATGATTCTCAGGTTTAAGCCTGGGTGACTAAGATGATAGTGCTATTAAGGAACAGAGGGCAATTGAGAGCCAAGGAGTAGGTTTAGTGGGCGATGGGGCATTGATTGAGGTTCTGGTGGGGATCTGAGTGGGATCTTAGCACTGTGTGGATGGAGCTTAGCAGAGAGATGGAGGCCGCTTATATAGACTTGGGAGTCATGGAGAGAGAGGCAAGAATAGGACTCTTGAGATAAGAAGAGATCGGAGGGAGGGAGGGAAGGAGGGAGAGAGAGACAGACAGACACAGAGACACGGATAGAGACAAAGAGGCCTTACTTGGGACAGAGCTTTGGAGGACAGTCACATTCAGGAGGGAGGGAGGGTGGTGAACCAGTGGAGACATAGAAGAAATGATCAGACAGGAGAAGAACAAGTGTCATGGAAGCCAAAGGGAGTAGAGTGACCCAGAGGAGGGCTTGGGCAAGAGTGCAGAATGCTATAGAAAAGTCACAAATGGTGATAGCCACCACATTTCTAATTAAGAGGTCATTGGTGACCCTGGAGTCTCCATCTCACTAGGATCAACTGAGATAATGTATGGAAAGCATGTTGTAAACCTTAAAATGCTATAGAAATGAATTATTAATATGGTGAGGTCAGAAGCCAGATGACAAGCAGTTAAGTTGGAAATGGATAGTAAGAAAGTAGAGGCAGTAAGTTTAGACCTGTTTGGGTAGGAATCTAGTAATGAAAAGGATAGTAATTTGAGGGCGTGGAAGGGATAAGGAAAATCTTTTTTTTGTTTTGTTTTTTGAGGATATTGGAGCCCTGAACATGTTTGTAGGCAGTAGGGAATGAGCTAGTAGAATACTCTTGAAGTTATCAGTTCTTGATTTTTCTCTGCTCTCTTGCTGCTCATCCACTCATTCTGGGCCTCACTTTCCTCCTCTGCAGAATGGGGGGTGGTAGGAGTGGATTAAATGAACTTTTTCTGAGGTTTCTTCCAGCTCTGGGTCATTCTGGATTCCTAAAGCCTTTTCCACTGGAAGGGCACATGGCAGATCAGAGAAACACCCAACTAGCAGGAAGACAAGAGTGTTTGTGAGTAGCCTCTGGGCCCTCCTTATGGATAGTGATCCTCTGGCAGGGATTCTTAACCTCTTTTGTGTCCTGGACCTCTCTGGCACTCTAGCGAAGCTCATGGACCCCTTCTCAGAACATAAATGCATAAAAGAAAATATGTACAATTACAAAGGAAACCAGTTACATTGAAATAAAGATAAGATTTTTTTCCCCATTCAAGTTCACAGACACCTCGAAATCTCTCTAGCCTCCTTGGCGATCCATGGAGCCAGGTTAAGAACTGCTGGCCTGTGGTAAGGCTTGCCTTGTTATCATGATGGGCATGGTTCTTGCTGTAAGAAGATCTTTGAGTAGTACAGGAGAGATGTGAAATTGGCAGAAGCTGTAGGGGACAAGCGTGTGTATGTATGTGTGTGGGGGGCATTGTGATAGAAGGAGGGTTTTTAAAAAACTTTGAAATCAAGTAAGCTAGGAATCTCAAAGGGGGTTGCTAGCAACCACAGGGATAAAGTTGGGTGTGCAGGGGACCTATTATCTGCTTTAGGGCTGGAGCCTTTTTTCCTTTTGTTGTCCATTAAAGTAGTGGGTTAATTGATCATTTGGAAGACTGGCCTAGGAGTCAGAACCAAGCAAGATGGTAGTATAGGAAAAGGCAGGGTAGGGTTTTCCTCTGGTTTTCACTATAATGTCTTATATCAGTGGCCGCACTTCACCCAGGTTGGGCTGCTTTGTCTCTTGCACATCTCCATGCTCTCCCGCTTCTGTGCTTTTGAGCTATTCCCTGTGTTTGGAGTGCCTTCCCTCCCTCCCCTGCTGAATCTTGGATTGCCAGCACCAGGTGAAGTGTTCTGCATGTACTAGGTGCTCATGGGATTGGATTGTGTTAGCCCAGCTCAGGTCATGCCTTCTGACTAGCCGTTGATTTCCCCGAGACCTCACTCAGCGCTTGGCTTGTACCTCCCTAATGCACTTACTATGTAATGTTCTATTTTAGAAGTGTTAGTGTTTGTGTCTGGTCTGTCTGCTAGACTGTAATCTGCATGGTAACGAGGTCTGTTTTATCATGTTTAACATATCTCTTCAGAGCAATTCCTGTGCTCTGTCAGTGTTTACTAAATGTTTGAATCCCAAAAGCCAGCTGTCACTTGGCCAGGTCTCTACACTTCGTTTTAGTGGCACACCTCTTCCTTGCTGGTTGAGGATAAAGGTTGGAGCATACTTCATTACTTGTTATTTTCCCTGATACCATTTAGTGCCTTGTCATTGCCTGAGCAGTGGATGTGGTCAGAGGGCTCCTTGGTAGTTGTTTGAGTATCACGAATTAACTGATAGTATTAACGGATGATGCTGATACTCTTTCTCTAGATAAGAGGAAGAACTATCCGAGTGGACCACGTGGCTAATTATAGGCCCCCCAAGGATTCCAGGAATCTGGATGATGTAACCAGAACGATCCGGGAGAAGGGCTGTGGGGTTAAAACCCCACCTCCTAATTCATCTGAATCCTCTGAAGATGAGACGCCTGCGAAAGAGCACAAAAAAGGTGAAATTTGTGATGTGAAAACACATACCTTTGATTGTCGATTGCTTCGTTAGTTCACTTTGATCACATATGCTGCCCTGATGGCTTCAGGGTTACCAAATGTTTTTAGGACAAGCCTGAGTCCTTGGTATTTTCTGCAGTACCTGGCCTTACCTGGGCTCCATGGGCAGTAAGTAGCAGAGTTGGTTGGCATTCATGCTCATCTCCTCCCGCCTCCAAATCCCTTTACTTGCCTCAGTCTCAGTTTGTTTTGATGATCTAATGACATTTAAAGCACTGTCTAAATGCTAGCTGCTGCTGTGATCATTGTATAGAGATAAGTGGTCTGGACATAGGATTTGATGGAGGGAACTCCTAGATGAGGACACTCGCTCTACTAATGCCAGTGAGCAACTTCTCATCTTAGAGAGTTGCCTAAGGCACTGAGGAGTGAAGTGACTGGTCCAGGACCACACAACCAATCCTGTCTGTCCTACACGTGGCCAAAGGAATTTTCCTTAAGTGCAGAACTGACCATGGTCCCACTCACTCCACTCCAGTGGCTTCTTCTTGCCTCTAAAATCAAATAGAAAGTCCTCTGTTTGGCTTTTAAAGTTGATCTTTTCAGCTTTAGTGGCCATTACTCTCCCTCCTGCATTCTCTGAGTCAGCCCTGCTGGCCTTTGCTCTAGTCCTCATGCACTCCAATATCTGTCTTTGCTTATGCCTGGAATGCATTCCCTCCTTCCTTCCACTTTGGAGAACCCTCCTTTTACTTTAAGATTTGGCTTTAGGCACCACCTCCTGCATGGACCTTTGCTGACTCGCCTAGATGTTAGGACCCTCCCTCCCAAACTGCCTTGTGCTCCATTACTTTGGATTTATTTGTAGTTATTGACAATGTATTTATACTATGTGGATTCCATATGTTCCTTTTGTCTCCCCCATTAGAATGTCAGCCCTTTGTGTGAGGGTGCCTGGCACATAGTAAATACTTGTTGATTGAATTGTCAGCTTATTTTTGATGTCAGTATAACTAATTCTATTTGCTTAATAATTCTGTTTTAGTCTTAATGCATTCAGTGTTATGACTTCTCAGCCATTCCCTCAGGATTCCTTGTCCATTTATGCTCATCCACTTTTCCTCTTACAAAGTTATAGTTACTGTTTACTCTGTACTTCTGGCTTGTCATTTTTCACTTTGTGTTTTTTCATAAAGATCTTTCTAGATTTTGCATCCTCATATTTGTTAGTCTTAGTTGTATTGGAGCATTCTATTACAGTAAATAATGTCTTGTAGTTTATTTAACTCATCTGCTGTTGTGGGACACTTAGTTTGCTTTGAAATGTTATGTTTATGTTTATGTTACTTTGAAAATCTTGGAACAGATAGCTCCTTTTTTGTCACCTGTAATCATACTTTCAGAGTATCTTTACAACGGTGGAATTGTTGTGACAAAGAATATGATTGTTTTTGTAATTTCATGGTTGCCTGCAGATGTGGGGACATCGTGTGGAGGGAGGTGGCTGGCGCATGGTTCGAGGACACACAGAGGCTGGGGATGGAGAAGTGAGAGCAGGAATACAAACACATAGGGGCCAGGGCCAGCCACATGGGAGCCTGACACAGACAGAGGACAAGGGACAGGCACATGGTACCTGAGTGAGGACAGATAGAAGACAGACATGCTGAGGCAAGACACGAAGGTGGTTGGGAGTGGGGCAAAGGTCTCCTCTCTCGGCACCAGGGGTCTCAGGCCAAGCCCCCATCTGGTGGCAGGGGTGATGATCTCTCCTCTGGTCTGTTCTTCTGCTTTCACTTGGAGGGTTGTTTTTTTGGGGAGGGTTTTTTGGAGTGGTTGGATGCCATGGAGTGCTGAGCTGAGGGGCTGGAGCAGAGAAAGAAAGAGAGAGCGCACAGTATGTACAGGAAAGTTAGCATAGATTTTTTTTGGAATGCGGATTTCTTTCAGAAATCTCTATGTAAAGTTGTATTTGTGTAATGTAAATTTCCATAAAGCAAGAGCTGTCTGTATGTTTCTCCATGATCTCTTTAGTATTGCGTTTTATTGCTTTTATTTTTCCCAATTGGAGATGGTGCCTCAGAGTTGTTTTAATTTGAATATTCTTGATTGTTTGTACGCTGGGGCATTTTTAAAAAATAAGTTTTTACTGATGTGTTCTGTTTCTTACACCATCATAGTTGTTATCAGTATTTCCCCCTCCCCCTCCCAGAGAGCAAATAGTAATTTTCTTTGAAAATACTTCGAAAAAGTCCAAAACCACGTAGACCTCCCACCTTGATGAAGGGATGGGTTGAAGCTATCTCCTCACACTTCTTTGATTCTTGCTGGATCTTTATAATTTTGTTTCATTCGATTTTGGTTTTCTGATGTGTGATTCTTTCCATTTACATTGTTGTAGTCACTGTATGCATTGTTTTCTTGGCTCTGCTTACTTCAGTCGGCATCAGTTCCTGTAAATCTTTCCGTGCTTCTCTATATTCATCACACACATAATTTCTTACTATTCCATTACATTTATGTGCCACAATGTCTTTAGCCATTCCCCAGTCGATGGGCATCTACTTTGTTTCCAATTCTTAGCTATCACAAACAGCGCTGCTATGAATATTTTGGAGTTTATGAGTACTTTCTTATTTATCAGTGGCTTCCTTGGGGTATAAAAAGCCCAGTAATGGAGTCTCTGGGTCAAAGGGTAGGGACATGTTAGTCATTTTATTTGCATAATTCCAAATTGCTTTCCAAAGTGCTTGTGCCATTTCATAGTTTAGAGGTGTAACATTTTTTTCAAGTAACTATTATTAACTTCCCTATTTTGACCATTGTCGACCAGATATAGATACCACTGTGATTTTTAAACAGATACTCACACACATATATTTGTACATATGTTTGTGTATGTATGTGTGTGTGTGTATGATGTATATACACACACACCAAGTTTTATCTGTCATATTTGCCATAGTTTTCCAATCTTTTTTTCATCCAATTATGTTTTTTCGTTTTAAGATTTTTTATTTTAACGTGATCAGACACATCCGTTTTGTCTTTAATGATTCCTTCTATTTGTTGGATAGGAAAAACTTCACCCCATATTCCATTTTCTTTCATAGTTTAAAAATAGTTCATTATTTAATGTTAATTCTTTCATCATTCACTGAAGTGTGCGGTGGGAGATTTGGGTCTGAATCTATTTCTTATCATTGTTTGCAAATTTGTTAAGTGATTAATCCTTTTCCTGGGTTTTATTTTCTAGAGGCTTATTAGAGACTAATGTTTTGTATATATTTAGTTTGTCTATCATTTTGACACAGAGAAGATTAGAAATATTAATTTTCCTACTCCTGGAGCTCCTTGAAGATATTTAGTATAATGAGGCTGTTTGTTTGTTACCAGAATGCTTTGCTTCTGAATATTGTTGTTCATGAACTGTGCTATATATGTTTGCTGTGTATGTAGAGAAGCTAGAACCTCATTGATATAATTATTCTTTCAGACAAAAAAGAACAAAAAACGAAGAAAAAAGACAAAAATGTTAGAATGAGTGTGGAAAAGCAGGAAATGCCTTCATCATCCTCCATGGCATCCCGGCACAAGACCAGAAAGGAAAAGGAAGGTGTTGGCTTCGAGAAGTCTGCCCCTCTAAGCCGAGAGAAGGGTTCCAGTCCAGAGCGGCGAGAAGGGCGTAAATACTCCAGTGGCTCACCTGTGCCCTCACGAGGTCATCTTCAGAAAGCAGAGACCTCGAGGGATTCAAGGAAGGATAAGCCATGGCATAAGAAGTCCTCAGGCAGCTCCAGCAGGAGAGACAAAAGAAGGAAGGAAAAGAGCAAGCATCGGGACAGAAGCCGAAGCTCTGAAAGGTGCTCCCGCCACCGTGATGAGCGTTCTGAAAGCAGGTCCAGGAATAGGTACAAACATAAGTCCCGAAACTTTGAGAAAGACTGTCATTCCAGGGATCGGGAGCCATCTTATTCAAGTCGACACAGGTCCAATTGAATATGTGGCTTAGCATGATTTTAAAAAATATCTCACCTGAGCTAAGCTGTTATTGTTTCTGTAAATAAAGTTTCTGTTCCTAAATTCCCTTGCTTTCTTGAGTATTGTAATCAGAAGACTATAGACCCTCCAAATTTTAAGTGAAGTACGGTAGTTCTTAACCCAGGGTTCATGAACTTAAAAACAAATACCATTAAAAACAAATAGCTGTAGTTCAATATAATCGTTTCCCTTTGCCAGCCTATGTATTTTATTTTATGCATTTGAAAATACTATTTTGAGAAGGGGGTCTGTAGGCTTTTTTACACTGCAAAGGAGTCCAGTCCAGAACACAGAAAAGGTTTAGAACGTGGTGGTGGTGTGGGAAGAGGCGGCCCGAGTTCAAGTTTTAGTTCTTTTACTTATCTACTTATTACTTATTTAGTTCTTTTACTTATTAGCTGCATGGCGCTAGTCAGTCATTACCCTTCTCAGACCTTTGGTTTCCTCCTTCATGCAAGAGAGTTGGATTATCTAAGTTCCCTTTTTGCTTGAACTTTCTGTTTTTCTCCTGTTTGACAAGGGTTGGGAATTCCATAGAAGCTAACACTTTGTGGAGGGGAATGGCTGGCTACAGACCCCTCCTAACCTAACCCATCCCACATGGGGATCTGGATGTGACCCACAACAATATGTCATGAAAGTACAGATAGAACCTTAACCTCCAGAAGATAGGGACAGGGAGAGGGACTGGACCTGGGATGTTATTCATAAAGGGAACTCCTGACCTAGGAAACTTTCTTTACCCATGCAGGTAAGCATCTTCAGTTTAATCTTGAAGAGCTGCCTGGGGTGAAGTGACTTGTTCAGGTTCACATGGCCAGGATGGCTCAGAGGCTGGACTTGAACCCAGGGCTTGCCCCTTTTAAGGCCAGCTCTCTTACCTACTATGACATGCTACCTCTACTCTGTATACAGTTCATTTGAAATGGTCAAATATAGACCCACAGTTCTCTTCAGATCTGGCTTGTATCAAAATGGAATGTGGCCTATAATCGTTATTTTCTTTCAATATTTTCTCATTTTAGGGTTGTAGCTTCTATTCCAATGTTATGCTGGTAAAGTTGTGCCCTGAGTTGTGGGATCGTAGGCTCTGGAGCTGGAAGGAACATCAGAAACTATCAAGTTCAGCCCTTTCAGTTTGTAGAGAAGGAGACTAAAGCATAAAGGTTGAGACTTGCTCAAACTTACACTGATAGTAAGTAGCACAGCTGTGTTTTGAACCAGGGCCCTTTGACTCCAAGTCTAGGGCTTTTTACAATTTCCTAGGTTTTTTTCCTCCAGGTTAGTCCTATAAAATGAACTTAGATTGCATATATTAATTATGCAGAGGCCTTCAGAATGAACTCTCCTGAGCTCCAAGTAATAGGGTTAATGAATGTTTATTTATGGATGGTGAGGGATGATGATGACGTCTCTGCCCCTGAAAAGCATTTTTAAAAGTAAGGGATGGAGAAATGGTGGATAGAGAGCTGACCTCTAGGGGCCTGACTCAGGAGGACCTGGGTTCAAGTCCTACCACTGACACATACATACTATGATCTTTTATAAGCTCCTTAACCACTTAGTGCCCTAGGCAATTCTCTAAGACACTAAGTTGCAGAATAGGTGCCAATCTACATTGGTAGAATGGGTTTCTTCACTGGGAGTTCCCTATGCTAGTGAAATCACAGGTCTGGATGGAAAACAAAGGGATGATCAGATATCTTTCCCTTGATAAGCTACTGCTGTAGTTTAGTCACTTAGCGGACCAAAGCAGTGCCACTGGAAACAAGAGGTGTTGGTAACTTGCTTGGTTTTTGCTTCCCCGTGGCAGGGAAGGGATTCTTCTTTCATTGGAAAGCCATCCAAAACAATTCCTCAATTACATTAGCATGGAAAAAGATGGATTCAGCAGCACTGTACAAAACTGAATTGGATATCCCCAAGAGTAGCGCATAGTAGTAGAGTTTGGAAGACAAAGCTGATCCTGGAAAAGAGGAGATTCAAATCTTGGTATTTTGTTCAGTCCTTTACCTGGTCCCTGCTAAACTGGTGAGTAAATGAAAATTTCTTACAGATTTGGTAAAATGTTCTGACTACATTGTGTACGTTTAGTTTAGCCACTGAATGAAAGGATAGCTAAAGTGAAAAGTGGGGCTTAACTGTAATTCTTTTTTTCTTTTTTTGGCAGGGCAGTTGGGGTTAAGCAACTTGACCAAGGTCACACAGCTAGTACATGTGTCAAGTGTCTGAGGTCGGATGTGAACTCAGGTCCTCCTGATTCTAGGGCTGGTGCTCTACTCACTGTGCCACCTAGCTGTCCCACCTGTAATTCTTTTACAAAATTTATTAACTTTGGGGGAAACCTCTCTATTGCACCAAGGCCCAACTTGAGTTCTTCACAAAACTCTTTCTTCTCTTCCAGTCCACATTGACCTCTCTTTGTCTGATTTCTTATAGCACCTAGCATTTAATGATTTTTTTCTTTTTTTTTCCATACTTTATTATTTAATATTTTTTAGTTTTCAGCATTGATTTCCACAAGATTTTGAGTTACAAATTTTCTCCCCATTTCTACCCTCCCCCCCATTCCAAGATGGCATATATTCTGATTGCCCCGTTCCCCAGTCAGCCCTCCCTTCTGTCACCCCACTCCTCTTCCCCCCATCCCTTTTCCCCTTACTTTCTTGTAGGGCGAGATAGATTTGTATGCCCCATTGCTTGTGTATCTTATTTCCCAGTTGCATGCAAAAACAACTTTCTTTTTTTTGAGCATCTGCTTTTAAAACTTTGAGTTCCAAATTCTCTCCCCTCTTCCTTCCCCACCCACTCTCCCTAAGAAGGCAAGCAGTTCAACATAGGCCACATGTGTATCATTATGCAAAACCCTTCCACAATACTCATGTTGTGAAAGACTAACTATATTTTGCTCCTTCCTATCCTATCCCCCTTTATCCAGTTTTCTCCTTTGACCCTGTCCCTTTTCAAAAGTGTTTGCTTTTGATTACTTCTTCCCCCTATCTGCTGTCCCTTCTGTTGTCCCCTCTTTCTTATCCCCTTCCCCCTACTTTGATGTGGGGTAAGATACCCAGTTGAGTGTGTATGGTATTCCCTCCTCAATTTAAATCTGATGAGAGCAAGATTCACTTATTCCCCCTCACCTGCCCCCTCTTCCCTTCCAAAGAACTGCCAACCCAGACTGGACTCAGATCTAAGCTGGCTCTGCACTCCCGCTCAGATCCACCACTTAATTCCTCCCACCAGGTGGGCCTGGGGCTGGAAGCAACTGCAGCTGTAGCCCCAGAGCTGCAACACTTCCGTGCCCCCGGGGCTAGGGCTGACCACACACTTCTTTCACTCTGATCTAGCAGTTTTCCCACTAACCTTCTGTGTTGTCTTTGGCGTTTGTGGGTTGAGAAGTCTGGTAACTGCCACAGCTCACTGATTCAGGGCCCCTGCGGCCTGGCTCTCAGTCTGGTTGGTTCTGGCGTAGCTCACGCTGGGCTCTGCTCCACTCCCAGCTCCGTGTGATAGACCTTATCCCACAACCATCCAGGCTGTCCTGGGCTGGAGCCCTGCTTCCCTTTGCTATTTCGTGGGTTCTGCAGCTCTAGAATTTGTCCAGAGCCGTTTTTTACAGGTGTTTGGAGGGACCTGTGGGGAGCTTAAGGAAGTCCCTGCTTTCTAGCCGCCATCTTGGCTCTGCCCCCCAATGATTTTTTTTTATTCTTGACCTGTGATTTCATCAGCTTGGGAAATTCTCTGGGTATGAATTCTCTCTACCAATGGATGACTCATCTTAGTCTCCTGAGGTTACAGCCAGCATGTCTCAGATAGGATTTGAACCCAAGTCTTAACGGTCTCATCTTTTTTCCTTGCTAATATACTGCCTCATATTGTTCTCTAATCTATGTTAGAGGAAGAAGGGGCTTTAGATCCCTCTTTTTACAGGTGAGGCAGTTTTGAGGTCCAGAGAGAAAAATCCACAAAGTCACTAAACTAGTGAGTAGAGCCAGCACTGAAGCCTAGGGGCCTGTCCTGTTTCCATTATACCTCATTTCCTGTGTGTTGGGTTAGTATGGTGTCCCCAGTAATCTCTAGTACAAGCTCTATGTGGGGAGGCTTCTACTTGGCTTTTTGTAAATTGTGTACTTAAGCTAGTGTTGTGCATTAGCGTATACAGCTGGGCACGTCAACAAATTGTTTTTAAAGACAAGCTCCCTGGTCTTTGTCATGACCTCTCTTCGTGTTACCTTACCCTTAGGGAAGCCTGCAGTGCTTAGGATAGACAGCTCTCCTCCCTGGAGTGAAAGGAGCTAGCTCCTCCCTCCTCCTTAAACCCTGCAAGCAGGCCTCTGATTCTTTAGTTTATCAATCCACTCCTTTGACACACACTGCTTTCAAATATATTTAATTTTCTTTGACATTAAGTATGTAGAGCTTTTTCAAGGCTTGTCCTCTTGGTTAGGTGATGTTGATGCAATGTCAGTTGTGGTGCTTGGTTTGAGAAAACACGCTGTATACAGCTGAAGACATCTTTTCAAGCACTGTGGAAGATTGTCTGGAAGCTTGGGCCCTAGGAATTTCTGTAGAAGCATAACTAGGTTAGAGCTCTTGTACCCTTTTTAACTCCTCTATGAGCAAAGCTAAACTTTGCTGCTCGAACCCAGCTTACGTGGATGGAAAGCTTCTCCTCTTAGCCCCCTCCTCTCTACTTTGTCATCTCTTTTCCCCAAGGTTTCTTGTTTTACAAAGCATGTTCAGAGGTTTCCTTATGTGATGAGCTTTAAGATAAGCCTGGGTAGGAGGTAGTTTAAGGATTAGCATTCCACAATCTTTTGGCAATTTACTTCTCTGGTCTTATTTTACATGTGTCCCTTCATACATTCTAATCCCAGGCCAAATTGGACTCCTACTCTCATGGCCCGCCTTCTCTCCCCCTTCAAACTTCAAGTGTCCAAAAAGGAATCCATCTCTATCCAAACCTGCTCTTTGGTCCAGCTTCCCAACTTCTGTTAGGCTTGAAACCAGGGAGTCATGCTGGATTCCCTCCTCCCTCCCCAACAAATCTTTTGCCATGTTACCTTCACAATATTTGTCCCATCCACCCCTTCATCTCCATTCCCACTGCCACAAACCTAGTCTAGGTCCTTCTGTTCTTTTTGCCTCTAGTCTCCCCCGACTCCAATCCATCCTTCACACAGCTTCCCAAGTAATCTGTCTAAACCATAGGTCTGGCCATGTTATTCCTGCTCAACAACTTGTCTGCTTAGTCTAGGAGAATACACATTCCTGAACTTGCTATCCCAGCTGTATTCTGTGCATCTCCCCTTCACACATTTTCCTCTGTTTTTCTCAAACTGTACTAAATTCTTCCCCAGGTTGGATACGCCACCTCCTGCCTCCATATATTCTTACAGCCCTAGGATACACTCCTCCCTCATCCCCTAGAAATCTTTCTATTCCTTCTCTATCCTATCTATCTTTCCTATTCCTTTGTGGTCCCTCTCTGAACAAATTCTCTTTCCTCCCAAACTCCCCTTCTTTTAGACTACCCTATTTCTGGTGAAAGTACTAGTTCAAGATTTCTCAGGTTCAGGGCCTTCGCATGATCCTTAGCTTCTCACTCCCTCACCCCACCCCATACATTTCTAACATCTCTCAGCTGGCCCTCATCACCTAGATTATTGCAACAGCCTCCAAGTTGGTTTCCCTGCCTCAAGCCTCTCCATCCTACATGCTGCTGTTGCCAAGCCCAGATCTAACCATGTGAATCTTTTACTCAACCAATTCCAAGGGGTTCCCTATTGCCTCTGGGAGAAAATAGAAACTCCTCTGTCTAGCTTTTAAAGACCTACTCAATCTGCCTCCAGCCTAGCTTTCTAGCCAAACTGTTGTCCTCTCTGTTCCTCACTCACTGTATGTCATCCTCCACGCCTAGAATGCACTGTCTCCTCCATTCCACTTCACTGAGTTCCTCTCTTCCATTTAGACTCAGCTCAGGCACCATCTTCTGCATGAAGCCTTTTCCGATCTGTTTCTCCCCCTTCCTGTCTTTAACTGCTTGTACTTTGTATTTTCTGTACATTGATGCTGAGTACTCTTAGTTATTTACTTGTTTTGCCTGTGAGGTTGGAAGCTTCTTGGGAATAAGGATTGCTGTTATCTTTGCCAGATAGACAGCACGTGCTTGGGGTTTGATTGATGGAGCTGATGAGTTTTTCTTCCTTTTCCCAGCACCCTTTGCCTACATCTCTCCTTTGTCACCTACTATCACATATCTGCACCTATGCCCCCCCCATCCCCCAACCCCACTGCCTGAGGACTGGAATGCCTCAGGGCCTTTGTTGGAGCTGGGCTTTCTTCTGCCTCTTAGAGCAAGTGAATTAAAACCCCAGCTTCCCAGTTGCAACAAGGATGCCTCATGTCAAGCTGGAGGCTCCTGGGATCTGAAATGGGAAGGGATTTGATATGGGGATTAAGTAGCAGAGCCAGTCTTCAAACCCAGCTCCTCAGGCTCCAAGTCCAGTGCTCTTTCCCCTACACCAGTACTTCGTTATAGCAGCATGGAGACACTGGTTCTTGGGAAGGTCCTCAATAGGTAGGGTCCCAACAGCTCAGGAAAATAATTGTGTTCCCCTTGACCAATGAGTGGCCTGGGACCCAGCTGCCTTTTCACTAAATGCCAGGATGACATCCCTCATCCCTGGGGTAGGGATGAGACAGGGTAAAGACAGACAAGTTGGAGATTCCTGGCCTGGGCCTTGTCTAGTCTGAGTAGTGGGGTATAATGAGAAGTGCAGTATTTGGAGCCAAGGGGACCTGGGATAAGGCCTGGCTCTGCTGTTGACTGCCTCGGTATTCTTGGCTAAGTCCCTTTTCCTCTCTGGGACTGGGTGGCCTCTCTAAAATGAGGGAGTCTGGACTACTTTAAGGTCTCTTATCTATGTGAAAATACAAGGTTATAAGAGCAACTCTTTCTGAACTTGATTCTACTAAAAATTAAGTTGACTTTCAAAACAAAACAATGATGAAAAATGAAATTGTGGGCATACGGATTGGGGAACTATCCCTATCCAGACAACTCTAACCTCCCTTCCCACCCACACGTACATATTTTCTCTCCTCTCTCTCTCTCTTCTCTCTCTCCCCCTCCCTCCCTCCTTTTCTCTCTCCCCTTCTTTATCTCCATCTCCCTTTCTCTTTCTCTCCTTCTCTCTCTCACCCTCTCCCCTTCTCTCTCCCTCTGTCTCTGTCTCTCCCTCCCCTCCCTCTCCCTTCTCTCTCCCTCCTTCTCTCCTTTTCTCTCTCTCCCTCTCCCCTTCCCTCTCTCTCCCCCTACCCCCCTCCTTTTCTCTCTTTCTTTCTCTCTTTCTGTTGCTGTCTCTCTTTCTGTCTCTTTATTACCCTCAGTCTCTCTGTCTCCGTCTCTTCCTCTCTCTCCCCCCTCCCTCTCCCCTTCTATCTCTCCCTCCCTCCCTCTCTCCCCACCCCTCCCTCTCTCTCCTTCTTTCTGTTGCTGTCTCTCTCTCTCTGTCTCTCTATTACCCTCAGTCTCTTTTTCTGTCTCTCTGTCTCTTTCACTGTCTTGCTCCTCTCTCTTCTCCCTCTGTCTCTGTCTCTCTTTTACCCTCA